>NC_090926.1:489144806-489759161 GCF_040938575.1 Ambystoma mexicanum | reverse complement strand
TGAGAAGGCACTCCTGGCAACGGTGTGGGCATTGAAGAATCACCGCCCGTTTATCCAGGGGGAACACATCATAGTGGAGACTCCACACCAGCCTCTGCAATATCTCCAAAGTGACAGAATCCGGGCCGGAAATGTGAGTAATTCCCAAATTACTTCCTGGATTCTGTCAATGCAAGGCTTTCCTGTGGAGGTCAGATATAGCCAAAACAAGAAGAGTCCCCTCGCGCAAGGTCTGGCTGACTTGCATGATTGTGCCAGAGAAAACTGTCTCGAGGACGAAAGTCTAAAAATAAAGGACAACATGGAGGCATACCTTAATTCCCCCCACAAAGTCTTTGAAGAAGACAAGTGTGAGGGAATGCCCACTGTATATGTGGATGGATGCTCTTACCATGTTGACAACGACGGGGAGAAAGAACTGGTGGCCGGCGTAGGGAATGCATGGGTGAATGAGTCCCCAGAACCCTCCGCTGGATACAAAATTGGTCCCCGAAGTAGTCAGGTGGCAGAATTGATGGCTGTGCATCAGGCCATCCTCACTGCTGTCCAGCATCAACTCCACGAACTGGTCATAATCACAGATTTGGATTATGTACGGAGCACCTGGTTAATTGGAAAACCAGAGGCATGTTATGTGCTAACAACAAACCCTTGAAACATGGGAAGTTGATCCAAAACATTGATGATCTGGTCACCTCGAATGAGATGACCATCTATTGGAAAAAGATCAAGGGTCATTCTAAAGTAGAGGGACCAGACAAAACTGGAAATGACTTAGCTGATCAGCTGGCCAAAACCGGGGCCATCCAAGGGGATCTAATTGAGATTGAGTCCCTGTTGGGGGAGATCCAGGTCACTGCTATCACTAGGTCCCAGACAAATGCTCACAACGACCTTTCAATTGCACAATGGAGTAAGGAGACACCTGATGCTGATTTGATTACCGCTCAGAAGGGGGATCCAATTATTGGTAAGTTTTACCAACACCTTGAGGACCCTGAGAACTTTCCCCTGACGGATACCGATTATATTGGGAAAGAGGACCTAAGAGTGTTGATGAAATGTCCAAAAATGTTTTGAATCCAAGACGGTTTGCTGGTAAGGAAATCCAAAGCTGGCCATGATCAGTGGGTGGTTCCTACCTCATTCCGAAGCCTGATGTTAAGTCACACCCATGATGCGGCCACCGCCGGTCATAGGGGGTTTCACACAACACTGGAAATCTTAAGAGAGGTTGCATACTGGCCACACATGGGGCAGGACCTTGACCAATACTTGAAGGGGTGTCTTGTGTGTGAGCAATTTCAACCGACATCCCTCACACACCGCGCGCCTCTCCAAAAGCGGGGGATGGCACTGCCATGGTCAGATTTGCAAATCGACTTTGTAGGCCCTATGATTCGCTCATCTAGAGGAAACAAGTACATGTTGACCGTTACATGCTTGTTTACCAAGTGGGTGGAATGTCTCCCAGCGCCAAATTGCAAGGCAGAAACTGCAGCTGCCCTGATGATTAACCACATCTTTTCCCGTTTCGGCCCACCTCAAAGGATTGAGTCAGACAGAGGTAGCCACTTCACCAGTGAAGTGATGACAAAGATGTGGGAGATACTGGGGGTCAAAAGGAAGTTGCATATTGCTTACCGGCCAACTTCTTCTGGGGCAGTAGAGAGATATAACCGAACCATTGTGAGCATATTAAAGAAGTTTGTGGCAGATTCTGGGCCAAGTTGGGATATCCGATTACCTCTGGTCCTAATGGCCATCAGATCTACCCCTTCATCTGCAACCAAAATGTCACCATATGAGTTGATAACTGGGCGCAAGATGGTGCTTCCTCAGCATTTGCTCTACAGGACTCAAGAGCAGACACTGATAAATGCCTCCACAACTCATGAGTATGTGGAGAATTTAAGGAAACACCTTCAACATGCTTTTGCTTATGCTCAGCGGAATCTAGAAAGATCAGCTGATAGCATGAAGACCCACTATGACCTGAAAACTTCCAGGAAGGAATATCAGGTGGGGGACCGGGTCTATCTATAAAACTTCCAAAGAAACCAGGCAAAACAGCGAAAATTCTTGCCTACATGGAAGGGACCCTTTGAGATTATAGACAAGATCTCCCCTGTGGCCTGCAAGATCCGCATCCCCAAAGGCGGTTTGGCAGAGGGGGAAGACAAGTGGGTCCACATTAACCAGTTGAAGTGTTGCCATCCCAGGCACACTCTGCAACAACTGGAGGAATCCTCTGGAATCCTAGAGGGTACTGTCTCAGATTAATTCAGTTCTAACTTAAAATATCCTACATATCGCCTATCAAATTCTGAGTTTCTCAATGTGGGTGTTTTTGTTTTTGAATGCAAAAAGAAATGTGCATGTTCATATGTTTTGACTATAAATGTTTATGCCACCCCACTATATCAATGGTGGGGGAGAAATGTCCATGAATAGGTATTGCCGCTCTTCCTTTGTCATCCTAGGAGAAGGAAAACCTGCAGGCTGGCCAAGGAGGACGATCCGGAGACCGGGAGCAGAGACGCAAGGGGCCCAGTGTACCGCCCAATATTCCCATCAGGACCGGCGAGAAGAACCGATCGATCAGTACCGGATGGAGCAAAAGATGCTGAACTGTGCCATCTATTGGAAGAAGATGAGGAAACATCCCAGGTCTTGCGAGTCCCATCAGTGAAACAGAATGGCCATCGCAAGAGGGGGGCTTGTGGGATGTTTTTACCCATGCATCCGAGCCCTACCTCAAAAACTGTGCAGTACTGGCATTGAAAACATCATGATGGCCAGAGCTTCCCAGAAAATCCCCAGGGAAATGCATGAAGAATAGGCTGCCATCCATTTTTGCCGATGTTATGGGCACAGAAGGGCACTGCCTAAAACCCCATTGGACTACCCACACAGTAGCCTGAAACCATTGGGAATGGCCATGCTGATTGCCAAGAGCAACCTAGAATTGTGGGGAATTCATTTTCTTAAATCCCAAAAATGGGTGCATTACCAGTACTCACCACTATCAGAAAGCCGGCGTTTTAAAACAACACCAGATTTTTTTTTTTTGTGTAAAACTGAATAAATGAACCCAAAGCAGGCCGAAGAAAGACTTACTGAGGGGTGGATACAATGTAAAGTTATATTCTGAAGTGACTTGAAGGTTTATAACAAGACTGGCTGAGCTGTGGATTTCAGCAGTTTAAGTAAATTTGGACTGAAAGACACTAAAAATCTAAATGTTTAAAAGAAATGAGTGACCTACTTTTGAGTGTCACATAGGTTGCAATTGTTTAAATGTCATAGTTTTAAACTTAGAATCAGCATTCTAGCTGCATATGTAAAAATGGTTAGTTTTATTTGAATGCAGAAAACTGGGTAACTAAAAGTGACATTACCTGGGGCCTGGCTTAAGGAACTGAATTCTGCCCACCAGCTACCCCCGACAGGAGATGAGACTTGCACAACAGCTGTGTTCCCAGGCCTAGCTGCCTTTTGCTGTTCCCACCAAAAGGGATATGACACTTCTCTGATTGAATTACCTGGGCTCTGCAGGAAATTGAACAAAGCCCTGTCCTGACTCAGGCAAATGTTTTATTGGTGGGAGTCGTAAATGTGGCTTCCTCCTGGAAGGAAAGGGGAGGAGCACTGCATGTGAGAGCAAGCTGGCTTGGCAGAACTGGAAAAAACAGAAATTCAACCTTGTGCTGGGGGGAAACCACACCCCTTTGGGGCCAGAACATAACTCTAAAAAGATGGATCATTCATAGAGCAGACTTGTGAACATTTTATAAATGATACCATAATTCTTGTGATTTTTCTGCCCACATTTTAAGAGGTTTTTACAACCGGTGGTATGATCTGGGGCAAGCAAGCAGTTAAGAGGGTATTACTTAAAATGTATGCATGTTAAAAATCTGACACTTTATCAATTAATGTCCATACTCCTTGCGCACATGTGTGTAAATTTGGGTTAATGTCCGATATTGCAAAACCAGTTAAAAAGTGCAAATGTTGCCATTTCTCAATGCAAGCTCTCAGGAAGAGCAGATTTTCACAGGGTATACCTCCTGTGATATGTGATGGGTGCATGTAATTTTAAACAAATGTGTACCTGTGCAAATATGTCTTTTGGGTCAAAATATAGATTGTGTGTAATTTGACAGGGGTGGGTTCTCTGTATCATAAACAGACCTCATCATGATGACACTTCATTTCATTCCCCCAGTCAAGGGGAAGAGGATGAAGTGGCCAATGACAAGTGGAGAGGGGTAGGGTCTAGAAAGCTAGCCTCTCCACCCACTTTCAAAACACATAAAAGCAGACAGTCAGGACAGATAGGGACATTCAATTCCATTTGCTGCAACGCGCTCTGCCGGACCACACAACATCCAGAAGATACTAGATTCAACACTTAGACTTTAAAACTCCAAAGAACTTGATTCAGAACTCAAAGCAAGGGCCTAAACCCACAAACTGAGAACTCTTCTCAGTGGGCCTCAGCATCCAGCAAACCTAACAGCGATAGCAGAATCCAGGAGCCGTGCAGATCAGCACTGGGTCCAGAGAAAGCTGTGCCGAAAGATCCAGAAGCAGTGCTGTACCTAGAGAAAGCAGAGCAGTATCCAGAACCAGAGGCAGAGCAGAGCTGACCCAGGCCGCTGTTCGCAGAACTAGAGAGCTGACCCAGACGCTGTGTGCAGAAACCGTCCGTGGCGAGTGAAGAAAACCTGTTGACCAGACCCGTGGCGAGGCCCATTTATTTCAAAAATATATTGTGAGTACCTAGCAGAACTGTGCAGAACCAATCTCTTAGTTAAAATAATATAATTCAATCTATTTTAATCTAACCAGAACTGTCTCCTAACTGTCACCTGTCATTTGCAAAGCTGTCACCTGTCATTTTCTAGTTGCAAGCTGTAACTTGTCACTTTGAACTTTTAAAATTTCAAATCTGAAAAACGACCTTTACCATATCGCTCATATCTCTGTGACCGTTTGTCCTAGAGACTTGCAGTAACGTTCCTCTGAAATCTGGGAATCTTGGCTTTTCAACGAACCTAGAACCGCATTCCTACTCCCTATACTTCTGCCGCGATCGCGAAAAACACACTCGCCAATTTGCCGCGATTTGCAAATTTCTCCACGAGTGAAAACAGCAGCTTCCTTGCTTTCATTTGCCAAAAATTCGTTTAACCTGCCAATCATTCCTAGAACATTGTTAAAGTAAGCCTGCACTTATTTAAACCAACTAATCCTCAACCTGAACCTCCAGAGGGAATTAAAATCATTTTAGCACATTTTCCAATATATTGCTATCACATTTTAAAGCATTTTGAGCCTGTGTAAAACTCATATCTATTCTCCTCTAAGCTTGCTGGGAAACTGGAACTCTGTATTACATTGTGATTGTATATCTGAACTCTGTGCTCTTCCTTCCATCTCCTTACATTGTATAGGGGGGGGTGAATTGCCACAAAGGGAAAGTGATTACCTTGTCTTTTGTGAATCCATATCAGTTTATCTTCTATACTGCATTTCATTCATTCAACCTTGCATTTCCTTGAACCCTATAAAGCATTCTCTACCACATTATTCTTCTGTCCCTATTTACCAGTGTGCTACCTTATCCATTTCATCTCAACTCCTTAGTGATTATAAAGAAGTGGGCTAGTGCCAGATTCTCCGTTGTTAATCTTTATCATATCAGATTAAGTGTGATATTCAATTATTAATTTATTATACAGTGTGATATATATATATATTGTTTAAATTCTCAAATAAACCTTTTAACTTGCAAAACAGAACTACTTCTTGGCTCAGTGGGCTCAGGGGGATTCCAAGAGAGGGGTGTTATATAGAGGTAGTCATCCAGAACGCACGAACTGGACATAAAGATATATCAATAAGGGTTTCCATTCAGTATCCCAGACTAGGCATTGACTTAGCTGTAGTGTTGAATTGAATCCTCTTACAACACACAGGTCCACTTTATGCTTAAGGGGATCTACTTGTGCTGAGTATTGCATATGATGGTCCCTCTGTTTATCTCTTCAAGCACACTTGGGTAATTAACGCCTCAGGCTCAATTGTGTACATGTCAACATTGGTTTTACGTCTTCGATGGTGACACATAACAAACTCTCATGGCAATCAGTCTTTTAACTGCGCTTCCATTTGCTACTCCCATTTAACTATTCAGGAAACCATCATCGAGTCTCAAAACTCACACTAAACTAGGAATTTTTTAAAGCACCCATTTGTAAAGAAGGTAAAAACATACATAAGCATCTCCCGGCGATAAACTGCCAATCATTTATTGCAAATAACCTTACCATATGGAGCTGCAAAGATTGCTTGTTCACTCAAACACGTAACTTCCTGATAGTAGGGTACCCCAAAGTGCCTATGTCTGGTAGTCAGCTTTATGAAAATTCTTTTGTGAGATACCTAATCTCTCGACCCCATGTTAGGAAATTTGCATTCCGACCATTTATATGTATGGCTGTTACTGTAGGGCAAGAAAAGGAAAGGTCGGAAAACACAGAAAAATAGCAAAAGGAGCAAGGGAAAGAAGAAGACAGGGAAGAGATAAAGGTGAAGGGTCAGAACTGTGTCTGTGTCCAGCACACACTCTGCTCTCTTATCAGGGGCGTGCTACCTTTGAAGATCTGTTATGCTGTACCATTTCATGTTTAAAATGCTGGGACATGTTGTGCAAAGTTGTTTCTAATAGGATCTATGTGCATTGTTCCGAAATGCATTATTTTTATTTAAATTATATAGTTTAAAATAAACTTTTCATTTTTCTTTCACTTGTCATACAATTCATTATAAAAATCTCTTAGCATCTAAAACACTACAAAAAAAAAACAAGAAAAAGGAATCAACTCTACATCATCATCACGATTTGCTGTGTACATAGTCTTTTAGCCTCATTTGACTATTTCGTATCAAGGTCCAGATTGTTTCTGATGAATTGCGTGAGTGTAAAGATTGATGTTTTGGCGAGTCCGCTCATTAGTCGGCCCCATCTTGCAGCCGGCTCTAATTGATATGTTGAAATTCCAAACAAGGATCCAAACAGGGCTCGCTTCTCAGCTAGCGCTGTACGTATCATAGTTAGATGGTACAATGTTTCTGGGATAACTGGTCCATAAAGAACCGTCAGTAGCCATCTGCCGGTGTAAGTTGCTTGATTTCAATTAATCTTTTGCGGGTTTGAATTAAATTCAGTCTGATCATTTGGAAAAGATCTCGGACTTTTGGATCTGGAAAAAGGCATAAGTAAGCTGGTGGTTCGTTGATAGCTCTTAAATCAGCATCACATTGATTGTTCATGGCGTACTTTCATTTGTCTTGACAAGTTTTCATTCAATCATTCCTTTGCATCTTTATTTTGCCGTATTGTGGGCGATATAGTAGCATTTCTAAAGAGATATCTTCCTTTGTTAGTTTTGTCTTCAGTTGTTTGATCTATAGCCTCAGTTTCGTATTATTCAAAGTGTCCTTTGAGCTTCGTAATAATTGGATGGATGGTGTTACTTCATCAGTCAGCAATTTCCACAACAGGTCTAATTGTTTCCAACGAACTATGGAGTCCAAGGATTGGGTTGCGATTACATGCCTTATTCGCAGCATCGGAAAGTTCTTTGGCAGCCGCAGAATTTTTCTCCAAAATATGGCTTCCAGTCTTTGCCACTTTATGCTGTCTGCACCTAGCATGGCTTCACTCCTATAAGTGATAATAGGGATCACCTTTCAGCGATAAAAATGATTACTGGTTTCATACAAAATTTGCCAAATTTTCTTAAAAGCAGACACCCTTGATGGGCAAGTGACTGCATTTTTCCTTTGATATCGGTTGTCCATTCCTTCTCGTTCGTGGACTGATTAATTAGGACTCCTAAGTATTTAAAAATGGAAACTTCACCCACTATATTGTCGTCAATTAGGAATTTACATTCCTTTTTCTTCCTTGGGTGCTGTTTTGTCAAGGACATGTATTTAGTTTTCCTTGGATAGACTTGTAATCAATTGGATCACATATAATCTTCCATTCTTCGAAGACTGACTTTCAAACCAGAACTTGTTTTGTCCATCAATATAATGTCATCTGCGTAAATTAAGATCAGTGTTGAGATTTAGTTGATTTTCTGGCCGTTGAGAGCAGGATCACTGTTCTTATCCTCAAGGTCCCCTGTGAATAGACTGTATAATGTGGCTGTCAATGGAGAGCCTTGTTTCAGGCCATTCCATGTTTTGATTACCGCAGATTTCACCCCATTTTTTTGACAGTCTAACTGCTACTCATGTATTTGTATACAGAAGCTTGATGGGTTCCATTATATCTGCCAGACACTTCCACGCTGACAATTTGGACCATCATTTCTGCCTATTTATGGAATCAAATGCCATAGTGAGATCAACAAAATTTGCATGGACCACAGTCTTTGTTGCTATAGCTTGATGTTTAAGGAGATGTAATGATAAAAGATTGATGTTGGTGCCTACATTTACAGTAAAGCCTGTCTGTCTTGTTGCTAGGTGGTTCATTTCTTTGGCCCAAACCTTTAGTTTCTTTGGGAGGAATGATGTGAATAGTTTGCCCAAGGAGTCCAGTAGGGCTATAGGCCGATAAATAGCAAATTCATCACGCAAGCCTCGTTTGAATATCGGGATCAAGGTCACTTTGTTCCATGATTACGGAATCTGATGTAGTTTGTTGATCACCTTCAGGATTTGGTCCATCATATTTGCCCAAGCAGCAGGATTCTGTTTTAAGGCTACATTGGACAGGCCATCTGGCCCAGGAGCCTGTGACCCAAATGCATTATTGCTAGAAAAGCTAACTTGAAATTTGAATTTTTATGTATGCCTTCTATTTGCTCTTTTGGGGCGCATCACCCCAAATGCCTTCCCCAATGTCCCAGTTTGGACTACCTCCTCTCCCTCATTTCTTCTATAGCTATCCCTGCTCCACATTTATGTTTCACTTCCCCAATTCCAAACGCATAAGTGAAATGCGTGTAAGTTATGCTCTTTTTATTTATTTCTTGGTTTATTTATGTATTACCCTCTTTTATTTGTTTAGATTCACGTTTCTGTTATAAAACCTGGTCATGTCCTGTTATATCCTATTATATTGTCATGTTCTGTTATGGTTTTGCACGTTATTGTTCTCTGCACAAGGCCAACACACAATCTGAAGCAGCCGGAATGTGACAAGTAGCTCTCCAAAAAACACCCAAATAAATGAATAGACACATGATACACACGAGCTACACTCATTTCATGAAAAGAACCATCATGCACGAAGTGGACCTGCAAATTAAGCTGTTACGCAGACTCCATGACCATGTTGGAATTACGGTCTTCCTGCTGCCTGCTGGTAACGGGACAAGGTGAATGCAGCTCAGGTCGAGAAGCACAGACTAAGTTTGTTATGCATATTACCTCCAAAAAGAGCCCATCTTCAGGCCAACAGATGGCCTGTCTGAAAAACCATTATATGCATCCCAATAAAGTTCTTACAGGCCGCAAGAGATTCCAGTAAGACCAGTTCAGGGCTTTGCTACCAGAGAAGTTATAGGTCAAACACCATCCTCATTTTAAAGTTCCCATAGTTCTTCAAACTTTCCTGTCAATAGAACCAGGACAATCGTGACCTAGACGAGTTAGAACCCAGGCTCCTGTGTTCCAGTGCATGATACCAAAAGGCTAAGACTCATGGTGACTGGCACTGTGGAAGGCTTTTGAGCTTAATGATCTCTGATCTAAACGGATGCTCATGTCCTTAAATATTTTGAACAAAAAGAAGATAGAACGTAACTCTGTACACAAGGGCAGACACCGCCATAACAAAGTGCCTTTCCCACAGTCTATACTTGAGTTACTCTTGGTAATACCAGATTAACTTTTCAGGAGATTAAGTTAGAGAAGACAAAGGTACTACTAAATGTACTCCCAAATGTACTCCTATGCAGCGCATGACTAAACATTTCAAGGGGTCAGTTTAGCACACCTTGGGCCCAATTCATGGGAAAGTGCACAGTGATCCTGGAAAGGCTGCACGCCGACAGAGCCTCTGCATGAGCATGCACTCAGGAGTTACCCCTAAATCCTACATGCAATCTTACCTCTGTGTGGTGCTTCGTATGCGCAAGTGTCTGTATGCCTGCCTTCGGGTGGTGCTTACATCGTGAGTTTTGTGTGGTCATTTCCCTGATGTAAGGTTGCGCAGTCAGATCCATGAATAAGATTTTACCTGCACAGTTCTGGGCGTGCGATCGCTGCGCGCGGGCCGTCGTTAGGAACGCCCACATTTTCCCTTGTTCTTCCCCATTTTGAGAGTTCCGCTCCCTACTCCAGTCTATGCGCAGGCTACGCCCACGCTCTGCAAGGTGTCTCACGCAAGGCAAGTTTCACAGAGACGTGCTGAGCCTACGTAAAGTGCCCGCAGGGTATGAAAAACTACAGCACAATCGATACCTTGAATTGACAAACGGAATTTCGCACACAGTTTAGCGCCCAAAGTCCCTATTTTCCATGCTGAAAATTCTATGACGCGGGCCCCTTGAATACATCACTCAGTTATGAATTACAATTTGTAAGATTCTTTACTAAACCTGCCCTAAAGTAAATGGTCACTTATCTTCAGTCACCCTGAAACATATTCTAAACGTTCTACAATGTTTTTATTTTATTTCAGTGCCTTGTTAGAGTATTAAACTACCAAACTTTCACAAACAATATCCCTCTCCATTTTACCTACCATTCTATGCCTTTCTGTGTTAATCCATTAATGTTTCACCCGCACTGGCTCCCCCTCTACTCCCGCTCCTTCACTACTGACTATGGACTGGTATCAATTGGCAGGGACACGATAGGCCACTTTTCGGACAAGCCTATACACATTGATAAATTGTGTGTGCCTCACTAAGATCTGGTGTTGTCTTCCAACAAAGGCAATCACTTGCCTGTGCTTTTCCCCCTTCACTACAACAATAATGTGTGCCTCTTTCTTTTTAGTTTTGTTCTTCTAATAAAAATCAAACATGCTTCTCTGTAAGTTTATTTCCTTCAGCATTTCTCTGTGATTCTCTGTGATTCATGCTCCTCTCTGCCCAAAACTTTGGGTGTGTTTCTTCTCCACCAAAACATGACAGTTGCTTGTCTGGGTGTCTATCCCTGTGATTCCGTCTTAACTTTCACCACAAAATAGGGGGCGTGGCTAACCGCCATGTAGAGCAGCAGACATGTCTCCTGAGAGCTCCGTACTGATGTGCCATGATAAGCTGTTTTAAGTGACTTTAAAGTGCTCCGGAACCCTACAAGTTGCACCATTAGCCACAGAACCTCTTCAGCAACTTTTGTACCGTCTCCCAGGCGGAGAAGAGACGGCTAACACCTCTACCCGGCATGCGAAAAGTGTCTGTGAGCGGACACAAAATGGCGGCTCCCGCGCCCTGATCCCTCGAAAGAACGGAGCGCACTATCACCACCGGCGACGCTGCCCGCCGGTGGGGGAAGAGGATCCTGGGCTGCCGACCTGTGCCGGGCCTGAAGGAGGGGGCTGAACAGCTGCACTCATCGATTGAGAGGACCGACCCTGATGCCCCTGCCGGACGGCGCCTTGCCTGCGGCGCGCAACTGGGCTGAGGTGTGCTCTGGATAGTCGCGAGGGCCCCCCGCGTAAGCAGTGGCCGAACGGTGCCATGGAAGTAGGCGGGCGCGGCGGAAGTCCAGCCCGGACATCCACATTGGCGGCTGGGTGCGTGGTGCCCGTGGCCGCGCATTACTCTACCCCCCCTGTGCCTGACTTCGCTGCTGATGGCAACGCAAGAACTTGGGCTTGCCTCCCCGAGGCGCTGAGACTCCGGCTGTCTATTTTCCCCCGCCTGCATGAACCTTCATTGGTGGGAGGTGTGGGCAAAAACACCTAGCCCCTGCCTGCAGACTGACGCTCCGGCGGACCGTGAGGCCCACTCTTAGGGGAGTCCCCATGCTCCCCCACCACTTCACAGCCGACAACTGGGGGGGCAGTCCGGCGCACAGCGCGCCCGCTGGAACTGAAATACCCTTTGCGTCCCGAAATTGGCCTGCCGCCCTGCAGCTTCATATCATTGCCCTGTCAGTCCTGCGGCCGTAACGAGAGTCTCCCCTCCGCAGCTGCTGCTGGCGGCCTCCCGATTGCGCTCCCGGCACTCTCGGTGCGGTGAGGTCCTGCGTTGACGATTTGTCCCGCAGAAACGGCAGGCCAAAGCAGCGCCAGACCACGATGGACACCTTCGCAGACTGCGAATCCCCAAATTTCGAGGGCACAAACAAAGCAGCCTCGGACGCTCAATCTAACCCCACAGCAGTTGGGCTACAGAGCCTAGTAACACCCAGATACTCGAAGCCATCAAGCTTTTCCAAGCAACGATGGAAAACAAAATCGACGCCGTTGCCACAGACCTGGGCCTCCTGCGTCAAGATGTCCGTTCCCTGGCCGATAGAACCAAGGCGCTTGAAACACAAGTCTGGGAAAACACTGAATCCAAAACTCACCTCCTTCGAGACGTCGATGAGCTTCAGCAAAGGGTCGAAAACTTGGAGGACAGAGCTAAGGAGGCAGAAGGGAGGGCTCGCCGGAACAAGATACGTCTTCTCAGGCTGCCAGAGGGTTCCAAAGGCCCCGACCACACTAACTACATAGAGAACCTCTTGGTACACGAGGTGGGAGCTGGCAAACTCTCCCATGGCTTCACCATCGAGAGGGCGCACAGATCCCTGGCTGAGAAACCACCGCCGGGGGCCCCACCCAGGCCAATGATAGCGAAAGTTCTCAACTACAGGGATCGAGAAGTTATTCTGGCCTTTTCCTGAGCAGGTGGCCAAATCCAATGGAACTCTGCTAAAATCGCCATATACCCCGATTACACCTTTCAGGTCCAAATGAACAGAGTGCAGTTCATACAAACGAAGGCCAGATTGAAAGCCGCCGGGCTGCGTTATATGCTCCAGTATCCTTCTAGGCTTAAAATGCTGCATAACAATAAGGTGCACCTGTTCGACACTCCGGCTCAGGCCAGGGACTGGATGGACGGTTTACAGATCCCTGATATTGAGGAAAGGAAGCGGAGACCGAGATAACGATCCTCCTGTCATCCTGGTGGGAACTATACTTTTGTTTGAACCTCTACACAGCTGAATGGATCTTCCTCGCGGAGACCCGGAGTCCAAGTTCACTCCACCCCCTGAATGTTTCTTCCTTTTGAGTATATGTATCCGCCCGTAGGGTAACTGGAGACCAATGCACGGTCCGACGGAGCAGAAACGGGACAGTCATAACAAGGGTAACCTCGCTGGCCAGTTCTATGTTTGGGAATTTCACAGTTAAGGGGGGGTTAGGGGAGTTTTTGCACAAGTTGGGGACATACACTGGGATATACCAAGACCACGGGATCAGTTCACATGCAACGCAGCACCATCAAGACCTCGAGCTCCACCTGTTACATACAATAAACCACACTACGTCTATGGCTGACACAATAAGGGTCGTTACTTGGAACGTCAGAGGCCTGAACAGCTTCTTTAAACAACGGCGTGTCCATACCTACCTGAAAAGATGCAAGGTCGGAATCGCCATGCTGCAAGAGACTCACTTAACTGCCAAGAAACTGGAAGCTCTGGCCAAAACTTGGTGTGGTACCCTAATAGGTTCGGCTTACTCCTCCTACGCCAGAGGGGTTCTGATTTGGATTGCCCCCACTGTTCCTTTTAAACTCACTAGCACTAAAACAGACAACGAAGGTAGGATAGTGGTGGTGTGCGCTTACATCGAGGGCAAAGAGGTATGCCTGGTCAGCACTTACGCACCCAACCATGATGCGACTGCCTTCTTCCATTCCCTTTATACGCGACTCAGCCCATATGTGGACAGAATTATGATATGGGGGGGTGACCACAACTGTACCCTTGACCCTCTAGTGGACATATCAGATAATAAACACGATCGCCCCTCCCCTCCGGCCAAAATACTTTCCAAACTAATCCAACGGGTGCAACTCAGTGACCTATGGAGGGTCCAGCACCTGGAGCAACGTGAGTATTCCTTCTACTCCACACCTCACACCGTACACACCAGGCTGGACTACATTTTTCTCAGCCTAACACAACAGTCCATATTTGTGGATGCGCGCTACCTGCCTAGGGTGCTGTCTGATCACTCTCCCCTATTGGTAACCTGGGAGGTGTTCCCGCTTTAACCGCCTGTACCCACATGGAGGCTGAGGGCTGAGGCCCTACTTGACACTGCATTCAAGGAACGCATAAAAGATAGTACTGAGGAATATTGCCAAAATAACTTGCATAGCTTTAGATACTTGAGCACAACTTGGGAGGCATACAAGGTGGCCATGAGGGGCGAGATGATCGCAGCAGTTGGGGAGTTCAGAGATCCATTACATCCTTGCTTGAGCGCGCAGAGAGGGACCTGAGTAGGCTCGAAGGCAGGGCTGACCCATCCCCTGACCAATTACAAAAAATGGCCGAACTTAGACAAACTTGCCTAACTCATTGGGAATCCCTCGGTAAACTGAATTACACCAAGCACACAGAGAGAATCCATGCTCTGGGAGACAAGCCGGGGAAACTCTTAGCTTGGCTCTATAAAAGGGAGACCCCCAGGCCACCCATCTGCCACATACTCACAGCTGACGGCACTGCAGTGCATTTGGTTTTTACCGACTTCTACCGTAGCCTGTACTCCGAAGCCCTGTCCCCTCCAACACCAGGATCGAACAACGCCCTTGACGTCATTGACCTTCCTAAATTAGACTCACAATTAGCTGAGACCCTTGAAGAGCTCGTCACACCCGACGAGGTCAAGGTGGTAATTAGATTGCTACCAGCTGGGAAAACCCCTGGTTCGGATGGTCTCCCAGGGGAATTCTACAAGACCTATGAGGAAACACTCGCCCCAATATTGGCCCAGGTCTTTAATGAGGCCTTCGAGCGTGGTACCCTCCCGGACTCCATGAGTGAGGTCGTGATTATACCCCTACTTAAACCGGGGAGGGACGAGGCAGATTGTGGTTCATACAGGCCCCTATCTATGATTAACGTAGACTGCAAGATCCTTACTGCCCTGCTTGCGAATAGACTGCGCAGAGTAATCCCTCTGTTGATCCATCAAGACCAAACTGGATACGTCCCGGGACGCTCCATCACTGAGAACCTGCACAGTTTACATCATGTCATTTATAGCACTGAGGGAAGCCCGCAGAAATTTGCAGTGGCGTCACTAGATGCCACCAAAGCTTTCGATTCCGTGAGGTGGGACTAGTTGTATGCCACCATGGCCAAAATGGGAATAGGCCCTGTATTCCTAAAGTGGACCCAGATAGTTTATGCTAACCCCACCGCGAGAGTAGGCACCAACAAAACCTATTCCGCTAAATGGTCCCTACACAGGGGCACCCACCAGGGGTGCCCTCTGTCCCCCATTTTATACATTCTTTCCGCGGAACCAGTGGCGGCCTACCTGAGACAGGAATATGGGGATGGAGGCATTAAGATAGACGGGATGACCCACCTCATCTCTATGTACGCTGACGACACCCTTTTGTACCTTCAAGACCCTGAGCACCTCCTGCCCTACATCTTGGAAACCCTGGACTGCTTCCACAAGCTCACCAGATTAATAGGAGCAAATCTTGCCTTTACCCCCTTGCAGCACTTTACACTGATGAATACAGATCCCTCCCCCCTCTAGATCTCGAATGGCAGGCAACATCTTTCAAATACTTGGGGATACCCATACACAACCCCGGCACAGAACACATCCTTAATACTGTAAGGGCCAAAGACTCTCTCATGAAATCCATGGAATTGTGGGGTTGGCTCCCGCTTTCGATGGCCGGGAGGGCTGTTCTCCTTAAAATGGTCGCCCTTCCCTGCCTACTACATAACTTCACTATCGTCCCCTTCAACATCCCCCCCTTATTCTTCAAAGATCTCAACAAACTCTGTAGGGGCTTCCTCTGGCAGGGAGGTGGGCATAGGGTGGCGTTGGAGACTCTCCAAAGACCATATGAAAGGGGCGGACTTAATATCCCCAACTTTGAGCTGTACTTCCTTGCCAGCCAGCTGAGACATGTCATGTAATGGATGGCCGATGAGAGCACGACGAACACTCGCCTCCTCCAACCGGCCCTCCCCCGGTTGTTACTAAGAGACATACTGTGGCCTGGGGAGGGTGCTACGAGACACTGCCCTTACCTCGCCAAGCTCGGGATCCGGCTTTGGAAAAGGGCCTGCAAGCTGGTTGGGTCGGACGACCCGTTCTCCCCACAGATCGCCATTGCTGCACTTATGGTTAATCATTCTTGGGGGCAACTTGAAACACGCACACAATGGGAGCCCCTCGGGGTGGCCACGCTTGGGGACTTGATTCAAGAACAGGAAATCCTAACTTTCTCGGAACTCTGTGTGGCCACGGGCCTTCCGGCAGGACAGGTCCTGTTGCACAGGGTGGTCGTACAGGCCTTGTACAAGAGATGGCCGGTCGCTGCCGACCTGACTGAGGAAAATGAATATATCGAAACGATACTGAACTCCGCTGAAGGGTGCCATGAAACCTCACAAATCTACGAGGCCCTTTTGTGGGGTATGACCAGGGGAGACCATAAATGCAGGAGTAAGTGGGAAACTGAACTGGGCCTTGTTTTTGAAGACAAAGATTGGGGTAACATAACCCACTACCATAAGAAAGTTTCCAGCAACACCCGCTTTCAGCTTATCCAGCTGTACATCACCAATAGAGCGTACCTCACACCTGAAGCCATATCAAGATTCACAGGTCCTGGAACCCAATTATGCCCCAAATGCAGTGAACCCAGGGCAGGAATGACTCACATGTTCTGGGGCTGCCAGTGATCAGGGAGTTCTGGTCACAAGTGAAGGACAGAGTGGCCAGCGCATACATCGAAGTTGAGGTGGACGAGCCCACGGCCTGTATCATGGGCAGATATAGGCGAAACAGGAAGAACAAACCCCTAACCAAGCTCACAGATGTTATATACATAACAGCCAAAAGACGTATTGCCATGGGGTGGAAAAGCCCAGGGGTCCACATATGCCCCTATGGTGGGGAGACCTTACGAAGTGGATTATAGCTGAAACCGCTGTGTGGGAAACGGCTATCCATGTGCAAAGACGAGATTCCAGAGAGGAACTACACCGTTGGGTGGAGCTGACGGTGCCCTTGCTCCACCCTGAGGCGGATAATACGGAGCGGAGTAGAGAGAGTTGCCCGGACGCGGGCACGGACTAGAGAGGAACAGTGAACTAACCGTGGTCTTGGGTGGGGGGGAGGTTGGGGTGGGGTTTTGGGTATTTCCTTGATATGCTTGACCAATCGCTAATGATATTGGTTTGTTTTCTTGTTTACCTCATTTTATTAAACCAATAAACACATTTAAAAAATCAAGTGTGCCTATATTGTTTTGAGTTCTCTGCAAAAAACGTGTGCCATTCTTTTCAACTGTGTTCTCTATCAAAAAATATGTGCGCCACCGCCACAGATGCTTCTCAGCGATGTTGCATTCAGCTGCACCAACACAAGTGTTCCACTCTGTGATTTTGTGTTCTCCTGCACTAAAAATCAAATCTGCATGTTTGTTATTTTATGTTCTGCTCTACCAGAACATCCTGTGAATCTGTTTATGATTTGTTCTCTCCACCTAAACAGCCACATGTGCCTCTGTGTAATTGTGTTCTCCAAACAGCTGCTCCACTGCTCCACTGACATTGTGTGTTGTCTGCCACCAAATAAAATGTGCAGCTGTCTGTAATTTTGTCTCTGCTGTAAAACATAAACCCACACACACAAAGTGCCCGCTAGACTTCACCCCAATTCCTTAAATCTATCTAGGTCCCAAGTTTCAATCTAAATATACTCTAACCTACTTTATTTCTATATTTTCTTCCATAAAATAATAACAGATGCAGCTCAGTGACATTGTTTTCTCATGCTCTATTAATTCGCTTATCCATTATTGAGATCTACTTTAATGGCCACCCACATATCATGTTGTCTCTCTGTGTGTTTTTGTTCTCCCCCAGCCCAAAGTCAATAATCAAGCGTCTTCACCTTGCAATCTGTTTAGCCTCTATGTTTTGTTGGTCTCCTCCACGAACACATGTTTGCCTCTCTTTGATTTTGTTATAGGCCACCTAATAAATTGCAGATGCTCCACAGTGAATACATAAAACATACTTGCCTCTCTTTGTATTTGTGTTCCCTTTCCCCAAAAAATTGCGGATACTTCTCTCCATTTTTATTTTCTTCTGCATCAAATAAATCACCTGTTTATTTATTTATTTATTTTGTTTATTTATTTATTTATTTATTTATTTAATTATGTATTACATTTATATAGCGCACAAGCATCCCAGGGGCCTTGTGGCACTGTTACTTGTAAGGAGACTTAGTTACAATGGGTACAGTTGCGCCTTGGGTTACAGTGAGGCGGTGACCTGTGATCAGATATCGGTGGTATCGGTTGGTCATGTGGTGTTGGTTAGGTGAACAGGGTAGTTTTCATGGCTTTACGAAAAGCAGTCAGTGAGGGTTCAGAGTGCAGGGAGGCAGGAAGGGTGTTCCAGTGTAAGGCAGCGAGGTACGGGAAGCTGGAGCCCCGTGCTCTGGCTCTTTTTACCCTGGGTACTGAGAGCATGTTGGCATAGGGTGACCTAGTGGGTCTTGTGGAGGAGACCATGTGGATCCTCTGGGATAGGTACACTGGGGCGGTGAGATGGATGCATTTGTGGGTGATGCTTAGCGCTTTGAATATGATCCTTTCCTTTATGGGGAGCCAGTGGGAAGCTTTTCTAGCAGCGGTGATGTGCTCTCTCTTGGCAATGCCTTGTGCATCATGCCTATTTGTAATTGTGTCTTCTCTTCTGTCAAAAAATCATTTGTATGGGTGAAAGACCAGAAAGACCATAGGTAAATTGTGCTTGGTATCAACTCAAATGGGGCAGTCCAACCCGAACTGCTTTGTCAAATCCCTTCTGAATGAGACCACAACATCCCCAAACATGTTTCAGCCTTGTTGGGTCTCATCAGTGAGGAGTAGCTTGAGTCTCTAGTCCCAGCAGGCACGGGACCCAGGACTTGGGCATACCTGTCCCAGTCAGGGTGACTTATGCAAAACAAAAGAGGTGATGGCTGGGTTTTGAATTAATCCTACCCTCTGGCATTGCTCTGGGCGACCCTCCAGACCATACTTTTTCGCCTGCAGAGCCATTACAAAAGGGGATAGACCATATGCAAATCAGGCTCAGTCCCACCCCAAATGGGGCAGTCCAGCCTGAACTGCTTGGTTACATCCCCAAACATGTTTCAGCCTTGTTGGGCCTCATCACTGAGGAGTAGCTTGGGTCTCTAGGCCCAGCCGGCACGGGACCCACGCTTGGCATACACGGCCCACTCGGGGTGACTTATGCAAAACAAAAGAGGTGATGGCTGGAAGGTTTGGGATAATTCCTAACCTCTGGCATTGCTCTGGGCAACCCTCCAGACCATTGTTTTTCACCTGCCATGCCATTACAAAAGTGTAAAGGCCATATGCATATCAGGCTTCGTCCCACCCCAAATGGGGCAGTCCAGCCCAAACTGCTTAGTTACATCCCTTCTGCAAGAGACCACACACATCCCCAGACATGTTTCAGCCTTGTTTGGCCTAATCAGTGAGAAGTAGCTTGGTCCCTATGCCCAGCAGGCATGAGACCCAAGCTACTCCTCACTGATAACTCCTAAAAAGGCTGAAACATTTCTAGGGAAGCTTGTGGTCTTGTGCAGAAGGAGTGTCTCCTAGCAGTTTGGGCTGAATTGCCCCTTTTGGGGTGGTAACAAGCATCATTTGAATTTGGTCTTTCCCCTTCTGTAATGGCATCGCAGGTGAAGAACGATGGTCTGGAGGGTTGCCCAGAGCTGTGCCCCTGGTTACGATTTGTTTAAAACCTTCCAGCCATCAACCTTGGGTTTTGTTTTAGTCTATTTGAGAAACCTGACATTCAGTGAAATCCAAATGTATTTGAGAAAGTTTATATAATATTTCCACTTCCTTTGAATGATGTTGAATAATCTTGGATCAGACCTAATTATCCAAATCTTGCCATCATGTAAAACTGGGGTGAATATGTATTTGACGAAAGTAGACAGTGTTTTATTTGTAATGCTTTACATGTTTCACTGAATACACAAGCCTTCAGTGTTTGTGTCGCCTACACCAGAAGATTGCGAGACGAATACAGTATACAGTTCTGCCTGTTGCAAATAAAGATGCCCATCTTATAGTGTGCGTTTGTGTTATTTCTATGAATTGTAAAGTGAACATTGCAGATGCTGGCCACATTTAGAACCAGTGGCATGTTCCCAATGCATGTTCAAATCGACTAAACAGTTTGGAAACCAAAACGTGGTTGCAATTTACAAACCACCAAGTGCAATCTTCTTGTGTGCCTCAGCAACACTGCGGCACAATAACATGGACATAACATTTAACACAACAATCTAAATGTACACTGCTGCGTGCAGGTTTGGGATTCTCACAAGCAGGGCAGACTTTCCAAGCGTTCATGAGCCCGCGTTAATGGGATATGTTGAGGGACCGTTGACTTGTCAAAGCCAATAGGCGGAATGCCCCTGCAGCCCACAGTCTTCATTGTATGTGCCTTGCAGTTTCTTCTTTCTCCTTGGCGATACACTGTAAAGCCAAACACAGAATGGCGACGTGACTTTTAAGCAAGCATTAAAACAAAGCTTAGGTAATTTAATGAATTCCCAAATGCACTTTTATTTCCACTTCTGTATCAAAGAATTAATTTTTGGCTGGCCGATTTCCAAGCCAGTCGCTGAGGATACCAGTGAAAGACGTTGTGCAGTAGACAGTTTTAGAAAGAGCACAGGCATTTGTTTCGGTTCGATGCCCCGCTCCTCTCTTGATAGCCATTGGCACTGTGAGTTGCATGTGCTAGCAGACACAGTTGTAAATGGGGGTCAAGCTATTTCAGCGTTATAAATTCAAAATAACTAGGTATAATGGAATCAAGCCTTAATGAACCAGCTGGAACAAATGAGCCTGGCCTTGCAGTGATAATTGGATATAGTGAATTGAGCCTTACCCTCGGTCCAACCTAGCTTTATCTCAGTCCTTACTATGGAGGGAGGACTGTCATGAGAATGGTGTACTAAGAGTAATGAGATTAACCATTAATACTCTGCCAATACTGTGCTCAATCGGAGTGGGGAATATGGCCATACTGTGCTAACTTTGCATAACTGCTGCACTTTAAACTGGAATCTGACCTTACCATGCTAGCACAGCATACTGTTATCTACACATACTGTACGAACTAGACCTACTGGAACTACTATGGCATTGGCATAATTGAATCTGGCCTTATTGTGTAATTTGGGGACATTGGGCCTCATTCCGAGTAGGGTGCAAAGGGATACCGGGCACCCTTAAGGACATCGGTGCCGGTAATCCTTTGTTCCCTACTACGAGTTCCCTTAGCAGGTCCCTTCCTTAATGCCTGGTTTTACTGCTTCAGTAGGTCCCTTGCCATGGAGTCCTGTGGGACTCCATGGGATGCAAATTTACCTCTGTTGCCAGCACCGTACTATCATGGCAACACCGGGATATCAGGCACCATTAACAGTAAGGCAAGTCTGCCGATAACCTACCGGTAGCATCGGCGAGTTCAGCCTCATAATGAGGCACATTTACTGAAGATATTTCCAACTTACGAAAATCTGCATATGCAAGTTGGAAAGATTAAATAATTTGCATACCAAGGAAATTCTAAGGTGTTGTTGTGCCTCACTACAGTTTTCACTGTGTACAGGGCAGACATTGAAATCCTCCAGCCCTGCTCTACAGGCATACATTGCGTCTTTAGGAATGTGGAAACAGGATGCTTCAATCAGAGATGTGATTAAATTCCTGCTTCGCGTTGGGATGTCCCAAAAGTGGAGATCTGATTCTCACAGACTCCCCGTGAGCCTCCACCAGGAACAGAACACTGCATGCCTTGCCGTGCTCGCCAATCAAATACGCATGCACAGTCTTCATTTCAAACAAGCATTAGGGAATGGAACATTGCAGGACTGTCCCCTAAAGAGCTCTGAGAGCCCATTTAGTAGCTTGAAGTCAATGTACATGTGAGTGTCAGGTGTGTACCGGGTGCTCAAAATAAGTTTAGCAAGCAATCTGTGCAGCACTTAAGCCAGCAGCACAACTTCCTCCACACACAGGTCCACTTTGTGCTTAATGTGATCTACTTCTGCTGAGTATTGCATATGATGGTCCCTCTGTTTATCTCTTCAAGCACACTTGGGTAATTAACGCCTCAGGCTCAATTATGTACATGTCAACATTGGTTTTACGTCTTCGATGGTGAAACATAACAAACTCTCATGGCAATCAGTCTTTTAACTGCGCTTCCATTTGCTACTCCCATTTAACTATTCAGGAAACCATCATCGAGTCTCAAAACTCACACTAAACTAGGAATTTTTTAAAGCACCCATTTGTAAAGAAGGTAAAAACATACATAAACATCTCCTGGCGATAAACTGCCAATCATTTATTGCAAATAACCTTACCATATGGAGCTGCAAAGATTGCTTGTTCACTCAAACACGTAACTTCCTGATAGTAGGGTACCCCAAAGTGCCTATGTCTGGTAGTCAGCTTTATGAAAATTATTTTGTGAGATACCTAATCTCTCGACCCCATGTTAGGAAATTTGCATTCCGACCATTTATATGTATGGCTGTTACTGTAGGGCAAGAAAAGGAAAGGTGGGAAAACACAGAAAAATAGAAAAAGGAGCAAGGGAAAGAAGAAGACAGGGAAGAGATAAAGGTGAAGGGTCAGAACTGTGTCTGTGTCCAGCACACACTCTGCTCTCTTATCAGGGGTGTGCTACCTTTGAAGATCTGTTATGCTGTACCATTTCATGTTTAAAATGCTGGGACATGTTGTGCAAAGTTGTTTCTATTAGGATCTATGTGCATTGTTCCGAAATGCATTATTTTTATTTAATTTATATAGTTTGAAATAAACTTTTCATTTTTCTTTCACATGTCATACAATTCATTATATAAATCCCTTAGCATCTAAAACACTACAAAAAAAAAACAAGAAAAAGGAATCAACTCTACATCATCATCACGATTTGCTGTGTACATAGTCTTTTAGCCTCATTTGACTATTTCGTATCAAGGTCCAGATTGTTTCTGATGAATTGCGTGAGTGTAAAGATTGATGTTTTGTTGAGTCCGCTCATCAGTCGGCCCCATCTTGCAGCCGGCTCTAATTGATATGTTGAAATTCCAAACAAGGATCCAAACAGGGCTCGCTCCTCAGCTAGCGCTGTACATATCATAGTTAGATGGTACAATATTTCTGGGATATCTGGTCCATAAAGAACCGTCAGTAGCCATCTGCCGGTGTAAGTTGCTTGATTTCAATTAATCTTTTGCGGGTTGGAATTAAATTCAGTCTGATCATTCGGAATAGATCTCTGACTTTTGGATCTGGAAAGAGGCATAAGTAAGCTGGTGGTTCGTTGATAGCTCTTAAATCAGCATCACATTGAATGTTCATGGCGTACTTTAATTTGTCTTGACAAGTTTTCATTCAATCATTCCTTTGCATCTTTATTTTGCCGTATTGTTGGCGATATAGTAGCATATCTAAAGAGATATCTTCCTTTGTTAGTTTTGTCTTCAGTTGTTTGATCTATAGCCTCAGTTTCGTATTATTCAAAGTGTCCTTCGTAATAATTGGATGGATGGTGTTACTTCATCAGTCAGCAATTTCCACAACAGGTCTAATTGTTTCCAATGAACTATGGAGTCCAAGGATTGGGTTGCGATTTCATGCCTTATCTGCGGCATCGGAAAGTTCTTTGGGAGCCGCAGAATTTTTCTCCAAAACATGGCTTCCAGTCTTTGCCACTTTATGCTCTCTGCACCTAGCATGGCTTCACTCCCATAAGTGATAATAGGGATCACCTTTCGGCGATAAAAATGATTACTGGTTTCATAGAAAATTTGCCAAATTTTCTTAAAAGCAGACACCCTTGATGGACCAGCGACTGCATTTTTCCTTTGATATCGGCTGTCCATTCCTTCTCGTTCGTGGACTGATTAATTAGGACTCCTAAGTATTTAAAAGTGGAAACTTCACCCACTATATTGTCGTCAATTAGGAATTTACATTCCTTTTTCTTCCTAGGGTGCTGTTTTGTCAAGGACATGTATTTAGTTTTCCTTCGATAGACTTGTAATCCATCGGATTACATATAATCTTCCATTCTTCGAAGGCTGACTTTCAAACCAGAACTTGTTTTGTCCATCAATATAATGTCATCTGCGTAAATTAAGATCAGTGTTGAGATTTAGTTGATTTTAGGGCGGTTGAGAGCGGGATCACTGTTGTTATCCTCAAGGTCCCCTGTGAATAGACTGTATAATGTGGCTGTCAATGGGCAGCCTTGTTTCAGGCCATTCCATGTTTTGATTACCGCAGATTTCACCCCATTTTAATGACAGTCTAACTGCTACTCATATATTTGTATACAGAAGCTTGATGGGTTCCATTATATCTGCCGGACACTTCCACGCTGACAATTTGGACCATCATTTCTGCCTATTTATGGAATCAAATGTCATAGAGAGATCAACAAAATTTGCATGGACCACAGTCCTTGTTGCTATAGCTTGATGTTTAAGGAAATGTAATGATAAAAGATTGATGTTGGTGCCTACATTTACAGTAAAGCCTGTCTGTCTTGTTGCTAGGCGGTTCGTTTGTTTGGCCCAAACCTTTAGTTTCTTTGGGAGGAATGATGCGAATAGTTTCCCCAAGGGGTCCAATAGGGCTATATGCCGATAAATAGCAAATTCATAACGCAAGCCTCGTTTGAATATCGGGATCGCGGTCACTTTGTTCCATGATTCCGGAATCTGATGTAGTTTGTTGATCAACCTCAGGATTTGGTCCATCATATTTGCCCAAGCTGCAGGATTCTGTTTTAAGGCTACATTGGACAGGCCATCAAGCCCAGGAGCCGTGACCCAAATGCATTATTGCTAGAAAAGCTAACTTGAAATTTGAATTTTTATGTATGCCTTCTATTTGCTCTTTTGGGGCGCATCACCCCAAATGCCGTCCCCAATGTCCCAGTTTGGACTACCTCCTCTCCCTCATTTCGTC
Source organism: Ambystoma mexicanum (assembly GCF_040938575.1). Lineage (NCBI taxonomy): Eukaryota > Metazoa > Chordata > Amphibia > Caudata > Ambystomatidae > Ambystoma > Ambystoma mexicanum. The sequence goes on along the minus strand of NC_090926.1, from coordinate 489,733,875 downwards.
TATAGCTATCCCTGCTCCACATTTGTGTTTCACTTCCCCAATTCCAAACGCATAAGTGAAATATGTGTAAGTTATGCTCTTTTTTCTCTTTTTATTTATTTCTTGGTTTATTTATGTATTACCCTCTTTTATTTGTTTAGATTCACGTTTCTGTTATAAAACCTGGCCATGTCCTGTTATATCCTATTATATAGTCATGTTCTGTTATGGTTTTTGCATGTTATTGTTCTCTGCACAAGGCCAACACTTAATCTGAAGCAGCCGGAATGTGACAAGTAGCTCTCCAAAAAACACCCAAATAAATGAATAAACACATGATACACACGCGCTACACTCATTTCATGAAAAGGACCATCATGCACGAAGTGGACCTGCAAATTAAGCTGTTACGCAGACTCCATGACCATGTTGGAATTACGGTCTTCCTGCTGCCTGCTGGTAACGGGACAAGGTGAATGCAGCTCAGGTCGAGAAACACAGGCTAAGTTTGTTATGCATATTACCTCCAAAAAGAGCCCATCTTCAGGCCAACAGATGGCTGTCTGAAAAACCATTATATGCATCCCAATAAAGTTCTTACAGGCCTCAAGAGATTCCAGTAAGACCAGTTCAGGGCTTTGCTACCAGAGAAGTTATAGGTCAAACACCATCCTCATTTTAAAGTTCCCATAGTTCTTCAAACTTTCCTGTCAATAGAACCGGGACAATCGTGACCTAGACGAGTTAGAACCCAGGCTCCTGTGTTCCAGTGCAGGATACCAAAAGGCTAAGACTCATGGTGACTGGCACTGTGGAAGGCTGTTGAGCCTAATGATCTCTGATCTAAATGGATGCGCATGTCCTTAAATATTTTGAACAAAAAGAAGATAGAACGTAACTCTGTACACAAGGGCAGACACCGCCATAACAAAGTGCCTTTCCCACAGTCTATACTTGAGTTACTCTTGGTAATACCAGATTAACTTTTCAGGAGATTAAGTGGGAGAAGACAAAGGTACTACTAAATGTACTCCCAAATGTACTCCTATGCAGCGCATGACTAAACATTTCAAGGGGTCAGTTTAGCACACCTTGGGCCCAATTCATGGGAAAGTGCACAGTGATCCTGCAAAGGCTGCACGCCGACAGAGCCTCTGCATGAGCATGCACTCAGGAGTTACCCCTAAATCCTACATGCAATCTTACCTCTGTATGGTGCTTCGTATGCGCAAGTGTCTGTATGCCTGCCTTCGGGTGGTGCTTACATCGTGAGCTTTGTGTGGTCATTTCCCTGATGTAAGGTTGCGCAGTCAGATCCATGAATAAGATTTTACCTGCACAGTTCTGGGCGTGCGATCGCTGCGTGCGGGCCGTCCCTAGGAACGCCCACATTTTCCCTTGTTCTTCCCCATTTTGAGAGTTCCGCTCCCTACTCCAGTCTATGCGCAGGCTACGCCCACGCTCTGATAGGTGTCTCACGCAAGGCAAGTTTCACAGAGACGTGCTGAGCCTACGTAAAGTGCCTGCAGGGTATGAAAAACTACAGCACAATCGATACCTTGAATCGACAAACGGAATTTCGCACACAGTTTAGCGCCCAAAGTCCCTATTTACCATGCTGAAAATTCTATGAAGCAGGCCCCTTAAATACATCACTCAGTTATGAATTACAATTTGTAAGATTCTTTACTAAACCTCGCCTAAAGTAAATGGTCACTTATCTTCAGTCACCCTGAAACATATTCTAAACGTTCTACAATGTTTTTATTTTATTTCAGTGCCTTGTTAGAGTATTAAACTACCAAACTTTCACAAACAATATCCCTCTCCATTTTACCTACCATTCTATGCCTTTCTGTGTTAATCCTTTAATGTTTCACCCGCACTGGCTCCCCCTCTACTCCCGCTCCTTCACTACTGACTATGGACTGGTATCATTTGGCAGGGACACGATAGGCCACTTTTTGGACAAGCCTATACACATTGATAAATTGTGTGTACCTCACTGAGATCTGGTGTTGTCTTCCAACAAAGGCAATCACTTGCCTGTGCTTTTCCCCCTTCACTACAAAAATAATGTGTGCCTCTTTCTTGTTAGTTTTGTTCTTCTAATAAAAATCAAACATGCTTCTCTGTAAGTTTATTTCCTTCAGCATTTCTCTGTGATTCTCTGTGATTCATGCTCCTTCCTGCCCAAAACGTTGGGTGTGTTTCTTCTCCACCAAAACATGACAGTTGCTTGTCTGGGTGTCTATCCCTGTGATTCCGTCTTAACTCTCACCACAAAATAGGGGGCGTGGCTAACCGCCATGTAGAGCAGACGTGTCTCCTGAGAGCTCCGTGCTGATGTGCCATGATAAGCTGTTTTAAGTGACTTTAAAGTGCTCCGGAACCCTACAAGTTGCACCATTTGCCGCAGAACCTCTTCAGCAACTTTTGTACCGTCTCCCAGGTGGAGAAGAGACGGCTAACACCTCTACCTGGCGTGTGTAAAGTGTCCGTGAGCGGACACAAAATGGCGACTCCCGCGCCCTGATCCCTCGAAAGAACGGAGCGCACTATCACCACCGGCGACACTGCCCGCCGGTGGGGGAAGAGGATCCTGGGCTGCCGACCTGTGCAGGGCCTGGAGGAGGGGGCTGAACAGCTGCACTCATCGATTGAGAGGACCGACCCTGATGCCCCGGCCGGACGGCGCCCTGCCTGCGGCGCACAACTGGGCTGAGGTGTGCTCTGGATAGTCGCGAGGGCCCCCGGCGTAAGCGGAAGACCAGCTGGGTGCGTGGGGCCCGTGGCCGCGCATTACTCTACCCCCTCTGCGCCTGACTTCGCTGCTGATGGCAACGCAAGAACTTGGGCTTGCCTCCCCAGGCGCTGAGACCCCGGCTGTCTATTTTCCCCGCCTGCATGAACCTTCATTGGGGGGGAGGTGTGGGCGAAAACACCTAGCCCCTGCCTGCAGGCTGACGCTCCGGCGGACAGTGAGGCCCACTCTTAGGGGAGTCCCCGTGCTCCCCCACCACTCCATAGCCGACAACTGGGGAGGCCGTCCGTTGCACAACGTGCCCGCTGGAACTGAGATACCCTTTGCGTCCCGAAATTGGCAAGCCGCCCTGCAGCTTTATATCATTGCCCTGTCAGTCCTGCAGCGTTAACGAGAGTCTCCCCTCTGCAGCTGCTGCTGGCGGCCTCCCGATTGCGCTCCCGGCACTCTCGGTGCGGTGAGGTCCTGCGTTGACGATTTGTCTGGCAGAAATGGCAGGCCCAAGCAGCGCCAGACCACGATGGACACCTTCGCAGCCTGCGAATCCCCAAATTTCGAGGGCACAAACAAAGCGGCCTCAGATGCTCAATCTAACCCCACGGCAGTTGCGGCTACAGAGCCTAGTAACACCCAGATACTCGAAGCCATCAAGCTTTTCCAAGCAACGATGGAAAACAAAATCAACGCTGTTGCCACAGACCTGGGCCTTCTGCGTCAAGATGTCCGTTCCCTGGCCGACAGAACCGAGGTGCTTGAAACACAAGTCCGGGAAAACACTGAATCCAAAACTCACCTCCTTCGAGACGTCGATGAGCTTCAGCAAAGGGTCAAAAACTTGGAGGACAGAGCCGAGGAGGCAGAAGGGAGGGCTCGCCCGAACAAGATACGTCTCCTCGGGCTGCCAGAGGGTTCCAAAGGCCCTGACCATACTAACTACATAGAGAACCTCTTGCTACACGAGGTGGGAGCTGGCAAACTCTCCCAGGGCTTCACCATCGAGAGGGCCCACAGATCCCTGGCTAAGAAACCACCGCCGGGGGCCCCACCCAGGCCAGTGATAGCGAAAGTTCTCAACTACAGCGATCGAGAAGTTATTCTGGCCTTTTCCTGAGCAGGTGGCCAAATCCAATGCAACTCTGCTAAAATAGCAATATACCCCGATTACACCTTTCAGGTCCAAATGAACAGAGTGCAGTTCATACACAAGAAGGCCAGATTGAAAGCCGCCGGGCTGTGTTATATGCTCCAGTATCCTTCTAGGCTTAAAGTGCTGCATAACAATAAGGTGCACCTGTTCGACACTCAGGCTCAGGCCAGGGACTGGATGGACGGTTTACAGATCCCTGATATTGAGGAAAGGAAGCGGAGACCGAGATAACGATCCTCCTGTCATCCTGGTGGGAACTATACTTTTGTTTGAACCTCTACACAGCTGAATGGATCTCCCTCACGGAGACCCGGAGTCCAAGTTCACTCCACCCCCTGAATGTTTCTTCCTTTTGAGTATATATACCCACCCGTAGGGCACCTGGAGACCAATGCTCGGTCCGACGGAGCAGAAACTGGACAGTCATAATGAGGGTAACCTCGCTGGGCCAGTTCTATGTTTGGGGATTTCACAGTTAAGGGGGGTGGGAATAGGGGAGTTTTTGCACAAGTTGGGGACATACACTTGGATATACCGAGACCACGGGATCAGTTCACATGCAACGCAGCACCATCAAGACCTCGAGCTCCACCTGTTACATACAATAAACCACACTACGTCTATGGCTGACACAATAAGGGTTGTTACTTGGAATGTCAGAGGCCTGAACAGCTTCTTTAAACAATGGCGTGTCCATACCTACCTGAAAAGATGCAAGGTCGGAATCGCCATGCTGCAAGAGACTCACTTAACTGCCAAGAAACTGGAAGCCCTGGCCAAAACTTGGCGTACTCCTCCTACGCCAGAGGGGCTCTGATTTGGATTGCCCCAGCTGTTCCTTTTAACCTCACTAGCACTATAACAGACAACGAAGGTAGGATGGTGATGGTGTGCGGCTACATCGAGGGCAAAGAGGTATGCCTGGTCAGCACTTACGCACCCAACCATGATGCGACTGCCTTCTTCCATTCCATATGGACAGAATTATGATATGGGAGGGTGACCACAACTGTACCCTTGACCCTCTAGTGGACATATCAGATAATAAACATGATCGCCCCTCCCCTCCGGCCAAAATACTTTCCAAACTAATCCAACAGTTGCAACTCAGTGACCTATGGAGGGTCCAGCACCTGGAGCAACGTGAGTATTCCTTCTACTCCCCACCTCACGCCGTACACACCAGGCTTGACTACATTTTTCTCAGCCGAACACAACAGTCCATATTTGTGGATGCGCGCTACCTGCCTAGGGTGCTGTCTGATCACTCTCCCCTATTGGTAACGTGGGAGGTGTTCCCGCCTAAACCGCCTGTACCCACATGGAGGCGGAGGGCTGAGGCCCTACTTGACACTGCATTCAAGGAACGCATAAAAGATAGTACTGAGGAATATTGCCAAAATAACTTGCATACGGTTAGATACTTGAGCATAACTTGGGATGCATACAAGGTGGCCATGAGGGGCGAGATGATCGCAGCAGTTGCGGAGCTCAGAGATCCATTACATCCTTGCTTGAGCGCGCAGAGAGGGACCCGAGTAGGCTCGAAGGCAGGGCTGACCCATCCCCTGACCAATTACAAAAAATGGCCGAACTTAGACAAACCTGCCTAACTCATTGGGAATCCCTCGGTAAACTGAGTTACGCCAAGCACACAGAGAGAATCCATGCTCTGGGAGACAAGCCGGGGAAACACTTAGCTTGGCTCTATAAAAGGGAGACCCCCAGGCCACCCATCTGCCACATACTCACAGCTGACGGCACTGCCGTGCATACCCAACAAAACATCAATTTGGTTTTTACCGACTTCTACTGTAGCTTGTACTCCGAAGCCCCGTCCCCCTCCAACACCAGGATCGAAGATGCCCTTGACGTCATTGACCTTCCTAAATTAGACTCGCAATTAGCTGAGACCCTTGACGAGCCCGTCACCCCCGACGAGGTGAAGGTGGTAATTAGATCGCTACCAGCTGGGAAAACCCCTGGTTCGGATGGTCTCCCGGGGGAATTCTACAAGACCTATGAGGAAACACTTGCCCCAATATTGGGCCAGGACTTTAATGAGGCCTTCGAGCATGGTACCCTCCCGCACTCCATGAGTGAGGCCGTGATTATACCCCTACTTAAACCGGGGAGGGACAGGGCAGATTGTGGTTCATACAGGCCCCTCTCTATGCTTAACGTAGACTGCAAGATCCTTACTGCCCTGCTTGCGAATAAACTGCGCAGAGTAATCCCTCTGTTGATCCATCAAGACCAAACTGGATAGGTCCCGGGACGCTCCATCACTGAGAACCTGCGCACTTTACATCATGTCATTTATAGCACTGAGGGAAGCCCGCAGAAATTTGCAGTGGCGTCACTAGATGCCACCAAAGCTTTTGATTCCGTGAGGTGAGACTGGTTGTATGACACCATGGCCAAAATGGGAATAGGCCCTGTATTCCGAAAGTGGATCCAGCTAGTTTATGCTAACCCCACCGCGAGAGTACGCACCAACAAAACCTATTCCGCTAAATGGTCCCTACACTGGGGCACCCGCCAGGGGTGCCCTCTGTCCCCCATGTTATACATTCTTGCAGCGGAACCAGTGGTGGCCTACCTGAGACAGGAATATGGGGATGGATGCATTAAGATAGACGGGATGACCCACCTCATCTCTATGTACGCTGACGACACCCTTTTGTACCTTCAAGACCCTGAGCACCTCCTGCCCTACATCTTGGAAACCCTGGACTGCTTCCACAAGCTCATCGGGATCCAGATTAATAGGAGCAAATCTTGCCTTTACCCCCTTGCAGCACTTTACACTGATGAATACAGATCCCTCCCCCCTCTAGATCTCGAATGGCAGGCAACATCTTTCAAATACTTGGGGATAACCATACACCGCAACCCCGGCACAGAAAACATCCTTAATACCGAAAGGGCCAAAGACTCTCTCACGAAATCCATGGAATTCTGGGGTTGGCTCCCGCTTTCGATGGCCGGGTGGACTGGTCTCCTTAAAATGGTTGCCCTTCCCTGCCTACTACATAACTTCACTATCGTCCCCTTCAACATCCCCCCTTATTCTTCAAAGATCTCAACAAACTCTGTAGGGGATTCCTCTGGCAGGGAGGTGGGCATAGGGTGGCGTTGGAGACTCTCCAAAGACCATATGAAAGGGGCGTACTTAATATCCCCAACTTTGAGCTGTACTTCCTTGCCAGCCAGCTGAGACATGTCATGTAATGGATGGCCGATGAGAGCACGACGAACACTCGCCTCCTCCAATCGGCCCTCCCCCGGTTGTTACTAAGAGAATTACTGTGGCCTGGGGAGGGTGCTACGAGACACTGCCCTTATCTCGCCAAGCTCGGGAAAAGGGCAGTGCTTTGGAAAAGGGCCTGCAAGCTGGTTGGGTCGGACGACCGGTTCTCCTCACAGATCGCCATTGCTGCACTTATGGTTAATCATTCTTGGGGGCAACTTGAAACACGCACACAATGGGAGCCCCTCGGGGTGGCCACGCTTGGGGACTTGATTCAAGAACAGGAAATCCTAACTTTCTCGGAACTCTGTGTGGCCACGGGCCTTCCGGCAGGACAGGTCCTGTTGCACAGGGTGGTCGTACAGGCCTTGTACAAGAGATGGCCGGTCGCTGCCGACCTGACTGAGGAAAATGAATGCATCGAAACGATACTGAACTCCGCTGAGGGGTGCCATGAAACCTCACAAATCCACGAGGCCCTTTTGTGGGCTATGACCAGGGGAGACCTTAAATGCAGGAGTAAGTGGGAAACTGAACTGGGCCTTGTTTTTGAAAACAAAGATTGGGGTGACATAACCCACTACCATAAGAAAGTTTCCAGGAACGCCCGCTTTCAGCTTATCCAGCTGTACATCACCAATAGAGCGTACCTCACACCTGAAGCCATATCAAGATTCACAGGTGCTGGAACCCAATTATGCCCCAAATGCAGTGAACCCAGGGCAGGAATGACTCACTTGTTCTGGGGCTGCCAGTGATCAGGGCGTTCTGGTCACAAGTGAAGGACAGTGTGGCCAGCGCAGACATCGAAGTTGAGGTGGACGAGCCCACGGCCTGTATGCTGGGCAGATATAGGCGAAACAGAAAGAACAAACCCCTAACCAAGCTCACAGATCTTATATACATAACAGCCAAAAGACGTATTGCCAAGGGGTGGAAAAGCCCCAGAGGTCCACATATGCCCCTATGGTGGGGAGACCTTACGAAGTGGATTATAGCTGAAACCGCTGCGTGGGAAACGGCTATCCATGTGCAAAGACTAGATTCCAGAGTGGAACTACACCGTTGGGTGGCCCTGACAGTGCCCTTGCTCCACCCTGAGGCGGATAATACGGAGCAGGGTAGAGAGAGTTGCCCGGACGCGGGCACGGACTAGAGAGGAACAGTGAACTAACCGTGGTCTTGGGTGGGGGGGAGGTTGGGGTGGGGTTTTGGGTATTTCCTTGATATGCTTGACCAATCGCTAATGATATTGGTTTGTTTTCTTGTTTACCCCATGTTATTAAACCAATAAACACATTTAAAAAAAAAAAAAAAACTTTCACCACTAAATTAAGTGTGCCTATATTGTTTTGAGTTCTCTGCAAACAACGTGTGCCATTCTTTTCAACTGTGTTCTCTATGGCTTCAGGTGTGAGGTACGCTCCCTAGAAATGTTTCATCCTTGTTTGGCCTCATCAGTGAGAAGTAGCTTGGGTCCCTATGCCCAGCAGGCATGAGACCCAAGCTACTCCTCACTGATAACTCCTAACAAGGCTGAAACATTTCTAGGGATGCTTGTGGTCTTGTGCAGAAGGAGTGTCACCTAGCAGTTTGGGCTGAATTGCCCCTTTTGGGGTGGTACCAAGCATCATTTGCATTTGGTCTTTCCCCTTCTGTAATGGCATCGCAGGTGAAGAACGATGGTCTGGAGGGTTGCCCAGAGCTGTGCCCCTGGTTACGATTTGTTCAAAACCTTTCAGCCATCAACCTTGGGTTTTGTTTTAGTCTATTTGAGAAACCTGACATTCAGTCAAATCCAAATGTGTTTGAGAAAGTTTATATAATATTTCCACTTCCTTTGAATGATGTTGAATAATCTTGGATCAGACCTAATTATCAAAATCTTGCCATCATGTAAAACTGGGGTGAATATGTATTTGACGAAAGTAGACAGTGTTTTATTTGTAATGCTTTACATGTTTCACTGAATACACAAGCCTTCAGCGTTTGTGTCGCATGCACCAGAAGATTGCGAGACGAATACAGTATACAGTTCTGCCTGTTGCAAATAAAGATGCCCATCTGATAGTGTGTGTTTGTGTTATTTCTATGAATTGTAAAGTGAACATTGCAGATGCTGGCCACATTTAGAACCAGTGGCATGTTCCCAATGCATGTTCTAATCGTCTAAACAATTTGGAAACCAAAACGTGGTTGCAATTTACAAACCACCAAGTGCAATCTTCTTGTGTGCCTCAGCAACACTGCAGCACAATAACATGGACATAATATTTAACACAACAATCTAAATGTACAGTGCTGCGTGCAGGTTTGAGATTCTCACAAGCAGGGCAGACTTTCCAAGCCTTCATGAGCCTGCGTTAATGGGATATGTTGAGGGATCGTTGACTTGCCGAAGCCAATGGACGGAATGCCCCTGCAGCCCACAGTCTTCCTTGCATGTGCCTCGCAGTTTCTTCTTTCTCCTTGGCGATACACTGTAAAGCCAAACACAAAAGGGTGACGTGACTTTTATGCACGCATTAAAACAAAGCTTAGGTAATTTAATGAATTCCCAATTGCACTTCTATTTCCACTTCTGTATCAAAGAATTAATTGTTGGCTGGCCGATTTCCAAGCCAGTCACTGAGGATACCAGTGAAAGAAGTTGTGCAGTAGAAAGTTTTCGAAAGAGCACAGGCATTTGTTTCGGTTCGATGCCCCGCTACTCTTGATAGTCATTGGCACTGTGAGTTGCATGTGCTAGCAGACACAGTTGTAAATGGGGGTCAAACTATTTCAGCGTTATAAATTCGAAATAACTAGGTATAATGGAATCAAGCCTTCATGAACCAGCTGGAACACATGAGCCTGGCCTTGCAGTGATAATTGGATATAGTGAATTGAGCTTTACCATCGGTCCAACCTAGCTTTATCTCAGTCCTTACTATGGAGGGAGGACTGTCATGAGAATGGTGTACTAAGAGTAATGAGATTAACCATTAATACTCTGCCAATACTGTGCTCAATCGGAGTGGGGAATATGGCCATACTGTGCTAACTTCGCATAATTGCTACACTGTAAACTGGAATCAGACCTTACCATGCTAGCACAGCATACTGGAATCTACACATACTGTACAAACTAGACATACTGGAACTACTATGGCATTGGCATAATTGAATCTGGCCTTATTGTGTAATTTGGGGAAATTGGGCCTCATTCTGAGTAGGGCGCAAAGGGATACCGGGCACCCTTAAGGACATCGGTGCCGGTAATCCTTTGCTCCCTACTACGAGTTCCCTTAGCGGGTCCCTTCCTTAACGCCTGGTTTTACTGCTTCAGTAGGTCCCTTGCCATGGAGTCCTATGGGACTCCATGGGATGCAAACTTACCTCTGTTGCCAGCACCGTACTATCATGGCAACACCGGGATATCAGGCACCATTAACAGTAAGGCAAGCCTGCCGATAACCTACCGGTAGCATCGGCGAGTTACCGTCAGCCTCATAATGAGGCACATTTACTAAAGATATTTCCAACTTACGAAATCTGCATGTGCAAGTTGGAAAGATTACATAATTTGCATACCAAGGAAATTCTAAGGTGTTGTTGTGCCTCACTACAGTTTGCACTGTGTACAGGGCAGACATTGAAATCCTCCAGCCCTGCTCTACAGGCATACATTGCGTCTTTAGGAATGTGGAAACAGGATGCTTCAATCAGAGATGTGATTAAATTCCTGCTTCGCGTTGAGATGTCCCAAAAGTGGAGATCTGATTCTCACAGACTCCCCCTGAGCCTCCTTTCACCTGGAACAGGCGAACATTCAAGTCAACACACTTCATGCCTTGCCATGCTCGCCAATCAAATACGCATGCACGGTCTTCATTTCAAACAAGCATTAGGGAATGGAATATTACAGGACTCTCCCCTAAAGTGCTCCGAGAGCCAATTTAGTAGCTTGAAGCCAATGTACATGTGAGTGTCAGGCGTGTACCGGGTGCTCAAAATAAGTTTAGCAAGCAATCTGTGCAGCACTTAAGCCAGCAGCACAACTTCCTCCACACACAGGTCCACTTTATGCTTAAGGGGATCTACTTGTGCTGAGTATTGCATATGATGGTCCCTCTGTTTATCTCTTCAAGCACACTTGGGTAATTAACGCCTCAGGCTCAATTGTGTACATGTCAACATTGGTTTTACGTCTTCGATGGTGACACATAACAAACTCTCATGGCAATCAGTCTTTTAACTGCGCTTCCATTTGCTACTCCCATTTAACTATTCAGGAAACCATCATCGAGCCTCAAAACTCACACTAAACTAGGAATTTTTTAAAGCACTCATTTGTAAAGAAGGTAAAAACATACATAAGCATCTCCCGGCGATAAACTGCCAATCATTTATTGCAAATAACCTTACCATATGGAGCTGCAAAGATTGCTTGTTCACTCAAACACGTAACTTCCTGATAGTAGGGTACCCCAAAGTGCCTATGTCTGGTAGTCAGCTTTATGGAAATTCTTTTGTGAGATACCTAATCTCTCGACCCCATGTTAGGAAATTTGCATTCTGACCATTTATATGTATGGCTTTTACTGTAGGGCAAGAAAAGGAAAGGTCGGAAAACACAGAAAAATAGCAAAAGGAGCAAGGGAAAGAAGAAGACAGGGAAGAGATAAAGGTGAAGGGTCAGAACTGTGTCTGTGTCCAGCACACACTCTGCTCTCTTATCAGGGGTGTGCTACCTTTGAAGATCTGTTATGCTGTACCATTTCATGTTTAAAATGCTGGGACATGTTGTGCAAAGTTGTTTCTATTAGGATCTATGTGCATTGTTCCGAAATGCATTATTTTTATTTAAATTATATAGTTTAAAATAAACTTTTCATTTTTCTTTCACATGTCATACAATTCATTATAAAAATCCCTTAGCATCTAAAACACTACAAAAAAAAACAAGAAAAAGGAATCAACTCTACATCATCATCACAATTTGCTGTGTACATAGTCTTTTATCCTCATTTGACTATTTCGTATCAAGGTCCAGATTGTTTCTGATGAATTGCGTGAGTGTAAAGATTGATGTTTTGTCGAGTCCGCTCATCAGTCGGCCCCATCTTGCAGCTGGCTCTAATTGATATGTTGAAATTCCAAACAAGGATCCAAACAGGGCTCGCTTCTCAGCTAGCGCTGTACATATCATAGTTAGATGGTACAATGTTTCTGGGATATCTGGTCCATAAAGAACCGTCAGTAGCCATCTGCCTTTGTAAGTTGCTTGATTTCAATTAATCTTTTGCGGGTTGGAATTAAATTCAGTCTGATCATTCGGAAAAGATCTCAGACTTTTGGATCTGGAAAAAGGTATAAGTAAGCTGGTGGTTCGTTGATAGCTCTTAAATCAGCATCACATTGAATGTTCATGGCGTACTTTCATTTGTCTTGACAAGTTTTCATTCAATCATTCCTTTGCATCTTTATTTTGCCGTATTGTGGGCGATATAGTAGCATTTCTAAAGAGATATCTTCCTTTGTTAGTTTTCTCTTCAGTTGTTTGATCTATAGCCTCAGTTTCGTATTATTCAAAGTGTCCTTTGAGCTTCGTAATAATTCGATGGATGGTGTTACTTCATCAGTCAGCAATTTCCACAACAGGTCGAATTGTTTCCAACGAACTATGGAGTCCAAGGATTGGGTTGCGATTTCATGCCTTATTCGCAGCATCGGAAAGTTCTTTGGCAGCCGCAGAATTTTTCTCCAAAATATGGCTTCCAGTCTTTGCCACTTTATGCTGTCTGCACCTAGCATGGCTTCACTCCCATAAGTGATAATAGGGATCACCTTTCAGCGATAAAAATGATTACTGGTTTCATACAAAATTTGCCAAATTTTCTTAAAAGCAGACACCCTTGATGGGCAAGCGACTGCATTTTTCCTTTGATATCGGTTGTCCATTCCTTCTCGTTTGTGGACTGATTAATTAGGACTCCTAAGTATTTAAAAGTGGAAACTTCACCCACTATATTGTCGTCAATTAGGAATTTGCATTCCTTTTTCTTCCTTGGGTGCTGTTTTGTCAAGGACATGTATTTAGTTTTCCTTGGATAGACTTGTAATCAATTGGATCACATATAATCTTCCATTCTTCGAAGACTGACTTTCAAACCAGAACTTGTTTTGTCCATCAATATAATGTCATCTGCGTAAATTAAGATCAGTGTTGAGATTTAGTTGATTGTCTGGCCGTTGAGAGCGGGATCACTGTTGTTATCTTCAAGGTCCCCTGTGAATAGACTGTATAATGTGGCTGTCAATGGAGAGCCTTGTTTCAGGCCATTCCATGTTTTGATTACCGCAGATTTCACCCCATTTTTTTGACAGTCTAACTGCTACTCATGTATTTGTATACAGAAGCTTGATGGGTTCCATTATATCTGCCAGACACTTCCACGCTGACAATATGGACCATCATTTCTGCCTATTTATGGAATCAAATGCCATAGTGAGATCAACAAAATTTGCATGGACCACAGTCCTTGTTGCTATAGCTTGATGTTTAAGGAGATGTAATGATAAAAGATTGATGTTGGTGCCTACATTTACAGTAAAGCCTGTCTGTCTTGTTGCTAGGCGGTTCGTTTCTTTGGCCCAAACCTTTAGTTTCTTTAGGAGGAATGATGCAAATAGTTTGCCCAAGGAGTCCAGTAGGGCTATAGGCCGGTAAATAGCAAATTCATCATGCAAGCCTCGTTTGAATATCGGGATCACGGTCACTTTGTTCCATGATTACGGAATCTGATGTAGTTTGTTGATCACCCTCAGGATTTGGTCCATCATATTTGCCCAAGCTGCAGGATTCTGTTTTAAGGCTATATTGGACAGGCCATCTGGCCCAGGAGCCCGTGACCCAAATGCATTATTGCTAGAAAAGCTAACTTGAAATTTGAATTTTTATGTATGCCTTCTATTTGCTCTTTTGGGGCGCATCACCCCAAATGCCGTCCCCAATGTCCCAGTTTGGACTACCTCCTCTCCCTCATTTCGTCTATAGCTATCCCTGCTCCACATTTGTGTTTCCTTTCCCCAATTCCAAACGCATAAGTGAAATGTGTGTAAGTTATGCTCTTTTTTCTCTTTTTATGTATTTCTTGGTTTATTTATGTATTACCCTCTTTTATTTGTTTAGATTCACGTTTCTGTTATAAAACCTGGTCATGTCCTGTTATATCCTATTATATTGTCATGTTCTGTTATGGTTTTTGCACGTTATTGTTCTCTGCACAAGGCCAACACGCAATCTGAAGCAGCCGGAATGTGACAAGTAGCTCTCCAAAAAACACCCAAATAAATGAATAAACACATGATACACACGCGCTACACTCATTTCATGAAAAGAACCATCTTGCACGAAGTGGACCTGCAAATTAAGCTGTTAAGCAGACTCCATGACCATGTTGGATTTAGGGTCTTCTTGCTGCCTTCTGGTAACGGGACAAGGTGAATGCAGCTCAGGTCGATAAGCACAGACTAAGTTTGTTATGCATATTACCTCCAAAAAGAGCCCATCTTCAGGCCAACAGATGGCTGTCTGAAAAACCATTATATGCATCCCAATAAAGTGCTTACAGGCCTCAAGAGATTCCAGTAAGACCAGTTCAGGGCTTTGCTACCAGAGAAGTTATAGGTCAAACACCATCCTCATTTTAAAGTTCCCATAGTTCTTCAAACTTTCCTGTCAATAGAACCGGGACAATCGTGACCTAGACGAGTTAGAACCCAGGCTCCTGTGTACCAGTGCATGATACCAAAAGGCTAAGACTCATGGTGACTGGCAATGTGGAAGGCTTTTGAGCCTAATGATCTCTGATCTAAACGGATGCTCATGTCCTTAAATATTTTGAACAAAAAGAAGATAGAACGTAACTCTGTACACAAGGGCAGACACCGCCATAACAAATTGCCTTTCCCACAGTCTATACTTGAGTTACTCTTGGTAATACCAGATTAACTTTTCAGGAGATTAAGTGAGAGAAGACAAAGGTACTACTAAATGTACTCCCAAATGTACTCCTATGCAGCGCATGACTAAACATTTCAAGGGGTCAGTTTAGCACACCTTGGGCCCAATTCATGGGAAAGTGCACAGTGATCCTGGAAAGGCTGCACGCCGACAGAGCCTCTGCATGAGCATGCACTCAGGAGTAACCCCTAACTCCTACATGCAATCTTACCTCTGTGTGGTGCTTTGTATGCGCAAGTGTCTGTATGCCTGCCTTCGGGTGGTGCTTACATCGTGAGTTTTGTGTGGTCATTTCCCTGATGTAAGGTTGCGCAGTCAGATCCATGAATAAGATTTTACCTGCACAGTTCTGGGCGTGCGATCACTGCGCACGGGCCGTCCCTAGGAACGCCCACATTTTCCCTTGATCTTCCCCATTTTGAGAGTTCCGCTCCCTACTCCAGTCTATGCGCAGGCTACACCCACGCTCTGCAAGGTGTCTCACGCAAGGGAAGTTTCACAGAGACGTGCTGATCCTACGTAAAGTGCCCGCAGGGTATGAAAAACTAGAGCACAATCGATACCTTGAATCGACAAACGGAATTTCGCACACAGTTTAGCGCCCAAAGTCCCTATTTTCCATGCTGAAAATTCTATGACGCAGGCCCCTTGAATACATCACTCAGTTATGAATTACAATCTGTAAGATTCTTTACTAAACCTGCCCTAAAGTAAATGGTCACTTATCTTCAGTCACCCTGAAACATATTCTAAACGTTCTACAATGTTTTGTTTTTATTTTATTTCAGTGCCTTGTGTAGAGTATTAAACTACCAAACTTTCACAAACAATATCCCTCTCCATTTTACCTACCATTCTATGCCTTTCTGTGTTACTCCATTAATGTTTCACCCGCACTGGCTCCCCCTCTACTCCCGCTCCTTCACTACTGACTATGGACTGGTATCAATTGGCAGGGACACGATAGGCCACTTTTTGGACAAGCCTATACACATTGATAAATTGTGTGTGCCTCACTAAGATCTGGTGTTGTCTTCCAACAAAGGCAATCACTTGCCTGTGCTTTTCCCCCTTCACTACAACAATAATGTGTGCCTCTTTCTTTTTAGTTTTGTTATTCTAATAAAAATCAAACATGCTTCTCTGTAAGTTTATTTCCTTCAGCATTTCTCTGTGATTCTCTGTGATTCATGCTCCTCTCTGCCCAAAACGTTGGATGTGTTTCTTCTCCACCAAAACATGACAGTTGCTTGTCTGGGTGTCTATCCCTGTGATTCTGTCTTAACTTTCACCACAAAATAGGGGGCGTGGCTAACCGCCATGTAGAGCAGCAGACATGTCTCCTGAGAGCTCCGTGCTGATGTGCCATGATAAGCTGTTTTAAGTGACTTTAAAGTGCTCCGGAACCCTACAAGTTGCACCATTTGCCACAGAACCTCTTCAGCAACTTTTGTACCGTCTCCCAGGCGGAGAAGAGATGGCTAACACCTCTACCCGGCGTGCGAAAAGTGTCTGTGAGCGGACACAAAATGGCGGCTCCCGCGCCCTGATCCCTCGAAAGAACGGAGCACACTATCACCACTGGCGACGCTGCCCGCCGGTGGGGGAAGAGGATCCTGGGCTGCCGACCTGTGCCGGGCCTGGAGGAGGGGACTGAACAGCTGCACTCATCGATTGAGAGGACCGACCCTGATGCCCCTGCCGGACGGCGCCCTTCCTGCGGCGCGCAACTGGGCTGAGGTGTGCGCTGGATAGTCGTGAGGGCCCCCCGCGTAAGCGGTGGCCGAATGGTGCCATGGAGGTAGGCGGGCGTGGCGGAAGACCAGCTCGGACATCCACATTGGCGGCTGGGTGCGTGGTTCCCGTGGCCGCGCAATACTCTACCCCCCCTGTGCCTGACTTCACTGCTGATGGCAACGCAAGAACTTGGGCTTGCCTCCCCGAGGCGCTGAGACCCCGGCTGTCTATTTTCCCCCGCCTGCATGAACCTTCATTGGGGGGAAGTGGGGGCAAAAACACCTACCCCCTGCCTGCAGACTGACGCTCCGGCGGACCGTGAGGCCCACTCTTAGGGGAGTCCCCATGCTCCCCCACCACTCCACAGCCGACAACTGGGGGGGCCATCCGGCGCACAGCGCGCCAGCTGGAACTGAGATGCCCTTTGCGTCCCGAAATTGGCCTGCCGCCCTGCAGCTTCATATCATTGCCCTGTCAGTCCTGCGGCGGTAACGAGAGTCTCCCCTCCGCAGCTGCTGCTGGCGGCCTCCCGATTGCGCTCCCAGCACTCTCGGTGCAGTGAGGTCCTGCGTTGACGATTTGTCCCGCAGAAACGGCAGGCCCAAGCAGCGCCAGACCACGATGGACACCTTCGCAGACTGCGAATCCCCAAATTACGAGGGCACAAACAAAGCGGCCTCGGACGCTCAATCTAACCCCACAGCAGTTGGGCTACAGAGCCTAGTAACACCCAGATACTCGAAGCCATCAAACTTTTCCAAGCAACGATGGAAAACAAAATCGACGCCGTTACCACAGACCTGGGCCTCCTGCGTCAAGATGTCCGTTCCCTGGCCGACTGAACCGAGGCGCTTGAAACACAAGTCCAGGAAAACACTGAATCCAAAACTCACCTCCTTCAAGACGTCGGTGAGCTTCAGCAAAGGGTCAAAAACTTGGAGGACATACCTGAGGAGGCAGAAGGTAGGCCTCGCCGGAACAAGATACGTCTCCTCGGGCTGCCAGAGGGTTCCGAAGGCCCCAACCACACTAACTACATAGAGAACCTCTTGCTACACGAGGTGGGAGCTGGCAAACTCTCCCAGGGCTTCACCATCGAGAGGGTCCACAGATCTCTGGCTGAGAAACCACCGCCGGGGGCCCCACCCAGGCCAGTGATAGCGAAAGTTCTCAACTACAGGGATCGAGAAGTTATTCTGGCCTTTTCCCGAGCAGGTGGCCAAATCCAATGGAACTCTGCTAAAATCGCCATATACCCCGATTACACCTTTCAGGTCCAAATGAACAGAGTGCAGTTCATACACACGAAGGCCAGATTGAAAGCCGCCGGGCTGCGTTATATGCTCCAGTATCCTTCTAGGCTTAAAGTGCTGCATAACAATAAGGTGCACCTGTTCGACACTCCGGCTCAGGCCAGGGACTGGATGGACGGTTTACAGATCCCTGATATTGAGGAAAGGAAGTGGAGACCGAGATAACGATCCTCCTGTCATCCTGGTGGGAACTATACTTTTGTTTGAACCTCTACACAGCTGAATGGATCTTCCTCGCGGAGACCCAGAGTCCAAGTTCACTCCACCCCCTGAATGTTTCTTCCTTTTGAGTATATATACCCGCCCGTACGGCACCTGGAGACCAATGCACGGTCCAATGGAGCAGAAACGGGACAGTCATAACAAGGGTAACCTCGCTGGGCCAGTTCTATGTTTGGGGATTTCACAGTTAAGGGGGGGGGTGGGAATAGGGGAGTTTTTGCACAAGTTGGGGACATACACTGGGATATACGGAGATCACGGGATCAGTTCACATGCAACACAGCACCATCAAGTCCTCGAGCTCTACCTGTTACATACAATAAACCACACTACGTCTATGGCTGACACAATAAGGGTTGTTACTTGGAACGTCAGAGGCCTGAACAGCTTCTTTAAACAACGGTGTGTCCATACCTACCTGAAAAGATGCAAGGTCGGAATCGCCATGCTGCAAGAGACTCACTTAACTGCCAAGAAACTGGAATCCCTGGCCAAAACCTGGTGTGGTACCCTAATAGGTTCGGCTTACTCCTCCTACACCAGCGGGGTTCTGATTTGGATTGCCCCCACTGTTCCTTTTAAACTCACTAGCACTAAAACAGACAACGAAGGTAGGATGGTGGTGGTGTGCGGCTACATCGAGGGCAAAGAGGTATGCCTGGTCAGCACTTACGCACCCAACCATGATGCTACTGCCTTCTTCCATTCCCTTTATACGCGACTTAGCCCATATGTGGACAGAATTATGATATGGGAGGGTGACCACAACTGTACCCTTGACCCTCTAGTGGACATATCAGATAATAAACACGATCGCCCCTCCCCTCCGGCCTAAATACTTTCCAAACTAATCCAACAGTTGCAACTCAGTGACCTATGGAGGGTCCAGCACCTGGAGCAACGTGAGTATTCCTTCTACTCCCCACCTCACGCCGTACACACCAGGCTGGACTACATTTTTCTCAGCCTAACACAACAGTCCATATTTGTGGATGCGCGCTACCTGCCTAGGGTGCTGTCTGATCGCTCTCCCCTATTGGTAACCTGGGAGGTGTTCCCGCATAAATCGCCTGTACCCACATGGAGGCTGAGTGCTGAGGCCCTACTTGACACTGCATTCAAGGAACGCATAAAAGATAGTACTGAGGAATATTGCCAAAATAACTTGCATAGCGTTAGAAACTTGAGCACAACTTGGGAAGCATACAAGGTGGCCATGAGGGGCGAGATGATCGCAGCAGTTGGGGAGCTCAGAGATCCATTACATCCTTGCTTGAGCGCGCAGAGAGGGACCTGAGTAGGCTCGAAGGCACGGCTGACCCATCCCCTGACCAATTAAAAAAAATGGCCGAACTTAGACAAACCTGCCTAACTCATTGGGAATCCCTCAGTAAACTGAGTTACGCCAAGCACACAGAGAGAATCCATGCTCTGGGAGACAAGCCGGGGAAACTCTTAGTTTGGCTCTATAAAAGGGAGACCCCCAGGCCACCCATCTGCCACATACTCATAGCTGACGGCACTGCCGTGCATACCCAACAAAACATAAATTTGGTTTTTACCGACTTCTACCGTAGCCTGTACTCAGAAGCCCTGCCCCCCTCCAACACCAGGATCGAAGACGCCCTTGACGTCATTTACCTTCCTAAATTAGACTCACAATTAGTTGAGACCCTTGACGAGCCTGTCACCCCTGACGAGGTCAAGGTGGTAATTAGATCGCTACCAGCTGGGAAAACCCCTTGTTCGGATGGTCTCCCGGGGGAATTCTACAAGACCTATGAGGAAACACTCGCCCCAATATTGGCCCAGGTCTTTAATGAGGCCTTGGAGCGTGGTACCCTCGCAGACTCCATGAGTGAGGCCGTGATTATACCCCTACTTAAACCGGGGAGGGACGGGGCAGATTGTGGTTCATACAGGCCCCTCTCTGTGCTTAACGTAGACTGCAAGATCCTTACTGCCCTGCTTGCGAATAGACTGCGCAGAGTAATCCCTCTGTTGATCCATCAAGACCAAACTGGATACGTCCCGGGACGCTCCATCACTGAGAACCTGCGCAGTTTACATCATGTCATTTATAGCACTGAGGGAAGCCCACAGAAATTTGCAGTGGCGTCACTAGATGCCACCAATGCTTTGGATTCCGTGAGGTGGGACTGGTTGTATGCCACCATGGCCAAAATGGGAATAGGCCCTGTATTCCTAAAGTGGACCCAGCTAGTTTATGCTAACCCCATCGCGAGAGTACGCACCAACAAAACCTATTCCGCTAAATGGTCCCTACACAGGGGCACCCGCAAGGGGTGCCCTCTGTCCCCCATGTTATACATTCTTGCCACGGAACCAGTGGCAGCCTACCTGAGACAGGAATATGGGGATGGAGGCAATAAGATAGATGGGATGACCCACCTCATCTCTATGTACTCTGACGACACCCTTTTGTACCTTCAAGACCCTGAGCACCTCCTGCCCTACATCTTGGAAACCCTGGACTGCTTCCACAAGCTCACCGGGATCCGGATTAATAGGAGCAAATCTTGCCTTTACCCCCTTGCAGCACTTTACAGTGATGAATACAGATCCCTCCCCCCTCTAGATCTCAAATGGCAGGCAACATCTTTCAAATACTTGGGGATAACCATACACCGCAACCCCGGCACAGAACACATCCTTAATACCGTAAGGGCCAAAGACTCTCACGAAATCCATGGAATGCTGGGTTGGCTCCCGCTTTCGATGGCCGGGAGGGCTGGTCTCCTTAAAATGGTCGCCCTTCCCTGCCTACTACATAACTTCACTTTCGTCCCCTTCAACATCCCCCCCTTATTCTTCAAATATCTCAACAAACTCTGTAGGGGCTTCCTCTGGCAGGGAGGTGGGCATAGGGTGGCGTTGGAGACTCTCCAAAGACCATATGAAAGGGGAAGACTTAATATCCCCAACTTTGAGCTGTAGTTCCTTGCCAGCCAGCTGAGACATGTCATGTAATGGATGGCCGATGAGAGCACGACGAACACTCGCCTCCTCCAACCGGCCCTCCCCCGGTTGTTACTAAGAGACATACTGTGGGCTGGGGAGGGTGCTACGAGACACTGCCCTTACCTCGCCAAGCTCGGGATCCGGCTTTGGAAAAGGGCCTGCAAGCTGGTTGGGTCGGACGACCCGTTCTCACCACAGATCGCCATTGCTGCACTTATGGTTAATCATTCTTGGGGGCAACTTGAAACACGCACACAATGGGAGCCCCTCGGGGTGGCCACGCTTGGGGACTTGATTCAAGAACAGGAAATCCTAACTTTCTCAGAACTCTGTGAGGCCACGGGCCTTCCGTCAGGGCAGGTCCTGTTGCACAGGGTGGTCATACAGGCCTTGTACAAGAGATGGCCGGTCGCTGCCGACCTGACTGAGGAAAATAAATGCATCGAAACGATACTGAACTCCGCTGAGGTGTGCCATGAAACCTCTCAAATCTACGAGGCCCTTTTGTGGGGTATGACCAGGGGAGACCTTAAATGCAGGAGTAAGTGAGAAACTGAACTGGGCCTTGTTTTTGAAGACAAAGATTGGGGTGGCATAACCCACTACCATAAGAATGTTTCTAGGAACGCCCGCTTTCAGCTTATTCAGCTGTACATCACCAATAGAGCGTACCTCACACCTGGAGCCATATCAAGATTCACAGGTGCTGGAACCCAATTATGCCCCAAGTGCAGTGAACCCAGGGCAGGAATGGCTCACATGTTCTGGGGCTGCCAGTGATCAGGGAGTTCTGGTCACAAGAGAAGGACAGAGTGGCCAGCGCAGACATCGAAGTTGAGGTGGACGAGCCCACGGCCTGTATCCTGGGCAGATATAGGCGAAACAGGAAGAACAAACCCCTAACCAAGCTCACAGATCTTATATACATAACAGCCAAAAGACGTATTGCCATGGGGTGGAAAAGCCCCAGAGGTCCACATATGCCCCTATGGTGGGGAGACCTTACGAAGTGGATTATAGCTGAAACCGCTGCGTGGGAAACGGCTATCCATGTGCAAAGACTAGATTCCAGAGAGGAACTACCCCGTTGGGTGGCCCTGACGGTGCCCTTGCTCCACCCTGAGGCGGATAATACGGAGCGGAGTAGAGAGAGTCCCGGATGCGGGCACGGACTAGAGAGGAACAGTGAACTAACCGTGGCCTTGGGTGGGGGGGAGGTTGGGGTGGGGTTTTGGGTATTTCCTTGATATGCTTGACCAATCGCTAATGATATTGGTTTGTTTTCTTGTTTACCTCATGTTATTAAACCAATAAACACATTAAAAAAAAACTTTCACCACTAAATCAAGTGTGCCTATATTGTTTTGAGTTCTCTGCAAAAAACGTGTGTCATTCTTTTCAACTATGTTCTCTATCAAAAAATATGTGCACCACCACCACAGATGCTTCTCAGAGATGTTGCATTCAGCTGCACCAACACAACAAGTGTTCCACTCTGTGATTTTGTGTTCTCCTGCACTAAAAATCAAATCTGCATGTTTGTTATTTTATGTTCTGCTCTACCAGAACATCCTGTGAGTCTGTTTATGATTTGTTCTCTCCACCTAAACAGCCACATGTGCCTCTGTGTAATTGTGTTCTCCAAACAGCTGCTCCACTGACATTGTGTGTTGTCTGCCACCAAATAAAATGTGTAGCTGTCTGTAGTTTTGTCTCTGCTCTAAAACATAAACTCACACACACAAAGTGCCCGCTAGACTTTACCCCAATTCCTTAAATCTATCTAGGTCCCAAGTTTCAATCTAAATATACTCTAACCTACTTTATTTCTATATTTTCTTCCATAAAATAATAACAGATGCACCTCAGTGACATTGTTTTCTCATGCTCTATTAATTCACTTGTCCATTACTGAGATCTACTTTTATGGCCACCCACAAATCATGTTGTCTCTCTGTGTGTTTTTGTTCTCCCCCAGCCCAAAGTCAAAAATCAAGCGTCTTCACCTTGCAATCTGTTTAGCCTCTCTGTTTTGTTGGTCTCCTCCATGAACACATGTTTGCCTCTCTTTGATTTTGTTATAGGCCACCTAATAAATTGCAGATGCTCCACAGTGAATACATAAAACATACTTGCCTCTCTTTGTATTGTGTTCCCTTTCCCCAAGAAATTGCGGATACTTCTCTCCATTTTTATTTTCTCCTGCATCAAATAAATCACCTATTTATTTATTTATTTATTTATTAATTTATTACATTTATATAGCGAGCAGGCAGCCCAGGGGCATTGTGGCACTGTTACTTGTAAGGAGACTAAGTTACAATGAGTACAGTTGCGCCATGGGTTACAGTGAGACGGTGACCTGTGATCAGATATCGGTGGTATCATACAACATACAATACATCATGCATGATATTCATGAGGGCGTGGTCGTGTGGTGTTGGTTCGGTGATCAGGGTAGTTTTCATGGCTTTACGAAAAGCAGTCAGTGAGGGTTCAGAGGGCAGGGAGGCAGGAAGGGTGTTCCAGTGTAAGGCAGCGAGGTACGGGAAGCAGGAGCCCCCTGCTCTGGCTCTTTTTACCCTGGGTACTGAGAGCATGTTGGCATAGGGTGACCTAGTGGGTCTTGTGGAGGAGACCATGTGGATCCTCTGGGATAGGTACACTGGGGCAGTGAGATGGATGCATTTGTGGGTGAGGCTTAGTGCTTTGAATAAGATCCTTTCCTTTATGGGGAGCCAGTGGGAAGCTTTTCTAGCAGCGGTGATGTGCTCTCTCTTGGCAATGCCTTGTGCAGCATGCCTATTTGTAATTGTGTCTTCTCTTCTGTCAACAAATCATTTGTATGCTTGATTTTGTTCTCTCCTCCCAAAATGTACAGGTAGTTAGTTTACTGTCATTTTGTATTATTCACAATAAAAAAAAACATCATATTATTCTCCAGCAAGAAACAAATTAAGGGAGCCTGTCTGGCATGTTGTGACCCTCTGCAACGTAAATATAAACTGGGCGTCAATGCTCATAGGTGTTGCTGTTGTCTTAGTTATAAAAGAGCAGATGCCCCTTCTAGAATCTACCCCCATTCTGTGACCATACTCTCAATTCTAGTTTACTCTGTGCTTATGTTCCATTCCATCCAAAACTCACAGGTGCCTATCTGTGAAATTGTGTTAAACTGAACCAATATACCACCTGCCCTAAAAAATGTCTGGCACTCTGCTCCACCCAACAATCATGTGTTCGCCTCTTCATTTTTGCTCACGTCCACCGAAAGAAATCCCAACTGCTTCTCGGTGATTTTGTGCTATTCTTCACCAAAACGACCCCAATTCATGGAATTTTTTGCTTGGTTCAAAGTGATTTTGCACTGCTGAAAAGTGACTTTGTACTGCCGACAAAAAGCCTGATTCATGGAACTGTGCAAAGTGTATTTTTGCAGTGCAAAGTCATTTTGTACTGCAAAAATGTCTATGCACTGATTTTGCACTGCATGCGCACTGCCAAAATCCACTTGTGTGTGTGTGTGTGTGTGTGTTTTTATGTATTATACAGCACACTTTCTGAGAAAAATTGGTTAAAAAGCCAGAGTGTTTGCAATTGTTTTGTAGGGTAACACCAGTCCAAAAATCCAATACATGCAAGGCACCAACAGTGTACAGGAGCATTAATGCTTTAATTAATTGAATACTTTGTTATTAAAAATGCCATGCCTCAATGAAAACATGTCCAACAGGCTGTACAATGTAGACCAGTCTAGACGCATAATAACATATTACAGTAAAGCATGCCAGACCACATTTAGACATACCTAAACTGGATGCACCAAAATGGCAGTCGAAGCAACAACCCTTATGGTTGCTTTATCACATATGCCCAGAAAAATATACAATGCCACAGAAAGAAATGGCTAGACTGGCAGTAACCAAATGCCAGTCGAGCCAGGTAATTACACTTAGCAGAACTGCTTTATCAGAGATGCCCAATTAAAGAAAGTCAACCCAAAGTAAGAAATGACTAGAATGGCTGCACCAAAATGCCTCTCTAGCCACTAATACCACATATCATACTTGCTTAGCCTGGAGATCGATTGCCATTGTGATTTATCCAACAATCCTTGCCCCCACACAACCCCTCTCGCTCCAACCCCCTGCTCAAACCCCCAAAATCAGCACATCGGCCCAGAATTACCTTCGTCCTTGTACCAGTGCTGACATATGAGGCACCTTCCCTCATAGGTAAGTACAAGGATGAGGAAGAGTGGGGATAGAAGCAATGAAGATTACAGGTAACTAAGCCAGGCATTACTTCCATGTCCCGCTGCCTCATCCCAGTACTTGTGTATGAGGCAAAGTGCCTCATTCATAAGTACTGGGATGAGGAAGAATGGGGATACGAGTAATGAAGATTATCAATAGGTAATCATGCCATTAAACACAAGCAGTGGCACAACACCATTGATCTGACTGGGCTTCAGTCCTCTCCCCCAATCCCTGAAATTTTGGGCTAGGTTGACTCGACCTGGCTGGCCTACAAAGCCGTTGCCGGACAGAACAGGACACAGATGTTAAACAGCACTTGTGTTTCGTCATTAAGGCCCTGCAAATACTAACGTAAAGCATTTCACTGTTCCTTTTTAGGCAGTTGAAATCATGATGTGGGTTTAGGACTTGCATGTCAGGGGAGTGATTGGATGGGTAGAGAGGGGACAGTAAACCGCTCATTCTAACAGCTGTCCATAAGTGCATACTTTCAGACTTAAAGGAGAGAGTTATGTAGCATTGAAGCTGCACTAGAATAGTCTCATTAGAATGCGTAAAGAAGATAGATGCCCCCACACAAATAGGTTTGCCCCTCCCACACCACTTGTGAAGTTAGCGCCTCTGCCACCATTTGAAGGCTTAGCTGTCTCCCCAAATTTAGGTTTTGCTGAGCCCCTGAACACAAGCACACACACCATTCACCATATATATGTATAGACACACACACACACACACACACCTATACATTTGAGTGTGTACACTATCACCATACACTCACACAGGCATATCCAACCCGCATCATTCACTCACTCATTAATGCACGTTACATTATGTACATACATATACACACACTTAAATGCACGCACGCATTTAAAGAAAATGAATGTTCTTACCTTTAATCTGTTGGTCCAGGGAACAAGACCTTCAGCTCCCTGCAGTAGCCAGGAATGCCTGTTCCCGTCATCTGCAGAGAATTGGGGGGGCCCTGTGTCATGGGGTGGAGGGGAGCCCTCTTGCTTCAAAAAGAAATGTTTATTTTTTTTAAGTCACTCTGACTTCATAAAGAAATTATTTCCACTAAAGGACCAAACCAGCAGAGTGACTTCAAACAGAAACTATGGGCCTCATTACGAGTTTGGCGGTCCGGAAGCAAGGGCGTTGGTAAGTTTACCGGCACCCTTGTTTCCGGACCGCCACACTCAGAGTCTGCCTGCTGGGGCCTCTGCCTCTGACAGGCATGACCCTGGCAGGCACAGCGGCCCCAGTAGGCAGACTCATCATGGAAGCACCAGCACCGTTAGTGACGGTGCTGGTCTTTCTTTGAACCTATGGGGACTAACATTTTTCGGCACCTAGCTTCCGGTCTGCTGGGACTTGTAATGTCGGGAAGCTTGGTGTCGGAAATGGTGTTATGCTGTTGGCAGCTTTGTAATGAGGCCCTATTTCTTTTCGAAGTCATAGGGCTCCTGTCCCATGCCTTGGAGGCAACTAGTCTTTAGACTTCCACGTCATGAGGTGGTGGAGAATCTTTTTTTTTTATTCCCTCTGCCTTCATAAAGAAATTATTTCTGTAAAACAATTTTTTATGAAGGCAAAGTGACTTCAACAAGAAACTTTCTTTTTTTCTGTTTTAACATTTTTTTTTAAATTTATTTGTCATTTTAAAATATATTTTTTAGTCTGAGGGCCCCTCCTATGACATGGATGGGGCCCCCGCACCACAGGAGGTGCGGGGGCCACAGTTACGCCAGTGCCCACATGGCTTAGTGTGTTCTCTTGCACCGAAAATAATAAATGGGCTGTGTTGTGTTGCTGTTCTTGTGTTATCTCCTCTGAAGAAGAAGACATACGTCCTGATGGATTTTATGCTATTTCTCCTATTGTACCAAGACTTTTCTCTCAAATTTTCTCTGCTCTGGCTGCATATCTACATTTCCTTACTCCCAAAATGGCAGATACCTCTTAGTGATGCTGTGCTCTCCTTGCACTAATCGGAAATGGTGTTATGCTGTCGGCAGCTTTGTAATGAGGCCCTATTTCTTTTTGAAGTTATACGGCTCCTGCCCCATGCCTTGGAGGCCACTAGCCTCTAGGCTTCCACGTCATGAGGTGGGGGAAAATCTTTTTTTATTCCCTCTGCCTTCATAAAGAAATTATTTCTGTAAAAAAATTCTTTATGAAGGCAAAGTGACTTCAACAAGAAACTTTCTTTTTTTCTGTTTTAACATTTTTTTGTAAAATAAAATATTTTATTTTAAAATATATTTTGTTAGTCTGAGGGGCCCCTCCCATGACATGAACGGGGCCCCCCGCACCGCAGTGGGTGCAGAGGCCACAGTTACGCCAGTGCCCACATGTCTTAGTGTGTTCTCTTGCACCGAAAATAATAAATGGGCTGTTTTGTGTTGCTGTCCTTGTGTTATCTTCTCTGAAGACGAAGACATACCTACCGTTGGATTCTATGCTATTTCTCTTATTGTACCAAAGCTTCTCTCTCAAATTACCTCTGCTGTGGCTGCATATCTACATTTCCTTACTCCCAAAATGGCGATACCTCTTAGTGATGCTGTGTTCTCCTTGCACTAATCGGAAATGGTGGTATGCTGTCGGCAGCTTTGTAATGAGGCCCTATTTCTTTTTGTAGTCATAGGGCCCCTGCCCTATGCCTTGGAGGCCACTAGCCTTTAGGCTTCCATGTCATGAGGTGGGGAGAATCTTTTTTTTATTCCCTCTGCCTTCATAAATAAATTCTTTATGTAAAAAAAATCTTTATGAAGGCAAAGTGACTTCAACAAGAAACTTTCTTTTTTTCTGTTTTAACATTTTTTTGCAAAAAAAAATATTTTATTTTAAAATATATTTTTATAGTCTGAGGGGCCCCTCCCATGGCATGGAAGGGGCCCCCCGCAGAGCAGGGGGTCCCGGGGCCACAGTTACGCCAGTGCCCACATGTTTTAGTGTGTTTTTTTCACCAAAAATAATAAATGGGCTGTGTTGTGTTGCTGTCCTTGTGTTATCTCTTCTGAAGAAGAAGACATACGTCCTGTTGGATTCTATGCTATTTCGCTTAATGTCCAAGGCTTTTCTCTCAAATTACCTCTGCTCTGGCTGCATATCTACATTTCCTTACTCCCAAAATGGCAGATACCTTAGTGATGCTGTGTTCTCCTTGCACTGATAAATCACCTGCCCCTCTCTGTGAGCTGTGGCTCTGCACCTGCCACAATTCATGCACGCCTCTCTGCAAATTTGTTAATCTCCATGAAAAATAATCACACACGATTTGTGGTGATTTTGTGTTCTACTTCAGACCTAAACCATGTGTACTTAGCCCATATATTGTATTCTACTGTGTCAATGAAATCATGTATGCTTCTTTTCGCCTCTGCCTAAACAATTGCAGAGGGTTCAAGATATTGCATTCTCCTGGGCAATTACTCAAGTGTCTATCACAAGTGTGTTTGAGTTCTCTGGTGCCGAAATATCACGTGCCGTCTGTCTGTGATTTTGAATTCCCATCCACCAAAACAGAAATGTGAGCCTTTTGGCATTGCCAATGCCTGTCCTGGAAAAAAAAAAACACATGCCCCGATACAATTGACACCGATCCCGCAACCTTGTCTATGGCAGGTTCAATTTTATTCTTGTCTACATTTTTTAATAAGGGAGTAACTGTTAAAAAAGGGGAAGTAAGACATAGAAAATAAAAGAAGCCTAAAACACACAAGAAAGTTGGTTTAAACTTCAAATAACATAAACACAACAACTATTACAAGGTACAAGGAGTTAAAATATGGACAAACCAACATAAAAAATAAACTGCACGTGTATATCTCACTTCATGCCAGAGACCAGCCTCTAAGCGTGGGTCCAGCATTTGAACATGCAGTGGTCTGCCTTCTCTTGATGCCAAAACAAACATTGCGTTGCCCCTGAGTTATCCTCCCGGCTCAACAACTCACAAACCCTTCCAACGCATGTTCAAACGCTGCCAAAAACTGCAATTTGTGAACCTGCCCTGTTGTCCCCTCCCTAAAGACAAAAAAACCCACAAAAGAAAAATGAACAGGGTCAGTGTAAAACATTTGGTGTGGTAAAATAAAATGTAAAGATGAGGTGTAAAAG
The DNA here is from genome assembly GCF_040938575.1 of Ambystoma mexicanum. Classification (NCBI taxonomy): domain Eukaryota; kingdom Metazoa; phylum Chordata; class Amphibia; order Caudata; family Ambystomatidae; genus Ambystoma; species Ambystoma mexicanum. The sequence continues at coordinate 489,704,086 of NC_090926.1, read as the reverse complement.
GATTATGCCAGACTTGCACTTGTGTTACCACTGTGAATCATTTTAAAAGTGTTTTCCAGGTAGAGTGGGAGACGGGAAAGGGCATTTGTTTCTTCCTCGTTCTTCTCACTTCGCCCACAAGACCTCTCTGTTGTATTTTTGCATGAAATGTTCTCGCAGACAAACAGCAAATGAATTCCAACGGGATCTGATTGCATTTAGCATCATAAAAGCCATCTGCAAAGCATTATTTGCAGATGGCATTTACAGATTTTTTAAGCCACTGCAAAGCTAAAGAGTAAAGGCAATTTTGCCTGTATTCCTTTTGTACTCGCCATTGCTAAAGTAGAATATTGCATGCAGGGGATAAGGCATCACAGAACTGCTAATGTTTGCAGTTCCCTGCATGCAATTTGCATTTTCCTTACAAAATCAACCCCAAAGGGAACTGGACCTTTTACAGGAACTCAGAACGTCTTTAGACAGGTTGAGGAATCGTAATTGGCTGGTCAAACTCAACTTGCATGTTTCAAATCTCCCAGACGGAAGGCAGGACTTGAAACAGGCCTTCCCAAACGAAGAGTGTTTCCACTGATAAATAATTGTACAGTATTTGTACAGGGTTTTGGGAATCCCTAATGGTGACTGCGGGATGATGGCCTGAGTTCATACATGTGTTGGGTCACATCATAAATAGTATTTTGAATGCTTAATTAATTTGTAAATAGGTCTAGTAAGGTTGACTGGTAGGAGTGAGTGATTGTGAGTGACTGTGAGTGACTGTGAGGGACAGTGAAAGCACCTTGGATGGATAACTCATCTACTTGGGTAGAATATGAAGCCTTGTTTAGACATTTATTTGAAAAGGTCTGAAAACCTTCCTAGTGTTGCCACTAAAGGGTCTACTGGCTTAATGTTAAGGGCTATTTCAGTCACCGGTGTTGTGTGCATGAGGGGTTTCAAATGGTGAGTACATTGATCATTGCATAGAAAACATGGAAAGCGCTGATCTAGACTAACTTATATTGATCACAAACACTGATGGTTCCAAACGAAGGTTCTGGTACAATAATTGGGTCAATACAAGAACACAATGTGAACAAAATAAAATCAATACATCTGGAATATTGATTCCGAAAATGATTAATCAAATCCCTAAATACTTGCAAACATTTCCCGTTGCTGCCTACCGTACACAAATAATGAGATTACTTTTCAATCTTTGGCTGACAAGAGCTGTATTAGCAGTGTGATCTAAAGAGCCCAATATCATGAATGTTTGTAGATTCTGCAACCTAGAAGGCCAGGTTGAAAATCTGGAACACATACTGGTGCCTTGTCATGCATTATCGAGCATAAGAAATTAATATTTTTTCAAATTATTTTTGCAATTATTGCATTTTAACACATAGTTCAATGTGGACCCTAATTCTGAATGCCCAACATGTTTTCTTAAGCATTGCCACAAAATTACAATTGTGGCACCACTTAGCAGCATGAGGCATGTGTTTGAAAACGGTTACTCTAATGTAAACAAATTACATTGTTAGCTCAAGACATATTAAAATTAAGCTTTCAATACTATTGCCCTCAACATATGATTGATCACTTTTTGGAGGTGGGGTCTTGACCTCTGTTTCCTCACAATTGCAACACCACCCTTTAAAAAGGGATATTAAGAGAAATTTGGTCGCTTAGCATACGAAGTTGATGAAATAACCCCCACTCTAAACACAATTAAAATTAAGCTTGCATTAGACTATGTAATAACTTAGAAGAGAATGCAATAATTCTGTATGACAATTGACATGCTAACCATTTATATCAACTCGAATTCGCACAATCTGACAAATTGTTTTTTTCTGCTTTTAAATGTAAATATTGAAAACTTTATATTTGAAACGTTGTTATTGCAACTAAAACACATTACATTAAAACATTTGTTTTAAATGGTGAGTACATCCAGTGAGTAATACATATTAATAAGCTAGCAGTGAGTGTGATATTGGTTAACGTGTGGTTGCATCAGATGAAAGTGGTGGTAAATGTTGGTCCATGGCTTTGCTAGCTTTAGAGTTAGATGCGATCGGCATACAGTTCAACTACACTGCTGCATCTAATTATAGCAATTTTATGCTGAAGGTGTCAATGAAATGATATACTGTCTATCTTATTTGGGCCATTTGCTTAGGATCCAATCAGTGTTGAATTGGAAGAGCGGGATCTCTTTACAAAGGTTTGGGTGTGTACGAGTAGGGTAAACCATAGACAAGAAAATATTCGATAATGAGACACATACCTCCCCATTACCACTTGTCATCACCTCTCAATCTTTCTATCACAAAGCATCACAGACTTTTAATCAATGGTGTAGACTTAGATATTCAGTCTGTAAACTGTACATTAGAAAAAATGAAACAGTGGCAAAAAGGCATAAATAAAACAGAGTGTAACAGCATATCAAACAATAATCCTTTCCCTTTAACCATTATTCTTGCTTTTTAAACGATGTTATTATTAAAACAATAGGTACAATGTTCCATCAAGTATCATATAAAACCTACCAAGTTGAATAGTTGACAGATGATGGTTCATTCTACTGTCTGTATGTGCACGTTCCTGTGTTTTAGACTTTGCAGTTGATTTGACTACCTATGTCTCCAAACTCCATGAACACTTACCATAGCTTTTGGAGCTTGTACATGCTCTTCCATGGGGAGTATACATTTAAGTTATTCATAATTGTTTTTATGTATTGTGAATTTGTAAGGTGTCTAATGTAACACAATCCCTTGGGGGCACCCAATGGAAGGAGGGGATGGAGAAACAAGTGTAGCATAAGGAGGAGGGGATATGGTTTCTTTATTAACAGCTTTGGTACATTCCAGATCAGTGACGTGTGTTTAGAATGAAACAGGGAAAGCAAAGGGACACAAACATTCATACCAAATTACCAACAAGCAAGAATACAACAATTCAGCCAGTAAAAAACAATTAAAAAAAGTTCCAACATTTGTAGTGACTGTGGATTGAAATCCCACTAGGATTATAGCATTGGACTCTATCACAAAGATAGGAGGGGCATCCTAGTCAAACGGCCAATGCTAAGAAGAATTGTATGAGATGCTTCTGGAATTTCAAGTGGGGCTCTTCACTTCTGGGGTAAAATCTTTAAATTGTCCTACAACACAGTACCACCAACTTCCTGCCTCTGAACCTCTTTTTTTCTACTAAGGTTGAAATGCCTCTCATATAACTGGTATATCTGAGGTATCTTCTGGGGCACTGCTTTTTTAAAAATGTCTTCTTGATGTAGGTCAGCATAGACCCCAATGCACAAGTTGTATAGACTAAAGAATTTTGAAATTAGTTATTGCATCCACAGAAAGCCATTGGATAGTTCATATTGCAGGGCAGATGTGCCCTCTGAGTTTGAGTCTAAGAATAAGTCACTTTGTACCGAATGAGCTGAATATGTTGGTTGGTAATGTTTTGGGGGCTACATATAGGGTACTGAAGTAATCGAGGCTGAATAGAACCATGGCTCTATCCAATTACAATTCAAGATACGTGCTAAATAAAGGCAGTATACGTTTGAGCATGTGAAGGTGGAAGTGAGATTTTGTTGATTTGATCTCAAACTTGTTGAGTGAAAAACGGAAAACCTATGAAGTTAAAGGTAAGGCGTTTAGCCTTAGAAACAGGGATTCAAGAGTGACCCATATAAATTGGCCAGAAGAATGGAAGCTGGAGGTGGATGGAAGAGGCGATCACGATTATCAGAGTAATTGAAGCTTTCAACCAAATGCTGATCTATATCATCCAGTCTTCGATATGCAACACAACAAGACGAGAAGTTAGTGTGAGCTAATTCAGAGGCCTATAGTCTGAAAGCAATCCCTATTTCATAGAGCATGTATGACATGATAGGGATCATGGGTAATATGGTTGGTTAACGGCTTTATGTGGTCATTAAACAATTGTGGCAGAATGTCTAACTCTTACAGAATCTGCAGTTGATGACAACCACCTTTCTGTGAATCGGCATAAACTTTACTTGAAATTCTGTGTTGTAAAAAAGGAAGAAATCCATTGGATACTAAAGGAAACAAACAGTCATTTTAGCAGAGTACAGTACCTGGCAGTGTCGAACACTGCTGAAAACTAAAAGAATGAGAATAGTGGGCGGGCTGTTGTGAAAGGATTACAGATGCTAGTCAAGGGCCGTGAATTCCTTACATCTGGACGGTATGAACCCTGATTGGTAGTTTGTTTTATTTGTTGACCGATCCCTTAGGTAGCTGGGCGCAGCGATACAAGTATATACTGTTTTTAGGGCATTATTTTGTAACTTTTGAATTTTATCTAGGGTGTAATTATTGGCACCTAAGTACAGGGCATTGCAGTAGCCCAATTTGGACATTATTAGTGCGTTAGCGAGAGTGACGCAACTAGTTTCGGAGATAAATGGTCTACAGGCTCTGATAAGTTTGCAGGTATATGCAGTCGAGGAGGCTAGGAAGTTGACTTGTTTCTTAAGTGTTAAGGTAGAGTCAAGATAGAAGCCTAACGTTTTTACTACAGGCATCACTTTGATTGTGTTACCATCAATGTTGAAGGAGGCGTAACTGGGGCTGAGTTTATTTAGGTTTGCCTCTGAACCCAGAATCATTATCAGTTGTGAAGTAGGTTAATTGATTCACTATGTGACAGCAGTTAACATAGAGCCATTTACTGAAGGATATTGAAGATGGAAGTAATGTTTGTGATGGGATGTTTTTTACTGTATCCCGAATGTCAGCATCCCCCGTTGGAATTTTTTAGGCACTGGACTATGCATGTCTTTTTCAGGAGGCTGAGAAAAACTGCCATGTTCAAATGATTTCTTGATCAGTGTGACCCATGATGGTCCCGGGAATAGATCATTTTGTTGCTGTCTCTGAACAAGAGACAACTTGTTCTGAAGAGGGCTTAATTTTCTAAACTACTCTGGTCATGTCCATCGGAGTGAGTGGTCCGAAGGTTGTGGAAGAAGATATGAGTTTTGGTTTCTGGTTGCTGATGTTAGATTAATTTGATTAGTTGATCTTGATCACATCTTGGAAGAATATACCGATGCTATCTGGTATTACCTGTGGGTGATTGGATTGGTAGCTTTATCCATAGGATTTCATAACTATTTGCAGATTCAAACAAAATCAGCAGAGGTGTTTGAATATTTGTGATTAAAGTTGTAAGATGTTCTTGTTAAATAGCAGCTGCCTTTTCCAATATCTGCTTATTTGCTTTACTTTCCTCATTCATCATCCTCTACTTGGGGTATATGAGCAAAGACTATTTTCGCTGAACCAAGTGCATGGGGGGACAAGGACTTCTATATGCTGTGCTCAAAATTATATCAAAACATGGCTCAGAGGAGTTTCAATCAGGAAGATAGAATGGACAAACATCAATTGTATAACTCAGTCACCTTAAACAGCAATGACCGATGTATGATTATCTGCTCCAGCGTATGTCAGCTGAGGAAGTAACCAAACAATCATTGTGCAGTAAGTAGTAAAAACAAGGAATGTGTAATACATTCATACAATAATTTTACTCTTTACAAAGAGTTTATAATCAACAATTCTAACAACCCACCCCTGAAAAGGGAAGGTCCAGTAAAGGCAGACTGTATATCTAAATAGGCAGACTGGACAGATATTAATTGAAATGTAGGAGGGTTGGCAGCAAGATAAAAGGTAACCGAAAATACTGCCTACATTAAGCTTTCTTTGAGTAAAGGTAATACAGGAAATGTAATGAGATAACACCTGGTGATCAGGCTAGCTAGTGTGCCTGGGACTGAGAACCAGTCCACTCGTTCATATATCATATTCTTTGGTTGCTTGACAGTGTTGAGATGGGAGTTCTGGTGCTTTAGATAGTGTAGAGAATCCCCTCAACACTCACACCTGAAAAAATACAACCCACTAGGGGAAAAAGGCCCAGCACACCTCTTGCAAGGAAGACAAAGTTTTATTTCCACAAAAATAGAAATGTGCCAGCAAAGTACTCTGCTGCCACTGAACGTTCTGGCAAAATCAGTATGAACAACACTTTCTGAAGGCATACAGCGTCATCAGTGATGTGAATTACACAATGTGCAAACCCGCGTGGCTGGTTGGTTGAGACTCTATACATAGGCTACCTGCTCCAAATGGTATGCCAGGCCATTGTTCCAGTCCTGTCTGTCCATCTTCTTTCACATAGGCTCCTCCTTTTGCGTCATCAGGCATAAAGCTGTAACTAATTGGCAAATATATGAAGAAAAACAATTCTGGCTCTATCTCTGAAATGATGTGCACCCGGTACTGCAAACATGGGCTAAGAGGATACTTAGAGGACATCACTTCTAACAAACTACATCTCAATTCTAGACACATTGGCACCCATCCAAAGTTCCCCACCCTCGTTTTAAGCTATGTTGTTTTTTCCCTCCTGGCATCTTGCAGCACAAATCAAGCAACCCTAGTAGGACTTTGCGATCAGTCTCAGCACAACTTCTTACCATTCCACGTGCGAAACGAGTCTGAGGAAAGGGTAGATCCTTCCCTCTTAGAGCTGTCCGTGTATGGGACACCCTCCCAATGAGTATGCTCTCTGAAGAAAAATTTACTGCTTTCTGTAACAATTTTAAAAAGCTACTCTTAGAATAAATTCCCATGCCATACCTTATGTCTGTCCTGCCTTGAGCTGTAATGTACTTGTGTATTTGTGCACCCTGATGCCTGCGGGCTGTAGTGTGTTAGAAGTAAATAAATATAAATATAATATAACCCTCGGTGAAGGCAACTGATCCCTGTTTTGAGATCTTTTCTGATCGATGGGGGGTTTTACAGTTTAATGGTTCGTAGTCTGGGACTGACTGGTATCTTGGAATGCTGGGGGCCTTGGGGCTGGGAATTGTGGGTGCTATTACCTATAGCTGGTACAGGACAGGTTGAAGGTTCATGCCCTCCTTGTGGTGGGATTTTTTTTCCCATTGTTTTCTCAACCCCTCCATGGCCTTGCAGGGAATATTCCTTCTGGAAAATGAGCTGTTGGCAACATGAGACAATGAAGGGTCTATGAATTTCTGCAGTTCTGGACTTTCTCACCAGTGCCCAAGATACAACCTTTTCCCACCTGCATATACTTTATTTATAACTGTGTGGGTAGGGAATGCAACCCTGGCTTCAAAGCAAAAATAGGCTTTGATTCCAGTATGGCTACCATTTTCTAAAATGGAATCTGATTCCCCATGTATACTAGGGCAAACTGTCTCGCACTATGACCTCTAGGGGCACACCATGCCCCTGTAACCTTCACGAAACCCCTACTGCGCATTTCCAGGCCTCTGTTTTATCCATAAGTGCTTGTGGGGGGCTGGCATGATCGTCACTCCTTCCCAACATTCCCCCTTTCATCAATACTACATTAACAAACTCCTAAGTGATCCCCTCGTCCTATTCACCCCTTCTTTCCCTTTCCAATCTTTCAGCTTCCTAAAATAGAGGCGACCCTTCCTTGGGTACATATGCTTTACATAAGGACTGCACACTTTCTCCCATCTGTGCATATTGCTCAGGGGTAATTGTCATATAGGTATATCATCCATCCCTAGCTAAATCTATACAGTGTTCTGTGTAGTTCTCAGGGTCAGGTGGGGAACTGTGGTGATACCTGGGGGGTGAAGATGTTGCTCCACCATATCTTGCCTGTCTGGATCGTCAGTCTGAACTGTGCTATCTTTAGAACCACAATGTGCCTCCTGTACCCCAATTGAAACCATCTTCATTGCGCTGCTAGACATTGCTTTGGCACAACACCGAAGTCCCAGCTGGCAGCTGTAGAATATTACCAATACAAACACTACCACAGGAACCAGCACCTTGATGATCGCCGCCATCTAGGATGTTGCTCAAGACAAAGGTTTGTCAAATTAGTCAGTCTCATGTATGCATGCTTCTGTATGCATGTGAGAAGGTGTAGGGACCTATTTTCCACATCGTTAGGTGGTGCGTAGGTACAGTATGAATCACTAATGTTTTCACAGACTCCTCCTTCCATGACAGTGAGGAGGTCCAGCACATATTTATTCTGCAGCGTCATCAGCCTTATTACGCACATTTCCATCTTAATTGCATTGAGGCCTTGCTCTGTGTCATTGGCCAGCTGCTTCACTTCTCACTGCACGATCTGGAGCCACTTGGCATTTGTGGCATACTTCAAACCCGGTAGCAACATCCATGCAAAACATGTTTCTTCTTTGCCTGTATTAATCTGGTATTTCATTTATTAATTTTGAGGAATCTTGTGATAGGCAGTTCAATATTCTCCTCCTCCACAATTGTTCTCTTTTTTTCTTCTGTGGCAGGATGCAAAAGATATGCTTTTGCAAGGGCACTGTGCTGTGGATGCCTGACCTTGGTGTAGTTGTTGGAACTGACAAACAACCCATTTCCACTATTAAATGTTCTACCGGGACCACCAAAAGCACTTCCCTTCATGATGGCAGTAGGTGCAAAAAATCCTGCTGGCCACACACCAGTAGTTATCCATGATGGCAGCTGTCTCTTTTTTGAGATCTGGAATGTATAATGTTTTGTTGCACCTACTATTTACCCCCACAAGGACGCTCCCTTGGTTGTAAAAGCACAGTTCATATTTTTCCTGCTTTTGCACTTTGACTGGTTTTTCATTGCCTCGATCCATGTGAGTTTTGCCAATTGTTCATTCCAGTATATGTCACACACACAGTTCACTTTATCTATTACGTCTTCTCCAAACCCTACTAGTCCTCCTGCCAGCTCATTGTAGTTTCTTGCCATCTGTTCACCACGAACTTGACACCTTGCAGCTTTAGATATGGCTTTTGCACGCACTGCATGGTCTTGGGGTTTTGGGCACATCACAGTTGATCAGGATCCACCACTTCTAGTAGTATGCTTCGTGCTGGAAAGTGCTCTGCAGCCTGCACAATATCAGATGCAGTACGCATTGGGCCTCCGCAATGGGAATTTCCTGCTACAGTAATACTTTGGAGGCTCCCGACGCGTGGGGAATCAAGGAGCACATGTAACAGCTTTCATTAACTTGTGTTTTCCCCACTAAGCTCATGCCTGCGTACCAATTATTACTTAACTCTTGATGGTGCACATCTTCTTTTGTATCTAACCCAAAGTCCTTGGTATGGATGGAATTTAACCCTTCTAATTTGTCTTTTAAGACGCTTTGATCCACAAAAAAAGTGTCATTCACAGGTATGTTAGAGAACACATTAGGAATTAATGATAACATGAACATATTAGCAACACTCCCCACGCATTGTTGGGTGACAAGAGTATTATTTAGAAATACATCAAACTATTTATCATGGACTGCAGCCGCAGTATTATTTGTTTAAGTTGTATTTGCAGTTGCATCATTGCTACATGTTAGATATCCCACAGAGTCATTATTTCTTTTAAATGTATTTGCATTTTTAAAGCTCACACAGCTCGGGGGCATTGAGGCACTGTTACAGGAATGTGTCTTAGTTGCGTTTTTAAAACATGCTTAAAATAACCCAAGGTTTCTTAGCACGGAACCGGGGATCGAACGTGTGTTGCTTCATGTCGTCTTGTTTCCAAGGCGAACACGTTGCTGCTGAGCTATCCTCCCGCGACATTAGTAAGCAATCTATTAATGCTAGATGCACTTCCTATCCCCCTTTTTATATTTCAACTCCATATAAAACTACATCCTAAATATAGGCCTAATCAAAACATAGACATAGCAGATATACTAGCTACCCAATACATTTCAAATTTGTATATTTTGGAAAACACAGTTAAAATAGGATCTTGCTGAAAACAAAAGCGTTACTTTTTATAAATTGAGTTTTTGGACCCATGTACATTCATTGCTTGGTAAATGAATGGATTCGATACAATAGAGAGGAAAATAATAAAAAGAGAGAGAGAGCAGTGCTTTTAATTTATCACAGAGGTAGCATTGTTGTAGGAACCTGCCCTTTCTTTCTCTTTTCTTGTTTTTCTTTTCAGTAATGTTAAAAATACATTGGGGAGACACCAGCAGTTAATTAGCAGTTGACCGTTGTTTTTATAGTATTTTTACCTCGAGAAGAGGTATTATTTGGCAGGCACTTAACGTGTGTTGTTTAGTACTTTATTGAGTTTGGGTCAGGGTGCTGCCTGGGGTGCTTTGCAAACATCAGCTTAATGAACCCAGTACTGTAATTCACAAACCTTTCCTGCAAGAGGACTGGACTCATTCCACTGGGGGACCATGTTTTTAATAAAGACGTGGTTGCCAGGCAATAGCTGAATATCAGATGCAGCGATGGTTGTTTCTTCAGTCCTTGGCAGAGCTATCTTTTGAGAGATACATGTTATGGCTTTGGTTAGTGAACACAGGTAGCTACAAAATGTGTGCCCTAAAATAAATGCAGCCCTGTGAGCATCAGATGCTCTCCTGATGGAGACAGAGGCGAGTGCATGGGGTGCCCCATCAACACCCTGTGAAATACATGAAGATCCTTGCAGGGGTGCATGCACATGCTGAACAAAACAAGAGGCATTGCACCACATTATTTTTTAGGTTGTTGCGAAGCTTGGAAAGTTTACTCTTGAGAAGATCACTGATCCTCTCCACAACTCAATTGGCTTGGCGGTGGTAAATTGTACACATACAATGCTTGATGCCCAACAATGCAGCAACTTCCTCAAAAAGCTAATTGAAGTGTGCGCTGTTATTCAACCTTAAAACTTTACACACACCCCATTGAGGAAAGACCTCTCACACTAAAAATGTGACAGCACATTTTTCAGCAGGGTGTGCTCAAGGATCAGCCTACAACCACTGTGACAATGAACATACAACCACTATCAGAAAGTGCGATTCATTACATCTTTCGTCGATGTTCAACTCACGGAATGGCCTCAGATAGTTTGTAAGGTGAAACCAGTATTGTAACTCTGACACATGGTACAGTTGATGACCAATTTAGTTATTGCCTCCTGCAGATTGCGGACAAACCAGTCCTCTTGTATGTGTGCAGCAATTTGTTTCTCGGATACATGGGAAGGGTGATGCAGTTGGTTGAAGGCAACCAGCAGCAACTCATATCGTATAACTGTTTTGCCCAATATTTCTTGTTGCCACAATGCATCTGTAGGGGATTGCTTACATCATCTTTTTAACCACAATGTTTTCTCTTCCTGTGGGGCTCCCCCTCCAATTTTATTAGTTGGGCAATCAGTAAGGAGTTGTAGGAGTCTGGCAATTGCTCTCTGCTCTGAGCTACCATTGGGTACTCAGGGATACTCAGCACTGGTAAACACGCTGCTTGATTTGCCGCTGTGTCAGCTGAACCATTACCAAGTGAGACCTCACCTGTATTGTTAGTATGAGAAGGAAGGTTGGGGAAGAAAGTCAAGTATTCCTCACACCTGAACTCTGGTTGATAGTTGCTGAACAATCAATGAAAATCAGCCCCCCTTCAAGTGGGCTATCCCTTGCCTTCAGGAAATCCTGCTCCTCCCCCTCAAATGACAGACAATAATGTGCTACCAGATCTTCCTTGATGCACTGCTCTGTTAGAAAGGTGGCAGGATTAACAGTTTTGCAACTCATAATATGAATGTTAGGGCTGGACAGGATGATTTCATATGTTGCCTGTCTTGCCTGAATAGAGAACTTCTTGCAGACAATATTGCAGTTTTGCCTCATCTACCTTGCACCCCTTGTACGCCATTAGCTGCAGGAGGTTGATGGAATCCTTCCTGCACTGGTGTTTACTGTCACTACATATCAGCAAATTGTCAACATACTGAATGATGGTATTGGGCACTTGGATATTCCCAAAGTCAGCATGTAAAATCCTGTTGAAGATGCTGTGGGACTCACAGTGCCCCTGGAGAAGAAGGCATTTTTAAGATCTACCACAGTGAAGTGGATTGCCTCCTTAGGCATACTGCATAGTATCATTACAGAGTTTGGAACTACAGGAAATTCTGCCTGGACAATGTCCTTCAGAGGACAAAGGCCCTGGATCTTCCTCCAACTACCCCCTTTGCCTTTATACTGGGTAGATCGCTGTGTTACACTATAATTCCATACCAAGGGATACTCTTTAGGGTGGATAGTCATGGACAGGACTGGGCACACTTTCTGTGGACTGTCCTAATCAGGTTACATATTGATGTGGGCATCTTGCCTCCATATAAGGTGTTCAGCTGGGCGTAGGCCTGATCTATCTCATAAGGTATGGAGGTGATGCCTGGGTGGCTGTGATAGTGTTGGGGCAGGTTGATTGTATTTGTTATACCCCACCCCCTGCCTGCTTCTGCATTCTATTGCAAAAAAAATGTCCCACAGCTCCAACATTGAGACGGTCCCATACCCCATCTGCGTTCCATCCTACTGAACCCTCCTCGACCCCTTATGCTCACTGTAAACCCTCTTCTCCCCTGCTGCTGACCTCCTTGATGCCACTCAAGATACTAATGTGGGAGTCTGTCACTTCACTGCCCTAACCTGCACCTGGCAAAAATGCTGCCATCCTTACATATACACCAGCTTAAGCCTGCTCCGCTGAATTGACTTCACTGTTCACCATCACTACCTCTTCCACTGCTATTTAGCTAACTTCTTCTCTACTCATTTTGCTTACTCTGTCTGTAACCTTTGAGCCGTTTCCTTTTCTCATTCGTTAATCCTTTTGTAATTGTGTATTATTATAGTCTGAATCTCAGCCCACGCCTTCACCTCTATGCGCACTATTTTGCCTAGCACTTTCTGAACTACCTTGGGCAATACCCTTGTAATAACAAAATAAAAAAAGGGAACTGATCGGTCCCAGTGGTCACCCATCTCTGCTCGCCACATCTCCTACACTTTTAAAATGTATTGAGTGGCATCTTCATCGTCCCCCATAGTGCACTGCACTATGGACTGTACGTTGGGTGTTTTGGGGTATGCCATTACAGTGTGCCCCACACGTGTGCCCTAATATTATTGAAAGGTGCTGCATTGTGTGCATCATCATCTAGTTTTACTCCAGGCCACCCTGCCTTGACCCATACGTCCCCAGCCTGGTCTCCTACAATTGCAACAAGTAGGATTTTCATATCTCCTACCACCAAAGGAACCCGTGTTGTCTGTTTCTCTAAGGTGTATATCAACTTCCCAGCCCCGGCAGTAAGGGCCGGGAGTGTCTTGGTAACATTGTTTTTATCCATCTGGGCCCACGGCATATAATTCGCCCTCCCAGGTCCATTGTGTATTAACAGAATTTGCTTGCCTAATCCTTGCCCCGCTCTCCACTCGCCACTTCCTCTTTTTCCTTGCCATTGCTACCTGCCCATATCTGCTCCTCAATTGCTTGCCCACAAAACATCTACCCTTGGTGCAATTTCTGTAGACCCTTGCACATCACCTCCCTTGTCTTTTTGGATTTTTCCACACTGTCCAAGTCTCCTTCCTGTCCCTCTTGGTGTGTCTCCATGTCCGACATCACTGTCCCATAACCTGCCCTTTCTGCTCCTCGATCTTTACTCCTGTGCTTCTAGACACTCACATCCTTAATAGTGGTGCTATCCAGTCTAAACAAAATGTCCCCAGCCCTCCACTCATCCAACCAACACCCTGATTTATTCCCCCATTCTTTTACTGCCCTCAACCGGGTCAGCTCTGCTTGCATTGCCTCTTATGCCTCCTCTAACTCTTTCTGTGATTTGGTTTACCACTGTGTAATACTATTTGGGGTTGGTCGATATGGGGTTGGAGTGGTGTCAGGCGGGGACAGATATGTTGGGTTGGTGGCTGGGTGGGCAGTGAGTGGATAGACCCCTGCCTAGGCAGGGGCTGTGATGCTTCATCTGGTGCTGTTGTGGTTACTACATTTGGGGGGCACTACCTTCTAATTGGGGCATACGCCCGGCGGTATCCTCTACATCCCCCACCATTTTCCACAAGTCTAAAATCTCTTTTCACTTCCGCAGTTGTTTACCCTTGTACTTAGCGGCTAGACAAGTGCTCTTGTGCTCTAATATCTCTCTGTTATTAGACCTGTGCAGCAGCCAGTGGTGGGGCATTCACCATTTGGTCTCTACCAACCACTGCTTGTGGTACATCTCTATGTTTTCCTTATGCATTGGCAACACAGTACACATGTACTCCAGCAGAGTCACTTCCTCTTTATCAACAAAAGCTTCTAGTTATGTTTGCACATAGGGTTATTGGAAAGATCACTACCAGTCCTCCGTTCCCACCTCGCGGTCGCCCCCTGTTAGCACACCCACTTTTCACTCACTCCCACCTTTCTCACACCACACACTCACTCTATTTTCACTGGTCCTCCCTTGGCTTCCACCGTGTTCACAATAATAGCACAATGCACTAAAACAATAAGCTAAAATAAAAAGAAAAAACAACAACCACTACTTTTCCTCTTTTTTCCACTCCCAAACCTTTGGGCACAGGAGGCCAAGCCGTCCAATTATACAGAGGTCCTACATTTGTATCCCTTTATCACAATAAAACATTTCTCCACCTTCCCCCTTACTCAGCGAGGATTCCACACTCATTTTATCCTCCTTTTAAACTCTGTAATAAAAACAATATAAATATTAATAAAACACCATGTGGCCTTTTCAATTAACAAGATCAACACAGCTCTCAGCAAAGGCATAACAGCAGAACAACTACAACATATCTGGGAGGATACCAATTAGACATTTTCAAAATAAAAACAAGAATTGGAAACAAAAAGATCAGGAAATTCAGAAGTGACACGCAAGATTACAAACTAGACAGTGTATATACGTGGCATGATTATTACAGCCAACATCCCAGCAGACCCATTCAACCTCAAGCACCAAAAACAGGAACTCCAAATCCAGAGACTACATCCTCAGAAGCTTCAAGTACGCAATTGGAAGTGGAATCAGGATCCAATACAGAGGTGGACAATATATCTCACAACATCAACGTTGAAGCAGGCTCATGCGGTTTTGTAGAAAAGGCCCCATCAGAAGGGGAAAAAAGAAAAAACCCTCAGGGGAAGAAACCAACAAACAAGAAGACATAGTAGTGAACATCTCCTCTTATCCGCTCTCACGACTGGAATTAAGAATCCTTAGAAAAAGGTCTATCCATTACAGTACAGTAGTAAAAAAGAAAAAAAAATGATTTCTTTAAACTCATGACCAAGCTGGAATTGAAGGTCATCTTTAATTCTCTTGAGACAGACTCTGAAACTGAGGAGCCATCTCAGTACCTAGAAATGCTTCCAAAGAGCACATTTAATCCACCAATACAGAATCATGTACTAACAGTTTTTGAAAAAAACAGTACTGTAGGATCTGAAAAGGCTCTCTTTCAATTCCAAGAAGCATGGTAACTTCTCCAACAGAGAAAGGCAAATTTTGAGGCGCTTACTCGACATTGATGAGATTATTTTCAAGCCAGCTGACAATGGAGGTGCCCTGGTTCTCATTAATAAAACAGATATCTTGAAGGAGTAGAGCGACAGCTTTCAGACACCGAGGCCTATGAGGACATTCAATTTAATCCAACAGAAAAAATCTGTACACTGATTCAAGAAGATTTGGATGAGGCGTCATCTCAGAGAAGACACAGAAGTTCCTGGAAAACACACACCCCATCAACCCAGTACTATATATACATCCCAAAATTCACAAGAGGCTGATTAATCCTCCAATACGACCCATTATAGCTGCCACTGAGAGCATATTGGAACCTCTTGCGCAGTATCTTGACAAAGTCTTACAACCGTTGATTCAGAACACAGACACCTACATCAAGGACTCTATGCACTTCCTACGAAGACTCAAGGAAGTACAATTTGTAAGAAGAAGAGATATTCTCTTCACAATGGATGTGACTTCGCTTTATACCAACATTGCACATGAAGAGGGATTGGAAGCATTAGAATGGTTGCTAATACGATCAGTAGACTGCCAGGGAGACAAGCTATTCGTACTTATGCTGTTGAAATTAGTTCTGGTGAACAATTATTTCAAATTTCAGGACATATACTTTCTACGGCTATCCGGTACCAGCATGGGAGCCGCTATGGCTCCCACATATGCCAATGCATTTATGTTCTATCTTGAGAACAAACATGTACTGACCTCTCCAAAATGGATGCCGCACCTATCGATCTTCGTACAATACATCGATGATGTGTTTGGAATTTGGAGTGGCCCGGAAGAATAGCTACAAAACTTATTTATGATGATGAACAACATGCATCCTAGGATCAAGTTAAAAAATGCAATGAGTTGTACAGTCTTCAACTTTTTGGATGTGGAAATATACAGCAAAGATAACGTCCTGGTGACTAGAATCTATACCAAGGCCACCGACAGGAACAGCCTGTTATTAACTACAAGCTTTCACCCTAAACACACCGTCAACAGCTACCCCTGAACCAGTTTCTCAGGTATAGGCGCAACATCTCTGAAGCAGATGAATACAGGACACAATCCATCACCCTGAGGAAAAAGTTCCATGAGAGAGGATATCATACAACCCTCATATATGACATTGCTCTGAAAGTGGAGACTATAGAAAGGGACACCCTTTTAACGCCCAAACCCTCCAGACAGGGAACAGCATTGGTCAATGTGACAACACATTCCCTTCAGAGCCGTAAAATCAAGGGGATCATAAAGAAAAACTGGCCCATGTTACAGATGAACACAAGCAAAAATATACCACTTGCTACCCAACTTCCCTACACACTGTCAGAGGGATGAGAAATCTTGTAAGTGTTTGTTATATACACTTAACTGCATGAATCACATGGACATAGGTATCAGCAACAAAGACAATTTTAATACATCTTTAAATTGTTAAAAAAGACCATCTGTCAAATTCATCTACCGATGATCTGGCTAAAAGACAAAATACAAATACATAAATGCTCATGGGTCAGCGTTTTCTAACATCTTTAAGAAATGTGGTCAAGATCTCAGTCTTGTCTGTTTTTACGGTGTGTTGGAAACAGCCAATTGCAACAATTAAACTTAGCTATTATCTAGTTTGGCAATTGTGATGTTAGTATCAAAGTGATTATTTTGAAAAACATGACATCCTTTCTAATATCATGGCACATGCCATGATATTAGAAAGGATGTCATGTTTTTCAAAATGATGTTTTAAAATTGTCTTTGTTGCTGATACCCATGTCCATGTGATTTATGCAGTTAAGTCTATATAACAAACACTTACAAGACTTCTCATCCCTCTGACAGTGTGTAGGGAAGTTGGGTAGCAAGTGGTATATTTTTGCTTGTGTTCATAGTATACTCCTCACATACCCTTGCCCCCTTACAAAAAAAGAGGAACTTAATCACTGTGCTCAATTGATTTACCCCATGTTACAGATGGACCAACTACTACAACCGCTATTCAGACAACCACCTACGTTTGCCAATCTAAAGAGTAAGGGATGAGAAACAGTCTAGTGAAAGCTGAAATCCAACCCACAAAAACAGGCAATAACCAATACAAAGGGACACAACCGTGCCTCAATTGCCAATACTGTGGCAACAACATAACAGGGAACAACATCACATACCCTCACTCAGACAAAGCCATTTGGCTGAAACATTCATGGAAATGCAACTCAAACAATGTGGTGTATGTGCTCAAATGCCCCTGTGGGTATTACTATGTTGGTATAACAAAGAGGAAAACTAAAATCTGATGGACGGAACACAAGTCGAACATGATATGATATGATAGGCCATTTATAACTTACTTAGTTAGTTTAGTTTAGTTTGTTTATCTGTGTAGCGCGGCCGAACCCTAGGGTGACTGGGCACATTATCTTAGGAACAGCAGTGTTACATAAAGTTGCACATACCGGATATACCATAGGATGAAACAGAATAGTAGTTAGTGTGAGGGACCGGGTTACAGAATGGTCCATGCAGAAGCGTATATTAGCTACAAGGATACATGTAGCATAACTGGTGATACATCTTAGATCATATAGATAACATAAGGCGCAGGATTTAGCTAAGTGCAGTTAACAATCTATTGCTGAGTTGTGAGTAGTTCCTTTACTTTAGATCAGAACGACCAAAATTATGTGTCAGCTCTAATTGACATAGGTAGTGCATTCCAGGATTTAGCTGCTAGCACGGGAAAGCTAGCTCCCCCGGCTGTTTTCAAGTTGAACCTTGGGACATTGAGTTGGTGTAGGTGTTGGGATCTGGTTGGTCTGGTTGAGTTCTGTCTCGTAAATGTGTCTGATAAGTAGCGTGGGGCTGTCAGTGTTACACTCACCTGGCTCCCACAGGGGCGTCGATCGGACCCGGACAGCTGCGACCTCCTCCAACGTGAAGCGTAGTGCAGAGATGACAGACTGGACTGGACCGCCTAATATCGTCTGCTTGACCCGTAGAATTATTCTCTTGCAAGTGGAGAAAGGGATTTAGCCACCCGTGGATTTTAGTAATGGCACCCCACTGTTCTCCCCACTAATCACCACCGATATTCACTTTCAGTAAGCTCACCTTAAGTTTGTAAATGATGAGCTCTCCATCCTGCGTGAAATGCAGGGGCACGTAGATACCAGTTACTTCACTGGTTTGAAGGCGTTGGAAGAGTTCCGGATGAATATTGACTCAGAGGTTCGAGGCGAGAACCCGTAAGTATAAAGTTCAAAGAGTTCAATATGTCTGATGTTCACTCTTGTACATTCCTTTCTTGTGTTGCAGCTGGGTCCAAGGGAAGATTGTCTTGTGGCAGCTGATGGTGTTCAGGTAAGACTCTGTATTACCCAACACTGTCCGTCATAGGATGCATGTGTTAAAATTGCTGGTTTCTCTCTCCTTACAGGTGCGGCGTAAGAAGTTGCGGTTTGTTACAGAATAATGCCTCTGGTAGTGAATCAGGTAAGTCTATGGTGGAGAGGTCGTATTTGTTGGCTCTCTCGGCTCACCTTATGTTTCTTTTGTCCCCTAGATGGTGGAATTCGGCGGAGAAAATGGTGGAGGCTGCACCGGATCGAAAAATGTGAGGACTGGTGAGTATGGCGCGGCGTTGCAGCTGGCGATGGGACGCGTGTAGAATAATGTCTTTTTCAGTTCGAAGACTTGATTATCCGGAATTCAGGTAAGGATTGAAATAATATCTGTTTTCTAACCTTTCCTTCTTCTTTCTTCTATTGCTAGGAGCTCTGGATTCGAGACAGGCGTGGCTGAAGACTGGATGCTGACTGCAGGCACGGTGAGTAAAATAGTAAAATAGTCCCATCCAGGCCTCACGTTGGCTTGGATTCATTTGCAGTATGGTCTGCATGAGGTGAGTAAAGTCTATGAGCCAGGACTGATATCTATTATGAGCCTGGCGCCTAAGGCGCCAGGACTGAACCCAGACAGCCCCCAGCTGGGGCTGCTGGGGTTTTATTAAATATCTGGATGCCTGCTCCTGGGGCTAATGGACTTGATCCGGATGCCCGGGGGTAGGCATCATGACAGCACCTCCCCCAAGGCCCCTCCTAAAGTTGCTCTTCCCCTTGGTCCTGGTTTGTCTGGGAAGTTCTGATGGAATTTCTTCACCAACCGAGGTGCATGAACGTGGTCACTAGGTTCCCATGACCTTTCTTTTGGTCCGTAACCCTTCCAGTCGATTAAATAAAAAAGTCTTGATTCAACCATCTTAGAGTCCAAGATATTCTTTACCTCAAATTCAGGTTCTCCATCTATTAGGATGGGGTCAGGTTGAACTGGTTTTAGAAGTGAGACATGAAAGACAGGATGAATCCGCATATTATAGGGTAATTCCAATTTCACGGCCACCGGGTTGATAATGGCCTTAATGGTGTAAGGTCCCAAATATCTAGGATTGAAAGTTCGAGTTCCTTTTAGAGGTATGTGTTTTGTAGCCAGCCAAACTTGATCTCCAATCTGGTATTGTGGAGTTTCACTTCTATGTCGACCAGCATTTTTCTTGTATTTCTCCTTTGCTTGTTTCAAGTGTTCTATTGCTTCCTTAAAGGCTTGTGTAATAGTTGAGTGCAGATGAGTCACTGCAGGCATTTCTAAGTGTTGAGGCGAATGGAGTTCTGAGGTTCGAGGATGATGTCCATATATGGTATAAAAGGGGCTTTGTGTGGTTCCTGAATGTACAGAGTTATTGTATACGTATTCGGAAATCCATAAAATATCTTTCCAATTGCTTTCGGTTTGGTGTAGCATACAACATAGGTATTGTACAAGAGTCTGGTCGGTCCTCTCCGTATGACCATCAGTTTGGGGGTGGTGACTGGTTGATAGCCTTACGTCGATTTGCGCCAATTGACAGCATTTCTTCCAGAGACCAATACGGAAGGAAATCCATGGATTCAAACAATGTTCTCAAGAAATTCCTTGGCCAAAATTGAGGCGGAAGGTAATCCTTTTAAAGGAATAAAGTGGGTCATTTTGGAAAAAAGATCCACAATAACTAGAATGGTGTTAAATCCATTACACGGAGGTAGATCTGTAATGAAGTCTAAAGACAAGGTGTGCCATGGTGTAGGTGGAATATCCAAAGGTTGTAAAAGGCCATCTGGTTTTTTCTTCTGACTTTTGTTTTGGGCGCAGATACCACAAGACATCATAAATTACTTTACGTCCTTTCGCCAGGTGGGCCACCAGAATTGTCTTTTAATTTTAGCTTCAGTTTTTGCGATACCTGGGTGTCCTTCCATAAGGGCGTCATGATAATTGGAGATGACTAGTTCTTGTAGTTCCTTGTGTGGTAGAAATAGACGTCCTTGATGGAAAGGCAGGTCATTGATGACTGAATAATCTTGGCCTTTCTTTACCCAGTCCTGCAGGGCTGCTGGATCGAAAAGTTGTTGGATTTTTAAATGAATGTCTTCTAGAGTCTGTAGAGTAGTTATGCCAAGAATTCTTTGTTTTGAAATTATAGGTACCGGTTCCGGTTTCGAATATACTTCTCCCATCCCTATTCGGGATAAGGCATCTGCTTTGCCGTTTTTACAACCTGCTCGATAAGTGATCACGAAATCGAATTCGGCAAAGAATAATGCCCACTGAAGTTGACGCGATGATTGGGCCTTGGCTGTTTTCAAATACTGCAGATTCCTGTGATTACAGTGATCGTATGCCTGGCACCGAGAAGATAATGCCGCCAGTAACCGCATAGTTTAATTCGGGTGCTGAGAACTTTTTTGACCAGAATGCTACTGGATGAAGTAGACCGGTTTCGGGATCCTTCTGGGACAGGACAGCTCCCATGGCTAAACTGAATGCATCGGTTTCAACTATGCATGGAAGCTCAGGGCGTGGATGCTTTAAGACAGCTGCAGACGTGAACTTCTATTTTAGCTCTTGGAAGGCTCTTTCAGCCTCTTCAGTCCACAAAAAATGTTTGTTTTTTGGCAAAAGTGCTGTGATGGGGTGTACAACATGTGAGAATTCAGGAATAAATCTGCGATAGAAATTAGCAACTCCAAGCATGCTTTGTGCCCCTTTAACAGAACTGGGTGATGGCCACTTGAGGATTGCGTCCACCTTTCGAGAGTCCATTCGAACTCCTTTTGGGGTCAGGATAAATCACAGGAATTCAACTTCTGTAGAATGAAAAACACATTTCTCCAATTTTGCGTATAGCTTGTGCTGGCGTAGTTTCTCTAGGACTGCACGAACGTGCTTCACATGGTCTGTGTCATGATGCATACTCCCGGAGAGCCAGTCCAAGACCGGCAGCCCCGGAAGCACACATCAGGTACCCAAGGGAAGGTCCAGCAACCCCAAATAGGGACCCTTTGGACACAGTCCTGGCGCCTTTGGCGCCAGGCTCATTTTGGACATCAGTCTTGGTGCCGTAGGCGCCAGGCTCATAAAGGGAGTGCTTTTGGTGGACTTACCTGATGCAGACCATGCTGCCAGATCCAGACCTCTTTGATGCCTGAAAGGAACTATTTTACCTGTGGGACTATTTTTGCCACTCTGACGTGGTCAGGGAAGGATACATACCTGGTATACATACCTGGTTGGGGAAGGATACATACCTGGGACTTCTTTGGAGGCTATTTAAGCCACGCCCAGACAGCAGCTCACGCTTCGCGTTGCTCTGCTCCTAGCAGCTGGACGCTCACCGTGTCTGCTCCTGCATCCTGACTCCAGACACGCCCGCTTCAGTTCTGGAACACCTAAAAGGAAGAAGAGAGGAAGAGAAGGTGAATAAAGGACATTACCTGATATTGCATGCGATCCGGCGCCAACACGCCGACGATCCTAAAGGGAAAGACATTATTTTAGGATTCCTTGCGTTGCTCGTTGCAGCGCTGCACTCAACTCACCTGTCCACAAGGAATTCCGTACTCCTACGACCATCCGCATGTTCCGCTGCATTCCAGCACCTAGGAAGGAAAAGAGAAGAACAAAAGGTGAGCCAGAGGAGACATTGGGAAAAGACTGATTTGCCCGAAGGCTTACCTGGCGATTGGTGGGGGAGAATCCTTCCTCATCTCGGGTAGGCACGCCTTTTGGCAGTACCACGCCCTGGCCTCTATGGGGAAAAAAGAACAGGCGCATTAGTGGGTGAACATACAGACATTAGAAAAACCACCCCAACATAAGCTCACCTGAATTATCCACAGCTAATTGTCTTCTCTATGTGGAATCTTCGCTCAGCACCTGCGCAAAAAGACTAAAAGCAGTCCATTGAAAATAAAGGCCAAACAGGAATGGAGAACAACCCTTGAACTTGATAAGTCATATACTTATGAAAGCGCCTTATTCATCCAAAAAACCAGTGAAGCAACTGGACCTGAATGCCCGTCCGATAACCAGTGAAGTAACTGGATTGTACCGCACCCCTGCACCAGAAGCAGGATGGAGAGCTCGTCATTTCAAATCTTAAGGTGAGAATTAACAGAAGGTACAGAGGTGGTTTGAAGAGAGAGTAAAAGGGGAAAGGAGGGGTTCGACTCGTAACTCCGCAGGTGATTAAAATCCTTTTCCCCATCTACAGAAAGATCTTCCTACGCATCAAACAGGCGAGGTTTGGGGGTCCGGCCCAGTCAGTGTTCTGAGTCCTGCGCATCACCTTAGAAGAGGCCGCAGCAGCCCAGACCTGGTCAGCGTCTCCGTGGGAGTCAGGTGAGTGTTACAGAACGCAAAGCCTTCCTACAATTTCCCACCCGGACGCTATGGAGACTTCCGAAACCGATCAGCTGGCCCACCTATTGGGGGAATTACGGGCCGAAGTGCATTCCGCACGTCAGGAGACAAACGCTCTCAGGAGAGAACTAATTGTATCTAAGGAACGAACTGATGACCTTGCCAGGCAGTTGTTGCAAAGTCAAGCTGGACAAACTCCTCTACCAGGTTTGGGGGGTATTCCCGCCCCAATGGTTTCAAGCAACCCTGTGCAAATTAATCTACCGGGAAATATGCCATTGGCCCCACCTCAACGTTTTGCGGGGGACCCCAGAAGATTTGTTGTATTCATGAATCAATGCCGATTACACTTCCTTTGCAGACCGGGGGCCTTTCCTAACGATCAAACCAAAGTAGCCTTTGTATTATCATATCTCAGCGGCTGCGCTGCAGATTGGTCGGTTCCACTGGTCACTCAAGACGACCCGATACTCCGAGACTTTCAAGGTTTTCAGACACGCATGGAAAGATTATTTGCTCGGCACTCTCAGGGACAGGCCCTGAACAACGAACTTCTGTCCTTACGACAAGGTAACCAGGATCTATTAGCCTATATCGCAACCTTCAATAGGTTGATAGTGGAGACTGGGTGGCCAGAGGATAAGAGAATCACGTTATTTCATCAAGGTCTACGTGGGGAACTTAAAGATGTTCTAGCCCAAGTTGTAAATCCACCCCAAGACTGTATGGAATATATAGACTTAGTGGTCCAATTAGACCATAGGCTTCAAAATAGAAAAGCAGATCGGTCCAAGTTTGAGACTCGCGTGTTAGTCAAGACCCACGTTAACCCCAAGAATGCCGATGTTACCGAACCTATGCAAATTGGAGGGGTTAAAGGACCGTTATCTCAAAAGGAACGTGAAAGAAGACGGCAGATGCAATTGTGTCTTTATTGTGGGGCTTCTGGACACTTTTTACGAGATTGCCCGGTGAAACCACCCAAGAAAATGGTAGGTGCCGCGGATAAGAATCATATGGAACTGGATTGGGGAAAAGACCACGCCGACAAGCGTAGAGGTCCACTTGTCGAGCCTGAAAACTGACCCTCAGACCTCGCACTTCATCATGCCAATGATCCTTGTGAATCTGGAACAGCCTGGACAGTTGCATACTATAAAAGCATACATCGACAGTGGAGCTATTGGGAACTATGTGGATCATGAATTGGCTTCTAGGATCAACCTCCCTCTTCGTCCAAAAACCACTAAAGAAGTCATCACCACAGTCGATGGATCCGAAATTGCCTCTGGGCCAGTAACACATTCCACTGCAGAGGTGACACTAGTAGGTCAGGACGGGCATCGGGAGGCTGTTGTGTTTGACGTAATCAAGGCCCCGCAGTTTCAAGTAATTCTAGGAATCCCTTGGTTAGAAACACACAATCCTCGAATTGATTGGCGAGAGAAGAGGATAACCTTTCCTGATTGCGCACAAACCTGTTATCCAAAGATAGGCCTGGCTACAGTAACCCCTGTCACTTTACAGCTACCGCCGGAGTACATGGAGTTTCAAGACGTCTTCCAGAAGGAATAGGCCAACACGCTACCCCCTCACAGGTCATACGATTGCCAAATCAATCTGATGCCGGGTGCGCAACCCACGTGTAGCAGAATTTATGCTCTTACGGAACCTGAAAATCTTCATTTGCGACAATATTTAGATCAGTACCTAGCCAATGGTTTTATTCGCCCGTCAAAGTCTCCTGCGTCCTCGGCCCTGTTCTTCGCGCCAAAAAAAGAAGGCGACCTCAGAACTTGTATCAACTATCGCGCATTGAACCAGATAACTGTTAAAAACCGTTACCCTCTGCCGCTAATCCCCGAAAACCTCTTGACCAAGTAAAGGAGGCCTGCATATATACCAAATTAGATCTCTGGGGGGCTTACCATCTGGTGCGAATAAAAGAAGGCGACAAATGGAAGACCGCCTTCCGTACCAAATATGGACTATTCGAGTACCAAGTAATGCCTTTCGGATTGTGTAACGCCCCTGCTGCCTTCCAAAACTTCATGAATGATGTCCTTCGAGAACTCCTGGATGTTTGTGTCGTCGTATATATCGATGACATTCTGATATACTCTTCTTCGGAATCTGAACATATAAGGCATGTTAAGGCAGTTCTCGAGAAACTGCGCCAACACAAACTATTTGCGAAAATTGAAAAGTGTGTTTTCCATACCACAGAAGTCGAGTTTCTTGGTTTCATCCTGACACCTAAAGGAATCCGAATGGATTCACGAAAAGTGGATGCCATCCTCCAATGGCCATCGCCTAGCTCTGTGAAAGGCGTACAAAGCATGCTTGGCTTTGGCAACTTTTACCGCAGATTTATCCCGGAATTTTCGCGGATCGTTCAACCAATCACTGCACTCTTGAAGAAAAATAAATGCTTCAAATGGTCTGGGGAAGCCGAACAGCCTTTTCAGGAGCTGAAAGCCAAATTTACCTCCGCACCAGTACTGAAACACCCGCGCCCGGATCTTCCATACATACTTGAGACAGACGCATCCAGTTTAGCCATGGGAGCTGTTCTTTCTCAAAGAGATCCCGAATCTAATCAACTACACCCCGTAGCCTTTTGGTCCAGAAAATTCTCGGCACATGAAGTTAACTATGCAATCACCGATAAGGAGTTATTGGCCATTAAATCTGCTTTTAAGGCTTGGAGGCACTATCTTCTTGGCGCTAGACATACCATCACGGTGATCACAGACCACCGGAACTTGCAATATTTGAAAACTGCCAAAGCTCAGTCATCATGTCAGCTCCGATGGGCTTTGTTCTTTGCTGAATTCGATTTTGTAATCACCTATCGTCCTGGCAGCAAGAACGGTAAAGCTGATGCCCTTTCCCGAATAGGAATGGGTGAAATAGATACAAGCGCAGAACCAGTACCAATAATTCCCGAACAAAAAATTCTGGGTATGATTACCTTACAAACTCTGGAGGACATTCAAACTAGAGTTAAGCAACTCCTGGACCCTACAGCCTTGCAAGATTGGATTTTAAAGGGATCTAACTTTACTGTTAAGGATGACCTACCTTACTTCCAAGGGCGCCTATTTTTGCCACACAAATAACTACAAGAACTAGTTATTTCTCGTTATCATGATACCCTGAAAGAAGGACACCCAGGGATTGCCAAAACGGAAGAAAAGGTAAAACAACAATTCTGGTGGCCCTCTTGGCGAAAGGACATTAAATCTTTTGTGATGTCATGTGGTATTTGCACCCAAAACAAAGGACAAAAGAGGAGACCAGCTGGTCTTCTTCAACCCTTAGACATTCCACCAGCACCTTGGCACACATTGTCACTGGATTTTATTATGGACCTGCCTCCTTGCTGTGGATATAACTCTATCCTTGTTATAGTGGCTTTATTTTCTAGTCCTAGCTAAGGAATTTCTGGAAAACATTGTTCGTTTACATGGATTCCCATCCATACTAGTCTCTGACCGAGGAAGCCAATTCATTTCCCATTTTTGGAGAAAGTGCTGTCAGCTGGTGCAGATTGACGTAAGATTGTCGACCAGTCACCATCCTCAGACCGATGGTCAAACTGAGAGAACAAATCAGACCCTTGAACAATATCTACGGTGTATGTTGCATCAATCCGAAAGTAATTGGAAAGATATCCTTTGGATTGCTGAATACGCATACAATAATTCGATACACTCGGGAACTGGACAAAACCCTTTTTATACCATATATGGACATCATCCTCGGACCTCAGACCTTGATTCACCTCAAAGCCTCGAAATGCCCGCCGTAAACCATCTACATTCTACAATAACTCAAGCCTTCAAGAAAGCAACTGCGCATTTACTGCAAGCCAAGAGAAAGTACAAGCAGAATGCTGATCTACATCGAAGTGAAGCACCTCAATACCAAGTAGGAGACCAAGTATGGTTAGCTACCAGATACTTATTGCTCAAGGGACCTCGAACTTTTAACCCAAGATATGTGGGGCCCTACTCAGTTACGTCCATCATCAACCCGGTGGCCGTCAAACTCGACCTACCAGCTAATATGTGTATTCATCCTGTTTTTCATCTATCACTTTTGAAACCGGTGCAACCTGGAACCCGACTAATCAAGCCACCAGAACCTATCCAAATAAATAGAGAACCCGAGTTTGAGGTGAAGAACATTTTGGATTCCAAGGTGTCAAAGTCCAAATTGTACTATTTAATAGATTGGAAAGGATACAGGCCTCAAGAAAGATCCTGGGAGCCTAGTGACCATGTACACGCACCTCGGTTAGTCAAAAGGTTCCACCAGAATTTCCCAAACAAACCGAGACCCCCGGAGAGAACGATCTTGGGAGGGGCCTTGGGGGGAGTGCTGTCATGATGCATACTCCCGGAGAGCCAGTCCAAGAACGGCAGCCCCGGAAGCACACATCAGGTACCCAAGGGAAGGTCCAGCAACCCCAAATAGGGGTCATTTTGGACATCAGTCCTGGCGCCGTAGGCGCCATGCTCATAAAGGGAGTGCTTTTGGTGGACTTACCTGATGCAGACCATGCTGCCAGATCCAGACCTCTTTGAGGCCTGAAAGGAACTACTTTACCTGTGGGACTATTTTTGCCACTCGGGCGTGGTCAGGGAAGGATACATACCTGGTTGGGGAAGGATACATACCTGGGACTTCTTTGGAGGCTATTTAAGCCACGCGCAGACAGCAGCTCACACTTCGCGTTGCTCTGTTCCTAGCAGCTGGACGCTCACCGTGACTGCTCCTGCATCCTGACTCCAGCCACACCTGCTTCAGTTCTGGAACACCTAAAAGGAAGAAGAGAGGAAGAGAAGGTGAATAAAGGACATTACCTGATATTGCATGGGATCCGGAGCCAACACGCCGACGATCCTAAAGGGAAAGCATTATTTTAGGATTCCTCGCGTTGCTCGTTGCAGCGCTGCGCTCAACTCACCTGTCCACAAGGAATTCCGTACTCCTACGACCATCCGCACGTTCTGCTGCATTCCAGCACCTAGGAAGGAAAAGAGAAGAACAAAAGGTGAGCCAGAGGAGACATTGGGAAAAGACTGATTTGCCCGAAGGCTTACCTGGCGATTGGTGGGGGAGAATCCTTCCTCATCTTGGGTCGGCACGCCTTTTGGCAATACCGCGCCCTGGCCCCTATGGGGAAAAAAGAACACGCGCATTAGTGGGTGAACATACAGACATTAGAAAAACCACCCCAACATAAGCTCACCTGAATTATCCACAGCGAATTGTCTTCTCTACGTGGAATCTTCGCTCAGCACCTGCGCTAAAAGACTAAACGCAGTCAATTGAAAATAAAGGCCAATCAGGAAGGGAGAACAACCCTTGAACTTGATAAGTCATATACTTACGAAAGCGCCTTATTCATCCAAAAAACCAGTGAAGCAACTGGACCTGAATGCCCGTCCGATAACCAGTGAAGTAACTGGATTCTACCGCACCCCTGCACCAGAAGCAGGATGGAGAGCTCGTCATTTCAAATCTTAAGGTGAGAATTAACAGAAGGTTCAGAGGTGGTTTGAAGAGAGAGTAAAAGGGGAAAGGAGGGGTTCGACTCGTCACTCCGCAGGTGATTAAAATCCTTTTCCCCATCTACAGAAGGATCTTCCTATGCATCAGACAGACGAGGTTTGGGGGTCCGGCCCAGTCGGTGTTCCGAGTCCCGCACATCACCTTAGAAGAGGCCGTAGCAGCCCAGACCTGGTCAGCGTCTCCGTGGGAGTCAGGTGAGCATTACAGTCTGATTCTGAGGAGGAGTACACTAGAATATCATCTATGTATACGACAACACAGACGTCAATGAGTTCACGAAGGACATCGTTCATAAAATACTGGAAGGCTGCTGGTGCATTGCACAACCCAAAGGGCATCACTTGGTATTCGAATAACCCATACTTGGTGCGAAAGGCAGTCTTCCATTCATCGCCTTTCTTTACACGTACCAGATGATATGCCCCTCGGAGGTCTAACATAGTGTAGATACAAACATCCTTAACGTGGTCTAGTAATTCGGGGATCAGAGGCAATGGGTATCATTTTTTTACCATAATCTGATTTAATGTGCGGTAGTCTATGCACCTTCCTTCTTAGGCACGAAAAATAGAGCTGAGGATGCAGGAGATTTGGATGGACGAATGAAGCCATTAGCAAGGTATTGGTCCAGATATTGTCGTAGGTGAAGATTTTCGGGTTCCGTAAGGGCATAGATTCTACTGCATGGAGGTTGTGCACCGGGTACTAGGTCAATTTGACAATCATATGATCTGTGAGCTGGTAATGTATTTGCCTGTTCTTTTTGAAAAACATCCTGAAATTCTTGATATTCCTGAGGTAATTGCACAACTGATTTTGTAACGGTGGCAAGGCTTTTGTTCAAGGTTTTTTCCGGGTAACAGGTGTGTGCACAATCTGGGAAAGTCACTCTTTTCTCTCGCCAATCAATACAAGGATTATGTGTTTCCAACCATGGCATTCCCAGAATTATTTGGAATTGCGGGGCCTTGATTAAATCAAACACAATAGTTTCTCGATGCCCATCTTGACCCAACAGTGTCAGCTCAGTAGTGGAATGAGTTACAGGCCCAGAGGCAATTTCAGTTCCATCGACTGTGGTGATGATGTCCGAAAGCGGTCTTTTTGCAAAGGGGTAGATTCATCCTTGAGGCCAATTCATGGTCCATGTAGTTTCCTACGGCCCCGCTATCAATGTATGCCCTTAATGTGTGCATACGTGATGGCTGCCTTGGATCAATTAGGACCATTGGTATAATTAGGTGGGAGGTCTGAGTGTCCTTCTTTAAGCTCGGCAAGCGGACCTCTACGCTTGTCTGGCGTGGTCGTTTCCTGAATCAGGCTCTATTTGACTTTTGTCAGCAACTCCTACTACTTTCTTGGGTGGTTTTATAGGGCAATCCCGTAGAAAATGTCCTGTGGTTCCACAGTACAGACACAATTGCATCTGCCATCTCTTTTCTCTTTCCTTTTGAGTTAAGGGTCCTTTAACCCCCCCGATCAGCATAGGTGCTGATGCATCTGTTCCTTTGGGGGTAGCATTGGGTTTAACCCACACCCGACTCTCGAACTTAGCTCGATCAGCCTTTCTATTCTGAAGTCGGTGGTCTAACTGGACGACTAAGTCTATGTATTCTGTGCAATCCTGAGGTGGGTTCACAACTTGAGCCAAAACATCTTTGAGTTCTCCCCGAAGTCCACAATGAAATTATGTAATTAGTTTCTCCTCAGGCCATCCGGTTTCCACCACCAACCTCTTGAAGGTTGCGATATAGGTTAGCAGATCCTGATTACCCTGTCGAAGGGATAAAAGTTTGTTTCCAGGGCCTGTCCCTGTGAATGTCGGGTGAAAAGTATTTCCATGCTTCTTTGAAAACTCTGAAAATCCCGAAGAAGGTTGACTAGTGGAATTGACCAGTCAGCTGCGCTGCCACTAAGATATGATAGTACAAAGGCTACTTTGGCTTGGTCATTTGGAAAAGATCCAGGTCTGCATAAAAAGTGCAAGCGGCATTGATTCATAAACACTGCAAACCTTTTTGGATCCCCAGCAAAGCGTTTGGGTGGAGCTAAATGAATAGGCCGTGGTAGGATTACTTGCACAGGATTGCTCGATGAAACAGGAGCTCGGTTTCCCCCCCGAGTCCAGGTAGGGGTGTTTGCCCAGCTTGATTTTGCAGCAGCTGCCTAGCAAGATCATCTGTGAGTTCCTTTGACACAATCAGTTTTCTCCTGAGGACATTAGTCTCTTGGCGTGCAGAGTGCACTTCAGCCCGAAGTTCCCCTAATAATTGGGCTAGTTGGTCTGTTTCGGAGGTTTCCATAACGCCCGGGTGGGAATTTATAGATTGGCTTTGCATTCTGTTACGCTCACCTGGCTCCCACAGGGGCGTCGATCGGACCCGGACAGCTGCGACCTCCTCCAACATGAAGCGTAGCGCAGAGATGACAGACTGGACTGGACCGCGTAATCTCGTCTGCTTGACCCGTAGAAGTATTCTCCTGCAAGTGGAGAAAGGGATTTAGCCATCTGTGGATATTAGTAATGGCACCCCACTGTTCTCCCCACTAATCACCAGCGATATTCACTTTCAGTAAGCTCACCTTATGTTTGCAAATGGTGAGCTCTCCATCCTGCCTGAAATGCAGGGGCGTGTAGATACCAGTTACTTCACTGGTTTGAAGGCTTTGGAAGAGTTCCGGATGAATATTGACTCTGAGGTTCCAGGCGAGAAACCGTAAGTATAAAGTTCAAAGAGTTCAATATGTCCGATGTTCACTCTTGTACATTCCTTTCTTGTGTTGCAGCTGGGTCCAAGGGAAGATTGTCTTGTGGCAGCTGATGGTGTTCCGGTAAGAGTCTGTATTACCCAACACTGTCCGGCAAATGATGCGTGTGTTTAAATTGCTGGTTTCTCTCTCCTTACAGGTGCGGCGTAAGAAGTTGCGGTTTGTTACAGAATAATGCCTCCGGTTGTTAATCAGGTAAGTCTATGGTGGCGAGGTTGTATTTGTTGGCTCTCTCGGCTCACCTTATGTTTCCTAGATGGTGGAATTTGGTGGAGAAAATGGTGGATGCTGCGCCGGATCGAAAAATGCTGTGAAGACTGGTGAGTATGGCACAGCGTTGCAGCTGGCGATGCAACGCATGTAGAATAATGTCTTTTTCAGTTCGAAGACTTGATGATCTGGAATTCGAAGGATTGAAATAATATCTGTATTCTAACCTTTCCTTCTTCTTTCTTCTATTGCTAGGAGCTCTGGATTCGAGACGGGCGTGGCTAAAGACTGGATGCTGACTGCAAGCACGGTGAGCGTCACTCTGCTGAATGCAGAATAACACGAAGCATGTGCTGCTGTTCGGGCGTGGTTTAAATAGCCTCCAAAGTAGTTCCAGGTAAGAAGTCCCTACAACCACACACGAGTAAGAAATAGTCCCTGTAGTAAAATAGTCCCATCCAGGCCTCACGCTGCCTTGGATTCATTTGCAGCATGGTCTGCATGAGGGGAGTAAAGTCTATGAGCCTGGCGCCTAAGGCGCCAGGACGAACCTAGACAGTCCCCAGCCGGTGCTGCTGGGGTTTTATTAAATATCTGGATGCCTGCTCCCGGGGCTGATGGGGTTGATCCGGATGCCCGGGGGTAGGCATCATGACAGTCAGGTAGAGGCATTTGTGTAATAACAAGTGCTCATAGTTTAATTCTCTCATGGATAGGGAGCCAGTTGACTTCCTTCCTAGCAGAGGAAATGTGGGCCTTGCGTGGGAGATTAAGGGCGCATCTAAGTGTGTTGTTATGGAGTATCAGTAGTCTGTTCAGGTTGTGGTTCGTAGAGCCAAGGAAGAGTGTGTTACAGTAGTCCAGTTTGGACAATATGAGGGGCCTGGCCAGTGTGAGGTGGCTGTTGGTGCATAAGAAGGGTTTGCAGGCATTGATACATTTATTGGTGTAGGCTGTGGATGAGACGGTGGCGTTAATTTGTTTTTTGAGGGAGAGAGTTGAGTCAAGATACACGCTCAGTGTTTTGACTTCATTAGATACTTTTATAATGTTGCCATCGATGACGGAGGATTGGTATCTGGGGTTGAGTTTATTGAGACGGGCCTGTGAGCCGACTATTAGCAGTTCTGTCTTGTCATAATTTAAGCAGAGGCTATGGGTGGTCATCCATGCTTGGATTTCAAGGTAAATCTCATTTAGTTTAGCAACATCTTCCTCATAGGTCCCCGTGAGCGCAATGAGGACCTGGGTGTCGTCAGCATAGTTTGTATATGTAACTCTCAAGTCATTAAGGCGGTTGAAGAAGAGCTTGGTGAAAATATTGTAAAATGTGGGAGGGATGCAGGAACCTTGGGGGACTCAACATTGAATCAGGACGGGGTCTGTGGCTGCGCCCACTGAGGGGGTGAAGACCCTGGTTGTTCTGTCCGATAGGAAGGACCAAATCCAATTGATGGCATCCTGGGTGAATGCAGCAGCCGAAGAGAGGTGTTTGGTGAGAATTTGGTGGTCGACTAGGTCGAAGGCTGCAGACAAATCTAACATAGCAAAATGGCCAGATTGCCCTTGTCTTTGGCTTCATACATTTGGATTTTTAGATCCAGGAGGGCTGTTTCAGTCCCATGCCTGGGTCTAAAGCCAGATTGTGGCAGATCTAGACGGTTGTTGTCTTCCAAATGTTGTTGAATTTGGAGAAATACTACTCTGTCTAATATTTTTAAGAGAAAGGGGACAGTCGTGATGGGCCTGTAGTTCGTAGGTGTGTTAAGGTCAATGTTGGGTTTTTTGAGCAGAGGTAGGACCCAGGCCTCTTTGAGGTTGTGTGGGACTACCACATTTTTGAATGATGAGTTGATCAGTGAGGTGATGAAGGGGGCTAGATCTTTGGGCGCGTCCTTGATAACTGATGCAGGGCATAGGTCACCCAGACAGTTGGATGGTTTTAGGCTAGCAATTATATTGATTACTTCATCCTCTGTGACTGGTGAGAAATAGAAGAGGGTGCAGTCGGGCTGGGTTGAGCTAAGAGTGTAGCTCGCATGGTCTTTGGAGGCGAGGTTGCCTTTTTTGGATTCTATCTTAGCTCGCACGAGAGCTATTTTATTAGAAAGTGCTTGTTCGATGTTGTTACATGAGGTTTTGTCCTTGATGCAGTCATGCGTAGGGGGCACGGGTGATATCAGTTCTCGTAGGATGGAGACAAGCTCTTTTGTGCCAGATTTGGCATTATGGATTCTAGTATTGAAAATCTCTTCTTTTGCATTCATAATAGCGGCTTTGTATGTAGCTGCTGTCAAGGAGAATTTGTATTTAGTGATGATTGAAGGGGCTTTCCTCCCACTGGATTCAGCTGTCCTCTTGAGGTTACAAAGTGCTTTTAGTTCTGCCGATAACCATTTGTTCACTGGACAGTGGGAGTTTAAAGGATAGGAGTTCGGCAGATGGTATGTCTAGTTTAGAGACTTCTCGGATATTCAGGTTAGATATTTCAAAGCGTGGACCCGGGAATCGAACCTGTGTTGCTCTGTGTCGTCTTGCTTTGAAGGTGA
Organism: Ambystoma mexicanum; assembly: GCF_040938575.1. Taxonomy (NCBI): domain Eukaryota; kingdom Metazoa; phylum Chordata; class Amphibia; order Caudata; family Ambystomatidae; genus Ambystoma; species Ambystoma mexicanum. The sequence goes on along the minus strand of NC_090926.1, from coordinate 489,669,798 downwards.
GCATGTTGCCCCTGAGCTATCCTCCCGCACAACATCTGCACAAAGAACCCAAAATCCCCGTAGCAATGCATTTCATGGAAGCAAGACACACAGTGGAATATTAAAATGCGTTAGGGAGCATAAGGGGCGACGTACACAGAAGGTTACTACAAAGGGAAGTCCTTTCGATTGACCTTCTGGACTCTATCCACCCTAGTGGCATGAATTGCGAGTGAGACTTGAAGTGCTTTGTTTAATCAGCCAGAGTGAAATACGATTATGTGAATGTGTTTATCAGCTTAAGTTCCATCGAATATATCACATCCTGCTATTTCCTGGCATCTACCTTTCGACATTATTCAATCATTGAGTGTTCTGGGTTGACTATATCCACCCTAGTGGCATGAATCATGAGTCAGATTTGATGTGCTTTGTTTTACCAGCCAGAGTGAAATTAGACTGTGCGAATATGTTTATCAGCTTAAGTTCCATCGAATATGCAACATTTTGTTTTGTTTTTTCCTGGGATTTTTCTGTTAATACAGAGTGCTCTGTATTAAATCCACAACAATAATATACAACACTGCAGGTATTTTTCCTAAAAGTGAAGAAATGGCAGTAGTGTTAGAGGACTTGCATGCATATTGTAAGATTTGTTCGGATTGTCGGATTGGTTAGTGTACATCACAGGATCAGGCACATTGTCATCTTTGGATAGTGAGAGATTTCTTAAAGTGAAGATATAGGATTGTAATAGAATTCCACGTTGCTAATGTAGGTGCACATTTTTGTATTGTGATGTATGTGAAACTATAAACAATTTGAGACTGTGAGGAGGTCACCCAACCTCTGAGGCTAATACAATCTCATGTAATAGGTTATATGCACCACATGTACTTTTGCTATGCAAGGTATGAGACACACCAATAGTAATCAGACATCGGCAATTAGAGCCTAGAGAACAACGTGGGAATACCTACAGGGATGTACCACGCCGAACAAGGATTAGGGACACTTCAATTCTCAATTTTGAAGCCATGATCCACTTAGCAAGTGTACCTCCCTTTCCATAACACCTTAACACACGAACAGTAATGGGGCACCCAGCCGATTTTCTTTCAGCTTCTTGCCCCATGTCACATTAATAGCGATATGGGAATACACACTGCATAAGGGCAGAGGTGCCCACTCTCACTGGGAACGTAATTCTGTATTTACACGATCACCACGGCACACGCTGGCAACACCAGTGTCAGTTGTATACCCGCTTGCACAGATATAAGAAGAAAAGCAGCCATACAGACGGTGAGATAGCGCCATAGAATTTCCATAGCAACCTAACATGTCCCATACCAAGATGGCTGAACAGGTGATTGGGCACTATTGCTCATGAGTGTATACCTCTTAGCAACCATGTAAACACCCTGTTCGGGGGCACCACACCGTATAGAAGATCGGTGCGTGATTCACTGCGGAGACACTGAGGTGAGTCCAGATGCAACTAGACAGCAGATAGTTACACCGTGTTTAGTCCATGTGGGTTAGAAATTAGCCTTTGATGTTCGTAATGGTAGCTTGATTATTTACACATGCGGGCCGCTCATGTAAACGCAGCAATTGGGTATGCTTGTTAATTCTCCCTTGCTTCATGTTTTCACACCTGGGAACATCCAGCGAGATATCCTTAACCACTTGGCACATTTTAGTGCAATAAACATATCTACGTCAATAGACGCATTTAGAACAAAGTACATTTAATGTGACAAATAGAAGCTCCCGCCAACCAGACCGTCCCTTTATATGCTTTGAATTAGTTTATAGTTACTCTTTACCATTTATCAAAACTTTACTGAATATATCCCTGTGTGTTACCTTGTAGCTGCACACCCAGACTCACACTACTGAACACAAGAATAAGGAATAATAGGCTCCGATGCCCTAAAGAAGGATTTAGGAAGAATCCGAAACGCGTTGGCAATCACTAACTAGACAATCATTAGTGGACATATTAGAATGTTAATGTCTATACCAATATGGGGAACTTGGAAAACTTTGATGAAGTTACACGAGGTTGAGTGACGCATGCAATATAACTCATCATTGTATGACCCAAACCTTATTTATGTATATATGTTTTGTTTATATCATTGAATCTGAAGAATTACTTTTTACTTCTTATTATGTATCATTGAGATTATATTCTGTAACAAACCCATTGAGTTTGAAATCTTTTAATTATCTGCTGAAGCATCTAATTATTTAATCATTTAATCATTCACACTGTGAAAAAGGTCTCATACTAACTATGAATGTACACATGGGCATCTACGACCTAGCCTTGGTTGAATTTTGTGGACTTTTCAAACTATTGAAACTGTATAACACACTTGGGTGATCCAACTACTGTGGTCTAGCCCCTCGCACGTTTGGTGGATCATTTTGGGATCTTCCAATCCCTTGGGAGTGCATACAGGGGTTACCTTTTGGCAATGACCAGGCTTTGCTTTTCATATCTTTTTCCAGTCTCGGATGGCCTTAAGGCTTTTTGCCCCTTTGCACCTGAAATAACTACATACACCTGATCTACCTAACAAACTTTTAAGAACATTATTGCATTACTTAACTTCTGAATTTCATTCGAATCTAGTAGTGCCCCCATCCCTCCACTCTTTTGCACACTCTCCTGTTACCCACACACACCTCACTTCCCCATTAACTCTTACCCCTTTTGTTGTTGCTTGCACGAGGTGTACTTACATTTGCGGGTTCACCCGAGCTCCTCCATCACGGAGTCCCTACAATGGCCTGCACCCTCCTAGGAGCTGCGCCCGCTTCAAGCAGCAGACATGAAATCTCTAGAAATGGCTCCTGTGCACCACTGTAGGATGGGTGCGGCCCGTCCAGAGATGCGGCCTGGAAGCCTCAGTCTTTGCAGGGGTTGCTTGGATGACATCAGGGTCATCAAAAATGTAGAGAAGCCCACTAGGGAAAAAACGCCCAGCACACTGCTTGCAAGGAAAACAAAGCTTTATTTCTACAAAAATAGAAATGCCCCAGCAAAGGACTCTGCTTCCACGGAACAGAGTGTTCTGGCAAATTCAGTGTGAACAGCACTTTATGCAGGCATACAGCATCATCAGTGATGTGAATTACATAATGTACAAACCAGCATGGCTGGTTGGTCGAAACCCAATACATAGACTACCTGCTCCATAAGGGATGCAAGGCCATTGGTACCAGCCCTGTCTCTCCATCTTCTTCCAAGTTATCTCCTCCTTGTGCATCATCAGGAATAAAGCTGCAACTAAATGGCAATTATATGAAGAAAAACAATACTGTCTCTGTATCTGACCTGATGTGCACCTGTTACTGCAGATATGGGTGTGAGGAATTCGACCATCCACACGGGGAGTGTGCGCTCGCCTGGGCTTTTTTGAAATATTGAATGATGGGAGATCAACCTCCAGAAAATGTGTGGGGCAATCTGCACACATTTCTTATGCTCGCTGCAAAACAAACACATAGACACGTGGGTGGACACAGCTCACAGGCACAGTTCTCCTGTCATGTTCAACTGGAATGTGACAGCCAGGGAAGGCAAAACCTTCCTCCTGCCATGGCTAGCTTCATTAACTGACAAAGGCTCCATTGATCCGCCCTATCCTTTGTCGGCCCTTCTGGTGGCAGCGCATAATGGTGAGAAGTTAATTGAAGCAGGCCTGCGAGAGGCCTGGTCGCAGGACTGACAAAGTACAGGATACCGAACACCCTTTTGAAATGCATCTATGTAAACCTGAATTCAGATCCTGCCTCTTAGTTTCAAAGACAGAGAAATGTCTTGTCTGGGACAACTGTTTACAGTGGACAACCTCGCAGGGGGACCACTTTCAGAAAGGTACGAGTATGTGGTCTGACCGCTGCTTCAAGGGAGACCTTCCGCTTTTAATCAGGAACCACAGAAAGCTCAATTAACCAGAGAGACACTTTGATCCACAACAGACAGGAAGATGGATGGGACTTAGTAGCACACGTTGTCACCCCTTTACCTTTCTTGTTGCAAAGCACTCTGGTTATGACCTCAAGCATAACATAAGATTGTTGGTTGGGACCCAGGATTTGTTCATACCGATAGGCTTAGTCTGTACCACTCACTAGGGCCCATTTAGCTTTAAACAAGGGTTGAGCCCCTCTTTTGACAGATCATCTGAAGACTTTGAAAGGATTAAGAAGAAGGACTCATTTGGACCCTCACTACAGGTACAGTCTTCCTTACAGCTTCCGCCAGTGAAGATAGGCCAGGATTTCCGAGTGGAAAGCAAGATCCCTCCCCTAAACATCTTCCAGGGAACAGAGGGAGAATCCGAACTCAGAGGACGTGTCCAGCAGCTCCAGAATCAGTACCAAGCCAGCACACAGCGTGCTCTGCTAGGTTCTGTCAACAAGCTTCCTAAGTGGGAAGTGCCAGGGAATAAACATAGGACAAGGCTGTTTCCTGCAAACATTCTACTCAGCTTTGGCACGTCCATCCTAAATGACTACAAAAACCCAGCGAAATAGCTAGGAGGAGTGCCATGACAAGCATCAACCAGTGACATTTTTGAGGCAGTCGAGCCTTCGAACCGTGATCAGCTGCACCACTAACCGTTGTCTAAGTGCAGTCACTAAAGTTGTCCAAGACGCCTAGACCAGCGTTACAGATCCGCCAACCAGCAAAAAGACAACAATTCTTGACCCGAGCTGCAGTTTAGGCCATCCTGGAGCCATCCGTCCAGCTTCACTTGCTGGACTGCCTGCCGCCTAATACCCGCAACTGTCTCCCAACTTGAACTCAGTCGCAGGAGCTGCAAACATCCTGGAACTGACTCAACTCTGCTGAGTATCAAGGATATTACCCATTGATTGATTTTAATCGATCGCATGGTACATCTGCCCGAATTCGGCCAGTACCATTCAATCGATTAGAATCAATCAAATTGGTTAACCACTACCAAACATGGGGAAGGGGGCTTCCCGGAGCATTGGAGTGGGGGGGGTGGGGAGGATGAAAAAAATAAGAAGTAATGTGGACCCTGCAGCATCGGATCCGACCCACATAGGAGGGACGGAACTGATGCCGCCGGGTCAGAAGGATGCGAACACGTAAAAGATCAGTAGGGCATTGGGGGATTAATTGAGGTTGTAGGGGGCATGGATTTTCTATTTTGGCCATTGCAAAATTGGTTTTGCAGTGAAATTGACTACGGACAATTCCACAGCAAACAATTATGCCACAGCCAAATCACAAAGATCTGTATCAAGAACTCCCAAGCACCAGGTACATAATGGTTCTGTCCCCCTGGTCCATCTCGATGGCCCCTAGTGACATTTATGATCAATTGCTCCCTTGGTGCTGAAATCAAATAACCTTGAACAGTTAAGATGTATTACTTTACCAACTACCCTTGTGTCAGTATCCAGAGTGCATCCCCTTTCTTTCTTGAAACTGTCTGTCCTCTGCATTCCTTTACAGGGTGGGTTGTATTTTCTAGTGTGCTAGAAGTGTCTGTTGTAATAATAATAAATTAGATATGTGTATACAACCTTGACTGGACAGTGCCTTTTATCATTGGGTACTAATTGTATTTTCGCTGTGTTTCAACTTACCAACGATCCATGACCTTGCAAAGATAGGCCTGCCCGGACAAGTACGTTTATAATTGACTTATGTTTCCAATCAGTTGAGATCTATTCTGGTGTACTAGAGGTGTTGGGCTGATAGATGATTTAGAAACTGATATTCATCCCTGGACCACTTGTGTCCCGCAAGTTGACTCGTCACAATGGGCTAAGTGGAAACTTCAAGGACATCGCTTCTAACAATCTACAGCTCATTTCCAGATATATTGGTGGCCAACCAAAGTTCCCCACCCTCCTTTTATCTATGTTGTTTTAGTCCTCTCGGCACCTAGCAGCACAAATCACGGGACCTTTGGTGAAGGGAACTGATCCCTGTTTTCAGATCTTATCTGATCGACTGGGGGTTTAACAGTGTTATGGTGGGACTGACTGCTATCTTGGAATGCTGTGTGTCTTGGGGATGCGGCTTTTGGGTGCTATTACATCGAGCTGGGACATGAGAGGGTTGTAGGCTCGTCCCCTCCTTCTCGTGGGATCGCTTTTCACAGTGAACTCTCCACCCCTCGTGGCTTTGCAGGGCAAATTCCTTCTAGTATACGAGATGTTGGTAACATCAGACAATGAAAGGTCTATTAATCTCTACAGTTCTGACCTTTCCCACCGATGGCCAAGCTACAACCTATTCCCGCCTGTTTACACTTTATTTATATGTGTGTGTTTACGGCCTGCGGCCATAGCTTCAGTCCAAAACTAGGCCTCAATTCCAACATGGCTACTACTGTCTAAAATGGCATCTGATTTCCCATGTATACTAGGGCAGAAACGTGCACCACGCTCCCTGCAGTATGACCTCTAGCAACCCCCCCTCGCCTGTAACCTCCCCTATCCCCTACTGCACATTCCAAGGCCTCTGTTTCATTCAAATGTGCTGGGGGACCTGGGACAATCGTCCTTCCTTCCCAACAATAGGTTATAGCTGTGGTCAAATGTGTTTAATTGGCTTGACTGTACATGGTTAAGACAGCAGTGCCTTTGTGATGGATTACTCAGTGAGCTCAATGGCTCTCAGACACAAAAAGTGGGGCTCGATGGCTAACGAGGCAATGTATTGCATGAGGGCATACTCGTCTGAAGGGCTCTTTAACAGCAACTACATTCTATCTTAAATTGCTTTTAATGCTTGTGCGGTAACAGTTGCAGCCAAAAGAAGCCTTTTTTGGCATGTAAGTTCTAATTGTTCCTACAATAAGCTCTTGAACTTATTCTCTTCTTCTCTTGCCCATTATGACTATGTCTTCAGACGTACAACCAGACACACAGTCTCATTCTGATTACCTGGATATACTGGCATTCTTTTCCTCATCAGCAAGCAAGCACCTTGTTTCTTCTACCTAGTGTGCCTTATTTTCATCAGGGACATTAAGGGAAGGTTTTATCTCCTTTCTTTATTCACCTCTGTTCGGTCACATGTAAGGAGGCACTAGGTCCTTAAACCTCCAACAAGTAACAAGCATAGATGGTCTTACCCACCCTACTTATTTACAAATTCAAGAATGGAATTTTTGTTTCTACCTCCCTTGCTGAGTTCTAGTCATCTTTGTTAGCAAATGTCAAAGGGCCTCATCTCAAGTGGGCAGAATCCCGGCGGTAAATCCACTGGGATACTGCCCAACGCAAATAGCATTACTGTAACTCGGTCTGGCGCTATTAGCGCCGGATACTGAACTGCGGTGGGGCGGAAAGTCCCCCTTCATATTGGGACCATTGGACCCAATAGGGCATTTTCAGCGTTATTACCGCAGAGCTACAAACACCACAGTAATAGCACTGATAACGGGTGGAAAGTGGATTTACCTCCAGTTCAAAGCTGGTGGTAAATCTCAAATGTTTCACCAAACTCATAGTTGGGCGGAGCATTTTTGGACCAATTTTTATTATTTTAAACAAACAACACTCCAAACATTACAACCATTTTAGGACGTTCATGATCCATGTTAAGACATTATATTATTTGATGCTCTCTTCCGTCCTCCTCGTTCCCTCCCCAAAAACTCGAGCCGTCGTATCCGTGCCATCCACCTGAGCATCTTCAGGTGTCTCAATTATCGTTAACTTGTCTGAGTCTTCCGTTTCGTGATTGACCTGGTGGGGGTTTGCCATCAAGGTCACCAGTTGTCTCCAGGCTATCTACCTCTTCTTCCCCCCTCTAGTGACCGCTTCATACCAGTTCAAAATTTGTCAGGTTTATGCCCCCCTTATCACATGAGTTTTGTAGTTTCCACAGGGCCACCTGGTTCCTAGAATTGTGCCATATGAAGCCCCTGCACAGGCCATGGAGTCTGACAAAGAAACGTCTGGGGTCAAGTATAGGACATTCACAAAAAAGTGTAATAGTCTGGGCAAGACCACCATTTTAAGCAGTGCTGCTCTTTCCATCATGGCGGACCAAAACACCATGCTATTTTTTATACCTTCAACGGCTTTCTCCATGTTGTGTTTGTGCTCCACCTCTATCTTGTGGTATATGTTTATGCCTAGATATCTAAACGTCTCGGTCTGCCAGGGTATCTGCAGAATGGGCAGTTTTTCCAGTGGAATGCTTTTGTACCTACCCAAGGGGAGCATGCTGGACTTCCTGGGGTTTACCGATATGCCTGAGAGGGCGGCATAGCGATCTATCACCTCCAGCACATATTGAAAATTCTCTTCTGTGAAGCGCAGATAGAGAAGCATGTCATCTGCGTATAATGATATCAAGTGTGTGTTTCCTGTCGTATGGATCCCCACCTCTCCGTATTGTTGCCTAAGGCAAATTGCCAACGGCTCCAATGCAAGAATATATAACATGCATGACCGGGGCCATCCCTTTCTAGTCCCTCTACTGAGTTGTCACTTGTCTGAAATTATAATACCTGTTTTGACCCTTGAAATCGGGGAGCTATATAGCATCTTGACCCATCTAATATATCCCGGCCCCACCCCGTATCCTTTCAGGGTTGCCATCAGCCATGGCCACCTCACTGAGTCAAAGGCTTTAACTGCATCCAGCGACACAATGGCCAGCTCGCCCGGGTCTTTCTCAGTTTGATCAATAATATGGTGTAGCCTCCTGTGGTTGTCCGTGATGTTTCTGCCGGGGACCTAGCCTGTTGGTCCAGATGTATCAATTTGTCAATTACTCGCTTTAGCCTGTTGGAAAGCACCGCCGTGAGTATTTTGTTATCTTGATTAAGCATCCATAAGGGCCTATAGACCCAAATTCCACATTCGGCTTGCCCGGTTTCAGGAGCGGGATGATCACCGCCTCTTGGAGGGATTCTGGCAGCTCCCCCTGTTCGTAGGCCTCATTGAACATGGCCAGCAGAGGCTGGATTAACTCCTGCCTATACTCTTTATAGAATTCGCTGGGTAACCCATCCGACTCCCCTGGCACTTTACACGTGGGCAGGTGTTGGATCACTGCCTCCAATTCGTCTGAGGTGATTGGGGCCTCCAGATCTGCTTGTTCTAAGTCGTCTAAGGTGGGCAGCCCTATATCTTCTATTGTTTCCAGAATTTATTGGCCCATATCTCCACCTGCGTCCTCATACAAGCGTTTATAATATATGAGGAACTCCTCATTTACTCCTTCCTGGGTGTTGCAGATCTGGCCTTCCGCATCCCTGACTTCTCTGATCACTGGTCGGGGTGTCTTATTTTTGTATAACCAGGGCAGTCCCTGGTTATACAAAAAAATGCCCGGCTTGTCTCCCCCCGCATGTTGCCTCTCTATGTATTTCTTGTAATTTAGCCTACATAATCTGTCCCAGAGTTCACTGTTAGCCTTTTGTAACTCACTTATTTTAGCGCTGACTTCCCGGGTGGTCTCCCCCTCCGCATCAGGTCTTCTAACTCTCTTTCAGTTTCCTGCAATTGTCATTCTATACCCCTTTGGAGCCCTTTGGATTTTGATATGGCTACCCCACGCACCACCTCCTTAAATGCCTCACATACTGTTTCCATGGATCGCACACTGCCGGCATTGATGATCCTCGATGGCCTCCCTCAGGTCCTCTCTGAATCCCGGGTCCTGTAGGGCCTCAGCTCTGAGCCTCCATGTCAGGATTCGCGCCCTTGGGGGGTGGTGCCGCCACTCCAAGACCAAAGGTGAATGGTCCGATAGCACCCTGGCCTTATATTCTGCACTCACCATTTCTCCCGCTATCTCGGCGGCGGCGAACACATAATCCAGCCTAGTATGCAGGTCATGTGGCGACGCGTAAATGTGAATATTGCCTATCCGTTGGGTACAACCATCTCCACACATCCTCCAGTCTGAGGTCTGTCATCAGTGTCCCCAACGCTTTCGCTGCTGGCACAGGTTTTGCTAACTTGTTATCTGACCTGTCTATCCCGGGGTTCAGGGTGCAATTGAAATCACCTCACCACAATACTGCGCCACCCACAGAGGGCTAATATTACGATATAAAGACCTGAAGTAGGCTGCGGTATCATGGTTATGGGCATATACGTTTATGATGCTCACTTCTCTGTTTTCCAGGAGTCCTGCCACCACCACCATTCTACCTTCTGAGTCTGTCGTCGATCGGAGCAGCTGAAACGGCACATGCGGTGCTACCCACATAACCACCCCTCTTGCATATGCCGAATATGTGGCTCCCATGATGCTACCCTTCCATTTCCTCCGAACCACCTCCAATTTCTCCTTGGTTAGGTGGGTCTCCTGTAGCAGAGCTATATCAATCCTCATCCTCAGGTACATCATTACTTTATTATGTTTTAGGTAACTATTGAGGGCCCGTACTGAGGTTACCCGATTCCATTGACTTGATGTCCACCCCTTCCCCTCCACTTCCCATGTTGTTCCCGATGGCACGCTTTCTGGCTCATTTCCCTCCCAACCTCAACAACTTCCCCCTCCCCCAACTATGCCCCACTGCACACAACTCTTTCCCTCCCCCCTCCCTTCCCAACCCCAACAAATGCCCAGCTCCATCCCTGGATCTCAGGCCCACCCGTGCCTGGTCCTTTCTTGCAACGCCGAGAACTAGGACCCCGTGGGGCGTCACCAAACTAATAGTGACCTAACTACGCGTAATGCTATGGGGGTTCAAGGGTTGTCTCCCAGGAGCTCCCACTTATATAATCAGGATTATTCAGTTTAAACGGATCTTGCAAGCATGTACTTTCCCAGCAGCACATTCCCTGTGAGCCTTATATAATGCAATATTCTAGTCCCAGTGTCTTGCGCTGTGTCCCCTATGGTGCCAAAGCAGCATGTTACTTATCTTCTCCGGCTCCTGTCTGGATACCCGACTCCTGGGGGCGACTCATCATATCCAGCCACTCCATGGCATCCTCTGGCATTTCAAAAAACAAAGTTTTCTTCCTGTGGAACACCTTCAGTTTGGCCGGGTAAAGCAACATACATCTATGACCTGATTCACTCAATCTTCTTTTCACCGCTCCGAAGTTCATTCTGCTGCGTTGTACCTGCAGGGGGTAGTCCGGGTATGCGCAGATTTTTGTGGCCCCCTTTCGATCGTTCCACCATTCCGGAAGAATTTGAGTATTCTTTCCCGATCCTGGTAGTTCGGAATCTTTGCAATCAATGGCCTGGGAGGGGTTCCCAGGGGCGGCTTCCGCGTCAAAGCCCTGTGCGCCCTTTCAAAAGAAAACCCCTGGGTCAGTGCCCCTCCTGTTATTTCCTGCAATAACATGGTTTCCACGTATTCTATTGGGTTAGGTCCTTCCATTCCTTCTGGCAATCCAACGATGTGGATGTTATTACGTCTGGCGCGTCCTTCTGCTTCTTCTGCTCTGTTCTCCAGGTTGCCTACTCGCTGTACAAGGGCATGGAGTTCCGATCTGTGTGCCGCGCATTCCGCCATGTTTGGGGCCATCTCTTTTTCCAGGTTTCCAGTGCACCCCACAAGCGTTCTCACATCTTGTCTTAGTAAGTTCACATTTTCCTAGACCGCTCCGACCTTTAGGTCCAGTGCCACTTGCAGTTCGTTTATAGACAGGTCCAGTTTAGTCAGGTCCGCAATCGCAGCCAGCACCTCCTGGATTGTGCCCGGAGCTTCCTCCATCACAGTGGTAGTTTTGTCCTTACTCCTGATCCCCTCTGTCCCTGGAGATGCCTTGGCATAGGCCTCCAGCGTGGGCTGCTTGCTCTTAGGTCTTACAACTTTGTTAAGCCGCCTCTCACATGAAGGTCTCTGTGGTGTCGGGCTATTCCTGATGTTTGCAGATCTCATCCGGGCAGCCTGTTATGTTCCTCACTTTGTTGGGCAGTTGTGCGGGAGCCTCGACACCCTGTCGATGGCTCCAACTCTGGCGCAATCCCTGCTCTGTCCTCAGGCTAGGGTGGACAGTTTACCCCTTTCACCAACCTGTGTTTTGCTGCACCACCGGCCCGTTTGCTGCAGATGGCGCACTATGCTGGGGGCTCATGCTCACCAGCGCACTCCAGGGCTGTGTGTGCCACTTTTCAGTCCCATTATATTCCGCCGAGGGGCCCAACTGGGCACAACCCTCGGGGCTCATCCGCCATCCCGTGGAGCCTCAGTGTTTGTCTCCAAGCCCAGGTGCTCAGATTCCCCTTTTCTTCAACCCGAGTTTGCCAGCTGCAACTGGTGGATGTCACATTGTATTGGGGGCCGGTGCTCATGCACTCATATCAGGGCTGGATGTGCTTCCACTCGTTTCTGATGGATGCCGCCGAGGAGCCCAGCTGTGCACAACCCCTGGGGCGCTCCGACCAACTGATAAAGCCACCAGTGTCCAGAGAGGCCCCCACCGCGGGCCTCCCTCTGCTCTTCACTGGTGCGCCAGGTCACCTCACCGCTAGTCAGGGCACCCTCCGGGACCAGACGCTCCAACACTGTCCACCCGGCGGGATCCGACTCCGAAACTCGGAGTGCACAGTGCCAGCTGTCTTGTCGCACTGTGTTCAGCGGCGGCAACGCCGCCGGGGGTGATTCGTTCCAGCCACATTCAGTGTTCCACCGTCACTGTAGGCAGAGACCTCCTGTTACTCCGTTCCTCGCCCCGGGCCACAGTGTCCTTCTCTCAGCCCGGCAAGCCCCCTCTGGCCAGATCCTTATGTGCTCCTGGGCCGGTCTCCCCATGTCACACAAATCCACAACGGGTGCTTCTGCAGCTTCGCCAGCCTCCGTGTACGGCCGTGACCTTGCGGTCAGTTAATGGCCCTTTGTCTTAAACCGCCATCTTACCAGCCTCCTGATCTCGCGTGCCCAGCTTTTTTTGGGTAACTGTGGCGTCCCTTGCATGTCTCCGATCAGCCTCATACAGCGCTCAATGTGTACACCGGACCTTCATGCAGTCCTGGGTGTGCGTTCAGCTCGCTTTTTCTCCAGAAATCTGTTTTTTTCCCAAAGGATCGGTGGCGGATCAGTGGGATCTCCTCAAGAGCATGTCCTCTCACGTAGCCATTTAGCCACGCCAGCAGTAACAGCATTACTGCCACATGTGTACTGCTCCACCCCAACTTGTGATGAGGCAAAATGCCTTGCCTCCTGTGGAGTTGCTGGGTGACAGATGTTCAGCATTCTGGGGCCTAGATATGGGGACATTATTACTGATTCAAATACTGTCAATATAAAACTAACCTCCAACAAGTAACAAACATACTGGAAGAATATCTCCTGCTTTATAGCCATTACAATGTTGGTACCCTTGGCGGAGGTAGGGGAAGCATCAATAAGTGCAAAGTGGATGGTCATCTGTGTGCTCTATGATGAAATGGAGGGGGCAGATTGGGGGTGCCCTTGTTGGTTGTTCGCATTTTGGGGCATGGATGGGACCATATAGTAAGAAGTGATATTCACTTTAGATTAAAAAGCCACTTTAGGAAAGAATGTGCATTACATTGCAGGGGCAGTCCATAAGAGATGACAGTCTTAGAACTACCACTACCACCAATAAGTTGGAAAATAATTCATTTGTTGTGATTCCTGCACATATATGCATGCAGGAGAGCTAGGATAGTATGGCAGGCACAGTCTTACCCCACAGTCCAACAAACCTTACGCTAATGATGTTGCAGTAAATCCAGCGGCCAGAAGTGAGTTCCACGTTGTTTCCCTATATGGTTTTTAGACTGCACTAAGGATTAAACCCAAGACAGTGCATTAAAAGTGGATGGAAAATGCAAACTCCTTCTAATTAAAGGTAAACAAGACCACAACTGTACATGTGTTTTTTTTCGAACTGATGAAAAGCAGAAGTGCTCATGTCTCTCCCCTCAGGCAGCAGTGAGATTTGAATGGACCAAGAATGGGAATTTGGATAAGCAGGTACCTGTCTGGATCCTCATATTAACACACTTCAAAGAAACCTGCTCGACTCACCCACTACTACAATCCACGTAAAGCTGGTCCGATAGCACAGAGAGTAGAGCGCTCACTTTGACGTCTGTGCAGAGCCTGGTGATGCAGGCTCGAATCCCGGCAGGGTCAAGCTCAGCTTTCATCCTTCCGAGGTTGATAAATGAGCACCAGACACCGTGGGTAATAATACGCAGTGCTCAGATACCTGAGGGTTCATAGCGCTATATATATGCTAAATTATTATTACAGACATTTTGGTGACAAGTTTCCTCAGACAAAATCCTAGTGTAACTTAAGTCTAAGAGTGTAATATGACCCTTAAGAAGGGTTTAAATATGAGTTTGGCAAACAAAATAAACGGACCTCCTTGCGAGTTGAGCGGTATTCCGGTGGTAAATCTGCAAAATACTGCCTAACTGAAATACCATTACCGCCACTTGGTCCAGCGGAATCACCGCCAGATTACAAGTGGCGGTAGTGGTGTAAATGGGGCTTTTTTGGCAGAATTACTGCTGCAGTAATTGCGTCGATGTTGCTGATTTTTTGGCAGAGTGTTGGAAGATTCACCTCCAGCACAACACATGAGGTAAATCCTCCACTCCAGGGCCATACTCGTAGTATGGCGGAGCTGGAATATTGGTGGTAATTCTGTTACCAATAATTCTTTCTGTCTCCGCCATAATTATACCAACAAAGAGCAACATGGGGTCTCTACATACTTTTCTTAACCAGCTCCCATCCAAGCAATGCCTCCAATTCTATAACGTACGTTTCTGTTGCGGACAGCTACATGAATGTTACTAAGATTTAAGACATCATGCACCCTCAAAAGGCGAATGTGCATATGTGCCTCTTGAAAAAAAGGGTAGTTGAGTGTCCTCTTATGACATTAAGTGTGTTGCATATTCATCAGTCGGAATCCATAAGAAGGATGCAACAGGTAATCACTGAGGGTCGCCCCTTAGGCCTGCTTTACATTGGCTCTCAGAATTGCTACTGTCCAGGAGAAGATGTCATTGGCAAGATGGAAAGATGAGAGAAACCAACCCATCAAAATCACACAGCGGATATTATTCAGCAACTGGAATACCTCTGAGCCAATCAAATCACACGCACCCATTGCTGGCCGAGAAACACATGCCTGATCAGAGCAACATGCATTGCTGATACAGTTTCAGCCCGTGTAGCTCTCTAATCTTTACTAGTCATTTTCTAGGATCAGTGATGCATTCCACCAAAGAGTCCATACAGTGAAATATCAAATGTACCGTTTATTATTTGGCAGGCATACTGCTTTTGCAAAGGATTGCTACTAAGTTTAGCAAATGAAGGCAAATTAAGTACATCACCAATGATTTAGGTGTGCAGTTGGCTGTTCTTTGGACTATCATTCAATACAAAGAGGATAGTTCAGCAAAATAAGTACTCACTTCACAATTGGGCCTAGTGTGGAGGTTGCACGTTCAAATTGAACAGCGCTCTCCATTCTTCCAAAGTCGATCAATTTAGAAGCATTTAACTGAGCAATATTAACACCAGTACGTTGTTTAGAAGCCAAGTAATCTGTTTTGAAGTGATAAATGAATGCATTATGTTAATATCTATATTCTTTGGGGATGCTTTTCTCCAGCCTTTCGCTGCCTTGTGGCCTATTGATTTCTCCAGTTTCTTAGCCATTTTTAATTTTTGTTAAGTTTTTACAATGCAAGTATGCACAATGGGCCTCATTAAAACAGCGGCGGTACAGTGATAACAACGCCGGTAGTGGTGCCGGCGCTGTTATGACTGTAGCGCCACATTACTAGTCTGCTCGCGGGTGCCGCTCTGCATGCCTGGTCAGACCAGGCCACCATGAGCAGGATGGTAGAAACGGTACTGTTATGAACGGTACCGCTGCTACCATCCTCCCCATTCCCATTGAGCCCTATTGCGGCTCAAATGGGAATGGGGACGTACCGGCTCCAGGTCCTGCAAAAGGGGAATTACTGGGCCCACCAAGGTCGGAATGGCCCGGTAATTCCCCTTACCCAGGACCCAGATCCGAGTTTGGGGGTAGCCATGCCCTTATTAAGGGCATGTCTACTTCCAAACTTGTAATGAGGCCCAATGTGTTTCAATGAGCAACAAGACAAGGGGGGCAGGGATGACAAAACAAAAACGGTCCTACCAGGCCTTCTGACATTCAGATCATGCAAGTGCACTAAACAGAAGTACAGGGGAAAGTGGAGGGTGGGTGCGGAGGGTTAAGCGAGTGCCAGAGGAGGCCAGGAGGACAGAGCCCAGGGAGAAGAGAGTGCAAGGGCAGAAGGTCTACATTCTAAGTGTGAGGAACAGGGCTGGATGTGCTCGGGGGTGCATGCCCAACCAGGCTAGTGAAGGGGCAGGGAGTCCAGCAGGGCAAGTGCAGGCTGGGTGAGATAGGAGGTAGGTCAGAGGAGACCAAGTACAGGGGTAGATTGTTCGGTGAGGGCCTGCTGCCCTATAAGAATCTGAGGAAACCAGGCAGCCAGTCAAGAAGCAGAGGGGGAACATTAGCAGGGAAGGGGGAGAGGGAAGCAGGAAGAGAAATGGCAGGTCTTGAGAAGCTTCAGGAACGTAAGAAGATCTGCCTCAAGTCTGAGTGGGGCAGGGAGGCCATTACAGAGGGAAGCACCTGCGGAGGAGAGAGATGTACTTCCCACTCTCTGCTTGAAGAAGTATTTGATTTGCAGAGAGATGGAGCTAGAAGACCAAAGGGCTCTAGCAGGGAGGTATTTAGGGAGAGAGAGTTGGATGTAGTGGGGTGCTAGGCTTAAGAAAGTGTTGTGATGATGATGCAGAGGGTTTTGATCTTCATCCTCTCAGCAACCTGGAGCCAGTAGAGAGATTTTAGGACTGGGGAGATGCGATTCCTGGGATTGAGGCCAAGGATAAGTCTTGCAGCCTATTCTGGATTAGTTGAGGGGGCGAAGGGAGGAGTTAGGTAGGTTGAGGAAGAGGCTGTTGCAGTAGACTAGCCTCTAGAGGACCAGAGATCTGGAGACATTGAGTTATAGGGGGAATGTGAGGAAAGGAAGAATGCCTCTGAGGAGGTGCAGCTGAAAGTGGGCCTTCTTGGCAAGGTCTGTGATGTGAAAAGAAGAGGAGAGAGAGGAGTCGAAGATGACTTTTTTTGCCTCACATAAGGGTGAGGGGGAAGAGGCCCATGGAGGGTGGTCAGAGTGTAGGAGGGAAGGAGGGAGGCGGAGTCCCAAAAGAAGGTTCACTGTCTTACTGGCATTAAGACAGAGATCGTTAGCAGTGCACCATGCCTAAATAGGAGACAGGCAGTCAGGAATGAGAGGGGAAGAGGAGGAGGCAGAGGGGGGAAGCTTGAAGGAGAGTTGCATGTCATCTGCATAACACTGGAAGTTAGGATAGAAAGCAGAGATCAAATGGGCTGGGGGGGGCAGGCCGGATGTTTAAAATCCAAAGTGAGAGAATAGTGCCCTGAGGGACACCACAGGTGAAGTGTGAGATGGAGGAGAGAAAAGGTCCCAGTTGAACCATGAAAGGTTGTTCAGAGAAGAAGGAGGTCAGCCACTCCAGAGCCAAGTATGTGCTGCCAAGGGTATCACGGAGCACATTGATTTTTGTCTTACAAGTCAATTAACAGTAAGGGCACTATGGGGGTCATTAAAAATTTGGAGGTAACCATGCCGCTATTAGCGGCATGGCTTCCCCCTTACCGGAT
The DNA here is from genome assembly GCF_040938575.1 of Ambystoma mexicanum. NCBI lineage: Eukaryota > Metazoa > Chordata > Amphibia > Caudata > Ambystomatidae > Ambystoma > Ambystoma mexicanum. The sequence goes on along the minus strand of NC_090926.1, from coordinate 489,652,137 downwards.
TCCGGGTCTGGGTTCCTCAAATGATTAATTACCAGGCCATTCCAACCTTGGAGGACCCGGTAATTCCTCATTCAAGGAACCCGGACCCGGTACATCCCCATTCCCATTCGAGCCCCAATAGGGCTTAATGGGAATGGGGAGGGTGCTAACAACGGGCCTGTAAATAACAGGCCCGTTGTTAGCACCCTGGTCTGCTCGCGGGACCCGCTAAGGACGCCTGGTATTACCAGGCGGCCTTACCGGGTCCTGCAAGCAGAACTCGTAATTAGGAGGTAAGGGGTTGACGGCTCCGGCACCTTTGCCGGCGCCGTTAACCCCTTACCACCTTACTCATAATGACCCCCTCTGTGTCATAGATAAGTAGTTAATAGTATGGCATTAGCATTTAAGATATTATGCTAATGGAGTTCCTGCCACTTTTAATGCACCACCATATTCCAACTTTAATGGTAAATTGGTCGAAAACCTACAGCATTTGGCTCGCCATTTTTCTTCTGAAAAGAAATGGCAAAATTATTATTGCTGGTTGATTACCCGCAGGCGGTACATTTTCCCAACCCGAAACAACATTGACTACCCACCACTCGTAATATGGCAGACATACAGCTCAAATGAATGGTGGTAACACTAAATGAGTTTGAAGGAACTAACAGAGTGAGCTCCACCAAACCCATAATGAGGCTGCGCAATCAGACGTTCAAGTGATCCCAGCTGCTCAAAATGTATATACCAAGAAACAAGACAAATTGAGACACATTTTAAGCATCCCTTCGAATTCCATGTTCAGTTCCATGAGAACTGGCATTATAAATAATTGAGAGGTTTCATGTATAGTTGCTTTCAGTCTTCTAAATAATTAAGAATGTCTAAGGGACATTCTATTCACCCCTAGAGCTGTACGCATCCGTTGAGTTCAGCATCTGTATCAATTAACCCAGAGACCTGTAGTTGTGTATCACAACATTACCATAACTTACCTCGGGCTCAGTCTACCAGCTGTGGTGGTGTCCTTCTGCTCCTTTTAGATCTGAATCCATTCATGCAGAATAAATATTGCATGCATGTTTCCATATTTAGCTACCGCAAACGTTAGCTGAGATGAGAGATTTGCTGGTGGGCCGTCCAAACAAGTTCATGTTGAAGCATTGTTGTTTTTTTTTATTGCATGCATAGAGCAAGGTTTACGAATACTTTTGTTGCATAAGTGGTGCCATTTAAACAGAGTATGCTTCTAAATGTCTTTGCATGATCATCATTGAAATGTTTTGCCTTGAGAAATTGTAACTTTATGCACATTTAAATGCATGTACATTTAGTGCACTCATCCAGTTGCTGTGAACACATTTGCATCAATTCCCCTTGCATTCTAACGCTAAATCTCCCCTCAACTAAGTCCCCTGAATTGGCTACGAGATCTTGCTTGTAAGCACAGGGGTTCTGGGAACAAAGGATTATCTGACAAACCACCCATGGATATATATGTGATGGGAATGCAGCCGCAACTCACTTGTGCATCGGTCCCCTAGCACCCAATTGTATGGGCATTTCAAGGGACCGGTTTTAAATGGTCCTTCACTCAAAATGCAACTCATTATTTCTGCCTTTAAACACACTTGTAGTGAAGAAAAGTTGCTTGAGCTAAACTATGAAAAACATTGTCTTCATTTTAGGAAGTGTAAATCTGTCTATTGATACTTTAATTTCAAACCCTACCTTGGTTAAAAGAAAATCTGTTTTAGGGTTAACGGTGCAGCAGTGGGTGAATTAAGGGTTCTTATAAGTTATTCTGTCAAGGCTCTTTGGAGGAGAAGAAACTCAATGTTGTTAAAAGCTATCTCTGGAGATTATCGTGCCCCAAAGATAGGAACACCTTTCTCCATTTAGACTGAATATCCAGCAAGTTCCAAACTCCAACTTGGGGATAGATTCTGCCACGTGTGAGGCAATGCGGACACTGTGGACATTCTAGAGCCTCTTCGTATCTACTTTTTTAAGCTGAGACTTAACTTTGGGGTTACAACCTGGAACCTCTGCTTTGTTTTTCTTATCTTCCCTTCCATTCTTCATTATCTGCGTTCTATATCTTGTTGATCACTACTCCTCTATTTTCATTTCCTCCAGAAGACCAAGGTCTGGCCATCCCAGAGTGGGCGCACAATACACCCTAACATCTAGGACAATGATAGGTGCTTTGAGACTACTATGGTGTTGATTCGGCACAGTATAATGCTCATGAATACATTAATTAACTAGACTAAATCCATAATCCTGTTATTTGGCATGCAGATCCACTTCAATATATTTAGTTTTGCTCGTGCATTTGAAAATACCAGAAAATTAACGTTATTTTCATGCTCAGATGTGTAAGTAACCCTCTCTATTATTCTGATTTTCACGAGGAGTAGTTGTGTTTTTCAGTGGCTGTTGATGAATGTTTAAATTGCAGAGACATAAATATTTCACACAAATATGCCAGAGTGGCAGATTGTAATGACGGATCCCTAACCAACCAAGAAGGCTTGGTGAGCGGGGTGAGGGTTTCCACTGAGACATTTATTAGTACAATGGGTTAACATGGCGCATTATATAGCACACAAAATGCAACAAATGCAAGTCATCAACAGTGCACATGAGCATTTTCAAACATATTTTTATGATGCACTTGCCCACAATACTTGCCAGTACAAAAACATTGTCATAGTAGCTGTGCCCATTTATTTGCCAATATTCCTGTAAAAGAACATACATACATTTGCTTTGGGCCTAATGCCAGTATTGATAGTATAAACAAAATATGTCCACGCTGCCTCTGCCAGTATATGGACGTATCGCCATATAAGAACATATTCCTGGTAGTTTTGACTTCAAAAATACTATGCTCCAATAAGAAAACATGTCCAAAATGGGTGCACAATGGAGGCAAGTTTAGCCCAGTCTACACAAGAAATAATACCTATTTTCTGTTTGGACATGATGCCCCAAAAATGCCATGATGTAGTAAGACATTACTAGTCTGGCTGAACCAACATATCAGTCTAGCCATGTAAAACACTTGACATGCTTGATTTGTCATAGAAGCCCAATAAAAAGAATATTATGCATCAGTAAAAAATGGCTAGACTGGCTGTACCAGAATGCCAGTGTAGCCAGCCACATGATAACATTTAACATGCTTGTTTTATCAAACATGCCCAGAAAACAACAACAAAACATGAATCCACAATAAGACATGGTTAGACTGACTACCCCAAAATGTGATTCTAGCCACATAATAACCCTTATCATGCTTGTTCTAACATGGATCTCCAGTAACCACATACTATGCCACAGTACAAAATTGCTAGACTGGCTACAACAATATGTCAGTCTGGCCACTTAATAACACGTATCATGTTGGCTTGATTTATCATAGATGATTGGTACAGAATATCATGACACAGTAAGAAATGGCTGGACTGAATGGACCAAAAAGCCACTCGTTCTACTTGCTAACACTTATCATGCTTGCTTTATCAATGATGTGAAGTAAAAAAAAATGTCATGCCACAGCAAGAATGGTAGACTGACTGAACCCAAATGCTGTTTAGCCACATAATAACACACATCTTACTCACTTTATTTCAGATGCCCAGAGAAAAATGTAATGCCACAGTAAGCAATAGCTAGACTGGCTGCTCCAAAATGCCAGCCTAACCACATATCAAGTTGGCCTTTCCTGAAAAAGCCAGGAAAATATGCCTAGTCACTTAAGGAAATGTCAACAATGCTCATGTGCTCCCCAGTCCCCCCAACACCTCGAACACACAGATAATCACATGTATCCCCATTCACCAACCAGTCACACACCCATAAACTTTCTATCAAATTCCCTCATAACAGAAACACACACACTGTCACAATGTACTCTCCACATGCACACCGACCCAGAACATTCACACACAGTCTCATTCATCCTCATTCACCCACCTGTCACTCACCAATACACCTTCCCTCACCTTCATTACGTTCTCCACACAGGCACCTGCCCAGAGCATTTAGATACACACACACACACACACACACACACACACCCACACACACACACACGCACACACATGCACACACACGCACGCACGCACACACACACACACACACACACACACACACTCACACACACACATACACACACACACACATACAATAACATTAATACCCATTCACCCACCACTAATTTACCCATACACCTTCTCTAAATCCACTCACAGTGCATTTTCCACACAGGCACCTGCCCACTTAGAACATTCACACACACACACACACACACACACACACACACACACACACAGAACATTAACCGATGCCAAGACATCCAGTGACAGACAGTTTTGGTGTATTTGTTCTGCTTTTGGATCCATACATGCTCCATTTTGCTATTTGTTTGTTTGTTCAGCTCTCTTCATTAGCTTCCATTTTTTACCAGTATGTTTCAACATAACAATTAATCAACACAAGAAAGGTTTTCTCATTCGTTTTCCTTATTTTGCCACCCTACACAGTTCAAAATAAAATCTTCCCTTTTTAGCCCATATCCCATTCATCTGTTCATGTACATGGCCTTTTACCTAAAAAAAAAAAAAAATTACAAATGTTGCCTTTTGTATGGCCACTGATCTTCATCCATGATAGCAAAAACACGCCTCATTTGTGTGCAAAACAGACAATCCTTCCAATGTTTTATCCAACCTTTAGGTGTATCTGCAAATCTTTTCTCCAGTTATCTCTGTGATTCTTGTAAGTGTCCTATTCTTTGCACTATTCAATCACTTGCATTTGTTGTTGTTGTTTTCTAGTATGAGTCTTTTTTTGTTTGTTTAAAGAAATTGAAATGCAGAACTGAGTGGAAGGTGGAGCAGGATATCCACTTCTTGAATTATGAGGCTGTTATTTTCCAGGTGGAGTAGTTGGAGGAGAATTGTTTGCCTCTTGTGATTGTGGACATAGGTGTCAATTACCCATAGCAGTGGCAGGTGTAGACTGAGGTGGAAAGGACATTGGTGAAGGATGTCTATGGAAGTGGAGATGAGGCAGGGTTAAATAATTGAGGGGTTGGAACTGCCAATGGCCAATGAGGAGGTGTAGGAAAGGTAATGCAGAGTGCAAAAGGTGGTAAAAGGAGCCATTGGGGTGTCTCATGATGACTGGGCAGCCCCAGCAGCCTTTGTGGGGTACAAGGGCATTGTAGTTACAGATATACTACATGATTTAGTGGCTAGTGGCTGAATCATATACAGAGTTGGAGTAAGGTGGTGGTAACTCCCAAGGGATATGGAATGGCAGAAGGACTGAAGAAGTGTGGATGAGGCAGAGGTAGCCACACAGCAGATGACTGAGGATGTGGAAGAGACGGAGACCACCACACCAGTGCAAGCTGTTGTAGAGGGTGAAAGCTAAGCACAGGATTAACTGGTTGAGCCACAGGCTACATTATGGACAGCCATGTCCATGTCACTGGGCAATTCATGATAGGTCTGGGGGTATTTTAGCTTGCTTAAGTAGAAAGATGTGAAGTCGAACAAAGGAACTGTGATATGCAGCTTATGCTCTAATGAATGTTGACATATCACATTATCCCGAGCTTAACCTCCAACCCAGGGGAGGGCCCATCAAAATACACACCTGCAATCTATAAACATGATAATTCTCAATGGTCTAATGGAATGGTAAATGTGCAGTGTTATTGAGTTTTGATAATTAGCAGAGTCTGTTTGTTGTGCCTTAATTGTAAACATGATTTAGGGCTGAATAGGTACCATATCTGGATGAGGTTCTCTATGGGGCAAAGTAGTGTCTGTGCCACATTTCAACAGTCCAGCCATTCGCATATGTTTTCACACTAAATACACCCATTAAAAGAAACTGAGATTATTGAGGACAGTGTGCATAACACCTCCTACCTCATCAGCGTAAGGCTGCAGTAAAACGAAAGAGCAAAATCTAAACTATGCAAAATATTACAGATGTTTCCTGCCATGAGTGTGGCGATGGTAATTGTCATTCACCTCTCTTTCTGACTATATTTTTAACTAGCATTGTCAAACTGGGAAATTTGGTGGCACTGTTGTTTGCTTTAATTCTGAATATTCATCTAAAGGCCATTAACCAACTTGTAGAAAAAAAACAAATTCAATGTGCCTCTACTATCTTTATGCAATCATAACCCTAGCTACCGACCCAGTCGCCTCCCTAGATCACAAATGTTGTATTTTTTGCATATATATAGCGTCATCCATCCTGTTACATATAGCCCACACATTCCATGCTTTTGCGAGCTACTTTTTGTATTTTGTATATTCACACCTTTGGATGTTTGTACAAACAACATTGTCTTAGCATTAGAGAGCAATCCCAATGAGTAATGTATTCTCATCAGAAATCAGGATTCACAGAATAAAACATCTAAACTGTATATGGAATGGTACAGATGTCTCCTGCCAATTGTGTGGGAGTGGATATGGAGGCCAGATAGCGGCAGAGACCCCTGTCCTCTGTTGCTGGTGTAAGCATGGAAGGAATTCAGGAATGCAGCCGTCATAAAATATGGTGGGAGAGGAAGAGCAAAATAGGGAAGGATGTTTTCTGCGCAATATCAGTCATATCCACATCATGTGGAAGGGAAAAGAGAAAATGCAATGCCAAAAGGTCAACGTGGGGAGAATGAAGAGAAAAGGAGGTATAATTGAGCAGTGGGAAGGGATACAATGGGAACGTGCCCTTTCAGTGTAAGAGTTTAAGAGATGATAAGGTGGAATATTAAGCATGCCCATGAAGTCCTCAACTATGCATTACATTTCATAACCCAAACATAGTGAGATTGACACTTAAACAAATCTATGGTTTTAATGAGATGAATATTTCTGTTGACATTTCATAAAACTAAAACTCAATGCGTGTTGTTCAGCAAGGCTGCAGATTGAATATCACATTGCAAATTAAATGAAACATTACATTAAATGAGAATGCAGTACTAGGCTTCTGCATGATTTGATTGTGAGAAGTATCAGCTGCTTTTCAATGCAAGCCACAGGCTTCATTTCAGAGAAGACGTAAATGTTTCAGCATAAAATAGGGAATGCCTCACAACCTATGACTATAGATTCAGTGGATACCAATTAGCTGGCCTCATACGTGTGTGTTTATTTATCTTGACATTACAAAGGCTACATAAAACCATAACACCTGTGTATGTGTCAAACCCCAATATAACATGTCTGTTATAATATGTAAGCCGTTCACATTCTGTTCAGCTATGAGTTCTGTGACAACCCTAGTTGCAGTCAAGCAGGGTATACAAAGGAATGATTATGCCTTGGGGTCCATAGAAATGCCCAAGCACATAAATCACAAGAATGGTATGGCTAGTCCAAGAGTGCATATTTAAACTTCAATTGAGAACAATTCTACACCATATTGCAGGCTACGAATGTGAATTGAACATTACCTGAATATTATCGCATTGTGCGGTGGTGACTGTGAGGAATTGCTCTCTTTAAACAGCCCCTGAGATTAACACTGACAAGCAAGAAATTGATTAAGAAACTGACATCGGAGTGAAGGGTTTGAGAGCACCTCGTGGTGTGTGGAGTGTTGCAGCGTGTTGCAGTGGCCACTCCATTCCGCAGGTGTGGGTGTGGAGTGGAGGGGGGGGTTGCTCTCTCCCAGCTCTCCATCATGCTCCTTCATTGGCCTATTGGCCCCCTAAGAGTTCGAGTGAATTAACGGGGGATAGGGACATTTAACTGGGGGAGCACAAGCATACCTTGATAATTGACAATTGATAAGTGAGCAACAAACAAAGCAATAAGGCACGCCGCTGAATAAGTTGAGAGCTGTGAAGAACTGCACAGAGGAAATGTATCTCTATGCATTATGCTCCATACTCACCCACGGACGCGGCGACAAGTCAAGCACCTGGAAGTAGTTGATGACCTGAATATATCCAATCTGACTCAAATTGAGAAGCCTAGTCACGTGGTACATTTAACACAAGGGTTTGTAAGTCTGTAATTTTTCCAACTGGGCCAGAGATCTGCATCTCTGACGGAGCAAAGGAACATACCATCAATTCAGAATATTGGCAGGACAAGGCCATCTTGTAAAAGATGCTGAGACTGTGGTTAGGAGAGAGGACGAGAGATCTCATGGTGGGAGAATGGAGGGTCAAGTGCAATTCTCAACCCGGGGCAAGCTATTAGGCAGAGGTGGCAAATCAACTTACATCCTTTATGGTAGGCCCATTGCTTATAGAAGGGGACTTTAATTTGGTTTTGGACCTGAACAGACATTGAAAACAGATTAAACCGGGGTGGGTACTCCAAAGAGCTTAGGAGGAAATACAGAGGTTTTGGAGAAATAAATCAGGATTTTGGGATAGAGGATTCTTGGGAACCTAAGGGTGAAGGAGACCCACATTCACACATTATTTGGCAGTGCACAACTCCTTTTCAAGGATAGATTTGATTTTGGTAGATGTGATAGCTAAGGGGATGGTTGAGAATGTCAGCCTGGCACTGATACCCTGGTCAGACCATAAAATGATGGTGGCTGAAGTGGGAAAACGGCACAACACAGCAAATTGAACAAAAGTTGCTGGTCCTGTAATGATTTTCATCTCAAGAACAGAGAATTGGGGGAGAACCTACTAGATTTAATCATGGAATATTTTAAAAATAATGAGGATTTGTCCCTCCCAATGGTGTGGGAGGTGTTTAAGGCCGCTATGAGGTTGAGATGATAAGAATTTGCTCTGATGTCAAGAAAGAGTGACACTTTTTTGAAGAGGTGCTGCAAGAGGAAATTGCATTTCTACATCCCGGGGATCTGCGGAGATATAGTGTTATGTCAGGGGTAGTGAGAAACAGAGCGTGTATAAGACGAGTTGAATGCCCTGTTTTAACTGGAAACAGAGAGGAAACGTTGCTTCCTCAATCAAAAATATTGCGAAAAGGGGGTGAAGGCAGACAAGATACTGGCCTGGAATTCAAAATGGAGTCCATCAATTCATAAACTAAACAAAGGGTTGGTATTTGATACGGATAGCATAGGCAAGGCATTCTGGGAATTCTATAGTACCCTATAAATGCTAGAATTCTCAGGGGGGGAGCGAGAAGTGGTGAAATTCCTGGAGAGTCCTCAATTACACAAGTTATCCCAAGAAGTGGCTGAGGGTCTGCATAGATTGATCTCGGAAGAAGTGGTGGTGGCGATAATTAAAGGTATGAAAAGAGATATGGCTTCATGGAATGATGGCTTTATGGTTAATTTTCTTTTATTGTCTGATCCATGCTGGCTTCGTTCTTGGCTCAGCTGTTTAATGAGATCTTGCAGGGAGGTATGCTCCCTGAGATCATGCTAGTGCCATTACAGACCCCAATAGATGCTCCTCCTATAGGCCAATTTCACTACTTAATAGGGACATTAGGATCGTTGCTAAGTTTCTGGGCAATAGGTTGGAGGGGGTTCTCCCATCTCTAATTTACAGGAAACAGGTGGAAGACAGGGGTAAGACAATGTGAAGAAAACCCTAGACTTGGTGTCACTTGACACAGAGTTGAATGGCACTTCCTAGGGAAAGTTCTGGAAGCAGCGGGCCTAGGGCCTACATTTATAAGGTAGTTCCCCAACGGCCAAAGTTCAAGTGAACAGAAGTTTGATTAGTTCATTAAGTCTGTCCAGAGTCACACGGCAGGGTGGTCCACTGTCTCCCCTCCTTTATGCGCTTCCAGTCGAGCCTTTAGCAAAAAGAATCCAAGATTATTAGAATTCAATGTGGGGACATCGACTTTAAGGTGTCACTAGTTGCGGACGACCAATTGCGGCACCTGACAGTTATAGATCTCTCCCTCCCTGAATTGATGTAGACAATCATGAGGTATGATGAAATGTCAGCCCTAAAAGTAAATAATGCAAAATCATTCATGTTACCACTGGCACTGAACGGTTCATGCCGGGGGAAGCAACACTTAGTGGTATGAAAGTAGTAATGGATGCTATTAAATATGTGGGTATTATGATCCCAAACAACCTTAGGAAACTCTGAGAGTTACATTTTAACTGATTGTTTGGGTCTTTGAAGGCCGATCTGCTGCGGTAGAAAGATCTCATAGTATCATGGACAGGGAGAATGAACTCGGTCAAAATTACAGTTTTACTCAGATTGATGTTCTTCACAATGATTCCAATCCCCCTTCCCGACAATTTCTTCAGAAAGGTTGACTATATACTTTACAAATGTTTATGGGCCGGGAGAAAACCGACTATCAAAAGGACAACACTGACCCTTCCCAAAGACCATGGGGGCTTTGGTTTTCAAGATGTTTACAATTATTATAGGGCCGCTGAGCCGAGGATATTACTGGAGCACATGAGGGATTACTGTGAGATGTACTGGCACTACCTGGAAGATTCTGTAACACACCCCAGGAAAGTTTGGGACTGGTTGTGGGCCCCCAGGAAGGCGATACTGAGGAAGGTAATCTCCCATGCAAAACTAGAGGTGTTATGGATGATATGGAGGAACGGAGTTAAGACAGAGACTTTGTCCACATGGCCCTCGCCACTTAACTCTGTGTGGAGTCTGCCATTCCATTCGGGCAATCAGCGCATTAAGCGCTTTCAGGAATGGTCTGATAGGGGGCCGGAGAGAGTGGGGCAGCTTTTTTAAGATGGGAAATTCGAAATGTTTGAGAAGGAAAGGGAGATGCTGGGGACGGGCAACATCGGGACCTTTGAGTATCTCTGATTGAAGGGTATGTTGACGGTCCTTACGTTTGGGGAAAACACAAAGAGAACGGACAGCTTTTGAAAAAGTCCTGTGGGATTTGTACTCGTCCTTCCGGTTTGTGAGTAGGAGAATTAATGTGTGGAGACTGCCTAAATAGGTAGCAAAACTTCTGTCAAAATGTCTGCCGTAGTTTTGTCAATAAAGTGTAGTCCTTTTTTTAATCAAAAAAAAAAAGAAAAAGTCCTAAATGAATCAACATCTAGAAAAGGGAACATTTCAAAGTTATTTAGGACACTTATCACAATGGATCTACACAAAAGACAGAGCTGTAGGGAATATTGTGATAAAGTGGTGGGAGAGGAACTCCCAGAATCCCTGTGGGGTAAAATATTTAAAGTAACATTCCATAGGAACCTCTCACGACCCATGCTGTGGAACATAACTTTAAGGTGCAACATGGCTGGCATAGGGACCTACTCAAGATCTCAACAATGTTTTTAGGAACTTCTCCTCTATGTGGGTGGGGAAGCTGGCAGGTGGGAACCTCGTGTAATATCTGCTGGGCGTGTCAGTGGATTCAGATTTATTGGCCGAAAATTATTGAGTTGGCCAAAAGAGGTGACAGAGGTCTTATTAGTGATGGAACCCTTACCAGGATTTTTAATGACACATTACTAAGGGCAATGGGTCAACAGCAGGAGGGGTCAGAGCGGTTACCATTTATGGAGAATGGGACGAAGTTTGACAGTGATCACATTGGTGGGAGTACCCTAGTAGAGAGAATATCGTGGAATAAGTTAAATAACAGGGAAGCCCAGATGTCAGGACTCCATCTGGTCCAAGAGCCTTGTGGGAAGGAAGACTAACAATAGCCATCCAGACCTCTAATAGAGTAATACTTTCAACCAACATCTTAGATGGTGGGAAGGAGATCAGTTTATTAGTTTCTATCTCTGCATCAGGGCACCCATACACCTTGGTACACTGGTTCAATCTTTGTTCTCCTGGAATATTACCAGCAATGGAATTGTTATTCAACTGCTATTCGGGGGTTAAGGCCCAGCGCCACTACACTCCAAAACTGCCTGATATCTTTGATTGATGTACATGTGACCTTTTTGCCTCCTGGGAAGCATATCTATAATTTTAACAAGCCCACCTACTTTCGACAACCTTACAATCTGGATTTTTCAGTAGGTTAAGAATGTGCTTTGCAGCTCTACAGTTACTATTGAACCAGGTGTTCTATTTTTTGGCTGGTCTAGGGGGCTTAGGAAAAGGACCGGTGATGATGTAATTTAGAATCGTGAGTAGTTAAATCAAGTTATCATCCTATGGATTGCCTATCAAGCACTTCTCAATTAGTAGCAGGCCTTGCCTTCTTTTTAGAAAAATGTTTTTATTTGATTTAATTGTAATACAAATTTACAATTTTTACAAAAACGAGCAATAAGAAAGTTCATCCCTCCAAGTCCCTCAAAAATTAAGTTCCTGGTCTGGGAGGATTAGAGTGTAAGCTTCATCTTGTTCCTGCATCCATTGTTGTTGGCTTTTTGAGTCCTGAGCTTGTTTTGAACTCCTGTAGAAGGCCAATTTGTTTGAAGAACAAGGTCACCGCTATTGTCCACTCGTTTTTTTCCCCTCCCATCAAACCAAACCACCAGGTTTCTTCGTCTATTGTGGTTACGTTGATCAGGTGTTTCCTTAGGTAGATTTCTCTAGCCTCTTGGGTACCCTTACACTTTAACAGAAGGTGTCTGATAGATTCTACCTGCTCAGTGTTACAGTACCGGCACTTATCCGTAGTTGACATTCCTCTTCTTGCCAAAATCTCATTAGTCTTCAGGAGATTTAATCTAATTCTGAGAAAGTTATTACGCAGCCGTTTGTCAGGAAATTTTTTCAAGTACCCTCTCACCTCATTAACTCTCTTTTGGATTTTTGGAAAGTCTTTGGTTGATTTGTAGGAGGCGGCGTTGTCCTGTGTTTTGATCCAATCTAATTCAGTCACTTTTTTCACGACTTTCATTGGGTTTTGTATAAGGGTTGCTCTCGTCAAGGCCACTTCTTGTAACAAATTTTCGCAGTGGTCCGCCCATGATGCCAGTATTCTATTTTTCCCGTTGGTCACTTCAGTCTTCAAAATCTCGAAGACAGGCTCTGGAGCGTCCATGATCACTTTCCTGAACAGCATCAGGGTGTTCCTGTCCACGATCCCCTTCACAGAGGGAAGGCAAAGTTCTTGTCTGATGAGGCAGATGGGCACAGACGTCGGCAGCCCCAACACCTTCTTCCAGAATTGGCCTTCCAGTCTGTCCCAAAACTTTTCCGGGATTTGGGGCATGGCTTCAGCTGCGTATGTTATGCTCGGGATGACCTTGGCTTTAAAAAAAGACAGGACTGGGATCAGTGTGAACTTTCCATATTTCTTGTCAATCATCCGAGCTTGGCATGACAAGGTCTTTGTTTTTGCCATTAGCATCTCTTGCATTGGTACTTCAGTGGGGCTGTTGCTTAGCGTCACTCCCAAGTATTTAAAGCTCTTTACGATTTCAATTTTTTCGTTTTCAACACTCCATTTTTCTTTGCCTGCTGTTCGAGTTGTTGTTTTGAAAGCCATGATCTTAGTTTTGCTTTTGTTTAATTCTATATGGTTGTTTCCCAGGTATACGAGCAGACTGTTCAATTGCCTTTGTAGCCCCACCACTGTCTGATCCAGCAAAATGATGTCATCCGCGTAGAGGAGTCTCTGTATTTTCTCTCCTCCTAGTGATGGGGGAAAGCACCTGGTGTTGGTGAAATCATCTGCGATATAGGCATTGTATAGTGCTGGCGCTAAGGGCCAGCTCTGCTTTACTCCTCGGGCAGTGTGGATTATCTTTGATAGTGTCCCCGCACCGTTCAGCCGGACTCTCATGGTAGTGCCTTTGTATAGCGCTCTTATTGGGGCCAGGATATTGTCCGGACAATTCCTGCCAACTAGTTTGTCCCACAGGAGTTCTCGGCTCACCCGATCGAACGCCTGCACGAGGTCGACAAAAGCCATGTATATTCTTGGCGCTCCTTGTTGGACTCTTGCTTTCAAAGAGCATAAAATCAGGATGTTTGCTGTAGTGCCGATGTTTCTGATAAACCCCGTCTGAAATTGGTCTCTGTAGTTGGATTCTTTTAGCCAGTTGTTTTGGCCCTCCAAGGCGAGAGACCCAAAAATCTTCCCAATTACGTCCAAGAGTGCTATCGGACGGTAATTTCTTGGGTCGTCTTTCGCTTCTCTTTTGAAAATCGGGACCAAGTTTGATGTCTTCCAAGAAGGGGGCACAGATTTAGAGATGTTACAGTTATGAAAGATCTGTCCGATGAGTGGCGCCCAAGTAGCAACGTTGTTCTTTAGATCAATATTAGAAATGCCATCTGGTCCTGGCGCTCTGGAATTTTTTAGCTTTTTAATTTTCGATGTTATTGAATCGCTGTCGCAAGGTATATCCCAGTTCTGCGCTTGACGCACCCAGTTGGTTAGTGGCTGATTGTCCTCTCTTTTGTATAGAGACTCGAAAAAGACCATCCAGTTCGCTTCGCTGACGTTGTTCTGGAGATTGATCTGGCTGCTCGATGTTTTCGCGTGGATCAAGGACCAGAATTCTTTACTGCTTTTCTTCGTAAGTGTACACGGCATTTGCTCTGAGTCATGTTGTAAGGGACTTGCACGCTGATGTCTCAGCCAGTTTTTATACTGGCGATGCGCTAGGCAGTATTTCGTTTGCAAGTTTGTAGAATTAGAGGTTTGCGCCAATCTTCGGATTTTTCTCAACCACGCTCTTTGCTTCACCAGTTCCTTGTTGTAACTATGTTTGCGGACTGCTTTATTGGGGTCCTCTTGTTTCTTTGGTCGGCGATAGATTTCCAATAATGGCACATAGTCCACAGTGGTGACTCCGGCTGGCTTATCGATGAGCTGATCACTGATGGATTTGTAGGCCGATGTGATTTCACTAATGGCTTTCGCCGTTAACCTTAAGCGATTACCGCTGGGGTTAACTTCTAGACCTTGCGGCATGAGCTCTTGCACTGGCTTGTAGAAGTGCCAAGTTGTTTTTAATATGTTGTGGTCGCTGTTGTCCGTTTTCACCACGTCAAAAGACTTTGCCACACACAGTAGAGCCTTCGATACAAAAGTGTGGTCGATAGTTCCTTTTTGGTCATTTCTTTGCATGTTGGTATTTTCTTTTTCTCTTTAGAACGCAGCCAGTGCAGGTTATGCATATCCCATTTGTCCATCAAGTTACCCCATCGCTTAGCTCTGTCCCCCTCCATTGTTGATCTCGTACATGTCGGAGTTACGTCGTCATCCATTGTACAGTTTAGATCTCCATTTATAATGAACAGGGTTGCTTGTTGGTTTTCACTTTCTTCCTCCAGGAGATTATCAATACCCTCTAGATAATGATCTGTGGTGGTCTCAGCCAGGTTCCAGTATGTATTAATCACTAGAAGTTTTTATATGTGACTTTCCTTCTCCGTTCCAACACTCTCCGGTTGCCACTCTAGTCTGGTAGCCTGGATAAGTGGGGAAAGATGTAAAACCGCCAAAGGCACTAGGCCACATCCTGATCTTACTGCTGTAACGAGGCCCGCTCTTGGTCTTCCCGTGGCTCCCTTCTCTACCGGGGTGAAGGTCAGGGTGTATCCGTCGAGATAAGGTTTTGTCAGCAGCCAAGTTTCCTGCAAACACAGAATGTCAAACGCTCCTAAATTGACATCTGAGCTTGCCGTCAGGTGGGAAAACCCTCGTGTGTTCCATGAGCCCATGATCAGGGGCAATTGCATCGTCAATTGGCTCAACAAGGGTTTTCTGTCCACTAATTGCTAGATTTTATTTGCGTATTGTAGAGTGTTTGATATCCATCTTCTAATGTGTTGTCTAACCGGGCTCCAGATGTCACTGCCTCTCTCCACTCGGGCAGGCCTTGCCTTCTTGCCTCAGCTAGATCAGGGTTCACTGTCATCGCATGTTAGTTTCCTTTGAGAGGAGGATGCCTTGCAAGTTGGAATGTTGGTGCTAACTGGATTTCATTCTATACCAGCAATGAGCAGAGTTAATGACAGAGGATAATGGTCACTCTATGCCTTAATCACAACCTCTGCGTCCCTAACACTTCACCAGTCATAGTAACAAATCAAGAAATAGCGTGGCCTTTCAGTGATGATATAAATGTAATATCTCAGGGACAATCAGAGGCTGGTTCGGCCATTCACTATACAAAGCATGTGATTCTCTAATAGATGAGTCAATATTTGACCTTGTTTTTTGTAAATAGCATCTTAGAGGCTATTTCAAGAATAACCCCGACCTCATTTGTATGGGGGTCCATTTCTTCTCCCTCAGACTCAGTCACCAAGACAGGATCATATGAAACCCTAGCATTCATATCTTCCAATCAAAAAAAAAAAATGGTCCGGTTCCAAAAGGTACCATGTTTCCAATAATAATGGGCCTCATTACGACCCAGGCGGTAAGTTACCGCCTGGGCCGTGACTTTACCACCATGGTGTAAACTACGTTTACACCATGGTGGTTGGCGGACTTACCGCCCCATTGCGACCTTGGCGGGGCGGTAAGTCCCCAATCCCCATTTACCCTTCCCCATTCCCATTTTTGCCCCATAGGGCATAATGGGAGTGGGGAAGGCGTTAATTACGCCACCGTAAATTACGGTGGCGTAATTAACTCCATGGTCCCTTACCGCCATGGATTTTAACACCCGCTAAAATCGGGTGTTAAAACCTCCATGGCGCTAGGGGAACTCGGAATTGGCGGTAAGGGGTCGGCGCAGCTAACGCTGGCGTTAACCCCTTACCACCAGGGTCGTAATGAGGCCCAATGTCTGTAAAGTTTCTTGTGGGTCGAAGAAAACAGAGGAGAAACTGTTTGAGACACTGCAATTGTTGTACATACTAATCAAAACAATAATTCTCTCATTCTTACTCTCAACTCAAATTTGCATGAAATACTGGAGCCATAGTTAAATCAATGTAAGAAAATAAAGAATTGGGAAAAATGTACTCCAATGCGCCAACCTGAAATGTTCACAGGTGAGTCAACTAAATAATAGTGTTGAATTGGAGTTTGGTCCAAAATTAGGTTTTTGTAAGGAATCCAAATCTATGTTCCCAATGAGAAGGATCTCTGTCTGCAGTGCTATGTTTTCTTTGTACATGTTTAGCATTTTGTACATGAATGTGAGCCCCATTGGTATAGTTCAGGGGTTAACAGCGTTTTCATGCATAGCGCAGCAGCGCAAGTAATATAGCAGCGTTATTACAAATAAGAAGCGTCTCTGCAATGAGGCGAGCTAAATAGCCGCTTTCATCCTGCAGGATATCACTGCATTTTATTTCGGAGCCCAATGCATTGTATTTCGGAGCCCAGTGGGTTTCCGCTGCAGTGAGCATGCTCGTAATTGGATGCGCAGGCATCGGAGAGTACGATAGTCCAGGAGACGGTCCTTCCCATTTACACCCTCAAGATAGCATTGAAAATCGGGTGAGTCATGCGACCAGGAAGAGGGCATCCTCTTCTACTCCGCCTGGGTCAAGACAAGGGGAGTATAAAACATCCCCAGGAGGCATCTGACGCATTACAGAGGCTGAAACAAGCTTTTCTGCTAAAGTCGCCGATGCTCAGCCTCTTACCCTCCTGCCCCAAGGGTGCAAAATATAGGGGAGAAGCCCTCAAGCCTTACAGGCGGACATGCAACATGGCCAGGCCTATCCAAGTGTCCCGGAATACAAGAAGACAATAAGGTCAAGTTTATTAACTAATCATGTCAATACCCTCCACCAACCTACCAGGGTAATTTTTAACACACCTTAGTAGCTTCTCTGCAGCAGCAATCTGTCGCCTGCATTATATGCAACTAACCTGGTAAAAACCGTTTTAAATGTTCTATAATGATGGTTTGTATTTTGTGATCAATGTATATAATCTGAATGTCTTGTCTTGTAAGCCGGGCAGGTTCCTTCCGAGGTTGATAAATGAGCACCACACACCGTGGGCAATAATAAGCAGCGCTCAGATACCTGAGGGTTCGTAGCGCTATATAAATGCCAAATTATTATTGTCTTCTGTTTTTTCTTTTTCCAATATTTCAACCAAGTTTATGTAAAAAAGCCTTATAAGTTAAAAGAATTCAAACAAACAAAAAACTTTTTCTTTGTAATAAATTAAGCTTGCACTTTAAAGACTCTTTGGTTTTATGTGACATTTGAAGCACATTTGTTCTATTTTCAAAAATAACTAATCAATGGCAAGAGCAATGTTTGTCATAAGCGTGGGTACATCCTTGTTTGTTTAATGATTATATTCTGCCCCATCTCGCGCTTGCACACACAGGCACCCCTATTGCTTGTATAACAGAATACAAGAAGAACCAGAGCAAGAAGCATCTGAAATGTTTGACCCGGAGGCCATTACACAGCCTATATGGCCCAGTGCCTGCGGAAGCCCCTAGATAAAAAGGCTAGCTACCGCATGAAGGCTAAGTGGGAGACTTGGCAATTTACAAAGCAGGGAACACCACCCAGGGTCTGCTATTCGGAGAGATATTTGCAAAGGAGATTAATACGTTTATGGGAACTTTTACTGCACTAAAGAATGTCCAGTCGTCCATTAGGAAGATTTTTCCAGGACATGTTTTTGCTGGGGTCGGTCGTTACCGGGAGTTGAACAACCTGTCAGTTCCAGGCACAGGTACGACCTCAGGGACCCAGAACTTAATACTTGGAGAGCAGGCAGCAGAGCACCTTCTTCTTCTAGACATTTGGTAGAGTATATAGATTTACAGAATCGGACATATATTTATTTTAATAATGGGGAGCATCTCCATGTTCGTGTCAGGCAACCCTATCTATCTGTCAGTGAGTATTAGTATGGAGACACTACTGGGGTGGGTAGCAGACAATATCAATAGATACCCAGCCCGCTCGATGGTCTGTCCTGTGTCAAAGAAAGTGGGACCAATCCTTTGGGAATCAATTCATTGTAAACAAGTGAAACCTTTTCACAAATGGTCAAAGCATGTTCTAGCACTGCCACTCCCTCTGCTGTTATGACCACAATTTCATTTCCACTGGCTTTGTCACGATCTTATTAATTGTTCACTTGAAAGAGAATTTTTGTTTTGGACCTGGTTTTCGACGATACTTTCACACAAGTCATCTGATATTTTCAGGTTCCAAAACACTAGTTGTTTCAGATTTCAGTATAAAATAAACTAGCAGTCAAAGTCTAGGAGCACCAACATCCCGCCTTTGGATCATTTTGCCAGTCACCATCAGAGAAGTGGGGAACTGAGGAGTTCCCTCTTCAGGAAATCCCATGGACCACTGCGGATTTATAATATGAAACACTCCTAGCCTTGTGAATTTGCCCCTGAACAATCGTTATCTAAACATGTATCTCTATTACAGCCGGTGATGTCTTTGTGTTTTTCACTTTCTTGGACCACATTGCTCACCATGTTACGAAGTACATTCACTATTTTGAAGAATCCCTAAAGGTCATCAAATAGATTAAGTATTGCACACAAATACAAAGCTGGGCTCCACAAATCAGATCACCTAGAAGCATTTCTCATTGCCCTGTTGACTATGCTGTTCCATTTAATAATGATGATACTCTGTTGCCCTGCAGGTATAGACCATGCAATAGGTCCACCTAGTTTCAGTAGGCATGATCACATGGAAATAGGGAAATCTACATCAATGTGAAGGAGGCACATTGCCAGCACTGACGGAGGGAATGGACTGTGCACACATCTTCTGATCATCATCTAGAAGATTGTTGTCTCCTGAAATCTACAAAATGAATTATTTTACCACGAAAATGTAGCACATGTTCAAGCTGTCTATATGTGCAAGTTCACTTTGTCTCAGGACAAGTGTGGACCTTTGTCAATTTAGACAGAATGACTGGAATGCAAATCCTAAGCAACAGACTTCATTTTCAAACAGCTATCTAGGTTCTTTGATAAGCTTTCCAAAGTTCGGTATGAACCTCATTGCTAACCACTAAGAGTTCAATTTTGTTCTCAGTACTGCATCAGTGCACAGTCAGTGATCAGTGACAGTCTTGTATCATGTGCATTTCTCAGTTGTTCACCTTGCACCCAAATGTTCCCCATTTGAGGAGAAAATCGCTCGTTTCCACTTAACCTGCCCAAATACCTGTGCCACTGCAGCAAGGGAATGTACCTGCAATGCTGCAAGTTAACTGTTGACAGGAAGGAAACATAGGTAGACATTTCAGGTGCACTGGCACCGTACTTTTTAGGGCCTCATTCGGAGCAGGTCGGTAATGTAAACATGCGGTATTATACATTTAGCTTGTTTTTTAAAATATCACCTTTTCATGAGAATGATATCATGGGATTTGTACCACAGAGGTTACATTGAAAGTATTGCATGGGGTAAATAACCCATATTTGCCCCATTTAGCACTCACTGTACTCCATTTTGAAAATATCCCATGCAAACAAAACTCGTCTGCAAGCATACGATCCTTTGGCCTTTTCTACAAACTGTCAAACAGCCATGGGATTGATTAAATGCTCTTGGCTTCCAGTTATGTGTCCAATTCTGCATGAACTGCAATATTATCAGCATTTCTCCCATGCTAGTTCTGCGCCCTAAGGAGGGTGGCATTATTCACCATGCCGGAAATACTGGTGCATGGATGCCAGTGTCAGACACGTGGCTCCCCAGACTCAATGGAAGAAGCGGAAGAGACCAGTTTCTCTTTGTACTTTGACAAGGTTTGTCACATACTTTAATTGTTCCTCAGAATAGTTGTAGTGACATTAAAGGCTAAAAGATACACTTTGTGATGGCTTTCAGTAACGGCCATCAGCACAAACATGGCATTCCCAGGGGAAATATTTCCTAGTTTACTTTTGGGTTTTGCCTGCGTGATCCCAGTCATACAAGTAAGGTGCACCCATGAATACCCTCTTAAGCTTTCCACCCACCTCAATCCAGCTTCAGACTAGAGCAACAATGCTGTTTATCTGAACAGTGACATGGACAAGAATTAGTATCATGCATAGATTTGAGTTATCTGCAAAAGACTGGAAACCCAGACCTAAATGGACATGGGTTTAGTGGTGTGGTTTGACATAAACACGCTGAAACATATGATGCTCAGTGCTCTTCAAATGTGACATCGTTGAGAGAGACGGTGAAGTTGGCCTTTGTAACACTTGTGAGGAGCAGCAGCTACATGTTTACATATTCTGGCAGACAAAGCATGGTGGGCCTGTCATCTCTCCCCAGCCTCTTATCTGTAGCCAATTTCCACAATCTTACGAATTGATTATATCTGATCAATCGCCAAAGACCATTCCTAAATATGTCAATTTATTCCAGGGTGTACACACTGATCAGAATTTGAAAGGCTGGTTGAAATTATCAGATTCAATATTTGTATTTTCACCAGTAGTATTAATGTCTCCTAGTATGATCAAGCGGTCATGTTCTATTGTGATGCTGGTTATTGTGAAAGTTGGTTTGTATGTAAGTGATGAAGGTGAATAGGAATGATAATTAAAATTGCTCTTTTATAACACGCTTAATACCTGAGATCAGTTTCTAAGCCCGAGACAGGCGTCGAACATGTGTTTCTATGCTTGTCTTGCTTACAATACAAATGTGTTACCCCTGAGCTATCCTCACGCCCTCAGATTGGCTTGATGGTGCAGAGCTAGGTGGAGGACGACTGATTCACAGTCTTTGGTATTTAGCAATGGTGCCTTTGTTATTCTTATGAAATCTTTGTATGCTACAGCTAGGCCACATCCATTTCTTTCTTCACAGTTGTCCTGCCTGAGTTTCAAGTTGTTCGTTAAGAAGACATGTGCAACTACCTTAGAGTCATCCAGCATGTGGGTTCTGTTGTCTTATCAGGTTCTGGTGAAAAACGCTGTGGTCAGTTGGCTTTATTCTTTTGTAGTTGTTTTGCATTATTTAGCTCATCAGTGCTGTTTGCTTCTGCTCTTTGTGTGTGGTTAAGAGCTCATTGGATGGCTGGCTTTGATGAGTTGTAGATGGATAGGTATTGTGAGATATAAAGTTGGATGTCATAAAAGGGCTCCCTTCTTTGAAGAAGTTTTGTGTGAATTTTCCCAAAGTATTTTGGTTCCAAGAAGTCATTGGTTACATTATTTGGTATTCTTCACTGCAATGCTAATACGGGTACTTTTTGTGTAGGTGGGCTGCCTTTATCTTGTTCGGATCTGGGTGTCTGTTGCTTTTCTTTTTAGTTATCCGGATATTTCACTGGCAGATTATCTAGATGATCAAATGTCGCAGTGCCACGGTATTCCAGTGGCAGATTATCGAAGTGGCATAATATCAGAGTAGGAGGTTATCTAGATGAGAGAGTATCCCAGCCACCAGAAATATTCCAATCCCGTGGAAGATTATAGTGGTGGGCAAATATTACTGCATCACAGTGACAGTCTTCCAATATCACATAGCACCTACACAGAAAGGGGGAACATTGATTCTAAGATCATGGTGATGAAGAGATGAACAATATCGAACATGTTTCTAGCAGTCCATAGTGTACCATATGGCAAACAAGTTTGTATGCATGGCTATTCCTTGTTCGTGGTGTGCTCTTACCCCCCAACGTAGAAAAGGGAGGATACAGCCTATGATTGCCTGTCCTCCCCGGCTGGGGTCCTGTGTGCTGCACCGCCAAGCCACGCTTCGTGCCCCATGAGTGCAAAGCACACCTATTGGTTGGCTAGGGCGTTGCATTTCTACCCTCCCCAGGTGCCCAGGGCATTGTTGCCTCCTCCAATCTCTGGTCTTCACTGTGCACATCACTGGCAAGCCACAATATGTGCCTGCTGATCTGGTGGAATTGGACTATTGCTGCACTGTGTGAGGGGCTCTGGAGATGGCCGGAAGCTGTGCTGTTGGATGCATGTCTACATAGGGAACACTTGTGCACTGTGCATAGTGACTGGGGCTTGAAGAGACAGACACTAACCTAGCCGTTTATCAAAATTAGTTGTTTGGTTCTTGGCAATCTGCCTTTCCATAATTGAGCTTCCACACGCTGGCCATTTGCTTGAAAGGCTGCTCTTTTCCTATCTGTTAGCAACTATCCACTTCCTAAAAACGTGCATCAGAATTGTAAGGAAGATGTTAAAATGCACTAGAAGTACTGGTTCTGGTACTAGGTCACTCAAGTGTTTCTAACACGTATAATTAAAACTGTGCGGACTCTAAAAACACACGAGCTTCATCCGAATGAAGAATCCAAGTGACAAGCAACCTTTGGGTACCTTAGACATTATGGGCACTATTCAGTGGTGCATCTACGAGAAAGATGTTGCATCTATCTGAGGTAGTCTTATAAATTGAGTGGGCCATGGGAGCACAGTGTTTTGGAGACAGAGGAGGTCTCAGTTACATTATGCAGTACAGTAATCTGCAGTAACATCATTGTATTCGATTCAAAGGAAGAGTAAAATGGAATTCATATGGTCTCGACTTTGTGTCTACAGGTGACCTGTGAGTAAACCTGCGCAGCTGCTGGTAGCAGTTTCTGGTAGTGGGAATTACTGGATGAGATAGAGCGCAGCTAGCATTCCCATTTTACAGCAGAAGACTCCTTTGCATCAAGCCAATGAGTGCAAACACCAGCACCACGCATTTGGCATGATAATGAAATTGACCGCCTCTGCCCTCCATGCAATGTAGATATTTGGTGTAAATGTTATACAGGAGACTTTTGGCTCTTGTAGGACTCATTGGTATTCATTTTGAGCATCATAAACCTGCTTCCTAAGAAGTCGTTTTTTTTAAACTACACCCAGAGCTTCAGACCTCATTCTTTTGCTCGACATTTTTCCTTTGCAGAGACCTATATTTCATTCCGCGAGGGAAATCCTATTTGAATTTACTACGTATACTTGTCAAACCTGCTTGGACTTAAATTAGTAAGATATTTATGAAGCATATCTAGATTTAAACCATTTGCTGAAGCGATTGGGGATTTATGCACTTCCCAACTGCCTTCAACTGCCTTCAAATGAAAGGAACAGACATTTTGCTTTACCTGGAATTCTTTTGCAGCTAAAACTATAAAAGATTAAATGAAAACGCTCAGGTGAGTTCTACAAGGCAGTAACCTAACTCCAGAGTAACAGCAGCAGAACCACGTGGATATAACCCCACATGTACAACAGCAGTGAAACAAAGAACATGTGTACAGTTTATTGTTACTAGTTCTATATTCATTGCATTTACATTACAAATTAACTTTGTGTGCTCTTAGTTTACCCTGCAATAAAACGCTTTCCTTTTTGAGAACCCCATGTCCTAAAAGCCTTAATGACCCATGGAGGGATTATTATCACCTCGGATAATGACCCTGGCCAAACTAAAGCCCTTGTCTTTGCCTCGGGCAATATATGGGAGGCATCGCGACACGGCAAGCTCCTGGGCCACTCGCAGGAAGGGCTGTGACGCATGTGGAGCAAGGGGGATCACTTTCTGCTCAAGCACATGGGGACTCACAGTGCCACTGTTGCAGCCAAACTAACATTAAATCTGACCTCCGATCCTCTGCCATCCTCCATTAGTCCCATTAGCCCAAGGCTTGACAATGGTTGCCCTGTTGTTGGAGGCCGGTTGGGCATGGATTTGGCCTTGCCGTGCTTGGATGGCGTAAACTTAAATCTAAGATCAAGTTCTCTTCTTCTTCCTTGGATGAGGGTTCCGCATGTGTGATCGTGCCCTCTAATCCAGTGGCTAAATCATGTCCGTGAAAGACTTTTCGGTTTGGTGCGACGAAAGTCCTACCTCATCTCAAATCTCGTAAACAAATGACTGTTGACTGAAACGTCTCTACTCCTCTACTCCTACTTTTGGGCGCTGGTTCCACTCTAGTTTCATACACTTTGGATTTGTCTAGACAGTGGGAAGCTGAGTTGTCTGCCTCAGCGCCCGCTTGGTCGCAAAACGTATTGCAACATTTGGGCTGTTTTTCCCAGGCCTTGCTCCTTGTCCCTCCGCTGTGAAGAAAGCGACCTCAGTGTGGGACCTGCATCTGGACTTCTGGGCTGTGTGAAGCATGTGTTTCAGGCTCAGTTGACTGCACCTACTGGTCATGAGGGAACTGCCTATTGCAGTATTTTGTAGCAAAACCACCTCCTTGTCCCTGTTTCTGCTCCAATTGCAATTGCTTTGGATTCTGCTACAAACAGTACGAACAATAGGGTGGTTTTCTCAGTGAAGTGCATCTGAGTACCATTCTGAAAGACATCAATCTGTCTTTCCATTTTACCGATTCTTCTGCTGTGACTGTAAGTAATGTCAAAACTTCTTTGGACGGCCTGCTCTCTAATTCGCTGAATTTACTCAACTCTTCTCAGTCTAGCAGGCATAGCACCTCCAGTTGTGACTCTGCATATATGTTTAAAGTATTGGATTACTTGTTATCTGTTCTCCTCACTCGATCTGACATGACTCTGTTGCACTTTAAGCAACATGACCTTGATATGGCTGCACTCGCTTCCTCTTAACATCTTTGGAATCTACAGTAACGGCCCTATCTGCTACTTTGATTGTGATTGGGAACAACCTTGAGTGGCTGCCATCTACTGATTTAGCTAAATTACCAATGATTGAAGAGCTTAATCAAGTCAGCAAAGCTGTCAATGGACCAACCCGGAAAAGACTGAAAGTCATTTGCTAGGCGATGAAATATGCTAACAAAAAAGGAACCAAAAAAAGCCTGTGGAATTTTCGACTCTTGTTCCTAAGAATGGCTCTGCTGTTGGGAAGGTCATTTTGGCTTACCTGGGCGCCAATCTTTTTAATACAAATATTTGTTCAGTACAAGGGGTTTCTACAGC
Source organism: Ambystoma mexicanum (assembly GCF_040938575.1). Lineage (NCBI taxonomy): Eukaryota > Metazoa > Chordata > Amphibia > Caudata > Ambystomatidae > Ambystoma > Ambystoma mexicanum. The sequence continues at coordinate 489,626,454 of NC_090926.1, read as the reverse complement.
TAGAAATAATGTTATGCTGTGTTCTCAAGTGGTGCCATGTTTGGAGGCACCTTTGATCAGTGCTCTGGATCGCACAGGTAATGACTTAGTTCTGCGAAAGTGAGAATTCACCATTCCTGTCTCTTCAGTGTCTTATATGACTGCAGAGATTTTGTGGCCAGATTTCCTGGTGTGCTGTTGGGATGGGGTGTTTTGTTTAATACTGCTTCACACCAGTGGCGTGTTACCCACTGCTCTCAGATCAGTTATAAGGTGGCCTTAATAGTGTGCATAGAATATAGGGGTTTCTGTGGACCAAGCTTTCTTTCCAAGATTTTCTTATGGGCCAACTCTGCAGTTCCCACAGTTTGCAGCCATTCCTGTGATGTCACAAAAATACATTTGCCCAAAGTGAGTGGTCACTATTTAACTTTAGTTGCTTCACGTGTCACAAGTAACTTGACCCACCTATTACCTATGTTTGTCACCTCTAAATAGAGCTGGGGTGCCATATTCCGACTTATTGTTCACCTCCGGAAACTTACCCTCCCCCTTAAGCACTCTCTTGTGCACCCTCTTCTCAAGAAACCCTAAGCCAACCTCTCCCTTCCACCTATCGCCCGATCTCTATCACTCCTTTCCTGGGCAAACACCTGGAAAAGTTGGCCATCTCCCAGCTTAATCTTCACACTGAATCTGTTGGTTGTCTACAGGACTATCAGAGCAGGACTATTCAGAGCAGCCAGAAGCACGGAAACTGCTCTCCTGAACATCCGTGAAGACCTGCTCTCTAACCTTGATTCTAATCTTCCCCATGTCTTCATCCTACTTGATCGCTTCTCTGCCTTTGACACAGTTAATCATGCAATCTTGCTCAGCCGGCCACATGATAACCTGGGTATAACTGATCAGGCTCTGGCCTGGCTGACTTCTTTCCTCTTGGACCAACCCTCCCAGGTTTAACTTGGGTCCTTTCTCTCATCTATCTCTCTCTTCACCAGTGGTGTTCCCCAGGGGTCCAACCTCTCTCTCTGGATGTTCAACCAATACCTGGCACCTCTCACCCACCACATTGCTGCTTTCTTACCCAACTTCCAGTGCTATGCAAATGACACCCAGCTTGCTTTCAGGCTCCCCTCTGCTACCTCCCCTCCTTCTCTCATCATGGATTGTCTGTCTGCAATCCAGGAGTGGTGTGCCACCAATGATCTCCGTTTGAATGCCAGTAAGACAGAGATCCTTCTCATCAGCACACCTGCATCTCTCTTTCCCGCCACCCACTGGCCGGGCTCCCTTGGCCCTCCCACTGATCCCACTTGTGAGTCCAAGAACCTCAGGGTTATCTTCGACTCCTCTCTAACCTTCTCTCCTCATATTTCCAACATCTCTAAGAAGTCAAACTACCAACTGCACCTCCTCAGAGTTATTCTTCCTTTCCTCTCCTTCCCCCAGAAGCTTACTGTATCTAGAGCTCTGGTTCTTTCTAGGCTTGACTACGCAACAGCGTCTTTTTAAGTCTGCCTGCGTCCATTCTCCATCATCTGCAACTCATCTAGTGTCCTTAGCCTCAAGCCCAGGGATCGTATCCCTCCAGCACTGAAATCTCTCAATTGGCTCCCAGTGGCAGCACGGATCAAGTTCAAGATCCCTTGCATTGTCCACAAGGCATTCTGGGGCCTGGGACCAAAATATCTCCAGATTTCTCTTCTGAAGTATCTTCCTACTAGAGCTCTTCACTCCTCCACCTCCAACTTCTTGAGGATGCTTTTCCAAGCAACAAGTTGGAGGCAGATCTCTCTCTTCAGCCGGTGCCTCCCTCTGGAACAGCCTCCCTGCCTCTCTGAAACTTGAGCAGAACCATCTCCGATTCCGGAAGCAGCTCAAGACGTGTCTATTTGCCTCTGCCTTCTCTCTTCCGCTACCTTGCTGGTCTCCTGTCTGATAATGCGCTGATTACCTGGCTACCCTCAGAACTACAGGCCTATTTCCCTTCCCTCCCAGCTGAACACCTAAACTGCCTCCTGGCAACCCTTCACTTGGGGCTGTTTCTTCAACCCTACAAACCCCCTAGCTGCACTTATCTAACACTTGTTCTTTCTGCACATAATCCCTCCACTGCCACCTGCTGACCACACTTCTTATTTTCAATGTTAATCCTCTGTCTTGCACTTGCTCCCCCTCCCCTTCCCCTGGCGCTTTCCCCCTTCTTGCTTCCCTGCACTTGCTCGATCTCAATGTCACTGGGTCTAGTAAGATCGCTGTCTTGCCCCCACTTGTTCCCCTCCCTTGTCTTGTTGCACCTTGAAACACTTGTGTATAGGCACACTATAAATACAATATCAAATCATCTCATATACCATATCATATCATATCATATAATATTGTATACATTTTCACACTTTTCATGCAGACCCTTGCTGTAGGTTGGCATTGTTCTGCTGTCATTGTGCATCCTGTTGCATGCCTGCCCGGCATCCTGTGTGCCTCGTTGCTGTTTTCCTGGCTTCTTATGTATTTACTGCCACAAGGGCTGCCACCAGACTGCGGGCCTGATCACGACCTCGGCGGTAACGCTAACACTATTAGCGCAGGGGCTATTAGCGCGACCGCCATAGCCCCCCGTGCTAATAGCGCGGGATCACGAGTTGGACGGACTTGGAAGTCCCCATTCCCCATTGAGCCCATTCGGGAATGCCCCATTCCCCATTGGGCTCAATGGAGAAAATTTGCGCTCTTACCGCCGTCGGATTTCCCGCTGGCGGTAATAGCGCAAATTTTCGCCCTGATTCGGCAGACCCTTAAATCCGGCGGTAATAGCGCTACCGCCGGATTTAAGGGTTACTGCCGAGGTCATGATCAGGCCCGCGTGGCATAATTGACTCTGATGCCTGTCTGGTGCAAAGAGTTGCACCTAAATCCCTTGGGGTTTAAGGGAAATAACCCCTACTGTGACCTCGGAGCCATTGCAAAACCAACTTCATTCCTCTGCTGCTCAAAAGTGCCCCCTTAACCTACCATTTTAACTATCAATGAAACCTGCGTTCTTAGTGTGGGAAATGTGGCTTGTTGAGCATTACTGACAAGGTCTGAGGAACAAGAAAACTGCAACAATGAATGCCAAGATGTTCTTAAACCATTGTATTTGACATAGCCAAAGATAATCAAGATAGAAAATGTAAATTAGCTTCTGTCACCATAAATGAAGTCCAAATACAATCAACAAAATCATGGGGTGCTGTTAAGGGGCACTGTTTCTTCCTTCAAATGTGGTGCATATGATGCAATTTTATGGACAAATATTGTGCTAATAAAGCAAATGTATATATGTTGCCTCATTAATGGACTGCACCTACCACGAGACACAGAGACTGCCTCAATTTAAAGTGGAGAGGCACTGGAATAATGGCTTGTGCTCTGCAAATGTGTATATCATTCTTTCAGTTACCACAAAGGGGATGTACCCGCGGTATGCAGGTAGTGACTTGCCTCCATGAGACATGCGAATGTTGTACATTTACAAAAACAGTACCTTTGTTACATTAAAACAAAATATTGGAATCTACAAAGCAGAAATGCTGTCGATGAGCAGAGCTGCCTTATCTTTCAATAATCACCTTATCTCTCATACATGAGGGAACTTTATCAGCAGAAAATGTGGTTAAAAAACATTTTATTTAAAATATGGTGTTTTGTATTGGCTTACACTTTGTCACTTGTACAAAGGAAGTGATTAGGCCTTTCAGGCATACAGAAACATATGATGCTCTGGCTTGGGGCAATGCAGTTTAGTTTCCAGTGAACTTACTGACAACCCTACTTTTTCTTTTCAGCCCTTCAGACAGGTTTCCCATGTGGCCCAGATTAAAACTCCCATGAGACTTGCCTAGGTCATTGGAATGTATTTCTTGTGTTTGCCTTAAATCGTGAAAAACCCATTAGAGTTTCAGAACAAAACAGGCCCTCCAAGTTAATGAGCAGTACGCCACCCATGGAAATTCATCTCAGAAGACGATATTCTTATAAATGCAGCTCACATTCTACACATGCATTTTCTACAGTGTACTGGCCAATAATCATCAGGCTTGTTCTTAGAAGGCCTACCTTCAAACAGACCATCTTGCACTTACAACAACACATTTGAATTCTGTCTCCTTATAAACCCAGGGGAGTCAACAAATTGGGTACTCCCTGTTTTTTTTGTTTCTGGGGGGTCAATCATGAAAGAATAGTGAGAACTTTAAAGCATTGAACAAACACCTCAAGATTGTCTACCTCTCTCTTTGTCCCCAGATGGACAGCAAGCCAGTGATACGATAAACTACTTTCTTATTCGAGTAGTTGACTAGAATATCCACAAAAGGTAACTACAGAGAAACCTTGTACAATTTTATTAACACATCTTACAACACTTAAAACATATGACCAATCACTTAATAAACATATTAATCATGAACGTAAAAAAACATATAAGGACAAAAAATGATTACATACAATTAGGGTATATAATAACAATCATGATACTTATAGCAGGTGGTTACAGCATGGGCACATATAGAAGACAACTGAGGCCTGGTTACCTTGCCTGCCATATTGTTGACTCTGAAAGAGAGCTTCACCAATAAGTCTTTGGCTCCACTGCACAGTGCTAGGAGTACTCTGGTCATGTCACCCAGAAGGATGAGAAGAGTGAAGGAATAATGTCAAGCACGTGTCATATAAGCCCAGGGAGCTCAGTGTCCTGAAATGCTTGAAATGCTGTGTCAAATAAAGTGATACAATGTATTAGGTTCCAGCTGCGCTGTCTATCAGTGACAGCCATATCTGTGCAGTGCAGTGGCTGCATTTACGATATGCATCCCATAGCAAAACGATGAGTATCATGAATAGCCCAAGTTGGTGGTATGGAAACCTCTAAAAATAAACTGTCACTGAGTTAAGGCATGGCGCTGGAACTACTTATAATCAGTGCAGCCACATTCAGTTTGACATCACACATGTGTCAGCTCCTGTCAGGTAGCTCAGCTGCTGAGGAAAGTGATGTGTATTCTGGCCAGACAGGCTGACAAATGCTAGGATCATGCCTTTTCTTTGATCTCTTTGTGGGGGTAGGTAACCACCTCCTCCAGAGACAGCCAGACTACAGTTCTGTCCTAAGCCCAGGCAACAAAGGAGCACACCCATTCAAAGGGTGTAGCCTCACCAGTGTGCTGCATTCCTTAAGTCCTTAGATCCTAGTGAGAAGGGAAGGGACAGGGTTATACTAAACAGGAGGACTCTGTAGAGTGGAGGAAGACGTCTGCCATCTTGTTTCTCTCTGCCTCTCTCTCTCCTTGTCTGCTCCACTTCCTCTAGAGCCAAGCAATTTGGGTGTGATGTCAGAAGGGTAAAGTCCACTTATTTAAGAACTGGGTTTGGAATCCTAAGGTGGGCTAGCTAAAGCAGACTTTACCTTTGAAAAAAGGGGTCTCCCGCCACTTCTTTGAATCGCATTTTGGACATGAACCCTTGAAATAATTTCATTTGGAGAGCAGTCCTTTCCAGAGTCATACAGTTGTGAGGTGAATGCAGGTGATCCAAGGTAAAGATTGAGCTCTGTTCACTAACCATCACCCAAGGAGCATTGGGGTAGACATGCTGCTGGAACAACATCTGCCTCTCGGCCACTACAGTGGTACCCAGGCCCTCACCATGTTGCAGGGCCCTGGTAGATATGTGCCATCCTCCCCTCTGTTTGGGAGCCTGAGAATACAGGCTCATCTTTTCCCTGTGTTCCTGGAGGAGGGTCTCACAGCAATCTGAGGAGTGACCTGCTGCTAGAGCAAGAACTGTCTCTCTGCCAACCACAGTGGTACCCAGGACTTCACCAATTTAAAGGACCCGGCAGTTGTGTGCCAGCCTTCCTCTTGTTTGGGAGCATGGACAGAGTCGCCTATCTGCAAACCAGGCATTCCTAGAACTCTACCATATTCTAGGCTCACTAGAATCTGGCTTCCGCCCAACACATGAGACTGAAAGAACACTCCTAGACCTAAAGAATCAACTTGATGCTGCCAACGATCAAGGCTCCCTTTCACTCCTCCTACTGCTCGATTCTCAGTGGCCTTTGACCTGGTTGACCATGGAATCATTTGTCAATTACTTTCCTCCTCAGCCCACTTTCCCCTCGAAGCCTCAACTTGGATCTCCTCCTTCATGGCTGACGACAGAACTTCCAGAGTCTTCACTGGGAGGTTGTCACCACCCTAACACCTACCTCTTTTGGTGTACCACAAGGCTGTTGCGTCTCACCAACATTTTACAACATATACACCAAACCACTCTTTGACCACCTGGACTCCCTGGACATTTCCTATACCAATTACGCCAATGACACCAAATCCTCATCCCTCTCACTGGCCACCACCCCACCAACTCCCTCCATATAAACGCTATCTATGATACCATTCAGACTTGGATGGCTGCCATCAGCCTCTGCCTCAATGATGATAATATAGCACTTCTCATCATTGGCCCCAGAGACTGCCTATCCCAACTCCATGAATCCTACAAAACCTTCACTATTGGCGGCCATCTGATTCCAGTAGTTTCCTCCATCAAGACCCTAGGCGTATACTTGGACTCTCCTTGATGCGACAGGTCAACCATATTGCCTCTACCTCAGGCTACACCACCAAACACATCAATGACAGCAAACCCTTCCTCAGCACCCAGAACCAGCTTGACACGGCCTGTGCCCTAATAGGGTCCACACTTGACTATTGGAACTCCCTACTTTGCGGCACATAGAAATAAACCTTCACAAACTACAGACAATTCTAAATGATGCCCTCCAGACATGATCACATCTCGGAGGCCAAAAGGTTTCTCACTGGCTCCCGGTAAAGGACAGAATTAAGTTAAAGACACTCTCTATCACCTAACGTTGTATCTCCAAGGACAATCCCCAATACTTGGCTGAAAACACTAAACACTCCTCAACCAGACCTATAAGATCAGCCTACAAACACTGTCTCATCACCCCAAGATTCAACAGGAAAAGAGCCAGTGGTGCTATTTTCCTTACCCGGGCGCCTGCCATCTGGAATGATCTCCCCTTTCACCTGCGAGACAAACCATCATATGTTCCCATGCAAACATTCATACGATTGAAAAGTATAAACTGCAATAAGGAAAGCTGCTAATAAGTATCACCTGTTATAACTATCAAAGGGCTAATATTTATTTGGGACTTCACACTGTGATCCTGAAGGATAATGGTGGGTTTGGATAAACATCTTTTTGCCTCTGTTTCCTCCAGATGTTTGACTCCCTTGCAGAAGACCAATATCTCTTTGTGCGACATGTAATCCTTATTTCTGTAGCTATATGATAATCGGCATATTTGAGATTTGCACACATTCAATTTAATCAGGGATTATCCTCAAGTTCCATTGTGTAAGTCCATTTCTACATCAGACACATTGTAATAGATCACACCCTCTTATGATACATGCAAAACAATGTTGACACAGTGGGCCCAATCATGAGTTTCGCGGAATATCTGTTGGATTTATCACCAAAAATGTTTACCATTACCTTCACTTGGCACTGCAGATTTACTGCAGTATATCAAATGGTGGTAAGGCAATTGTATTCCCCATTGTTGAAGTCCATAAGACTTCATGGGGCTTCTTTGCAGATTTACCGTAAGCTTTAATATTGCTGAGGAAAATGTAATGTTTTTTTAAGTTAACGTGGAGATTTGACCTCCAGCAGTATATTGGAAGTATATCCTCCCACACAACCCACAAGGGCAGAATTTGACTGTTCATTAAAACTGGTGCTAAGTCTGCTACTGTAAATAAATGTGGTGGTAGTGGGATTACTGCACAAATGTACTGCACCGCCAAACTCGCAGTGAGGGCAATTGTGTTTCGGCCTTTCAATAAACAGGCATGTTTTCAAAACTTCTAAACAAGGGCAATGATTCAAATACACGCCATGAGTGCTGTATGTTACATCTTTAAATATAGGTGGCTTTGAGTATGTCTCTTTGTCACTGGCCATAGGAGGCCGACCATGTTTCATAGGCACATTCTCTCCTACCATGCCTGCTGGGTCCTTTCTATTCCCCCTCTCCTATTTCAATGTCAGATAATATGCAGGAAGCTTCAACTATCTTAAAAGATACATCTTCTAAATCGTGTCAGTGCTCATAATTAATATCAGAATGGGATAAAAAAAGCAATCCATACAAAGATGCAAAATTAATGGTGAGTAATGGATCTGAGTGATTACTTAAATGAGGCATTAGTGTTATGTTATCATGCCTAACTATATGTTAAATGCACTTTGAATGAGACCTTATATTTTAATTAATGTATGATGATGTGTGACAGGCTGAAGACTACTGGGTTCTTCTCACAGCAAACTAAAGGGTACTTAAGTGCTAACAACTTGCATTGGTGGCAATTGTATATTGTATATATACCAATATCTGCTGCTACCTCACCCTCTAAGAAATATGCAGAGTGACTGACTAGAATATTTTTGGACTTTGATTCTCTCTGTTATGACTGTGCCATTGGGTTGGTCAGGGAAAAGCCTTGCTCACCTTCATTCCAGTTTACGGGGCTGTGAGTTGTCAGTTTTCAGTATGTGGATCAAATTCCTGCTGAGGCTTAATCAGGCAAGCAAGGTTTTTGTATTTGTGTTCATTTGTATTTATTTAAAGAAGAGCAATGTCAATTTTAATCCAAAATGAATTACAACAACACATTTATATTTCAGGTAGGAGAAAGGAGAGGGTAGTGTAGGGATGGCATTGGCAGCCGGAAGAAAGATGACTTGCATTTTTGAAGAGTTCAATAAGAGGCAGCAGGGAGCCATACCGTGAGGATTGTACAGACAGATTGGAATCCGTTCTGAGATGGCTCGGGTGAAGGAGGGAAAGGAGAAAAATATTTTAGTGTCATCTACAAAAAGGTGATAATGAAATCTAAAGAATGACATCATGTAGGCAGCGATCCAGGCAAGAGCAGATTTTGTGAAAATGGATGTCCCAAGGTGAGTAGAGAGAACGAGTATAGAAGAGAGTTTTAAGTGGTGAGCATTAGAGAGAAAGTTAGAGAAATGTGTATGTTCAGGCTTGGTGGAGTATTGACTCTGGAAGCCAGATTGAAGTGCATCTCCAAAGCCATGATCCTACAGGTACGTAGTGATATAGTGGAAGAGCCCACACTCAAGGATCATTCATTAATGATTAAGGAGAGAAACTGGGTGATAGTTTGCTGGGAGATTTGAATCAGCAGAGGGTTTCTTCAATAGGGTTAAGACATCTGCAGATTTGAAGGAGCCAGGGAAGAGGAGAGAGAGGTCAAATTTCTCAGACAGATAAGGACATGTGATTGGGGAGTAAAAACATCAGCAGGAGTGCAAGATCGGTAGGCACTGTGAAGGATGAGTGCTCATTCAATAGGAGTGGTATGGGAAAAGAAGTTGAGAGTAACAAATGTTGACATCTGCCTGTGATTACTAACCGCTACTAAAAATCTAGATTTGGGAAGTGGATGAGAACATTGGAGCAGATATTAAATCTTACTTTAATAATATTAAAATACAATTCTAGATATAGGCATCCACTTTACGCAGTATTTATGGATTTCAAATATTTCTTTGACTGTGTGAACAGAAATTCGCTACGTTCCTTACTACAGATGCACGGCCTACCAATTCTGATGTTAGAACTAGATCTACACTCTGAGCTGAAAGTCATGCATTTCCCTCCACTATGAGAGTAAGTCAGAGATCTGTTGCAGCACCCGTTGCAGCACCCTTGCTTTTCAACCTCTATGTTAATTCCCGTTATCCGTTATTTGCCAATACTCTTATGTGCCAATGATGTGGTTCTACTACCAAGGACCCCAAAAGCCTTGCAAAATGTACGGCATTTGTTTGTTATATTTATGGAAAGAAGGGCCTGTCAATAAAGAAAACAAAACCCAAAGTTATGGCACTAGGAAATAATAAGAACGTAGTACTCAGAGTGATTATATTTAAAGATGAAATATTGGACTGAAATAACAACTATGACTATTTCTATGTATCAATTTTTAACAACATGATGTGGATAACTCAGGTGACCAAAACTGCCATGCATATGAATTATTCCTAGGCAGGTTTACTCTGTTTTGCAAACTCTATGGGCAGTATTCCTGTGCAATCTTTAATTATGGCTTATCAAGCAAAGACTATTGGAATAGCAGCCTGCAGATCAGGAATTTGGTGCAGCTCGGATGCAGAGCTGCTATTGTTAATGGAAACACCTGAATGAGAACCATCTTAATGGTCCCACAATCAACTCCTTCATTCATCTTACATGAGGAATTCGGCTTACCAGATGTTGAGAATCGGCTGAAAATTCAGCCTCTTTTGCTGTAGTGTTCAATTGGTTGGGCCCAAAGTCCTGTGTGATTAAACATTTTATAAAGAAATGTCATGGAAGGTGAATCAAACTATCAAACATAAGGAAATGGCTCTCCGGGGTTGACTGCTTCGTACACAAATTGGAATTGGAATTTTCCTGACAAAATTACAAAATGTTTGTGAGATGCACATTTTTGTCCCACTGACAGTTTGATAGGGATGGGCATTAGATGCTATCATTAAAATCAACCACAGGCCTGAAACCTATCTGAAGTGTGCCAAACATTTGTTCATACTAATGCCATGTACGTTTACATGACCACAACATACAATGAAAGCCTCTTGGGTGGATGGTCTAGATCTGAGTGGCCTATGTAATTGCACTTTAGCAGCATCTGAAGACTTGTTGCACTTTATTTTATGCTGTACAAAAAAGATGAAATGAGACACCATATATTGTTGAAAATGTTAAGGAACTAAGTTTACAGTATGTGCCATTGTACTTTATTTTTTCTTCAACTGTTCAATTAGCCTTTGGTGTGTCTTGATGTTGGGACATTTCTATTGCACGTCATGTTCATCTGGTATTCCCAGTTTTTATTATGTTGTACTTATTGAATTAATGTGTTCTTATCTTTCACGATATAGATGTTTTTTAAAGTCATGTTGTATTATGCTGAATTTATCTTCATTTTACACTTTATATTACATACTGAATTGTGCTTTCATATTTATGGAATTCTGAACATTGTCAAATAAAGTATGTATTCATTGATTGATAGATTGATTGATTGATTGATTGAGAAGAGATATGTGGGAGATTTATTGCACAGAAAGAGAGTTGGAGAGAGAGAGAAACAGAGAAGGGTCATGAATTTTAGATGTTAGAGGGGAACAGTAGTTGGCAAAGACCATAGCAGAAAGGGATGGTGATGAATATTGGCATGTGGGGTCTGTGCGTAAAACCTGTAGGGTAGATAAAAGTGTGCAGTAACTATTGCGAAGGGAGAAGATTTGGTAGTTGAAGTAGAAGGATTTGGAAGAGTCCAGAGGTGAGGGCAGCAAAGACATTTTGGTAGACAACAAGTATAGTAGGAGTCAATCATTTGTGCCAGCATATTAGGTAACATTGCATGTTTATTTTAAGGGTCTGAATTTCAGGGGTGATCTAAAGCCGAGGACAGGCACAGGAGGGTGTGAACCTGTAAGCAGGATAGCATTAGTCAAAAAGAGTAGTCAAAGAAAGCACAGTGAATGGAAGATAATTGAAAACTGGAGAGAGACAGGAGAGAGTTCCTCACATCATCAAGGTAAGGGCCAAAAGAGTCCTGCTTGAATTGCCTTTCAGTCGTTGAAGAGGGGAGAGGAGGACAAGAAGGTGGAGATGTTAATGTGAACAATGGAGTGATCGGAGGGAGAGGGATGGAGAGGTCAGAGCATGAGAGCAAATTTGAGAGAAAGACATGGTGAAGTGATTTCCCACCAGAGTGAGTAGGCTGGTCATGGAAGCAGTAGAGGGAGTGGTGGGATAGAAGGGCATTAAGTTCAAGACAGGGAGCTGCACAGGGGTCGGGAAGGTTACATTCCACCAGTATTACAGAGGGAATGATGCAAGGACAGGAATCTGATCAGGTAAGAAGAGGAACAGATGACCAGAGGGTCAATTGAGGATCAGAACAGTCAGAAGAGTATGAGGGACAATTAGAATAGTGGCATGTTCAAAAGAGGATGAGGTGATGTCAGATGAGGCAAGGTGGTGAATGTTGAGGTACTTGTTGATAAGGAAACCCACCCCACCACACTTGGTAGGAGAAAGTAACAGGGCCAGTGTGGAGTACTGCTAGTGTAGCAAAGTCATAATGACATATCCATGTTTCTGTGAATGCAATGATTGGAAGTTGATGTGGGTAAGAGTCAAAGGGGTTATTGAAATAGGAAAACGTGTTGCAGAGGGATTGTGCCTTCAAAAGGCCAAGTAAAAGAGTGATACAAGGTGGAGGAGAGGAGGTGTTGTGCTAGTCTATGTAGATAAATGAGGTTGGAAAACCTAGGAGAACAGGAGCATCTTATTTGAGAAGTTGCAGTGCAGGGCAGAAGGAGGGAGATGGGGAGGCTGTTGAGTGATGCAGAAGTTAGACTGAGTTGAGGCTGAAGGCTGTGAGAGAAGGGAAGCATACAGTGGTTGAGTGCATGGAGGAATCAAGTGAAGACAAGCTGCATGATGAAGGGTAGAAGAAATAGGAAAGTGAGGACAGTGAAGAAATGGTGCAGACCAAGAGAGGGAGATGGAAGGTGGGTGAGCGGAAAGGGAAGGTGAATGTTTGGCTGTGGAGAGGCAGCAGAAATAAGTTCTGAGTTGGGATACAATGGGCTATGGGTAGCAACAGGCCCAACACAGCAATGCTCCTTGGTCCTGTGAGGTAACAAAAGCTCTATTGTGAATGGATAGTCAGTGGGTGGAAGGATCCCTATGCATAGAAGCAGGAGTCAGGTACTGGGTGAGCTCTGCAAAGTTGCTGTGGTCTTATAGGTAAATGTCCCCAGGAAAATATAGTAATTTGAAAAAGTTGTGAGAAAAAACTAGTTTTCAAAAATATAGCCATTCAATGCAAGCAGTACGTAGTGTGAAAATGCTGCTAGTAATAAGGTTGCCAAAAAGCTATTGTTAAATACACATAAGTACAAGGATGTAATCCTAGCAAGTACCCAAACCTCTAATAGATCTTCCACAATCACCCTAACTGCATTCCTAACCCTTACCCTAGCTATAATTGCCCTTTTTCTATCCCCAACTTATACCTAACCCTAACCCTCCAGCACACAACATTTTATTTGCATGTGACTCAATACAAACTACCAAATAAATAGAACATGAAAAGTGATCCTCACACGACCCCCAACACTTGCTCGCCACACATTCCATAGTCCTTGCCCAAACCCTTGCCCTAATCCTGGTTCTATGTTATTTGGCCAAATTGCTTATTACCAAAATATATGGTAGGAGAACCGCTTAGCCCCCTTACCAACACCTATGCCAACATCATCAGTCCTCCCAAAACTCCCTCTCCCTTTCTTTAAGATTTACCCAAACCTATACTCTACGAGCCGTAGACTTACCATAATCACTAACCTAACCCTAACCGTAACACATCATTTACATTCACCACTAACCAAACCCAACCATTGCCAGTCCAGTCCTCCCACAACTATCCTAACCCCTACCCTCATTCTAACAACATATTTACTCTATCCCTAACCCCTATCCTTAACAGACACTAGCCAATCAGAAAACCACTAGATCCTCCTTAGCCCTAACACACATACCCTAGCAGCACTGCATATTTGTCTACTTTTTAACTGCATTTTTTGACAATGTTTTGCTTGGGGACTTTTTCACTGCAGAGGTATTTTCCTCACCGACTACATTTTTGTTGACTTACTCCATTTGTGTTGGCAACATTTCTTGTGGATGTGGTCCTTGCTTGAGCAGGGGTTGTGGCCAGGGGCCCTTTACAGCCCTGAAGTAGGGTAACTCTTATTTAAGGCAAAGGTTAGAAAATGTCTTTTCATTTACGAAAAGTGCCTCTTATTCTTCAATGAACCTGTTTCATTTTTCTGGGCGCTATGCTCAATGAAAAGTCTATTTGGTAACATTGTAAAATGTAGCTTTAATCAGCTGTCAATAACAAAATTGAAAGTTTGGCATGAGTCTGTCAGTCTGAAGTGCATCAACTTCCTGTTGATCTCATCCTTCCGCTCTTCAGTCTTTCCTGCTATCTACAGGAAATGGCCTGTCCCAGGATATTTACATATGCATAACATTGACACCTTAAGCGTAGGTCTTTTTTTAAAATGAGTTGTAAGAATACTGAGTTGTTATATAATAAACACAGTTTTTTAAATTAAGATTCAATGAGCAGGAGATAAAACCTGCTCCTGGGTGTTGGCATGAGCCAGTACGCAGGAGCTACTGCTGGGAAAGCAGGAGTGAGTACACAGTGCACAGCAATTCTAACTTCCACATGAGATGCAAACTTTAGCATTTTGCCCATTATGCATGATCTACTATCTTTAAATGTGAGCAAGATGTGTCCTATTTCTTCTTCATTAAAATTCTCAAATACTCAAACTTACTGTCACATATGTATAGTTGTACCAGCTGCCCTGGGGAGCCTAGGGAGCCAAAAGCAGCCCCTGGGAACTGTTTCTTTCATGCTAACCAGACTCCACTTGAGTAGAAAGAGGAGCAAAATAGCTCCCAGCAAGTTTGAACCCTGAACCAGGTTTATATAAAAAAAAATAGAATAAAAAAAATGCAATAGCAATAGAGTAGAAGGTGCTGGTAGTAGTAGGTATTATTTGGGGAAGAGGAATAGAGAGAGTTTAAACATTGAAGGGCCCAGATTGGAGGCCGGAGTGTGTGACCAGAGGGAGAGTAGGAAGATGGGAGGAGAACATCTTAGAGACCCACATAGTGAAGGGTCAGGTGCAAACATGCATGAGAGAAATCAGATTGAGAAAGGGCAAAAGAAGGCACCATCCCTAACTCCTAGAATACTAAGCGGGCTAGGTCAGGGAAAGACTAGAAGGTCCCTACGGCATCAATTAGCCCACAACTTAGGGTAGACTACAATAGTTAAAGCTAGAATACAGACAGATAGGTGTCACTAATGATGAAACACTACCATCCTGCTAAGGACACCTGGGCTGTGGAATGGGTAAAAGGATGGGAGCGAGATGGGCGTAGAGACTTAGAGCCAATTTCTCTTAAGAACCCTGAAGGTACTAAAGAGCTTTAAGATTTGTCATTCACGCCCACTGTAAATGATTCAATAAACAAAACAACCTTGGACTGCCAGTAAGTGTAACCCTGGTTATTTGTTGCACGCCACCCCATCATATATGGTGTTACAAGTGGGATTGGCCAGATCCTGAAACAGAGCTTGCCTACGCCCATCAAAAGATGACGATTCACACAGAGGAGATGTATCCCTAGTAACACCCATTTGAACACTGATTGCCAGGACCCAGATTTGCGGGGTTGGTTTTCCTTTGGCCACTCGTGCACATGTACCAATCCAAAGATCAACATGGGAAATATCCTACGCGGTCTGGTGTACCTATATATTATGTTCCTGTAAACGAGAAAGCCCTGTTCAAGACAAATGTGTGAGTAGACCTACTCCAAGACTGTGTCGGATATTTTGCTCAGGTTTTTCAGTCCTGATGGACATCCAAGTATGACATTCTTACAGTACTCAATCATGCACAGTATCCAGACAACATCAAAGCCCTCATGGTTAATCTGTCCATGGTATCTCTCCACTTGCGAGCAGGGGCATTATTCAGCAACTTCTGTTTGAACAATATCTGGGAAACTGAGCAAAGCTTATAGGGAGCTGAAGTGTAGAAGACCTAAATTCTCTCACATAACTTGCTCAGTGTGGACTCCAGGAGGAGGACACGTCCAAATCCAGGAAGACAGAGAGATGGCTAACGAAATGACGGCAAGGCTATTGTTAAAACTAGGCCCTTAGACCCAGGGTTAATACCAGGAGAAGGCCAGTTGAATCTGAAGACTGCTAGCCAGCCGGGGTCAGATGGACAAAAGGTTTAAAATCAAAATGGATCAGGAGATATACTACCAGGTGACAAAATAAGAAAAGACTGTCAAAAATCGTCTCTAGGACCGATGCCCATCAGAGGAGGAGTTAATGAGAAGCAGAAGGAGTTCGGTCCTATACCAGCTAAAACAGCCAGAGTTCACATAAGTAAAATTCCAAAACCCAGGGAACAAGCCTGGAAGTATTTAACCCAAAACAAAAGACAGAGGATTCCATGGGGAATGTAGTCAATGGGGAGCATTACCAAGATATCGAGAAAGAATCACAAAAATATTACAAGACAAAGGCAACTCCAACCGCTTATGGATGTGACAATTCCAAAGAAGCAAACCCTGAAGCAATCCCAAGAGCCAAAGCTTTGAGCCCTAAAACTTTTCAGATGAAGAGAAAGGTCCCTACCCAGAAGACATAGCCCAACTGTGGGATGTCTTGTTCCAACAATGAACATAAAACTTTGAACAAGACAAAGATGAAGAACAACCAAGGGAAATGTCATTGCGGATGGAGGAAGAGTGTTAGTTGTCTTGAACCCTAGGGCTATGTCTTTAAACCAAAACCTCAAAGGAAAAAAAGCATCGGACGGTAGAAAAACTATAGATTCACAAGAGGGCTGACCCACATCAGCAGTGGTACACACACAGGGACTTCCTAGATGACACCTTCAGAATTCCAGTAAAAGGTTGAGGGGATAGAAGTGTGCCACTTTTTAGATTTAGGCAGTGCTTATACCAGCATCTTCCCTAAATTATTGACCCCATACAACCAGCCAAATGAAAGTCTGAGAGGGACTTGTTGTATCCACAGGGGCTGGGTTACATATTCATCAACCAGAGTGCCCCTCCAAATTGGAGAAACATTTGGAAAACCTAGGTTCAGGTGACTCCAACCCTTCTGGAGGGCCTTGCCAGTGGGTGAAGGTTCCCTGGATTCAGCCAATGGGTTGCTTCTTTCTGTCAACAGAAAGGTCCAGCATACCCTGTGTAAATTGGAAGATTGAGCACTATGCTTGTGGAGGTGCCTATCCTACTAGTACCTGAGAAGATCCATAACTCCAGCAATGCAAAGCCAACCAGGAAGAAGGGGAGAATCCAGGGAAGAAATCGAAGATTATCAGCAAGAGAGTGCCCTCTGCCCAAGTCAAGAAAAAAATCCATGGAAGAGTTACTAGAGCCCTCAAAAGAAATACAAATGTCCATGGCACTTCAGCATCAAGTGACCCTAATCATACTGAATTGGACCATGGCCAAAGTCTCAGAAGCCAGCAAAGTATTGGAAAAGTGGGCGCAGGAGATCCAGCACATGAGCGCAATGCCAGTGTGGAGGTATGTACAGGGTCTGCTTGTTTTCTCATCAAAATGCACCAAAATCATTTCAATATGTACGCTGCATGCAAGCCAGAATACTTGAATGAACGCACACATATACTTGCCATTCCACCTCCATCCACTCACACTACCACCATTACAATAGAAAGCCTACACAATTTCACAAAACTCAACCTCTCACACAACATAGTCCCCCACATACACTGATTGAGACAGAGACAATTTCACCACCCCGTCGGGCTGGGCATATTTCTTACCATTGCCTCAATTTCAACTGGAGGGGAATACATTAATCGAGGCTTATATTGCCCAACATGTTTAAATAGACTTGCATTTGCTTTCGTTTCATAGAGAGGCAACAAGAAAATATACATAAAAAATAATTGAAACCTCATAAAAAATTGAATGAGACAAATATCTAAATCATGGTGAAATGGATTATTAAACACAATATGCCTCAATATTACCAATGTGTTTAAGACCCACAAGAGAAATCTCCACTAAGAAAAAAGAGGTAAACTGTAAAAATATGTTCAATTAATTCTTAGAAGTAGGCCACGCATCGCAATGTCAAATTAACAAATGTCTCAAATTTACAAGGGCCAACATATATTTCCAGTGCTGGTCTACAACCATTATAAACTGCATTAGCAAGGACCTGTTATGCAAGGAAGCTGTTTGTTCCAGTATCCACAGCATAACCTATATCTACACATGAACACTCACCCTGTATAACAATTCAAATATAAACACATACAAAATAAATACATTGAAATACACCTGCTGATAAAAATCACATCAATAAAAGAATCACCATTACCCATTAATTCCATAAGTGAAGTGTCCATGTTGCTACGCAAAGATAACAATTTTTTCTGTCTGTTTACTGATGAGCCATACCTCTCCATAAAAGGACATGCTTTAAATAAGAAATGTTAATAACTTAGGACATGAGACCACATACATGTAAATTGTACTGCAAGGCAACAATGTACAACACATAGAAAAACATCAAACATGGAAAAATGAAAAACATCACACTTAAGACATATTATTATTATTATTATTATTATTATTATTATTATTATTATTATTATTATTATTATTGTTATTCTGTTTTTATTTGCCAGTGCATGCCCATAGACCTCAGGGCGCACAGATGCCAAATTATAAATAAAATCACTCACCATGTTTCAGTTTGAATAGTTGATTCATGTCCACCAATACAAAAAAGGCCCACACCCAGAATATAGATGCTGTATTCAGTTCTGAGCTCATTCTCATTAACCCACTCTAAAAATATATGACATGCATACTAAAAAAAACATTTCAAAATGCGCCTTCAAAAAAGCAAATGCGTACACATGTAAATAGCATCTGTACCAACACAAGTGCATAACAGAATAATAAAAGTTCACAAACAGAATAATACAAGTTTACAAACAGCAGAACAGCTTAATTGCAATTGTATATAGCTATTGACCAAACAGTACAATGTGCCTGTTTTAACTGATATTTACATTCCTTTTAATAATTAAGATAATATCAACTCTAAAATAAACAAATGAATGAACATTAATTCTAATGCATGCTGTTATCAAAATGTACTTCATTATAAACAATACAATTGCAAGGTGCTAGATAAGATGTGTAATAATGGTGAAGTGCAGTTATTATACAATGTATCAACTAAGTGCTGAGGAAATAGATTACACAGAATCAATCATAAGCATTAAACAGTTAAAATACATGAATGTTTCTCAAGTGACTTAAGTTGACCACAACATTATCAGCAAATATACTACACCTGAATAGCTTCAACACATTTCAAACCCTCAAATGGTTATTTAGGGGGTCTTCATCAGGACGCAGTATCCCTCCTTGATTTTAAATCGCAGTATATTTATAGAAATGTTATTTGTGCATGTTACTCCATGTGATCAGTACAGACCTGCTGCTTGTTATTTATAGTCTATTCTCTATTTACATGCAATAGAAGAGAAACCACATTTATAGGCCCTGCTTTAATCTTTCAGAAATTAAAGTGCTTGAATGGACCTGGTTCATATCCAACCACCTCCTATGTGAATAAATATATATTCTTAACGAATATAGTTGTTTTATATGGATAAGTGTATTGTTTAACATTGTCTTTATTACAGACACTTTTTAGACCCATGGTCATAGTCATAGTGTATAAAATGATACTTTCTTTTGTTTTTTCAATGGAGAATTATTCAGTCATTGCCAGATATATTCCATAAGCTAACCTGTAAAGGATGTTTGATTTAGTAATGACTTTTAAATCAATTCATTCATTCCTTTATTGCGTTTCAACAAATTTGACAATTTAGCAATACTTACAGGTTTTTTTGTCTATATTGTAAGTGAATCTTGTGCCCTCAAACTGCAAATACCATTTTCAATCATTCCCTGATAAAAACATAATGGATTGATGGAGAATAGAATGTAATTCTCAAAAATATTAATAACATAACTGAGAAGGAAACCCCACCAAATATGCCTCTGATGAAAAAGACACAGACTCTGTTTAAACATATTCTGACCACAAATAAATAGTGTTAACCATTACTCATTCAATCTAACAAATGACTTTGGAAATTATTACACTGTATACGTTTAGCAAACATAATTTAATAAAACTCATAATAAATAATAATTGAAATGTACAACTTACAATACAGACACATCTTTACGTCCCCTGAAGTCCACAATCATAATAACCATTTGGTCCCTCATAAAAGTAATTATAGTAATAACCAAACAGTCAAAAATATACATGAAACTATATATTACTGCTATAATCCTTTACTTTCACGTTCTCTTTGATATTACTTCTAGAACAATCTAAACTATTATCATTGGTTACAACTTTCACCAATATCATACAAATACATGATCAAAAGTCCACTTATATTCAGTACATAGAATATAAATGCTGGTACCACACAGAGTAAGTCATGCATTTGAATTAAAAATCATACCTTCTCCGATTGTGTTGAAAGACTTCGGAAATTATATTCCACCATTATTGATGCTTTTACAATCCTTGGTATTCAATAGTTAAGTTAATTCCAGGTAAATTGTATGGTCTTGAGATTACATCAACACACAAGAAATTGGACCTGAATAGATTGGAGGGTGTGATCTGAAGGAAGGATTTGTCATTGCTGTCATGCATACCTACTTTTATGATGCGTTATGGACTGGGATTGAACTCAATGATTGCCTTGGTCGAATTGAGATCATTGAGGCTTTATCGCAAACTACTGGCTGTTAATGGGAACTCCCTCTATGCATTGATGGCAGGGTGTTCACCTGATATTCATGGAGGACTGATTTACTCCTTCAAGGAAAAATGCACCCACATTTTGGAGAAACATGACGTGATTTATAAAGCCCAGGTGGAAAATCCTGACCAGGTGAAAAAAAATGGTTTGACAGTGATAGGATTTTAATTTGTGATAAGATAACAGAATATAAGTATTATGGTGACATGTCCAGATAATTAAAAAGAGGGGTTGCCTTATGAAATATCTAACTCAATGTCGACAAAGCTTTTGGAGATACCTTTCTGAGATTCCGATTTAATCTGATGGTTGAAGTGTTATCCATATGAGGTATGAGGGATAGCGCTACATGTCGGTTTTGTGGTGATCATAAACATTAAGACATCTGGTTACAGAGTGTACCTATTTGCAGGAACCAAGGAAAGAGCACTTCAGTCGATTGTTTTACTCTGACATTATAAGTGAGGAATTACTGTGACGTTTTTTGTATTACTGGGTAGGCCTACACCATTTTTAATTAGTACAATTAGTACAATTCAAGTTTTAAAGAAAATGAAAATTGTATAATGGGTAAAGTAATCTGTGTAGTTGTATAAGGTCTTTAATAAACCATTTGCAAAATAAAAAAACTAAAAGAAAATTTAAAAATAGTTACGTTCAGCACTTTATTTTGGGTTTACACCCACACATGTCCTAGTAAAAGATAAATGATTTATAATCACACAAATAAATACAATAACGCATACAGAGTATCTAACATCTACCATGCACCATCTAAATGATACCATTATCTAATGATAAAACCATATTGCATTGATACAAACACCAGCCAATTAAAAGAGTTAAGATATAAAAGTACTGGTCTACATATTTTGCACGTGCTTAAAAAGGGAGCATATATTTCTTCTGTGGAACAGTTTACCATTTGCAAAAAATAACCGAAAATGAATGTTCATTTCCAAAGCAAAAGAATTGCAAGTCAAGTCTTTAACTTGTGACTATGCTGCAAAATGAACAGCCAGTGAGAGGTGGAATAGACAACACATTTTTGTAATAAATGTGTTTTTTTTGCTGAAGAAACAACATTTGCAAAACCATCCATGTGATTCATGAAAAGTAAACTGACATGTACTGTCTTTTCAATGTGTATAGATTGAACAAATCATAGATCACTAGATCTGGTTGCGGCTTGCAGGACTGTCATGTTATCCTTTTACTAAGCAATTTCATATTAGTATAAATGCCATATAGCCCAAATGAATCCAAAGCCATTTTACCAAAAGTCAGCCATTTCGAGGAATCAACTCTTTCCAAGCATAGCGTGGCTTTTATAATCATTTGGTTGAGAATCCTGACACTGTTTAACCAAACAGATATCCAAAGTAGTGTAGGTGTTATTTCAAAATCAGAGTCTTGAGTTGTAATTTTATATAAAGCAGTGTTTCCGCTGTTGAAGTTCTTAAACATAAATTTGATACAAGGAAACGGTTCACTTCTCCCCAACTATTCGTTCCAAAGACTTAGGAGCCCAAACACGTGCTGCATACCTTCTCATGATTTGGTTTCATATATTTTAATAGCAGGAAGAATCGCATGTCTTCCAAACTGAGCTGAAAATGCATTATACCCTCATTAGACTGGGTGAGATGTAATGCTTCCTTTTTAACTTAATTATTCCACTTGTTTCTAATGGAAAATCTTACAATCAGATAGTCAAAGCCTTTAGTGATAGCTATAGATATTCGGATAACATAACATTTAGGAATGTTCTTAGTGCTCCTTTCGTAGCACATGCCATTGGATTTCATAGAGCTAATGATCATTTTCCAAGTAATCATACAATTTTCATACCGATTTTTATACTGATTCCACAATTTTTTTAAAGCTTTTGTTGTCGTGTCCATCAGTGCAACATCATTGGAATAAGCAAAGCATGGCCCTGATCTGCCTGCAATAAGTGGTATATTGACAGTGCTTTTAATTAAGTGTTTCTTCACTGCATTTAAACAACGATTTACCCAAAGAGGTGCTATGACACAGCCTTGTAATACTCCTTTACTTACTGGAAAGCGGACTAAGCATCTACTATACCTTCAACACATTACAATGGCTTCATGTCAGAATAAACTTGAATAATAACACTCAACAGTTCCGCATCAACCTCCCTGGAAGTTAGCATTTTCAATAAGGCGAGGTTGATAATACCTCTCCTGGCCTCACAGTGTTTGTTGATAAATAATGACAGGTTCAGGCAGGAGCCAATAGCGTGAAAGACACGATCTGATTTCCATTAACACAGTTTAGCCATCTCACATACAGCTGCCATCTCAATAATTTCAGTTCCCTTCAAAGTGCCTGTGGTTGGAGAACCTGATGGCAACCTACCATTCGAGATACATAGAAGCAGTATACATAGACAATAGTATTATATAGCACACATCCATGCAGTATTTGAATTTTGAAAAGAATGGAACATGTATGTTAGTAATCTATTGAGCTGGTAAAAGTCAACACATGTTTTCCAAATCTCACTCTTTGTCAAGACTTCTGTGAATATTAAAGAAATGTATGCAATTAACATTATGCTTTGTTATAGTAAAATACATTCACAAACATCTCACAAATCATATGTATGACTATGACCAACCTAATCTAATCCATAATTCACATGCAGGAACCAATGGTTCTATAAACAGTATAAAATGTGTGCAATCAGTTCCTCATCCATACTGCCAAATGGAATGCATTGAAGCTCAAAAGCATAAAAAAACAACCACGTTGGATATTCAACGGCTTGATAGAGACCCTATTTGCAACCAATATATATATTTATAGAGAGAGAAAGTAGTTATCTTACCTACCAACTGTCTGCTGAATTTGCTTGGTGTCTGCTAGTGCTCTGTCCAATGATCAATAGTGAGAACAGACTGTTATATTTGGTTCTACCTCTAATGTTCGATGTTGGACCATCAACAATAAAAAGGGACAGTTGTAAGCAAGAATTCACATAGGTGGCCATTTTCAAATGAGTGGTGAGCAAAATGAAAGAGTGACATTCCCATTAAACTTTAATTTTGTTCTCCATCTCATTTCCCTGCTGTTCCAAGTTATACAAAGGCTTCAAAGTCGAATTTGCATCTCTGCCTTTCTTTCCTCCTGAGTTATAGGAGAGAACTTTGTTTTATGCCTGCATGAAAATCTCAAAGGATTTCAAAGGAATATACCTTGTTTTAGCACCTGCAAAAGCAACTGTTAGAGAAGATATGATTCCATTGCAATTCATAAAATAAAGTTGCTTGCAAAGTGTAATTTGCAGACGGATTTTTATTTCTCTGAAAGCCAAAAGTTAAGAGTAAAGTGATGTGCCTTAATTTACTCTTCACAATTACACTGCACTTTGTGAGTGTTGAAAATTGCCTCTAGTGGACTATCAATATGTAAGTGCAAGTGTTC
The DNA here is from genome assembly GCF_040938575.1 of Ambystoma mexicanum. Taxonomy (NCBI): domain Eukaryota; kingdom Metazoa; phylum Chordata; class Amphibia; order Caudata; family Ambystomatidae; genus Ambystoma; species Ambystoma mexicanum. Next base: position 489,602,358 of record NC_090926.1, on the reverse strand, counting down.
GCGGTCCCCTGCATGCAATTAGCATATAATATTAAATCATCCCAATTGTGTCGATCATAAATAAAGTACTGTGCATTAGCGCATTATTTTTCCACCTGAAAACAACACCAAATATTACACATATCATAGCGTGGCAATCGCTCCCCTATAGTTAAGTTGAGTCACTTGATCCATAGGAAATGCGAACATTCTATTGCTAATAACCTTTGACTTTTTTGGGAAAGATTCATTAAGAAATGAAAAGGTTTTTAATAAAGCAGAAAGACACTGTTTTTCTGGCCTTGTTCCATTCATTTTCCTAAACAGGAAAAGTCCATATTTTGTCATGGCAAAGTGTAAAAATTGCTGGACGGAATTGGCCCGAATGAGAAACAACTTGGGCAGGAAGTGTTGACTGGATTTCCATGACAGGTTTGGTATAAGTCCTTTCAGGAGTTTTAAAAATATAAATTTGACGGGGAAGAGGGTGCCCCATTCTCACAAAAAGAGCAATATCTCCCATTGTGCTTTGCAGCAGAGACGGCGAGAGTTGTTTTCAGAAATGAAACAGCAGCCATTTATGCCCACAATTCTATTGCAAATAACGTTTGACTTGCTGGATGGATTTGGATGAAATTTTAAAAATTAAACACCACATTTTGGGAACAATACTTTATAAACTGAACACGTTTTTGAAGAAAACACCAGTTTTCCGCCCATTCATTTTCGCATAGAGAAAATGTGCAGTACCATAGGGTGAAAACTGCTGGGCAGATTTGGGCCAAATAAGAAACTAATTGAGCACAAAGCATTGATGTAATTTCCTTGACTGGTTTGGGATAAATCCAACCTGTAATTTCTTTGAAATATTCAACAGAGAAGTGTTTGCCCTCGACTCCTTAAAACCTTTATATCGGCCGCTGTGCTTTGCAGCAGCGAGGCTGAGCGAGACTAATAACTTTTTACTTACCAAATGGATTTAGATGAAATGTTCCAAACAAAAAGGTTGTTAAGGGCCCCCCAAACTGGAAATGATGGGAACAGTTCTTTAAAAAATGAAAAAGTTATCGAGAAAACATAGAAATTCAGTTTTCAGACTACTCCATTCATTTTACCATAGAGATGAAGTGCAGTTTTTGAACACCCGTAGCGTGAAAACCATTTGACAGATTTGGACCAAATAAGAAAAAAATTGGACACAAAGTTTTGATTAATTTCCTTGATTAGTTTGGGGTAAAGCCTTCCAATAGTTTGTAAAATATTCAGCAGAGATATTGGGTGGCCCCTGCTTCTTAAAACCCTTATATGTCGGCCTGGGTGCTTTGCAGCAGAGAGGCTAGGAAGCTATTCAGAAATGAAAAGCCACCATTTTTTATTATCTATGCGATTAATTCCTGCAATATTCCTGGAAGAAGCCACAAATTATAGAACTCAAAATGCTATTTGGAGGAGTAATAAGGATGTCATCAAACTTTGGAATGCACTCCCACACAACCTTGCAGAGTCTAATAAAGTAATCGACATCAGAAAGAGACTCAAAACTCTTCTGCTTATGTAGTGACTCTGAGGGAGACACTGATTATTTTGAACAACAGTGCTGAGATGGCCGGACCCCAGGCATTATATATGTACCTATGCCACTAGCACTAACCCCAATAATGGGCCGGGGAGCCTATTCTGTGTAGACAATGTTCAGTTTATCAGGAGGAAACATCGAGATTACAACGCCACAAGATGCACTCAGAATAAAAACTGCATGACATGAAGCAAAGAGTGATTGGTGGTAATGGTACAGGGTTAGAGAGGGAAACGGCAATTGAGTGGAGTGAGATGACCTGGAAAAAGTAAGGGGAACACATGATGAGTGCCTGTGAGGATGTTTAAGACATTTTAATTCTGAGCAATTGTTCCCATTATCACGTCAAATCAGTGATCCCCCACTCTACCACAGGAATTTCGGTTATTGAAAATGATTACTGTAAAATCATTACGGAGTTAGAAAAAAAAGGTTTAACATCTGCAGTGTCTCCTGGACAGGGGGCAATGGATGTGTGTTAACAAATGAATGGTGTCACATGGCCAGTGGTCATGATTAGTAGGCCCCCAAAAAAATGATATTGGTGCAACATGTACAGAGGCCACGTTGAAGGCCATAGCTAGTGAGACCTCAACATACTATTTATCATGTTTGGGCATGGACACTGGGCATGGCTGAAGCCCATGGCTAATGGGCCCAAAAGAAAACTATTGTTACAACATGTACAATGGGTACGGCAGAAGGCCATGGCTATTGGGCCCTAAGGAAAATAAGGCATAGCAAAACCCTTGAAATTTAGTGAAATATCATTTGTTAAGAGAGAGTTAAGGTGATCAGATTAAAAGCAACAAAACCCCTGAAATTCAGCACTCAAATTTCAATCAAGTCTACCTCGGAGAACAAAATGCCTCACGTGCACCAGTGATAGGGGGTAATGACTAGGAGAGGGCCAGGGAGAAGTAAAGCAATTGAAGAGAAAAATGGAGGGGGCACTTGGTGAATACCTGTGAGGACAGAAAAGAGTTTGGCATTTTTTAGCGTTACCGGGGGAATATCGGGGGAATACCACGGGCATGGGTAGTTCAAGTTGTATGTGCAGTTTGTTGACATTATCTGGAGAACCCCACAGGAATGTAGAGAGAGAGAGAAAAATGTACTTTTACACCTGCAGTGATCACATCTCCCAGGCAGAGGGTAATGGGTCTCATTGCCGTATGCCATGGCTAGTGGGCCCCAAAGAAACCTGTTGGTGCCACATGTACATTGGCAACAGTCAAATGCCATGGCTAGTAGGCCCTGTAGAAACTGAAGTATAACCAAACCCTTGAAATTAAATTTAAAAAGTTTAGTTTGGAGGGAGTTAATGTGATCATATTTAGGGGGTAATTCATAGAAATCAGCGCGGCTGGCGCACAGTGTGCGCGTGCGAATCCCTGCGCCAGCCGCGTGCGTTAAAATCCATTTCCGCGCACAGCGTATTCATGGATTCCAGCTACCAAAGCCAGCCGTGGTGCACAGTGACGCAGCGACCCTGCAGCAGCGCCAGTTACGCCCCCAAGAACGCCTCATGCGCAGGGAAAAGCCATCAAAATCCCCAATCCAGCGCAAAGGGCTGCACTAACCCTGTACCAGCACGGCAAGCGGGCTACGTGTATCACTGGGGTGCGCGGGAAGTTCCACACGCGATTTCAGCAGGGTACGCGTATTTCAGGGGTGCGCGGGAAGTTCCACACGCAATTTCAGCAGGGTACGTGTATTTCAGGGGTGCGCGGGAAGTTCCACACGCAATTTCAGCAGGGTACGTGTATTTCTGGGGTGCGCGGGAAGTTCCAAACGCGAATGTCCTGGCTACGTGTATTTCGCGGTGCGCGGGAAGTTTCACACGCGATATCAGCAGGGTACGTGCATATCAGGGGTGCGTGGGAAGTTCCACACGCGAATGTCCTGGCTACGTGTATTTCGGGGTGCGCAGGAAGTTTCACACGTGATATCAGCAGGGTACGTGTATTCCAGGGGTGCGAGGGAAGTCACACACGCAAAGTCAGCAGGGTACGTGTATTCCAGGGGTGCGCGGGAAGTTCCACACGCGATTTCAGCAGGGTACGTGTATCACAGGGGTGCGTGGGGAGCACCACAAGTGAATTGCACGTGTGGGTCCTCTCAGGTGTTCCCTCTACACCCTCCACGGCCCCTGCAGGTGGCTCATACCACAAGGGCCTACCCTGCACATGTCCTGCAGGCACCCCATTCACCATGGCCATGCCCCCCAGCCAACCCACATGTCAACTTGCATTAATGCCCACCAACGCATGTCCCCCTGCACCCCCAGCCACCAGGGGCACCCTTCCACTAGGCCCCCACCCATGTCTCCCACCACCCCCACCCCCCAGCAGTGCAGGGGCACCCTCCACCAGGCCCCCACCCATGTCTCCCACCACCCCCACCCCCATCAGTGCAGGGACACCCTCCACCAGGCCCCCACCCATGTCTCCCACCACCCCTACCCCCCAGCAGTGCAGGGGCACCCTCCACCAGGCCCCCACCCATGTCTCCCACCACCCTGACCCCCCAGCAGTGCAGGGGCACCCTCCACCAGGCCCCCACCCATGTCTCCCACCACCCCCACCCCCCAGCTCTGTGGGGCACCTGCCAGCAGGCCCCCACCCATGTCCAACTCATGTTCCCCACCACCCCCACCCCCTAGCACTGTGGGGCACCTGCTAGCAGGCCCCCACCAATGTCCAACTCATGTTCCCCACCACCCCCACCCCCCAGCACTGTGTGGCACCTGCCAGCAGGCCCCCACCCATGTCCAACTCATGTTCCCCACCACCCCCACCCCCCAGCACTGTGGGGCACCTGCCAGCAGGCCCCCACCTATGTCCAACTCATGTTCCCCACCACCCCCACCCACCAGCAGTGCAGGGGCACCCTCCACCAGGCCCCCACTCATGTCCAACTCATGTTCCCCACCACCCCCACCCCCCAGCACAGTGGGGCTCCTGCCAGCAGGCCCCCACCCATGTCCAACTCATGTTCCCCACCACCCCCACCCCCAGCAGTGCAGGGGCACCGTCCAGCAGGCCCCCACCCATGTCTCCCACCACCCCCACCCCCCGGTAGTGCAGGGGCACCCTCCACCAGGCCCCCACCCATGTCTCCCACCACCCCCACCCCCCAGCGGTGCAGGGGCACCCTCCACCAGGCCCCCACCCATGTCTCCCACCACCCCCACCCCCCAGCAGTGCAGAGGCACCCTCCACCAGGCCCCCACCCATGTCTCCCACCACCCCCACCCCCCAGCACTGTGGGGCACCAGCCAGCAGGCCCCCACCCATGTCCAACTCATGTTCCCCACCACCCCCACCCCCCAGCACTGTGGGGCACCGGCCAGCAGGCCCCCACCCATGTCCAACTCATGTTCCCCAATACCCCCACCCCCCAGCACTGTGTGGCACCTGCCAGCAGGCCCCCACCCATGTCCAACTCATGTTCCCCACCACCCCCGCCCCCCAGCACTGTGGGGCACCTGCCAGCAGGCCCCCACCCATGTCCAACTCATGTTCCGCACCACCACCACCCCCCCAGCACTGTGGGGCACCTGCCAGCAGGCCCCCACCCATGTCCAACTCATGTTCCCCACCACCCCCACCCCCCAGCACTGTGGGGCACCTGCCAGCAGGCCCCCACCCATGTCCAACTCATGTTCCCCACCACCCCCAACCCCCATCAGTGCAGGGGTACTTTCCACCAGGCCCCCACTCATGTCCAACTCATGTTCCCCACCACCCCCACCCCCGAGCACTGTGGGGCACCTGCCAGCAGGCCCCCACCCATGTCCACTCATGTTCCCCACCACCCCCACCCCCCAGCAGTGAAGGGGCACGCTCCACCAGTCCCCCACCCATGTCTCCCACCACCCCCACCCCCCAGCAGTGCAGGGGCACCCTCCACCAGGCCCCCACCCATGTCTCCCACCACCCCCACCCCCCAGCAGTGCAGGGGCACCCTCCACCAGGCCCCCACTCATGTCCAACTCATGTTCCCCACCACCCCCACCCTCCAGCACTGTGGGGCACCTGCCAGCAGGCCCCCACCCATGTACAACTCATGTTCCCCACCACCCTCACCCCCCAGCAGTGCAGGGGCACCCTTCACCAGGCCCCCACCCATGTCCAACTCATGTTCCCCACCACCCCCACCCCCCAGCACTGTAGGGCACCTGCCAGCAGTCCCCCACCCATGTCCAACTCATGTTCCCCACCACCCCCACCCCCCAGCAGTGCAGGGGCACCCTCCACCAGGACCCCACCCATATCTCCCACCACCCCCACCCCCCAGCAGTGCAGGGGCACCCTCCACCAGGCCCCCACCCATGTCTCCCACCACCCCCACCCCCCAGCAGTGCAGGGGCACCCTCCACCAGGCCCCCACCCATGTCTCCCACCACCCCCACCCCCAGCAGTGCAGGGGCACCCTCCACCAAGCCCCCACCCATGTCTCCCACCACCCCCACCCCACAGCAGTGCAGGGGCACCCTCCGCCAGGCCCCCACTCATGTCCAACTCATGTTACCCAACACCCCCACCCCCCAGCACTGTGGGGCACCTGCCAGCAGGCCCCCACCCATGTCCAACTCATGTTCCCCACCACCCCCACCCCCCAGCACTGTGGGGCACCTGCCAGCAGGCCCCGACCCATGTCCAACTCATGTTCCCCACCACCCCCACCCCCCAGCACTGTGGGGCACCTGCCAGCAGGCCCCAACTCATGTTCCCCAGCCAACATGTCATCACAATCTAGATCCCTGGTCCCTATGGTCAGCCTCCAAATGCAAAACACCCACCCGAGTATTGCATCCACCCACTCATAATTGGCAATTACATGACAGAACACCAATGGCAAGTTTCGAAACAAACACATGTCCCTCACATACACCCAATGGGTGTCAGTGAATCTCAAAACCCATATCATGATATGCATGAAACCAATGAGATGATACTACACATTGAAGTTCGATTAAAAAATATGTATTAAAGGAAACATAAATAGAATCAAAAATAAAGAAACAGAAATGGGAATGTACAAAAATGAAAAGAAGCATGTCCGTGAAAAAAAGCAAAACCAAAAATCATAATCCAAAGTAATGGTGTCCAAAGTCACTGTCCACAAAAGAAAATCCAATGGGAAATAATAATTGAAAGCCATTGCTCCATGGGTAAATTGTGAAAGAAAAATAAAATCCAACAGTGAACTATGTACAGACGAACAAGCCAGGGTCCATTATCCCAACAAAAGAAATGAAACCTATCTAACTACACTAACTAATAAAATAAACTATATACAAAAATGTGGCCAATGTCCAAAAGGTCCAAAACAAATCAAAAAACAAAGGAAACCTAACACTACCTACATAACTATGTACAAGGGCAGCGGGCTAGTCTGACGGCTCACTTTTTGATGTCCCGGGCCAGGGCATCATCGAACTCCTGCTCAATGTCCCGGAGGCGTTCCTCCTCCATGGCCCCGAGGGTCCGCAGGGCCGTCGACGTGTCCACCTCCAACCCGCTGCGTATTGCCTCGAGGCACTCGGCCCGCCTCAGGGCCCTCCCCATGGAGTTCTCCGCCCTGGCCATTGTGAGCCGTGCCTCTTCCGCCTGCTGCTGCTCCGCATTTATGGCGTGGCCCAACCACTGCCACACGGAAGACAGTCTCTGTCCTGGGTCCTCCTGCCCTCCGGCCGATGCCTGCCCCTCCGATGTTGAAGGCCCCAAGCCTTCATGGCTCCCACCACGTTGCTGCTGCTGCTGTGCCTCTGCCTGTGCACTGCCTCCTGCTGCCTGCACATCCTCCGCCGGCTGGGGTGCAGTCGTTGATGTGGCCACCCCTGCTGGACGTCCGACTCCCGACTGTGGCAGAAATGCCTCCTCCACCAGCCTGGCCACACCGTCAGAGGCAGCTCCACAGGGCACCCAGGTGACTGATGGGTGGGAAGATGGCACGGAGGAGGACTGGCGCGTAGGGGGTTCAGTTGAGGAGGGGGTCGTAGCAAGCCCCATCAAACGGAGGAATCCGGCCTGGGTGACCTGTCCCAGCAGGCTGACGTGGTCAACGAGCCATTCGAGATGACGTGCAGTCTCCTCATGAAAAGACTGCAGGTCACCTCGCATGGCCCGTTGACGCAACGCCACACCAGTCAGGACAGGTTCAACCCGGACCCGGATAGCCACGTCCGCAGGCAGAGGAAGGCCAGTTGTCGTTTGCTCATCCCCTGCCTGAAAACGGGTCTGGACCTAGGCATCCCTGCTGGTGCAAGATGATGCAGGGACAGGATCAGGGACAGGATTGCACACAGGAACCTCCGCGGTGGCCTGTGCTGCCTCCTGTCCCTGGTCCTGCACTGCACCACTAGCACCAGTGGGATCCCCACCTCCAGAACCCGTCTCTGTTGCTTGCACGGCCTCCTCCTCCACCAAACCCCGACCAACCTGGATGACTCTGTGCCATCTTCCCCCGTTGGGCCCTGTGGGGTCCCAGCTGCCCCTTCTGCTACCGAGGAGTTCAACTCCAACCTCCGCCTCTTGGACCTCCCCCCGGCAGCTGCGGCCTGGGACGCGGCACCGGGCTCCTCACTCCCCGACGAGATGACAACATGGGAGGGGTGCCGGGCCTTGCGTCTCCGGCTGGCGGTTGGATCCCCGCTGCTGTGCTCCACAGCACCTTCTCCGCCCTCTTCATCAGTTGACGCTGCAGACAGGGAGAAATAAAACACAGGCATCAGGGCACTGTACAATGGACACATACACACATGACAGTTGTACATTAGTGGCATTGGCAAACCTCAGACATGCCATCACAATCCACAACACACATGTCATTTCAACTCGCACACATGAGCCATACCACAGCTATATCGCAACTTCCAGCACCATCCATACCCATAAAACAGCATGAGCAGGCAAAGCTGAGCCATACATCACATGCAACACAGGAAGTGCACCACACATGTACACACACCACCAAACTTGCATGCATGTGTACACCTCTGCCAAGTGTCGCAGTGTTCAGATGGGCATCCATGTCACAACTGCCAATCAGGCTTCCACATCCGGCTGTCACAGGCATCCATGTTGCATCACTGTTGCACCCTTGTCAAATACAGACAAATGCACATGTACACAGTGCTGATACATGCAGCTGAAAACAACATACATGCGTGACATCACGGACATGTCTACTTACATACACATTCATCCAAACATGTGTGCCCACACAACTGCATTTGGCATGCAAGCCTACACACACAAGCACCATCCATGACTCACACATTACAGCCCTCGCATGTGTTAGCCCCACGGCCCTGTACACCCCCACCCATACTCGACCCCATACAATCAGATGTGCAACCTGCACACTACTGAAACATCACCACACGCACAGCTCACAATCAGGATGCATGTACACTTACCGCTCGACTCCAGACGGGTCTGCCTCTCAAGGACCTGGACGTGGAGCGCTGGGGATATGCGTTCCAGGACCCTCATCTGATGGTCCGACAAGTGGCCCCGGCGCCCCTTGGCATCCACTGCCTTCAAGAGGCGCCGGGCCTTGTTCAGGGTCCTGGACCTGAAGACCTCCCAGCGCTTCTTGACATGTTGGAAGTCGCGGACTGCTACCCCTCCGCGTTGATGGCAGTCATGATGTCAGTCCAGATCCGAGTCCGTCCTTCCTTGTCGGCGCGGGAACTTCCGAAGAGGGCATCATACTGCCCCATGACTTGCTCCACCAGGACACCAACTTCGGTGGCACTGAAGCTGGTGCCCCTCTGCCTCTCTGGCCGGGGGTTGTCAGTGGTGCCAGATGTTGCAGTGCCCGACATGACAACCCCAGAGGCAGGAGTGGGTGGGCAACTGGGTCCTGGGGCTGGGCTGTGGAGGGATGGAATCCCAGTCGGGAGTCTTCGGTTCCAGCAGGGGTGGTCACAGCAACAGCACCCCTGGCTGATGTGCAGGCAGCAAATGGCAGGGCACGTGGGCAGCAGGCAGTCAGGCAGCAGCAGATGGCAGGTGGGAGCGTGCTCGGGGCTCTGGGGGGCAGTAGTTCGGCCTTCTGGGCAGGAGCGTGGTCTTCCATGTGCTTACGCATGGCCAGCTTGATACGGAGTGATTTGGCACGTGAAAATTCGGCACGTCAGTGTGTAATCGAGGAAAGGCCCTTAGCGCGTAAGTGCGTCTGCACGCATACGCAATTTCATTGGACAGAAGGCCCCTGAAGCGCAAACGCCCCTGTGGCGTGACGCGCACAGGCGTGCATGGGCATTTCAGCGCACGTGAAAAATTGCACGTCCGCGTGTAATACGAGGAAAGGGCCCATGCGCGTAAGTGACGTGACGCGCGCGTCCGTTTCCCTCTGCACGGGTTAAAGGTGAGCGGGCCCAGCAGTTCGCTGTACGTGCCTTTCGTGGAGACCGACGTGTGTTGCTGCTTCCTGTTGTTTTGCGCGCCATCACAACTTCACAGCTATCAAGGACGTATCTCTTCTTTTGGCGGGGGTATTGGCTACGCGTGTTTTTCTGCATCGCGCTAGTCAGATGGTGAGTCGCACACGCTCTTTTTCCCACTGCGGGTGCCCCTGTGTATCGCACCCATTTTCGATGTCATAGTAGCCTGCGTGTCCCACGCGTACGCGTTATTCGTGTTACTGGGTGCCACCGCGTACTGCGGTAGGTTGAATCCACGCACGTAGGCTGCAGGGTTGCTTGCACGGTTTTACTGCAGTTTTGGGGTGCCTGAGCATTGCGTGACCCGTCACCACATCACCGGGGTCACATACAGCCTTGCAGGTGCAGGGGGGCTGTTAACATCTTGCTTCCCACCCCCTTCACCCCAATTGCCCAGGTCAATTGTGGTGTACACCTCCCATTGGCACCACTCCATCTGTGCCAGCACTACTACATCAGTGCCATGGTTGGGAGGCCACCAAAGGTGAGGGGCGCCTCAGCTGGGCGTCCTCCTCGTGGCGGGCATGGTCGGGGACGTGGCTGTAGTGACCAGGGAGTAGGGGGACTCCAGGGTGTCCAGAGCGGCCACAGAGGGGGAAGAGGCAGGGGTGCGGCACTTGAGCACAATGTTGTGCCATGTGTTGGTGCGGTCATGCCACCACCCCCTGTGGTTCCGGGGGATGCAGCTCCTGCATCTGGCACTGGCACCCATTTGACCCGGCAGTCCGTTCCATCGACTGCCACGGGCCCAAGGGTAGTGGTAGCTGCAGGTGCAGCTGTGGACACCGCCACCCAGTCTCAGGGTCTGCCAGCGCAGGCTGCGTTGGCACTTGAAGAGCCCTTGGTAGATCTCCAACAGGCCAGGGGGGAAACCATAGGGGCAGGCCGGGCTGCTCAGACCAAGACATGTGTCCCTGGGGCAGTCATGTCATCTGCTGCCCCGAACAGCCGGGTGTTGGCAAGTCCAGGGGCATATGCACCAAACAGCACCCCAGTTGTGAGTCTGCCAACCAGGACCATTGCTGTCAAAGACCCTGCCCAGCTGATGTTGCTGCGCAGGGTCCATTAGTGGGCACCCAGCTGCCACTGACACAAGTCAGGCCTCCACCTGCCACTCCCTTGGCTCAATCCACCGAACCCACTGGCCATACTGGTCAGGGCGGCATTAGCCAGCCAGGGTCTGCGCCACAGTCCAAGAGGAGGAAGGTGTCACCTGCAGCACAGGCTGGGACCCCACACACAGCCACGACCTCCTGCACGTCGATTAAGAAGCCTTTCTGTAAGCAGGAACTGGACTTCCTCGTGGACTACGTGCGGGGCCACAGCCGTGACATGCTATTGGGTGCCAATAGTCAGACTACGGCTGCCCAACGTGACACCCACTGGAAGCATGTTGCGAAACATGTCAGTTCATTCGGCCATGAGGTGCGCACGGCGGAAGAGTGCAAAAAGCGTTGGAATGACATCAAACGCAGCACTAAGGCTAAGCGTGCCTCTAATTACAACTTGACTCTGGTGACTGGCGGTGGGCCTGCACCAGAGGAAGAAGAGCTCACTCCGCATGAGGCTCTCGTTGCGGAGTTCATACCACCTGAAATGGTCGAAGGAGTGGGAGAGATGCTGGACTTTGATGCGCAGTCCAGTGAGTGTTGATGCTTGTTTGTTGAGGACGTGTGTGTTTCACTTGTGGGATGTGTTGTGCATGATTGCCGCTACATGTGACGTGTACATGGTTCTGATGTGTAAGTAATGCAATGCTTCCGTCATGCATGTCTCCTCTGCCTGCATGCGGGACTCCATGTAGGCATGCTCCCTTGCCCCTCCTCCAAAACTCTGCACCCCAGTTCCACCTTTGCACTGGTCTGCTTAAATCTTGCCAATGTGTACTTTCTTGTTCATGTGTCCTTTGTAGATGCTAACTTCCAGCGTAGAATCTGCCAGACATATGCCGTGTGGTACAGCCTTAGTACTCGATGCAAGGTATCTCACTTGTACTGTGCATAGGTCAGATGTCCCGCAGGGACATGAGTGCCCATTCATGCTCCATGTGCATTGAACGCATGCCCCTATGTGTCCTTGACTGGATGATCACTGTAATACAAGTCCTTGGTTACATACATTGCCTGCCATCTCACCAGCCTTCCCATGTCAACTGTGGCTCAGTCCTGCGTTGCACACATGTTTAGGGTCTGACAATCTGTGTGGCTCACAGGCCTCAGCCTGTTCAATGGCCAATGACTCTGTCCAACTGTTGTTGTGTCTTCTTCACACGTGGGCGGCCTCCAGAGTTTTCATCATGTGTCCTGCTTACTGTCCCAGCATCATTTGCAGTGTTGTCACTTGAATCACATTAAGCTGTTGATGCCAGTCAACACTGCCTGTCAATACACAGGTGTATGGTCAGCCTTTTGATACCATGCTAGGCATCCCTGCTTTGGTACTGGGGTGGAGGGGTGCTTGGCTTCTAGATATGGTACACATTGAATGCACAATGCACGTGATGTCTGAATTTGACATTGCACTGCCTTCACATTTCCTGGCACACACCATGGAGTCCTTGTACATGTAGGTAGTGAATGGCGTACACATTTTCTGCACTGCATAGATACACTTCCATGGAAACTGCCACCTTTCAACAGGTCTGATCACAGAAGCTATTCAAAGTTGACCCAGCATGCATGCCAGGTTATATGTTGTGTGTCACATGTCTGTCGGATGCGTTTGCTGTCGGTGTGTGTGTGTGTTGTGTGCTTCTGACATGTGTAGTGACCTTTTTTCTCTCTATTTTTCAGATGATGACGCAATGGAGGTGGAGGATGGTGTTATCATGCCAGACACAGTGTTGTTACCCCCACATCAACCCAGCACTAGTGGGGGTCGTGGGGTGGTAGGCCACGAAAACCCCCAAGTACTGAAGTCCATCTTGTCTCTGGCTGCCTATGAGTCCAGCCTTGATGACGACTCTGACGTCTATGTTGAGTTGGATGAGCATCAAGTCCATGTGTCAGGGGTGAGTGATTCTGATGTGGACACTCCTCTGTCTGCGACCCCTGCACTGAGGGATCAGACAGTCTTGGTTCCTCCGCCCATGGTGGATAGGGACGCAGGGTCACCCTCCACACCAGTCACTGATGTGCCTGGGACATCACGTCGACGGTGGGCATGTAGTCGTGCAGCCGCGGGCGGTGGCAACACAGCGAGGACCCCCGGTCCTTGGGTCCCGCAGGGGGCAAGCCCGGCAACGCGGTCGCCGTGCGCTACCGCAGTATACTGAGTGGGAGCAAGACATGACTGCCAATTCCGAACGGCAGGGGGCAGCAATGGAGAACATCGCTGAGAGCATGGAGCGTGTGGCCCGATCTGTGCTCCCCCCTACTAGGCAGGTGCTTCTCCAGCAGCAGGCGGCACGGTCCACGGCCCGCTCGCTCAGGCTGGGCATGGCGGCCTCAGACAGGGCGCGCCAGGCTGAAATGTCATCTCTGCGTCAAGCAATTGCTGCTCACGCAGAGGCTCACATGGATGCCCTGAGGGAGGAGTATGCTTCCCTCAGATCCACTCTGGGTGTCCTTATGATGTCCCAGAGGCAGCAGGCAGAGGAGAGGTTTGCACAGCTTGAGCGTAACATCTCAGCTGAGCTACAGGCTTGCCGGGAGGTGCAGCGGTTGTCCAGCCAGGCCTTGCAGGAGGAACTCCGTGTTACACGTGCTACCTTGCAAGGGGAAGCACGTGGATCACGTGAGGTTCTGCATGCAGACCTACGTCACATCGCCACACAGAACCAGGCTCACCCGTCCGGCAGACTTGCTGCCGACGAGGGGCAAGCTGCAGCTAGGCGTGGCCAGGCTACTGTGCCACGTCCTCCTTTCCAGGATGAGCCAGACTCCGACGACCATCTATCTCCCACATAGGTCGGGCTGTGCAGGCGTTGAGCCCATGGAGGTTTTTTTTTTGGCTCAGCATCATCGCATGTGGATGTTGAGCAGCACCCTGTACCTCCCCCCTCCAGGGTGCCTTCCCTCCCCCCCAGGTCATATGTGGCCATTTTTTATTTTTATTTTAGTTTAGTTAGTTAAGTTTCAGTTTGATAGTTAGTTTAATTAGGTAATGTAGGATTTCCATTGTTAGTGTAATTAGTTAATAGTTGATTTAGTTTAAAAATGCTTGTCTATTGTGCTTTCATGTGACGGTGCGGTGCTTTGTGGCTTTTGAAGGCATCCACTGTCTGTTCCAGCTGGACCCTTCAGGCTTGTCTTGTGTATGTGTTTGCTGCTTGGGGTCCTTGACTCACATATGCCACTCCTGCCTCCCTTATCCATGGGCTTGCAAGGATGGTTCGGTGTTACAGACTTTTACACAAGGGCTTTGGACTCTCATATCTGTGGCATGTCTGGTGCTGTGTGACTTGTGTTTACACCCCTAGTGGGGATGATTTTGGTGTTATTGTCCACTGTTCAGCTTTTGCTATATGGGGTGTGTCATGATTAATGTGTACATTAATTGCTATGCATTGTGTAGTATGTTTCATATCTTTACTGTACACGTGCTTGTTGCAATACATGCTGTAGATAGTGTTCCACACTTTGGATGTGAAAGATGGACTGATGGTGTGATTTATGATGGGACTCTCTGACATGGTCAAGTAATGAGATGCCTGATGAGACACACACAGATGACTTTGAAGCATTAATCATGTGTTTCATGCCCTTTCTGCAGGGGGATGAGCCTCCAGAGCACCTTTGCCAGCAGACATGGCCCATTGGACGACGGAATTCTGGACACGTTTGTTGGTGCCCACATGCATATGTGTGCACAAGCAGAGGCACAGGGATTGCAGACCTACATCCTAGAACTGCTGACGTGTTCCAAGGAAATCCAGGCAAGGTGAGCAGCACAGGGGGGCCACAAGACAGCAAAGCTTGCACCAAGCGAGTTGCACATGCAGGCTTAGTCACAGCACTGAGGGTGAGCTTAGACGAATATTGGTGTTGAAGCACACAATGCAGCTCACATGTGTTGGTGGACTGATGGCAGTTGATTGTAAGGTTGTCTGGAACACATGCAGGGGCAGTGACACATACCCTCCGGTACACCAAGGTCCATTGGGGCACTTGTATCAACCATGTAGCCTTCCGAGACATGGAAAGGGGCAGCTCACAGGGACATACAACAAGGGACATACTCGGGTGCAGTGCATATCATTTCCATGTACTTTATGATAAATGCACTGCCAACTTTGTTTCGGTCATGGTGGTACGCAACTTGCTCAGAAGTCATGGCTTGCTATATGGGTCTGTCTGCTTACCCAGGGAACATTGCATGTTGTGTGAACTGTGACACATTGGTGTTCCATTTGCCACACACCCACCGGCAGCTGACTTACTGCATTGACTGTGTATGACCCGTCACATGGGTGATGTTATATATGGGTACGAAGCATCTACACCAGATTGTCTGTTTGGAGAGTAGTTTGTTGCTATGGGGCATGTTTGGTGTTGTGTTTGTGTGTAATTGGCACGTACAGGTTATTGACTGTGGCTCTCTTTGCAGCATTGCAGTGCTCCTGTAACCGGACCTTAGAGTGCGCAGGCAGGAGGCCAGCACTCAAAACCAGAGCTAAGTGTCTTGTTGTTTTTCTTTCAAACTGCTCTGCATAGGCTTTCTGGGGAGTGTACTAATGCATGGATGTATGTGTGGTTCAATTTTGTATGTTTTTTTCCCCCTAATCACCCGGAATCCTATGCAATTTTGAACCCTGTACCCTCTACCCGGTGTTCCTGCTTCCCGTACCTATCCAAGCAACGTTCCCTAACCCTCTTTCCCCGCTGGGGTTGCGGATGCCTGTGTAAGCCCCAAACTTGCAGGCGCCAAAACCCTAGAGGGGGTGGTTGGTTCCTACCACTCCTAAGCCTGGACTACTGAAGGCCATGACAATGATGTCCAAGTTTGTTTGGATTGTGTATGTGTTCATGCAGGTAGTACATTTTCGTGCATTCCCTAGTTTCATGTGTCATTCCTCCTCCCCTCTCCTGCCACTCATTCCAGTCATCCAGTGTGTCAACACCTGTCCCGACTGCATATCCCTGAACCTCCTTCCCCACCAGGGTCTCAGGGGCCTGTGTGAGTTTGACCTTGCAGGCACCCGGGACACGGTGGGGGTGGTTGTTTCGTGACACTCCCGCGCCTGTACACGGGACCTGTGACAGTACACATCCGTTCATGGTGCATCATCCTATGTCATGTACCACACATGGTTTACATCCTGTTGTGACATTGTTTTACTGTGCTACCTTGGTTGTTGCATCATTGTGGTAGTACTTGGCCTTTGTGAGGTACTGCTACGTCAAGTCATCTACTGGAGGGTGTTCTGGTTCGTTTTTCTGGCTTGGATGTTGTGATTTTGGAAATGAGTGTGGATTATGAGGGTGCAGGCACCTTTTTACACACAAGGTGGGAGAGGGTGACGAAGGGTAAAGGTGATCCTGTGGCCAGGTGGAATTGAGGTTTGGAGGCTCCATGACCCAGGTGCAGTTGTTCAGTGGGTCATGGTCATTTGTGAGGGAGGGGGGGGGTTGTTGTTGATAGTTGCCTTGCCCTGCAGTGTGATGGGAACTCTGACATTGTAATGGTGGTATCCTATGTACATGTTGTGTTCTGCTGATCAATGCCTGTTCATGTGTTGTGTTTACCTTTCAGGTGTGAGGGGATAGTTGTGGTTTGACATGCTGGGGTGTACACATGGTGAATGTTCACATGTGATGTGTAGAGAACACTGATGGTCACTTGAGTGCACATGCATATGTGGAGTGCATGTCCTTGCAGAACCAGACACTTGCACTCTGATGCACTATATGTACTCCCACCCTTGCATATCCATGTGTACACTGTTTGCCTTCTGGTGCCCGCTGTGTCCCTGCAGCACATGTTCTGTGACCAATTATGGATCCTGTACATGCCTAATTTGCTGTTTGATGTGGTCTGTCACTTAGATGTGATGCTCAGGGTGTGCATCACACACAATGGCTGTTCACTGTGCTGTGCGCTGAGCAGTGTGTTGCAGGAGTAGGACACAGTACACAGAAGCTGCAGTGTTGATTTTGCAATGCACAATGTGCATGTAGACAAGCATTCATTGTTATGTTACGTCTACAACTCTTGTAATGCATTTGAAAATGACTTATTTTGGGTGGGAGATTTTGTTGGTCTGTCATTTCATCTGATTCCGGGTCAGGCATCATTGTCTAATGCCACTGTAGATTTTGGACATGGCAATGTGTACCTTATCGTTACTGTGTTGGTGTATGGGTATTGCTTGCCATGTCATGTTGTGGTTTGGGAGGGTTTGAGTGACATGACAGTGATGGCCATGGCCTGTTTTGCAGGTGTGTGTGATGCACACCTTGCATGTCAGGGTCATCCGCTTCTCAGAGCAACTAGCTGGGGGTAGATCTTTCTCCGCGGCAGGGCCCTCCCTCTGGAACAGCCTTCCTGCCTCACTTGAACTTGAGGGGAACCATCTCCGGTTCGGGAAGCACCTCAAGACCTTCCTCTTTGCTTCTGCTTTCTCTCTGCCTCTCCCTTGCAGAATTCTTCACTGGAACTGCACTGGAGCTGCAACTGGGCCGCTCTCACCGACCTCGGTCCCTCCCCCTCCCCTTCCCCTTCCACTTTTCCCTTCCCCCTACCCCTGCACTTGCACAATCTAAATGACACCTGGCCTAGTAGTACTGTTGTCTGTCTTCCCTTGTTCCCCCCTCCCTGCCTCATCACACCTTGAAATACTTGTGTATAGGCCATATCATTGTTGTGTAGTGACCTTCAGTGTGTGTGTCTGGTAAGGAAAGGAGATGTGTTATGTAGTGGCTGTCTGTGTAATGCTGTCTTGCTGTGAGCCTGTGATGTCACATGGAATGTCACTGTGTGGATGGTGGAATGTTTATCTGAGGGTTCCATACTGAGGCAGTTAGAGCTCCCCTGCCTGGGTGATGGGGCCAGTGCTGATATAGTCCAAACTCTCATGTATTTATCCTTCCTGTAACCATGTCCTTAAGTTCCTGTAATAAACCTAAGAAGTAACACAAGAAAGGCTGGAAGTCACATCATAACAATGGCGACGAGGATGGCTTTCAAGAAGAACCTGCGCACATAAGAAGTTGAAGTCTGAAGGAGCCTGCTGCGGGGGGGTGCAGGAGAGAGGAGGACAAAGTGGACGTCAGCACTGCCCCTACAAACAAGTAAGAGACCCATCACCAAGGGCCAAGGAGGGGAGGAGCAAGGAAGTCCCACTACAGGTGCTCTATCTACAATGTGAAGACCCTAGCAATGAAGGTGGTGACAAGGGTATTGTCACAAAGTATCAGAACATATTACCACCTGCAAATGAAAGCTACTTATTTTCTATCTGGAAAATGAAGAGTAAAGCTAACACAGCAGTCTGAGGCTGGCAGGTGTGCCCCATAGAAGGGTGTCTTATGTTGGGAAAATGGTGATCATTCATACTGAGAGTGCCAGTGTGTGCAGGAAGTTGTAAAGCAACTTCGATTGCCTCAGGGATTTGGTCTGGCCAGCCACAGCGAATGTCCCGGCTGGGTGACGGTTGGCTGGAGGAGGTCCGTACTGCTCCAGGGTAGCGGTGTGACTGATGATGTCACAGAATACGCGGCAGGAGTTGGTGGACAAATGCGCATCATGCAGTGTTGCGACGCGAACGCTGAGGGAATTGGAACTGGGTAAATGTTCCAGTTATGACGCTCCCCATCAGTATGAGAAGCTTTGTGGTGAAATTTCGAGTAAAGAACCTGATGAACGTGGTTCAAGGCGTGATGACGTCCATATCTGCGGAGTGCGAGGCCGTTTGTGTGAGAGTGGCCCGTGGAAAACTATGCATTCCCTTTTCGTGGGGGAAGTTGCGCCGGTAGCCGGAAGAAGAATATAATGTCCAGGCGCATATGTCCAAATGGAAGAGGATCTGTGGAAAAGAGCCGTCATATGGAAGAAAGACACTGTCCATTGCGTGGCCGATTGGTGCGTCGGTTAAAGGACTCGAGCAAGGGTGCGTGTTGCTCTGTGGATTTGGATGGATACATGTTGCTGCAGAACTATCTCGTCGCACTGGGTTTGTTTCTCACATGGACAGACGGACAGGTAGGAATGCGTCACGTCTGTGAACGAGGCTGGAGAGGGTCTCGTTCGTGCACGAGAGCGAAGAAGGAGCTGAGTACTGAAAATTAATATATACTTTTGTGAATTTTTTTTATGGTAGCAACAATGTCCATCTGACATGCACTGCGGCTCATTTATCGCGGTTAAGATGAAGTAGCACTGCAGGTGTAGATAGTGAGCGGATGAAGCCATATAGAAGATTATGCGACACACATGATATATTTTTTATTCAGGGTCATTGGTGTGGGAAAGTAAAATTTATGTGATGTATAAAGTAATTAATTTGTGGATTTTCAGGATGGACAATTTGGACACTTCTTGGACGTTATAGTTATGAAGTTGTTTGCATCATAGTGAATAAGGGGATGTCCAATTTTCAGGATTGGAGTGCTGGATGAGAGTGCTAGATTTAATAAGTTTGAGGCATTTTAGGGTGCGTTGCAAAAACACAACAAGGGTATAGATCTTATTACATGTCCTCTAGGTGTTTAACAGGATGTGTACTAAGGTTATTATAAAATATGCATTAGCACTAATGTTTTGAGGCATTCTAGGTCTGGTCAGAGACCATTATGGACTTTTAAGTTTGTTGTGGTCCTACTTAGGGTCATAAGATGGCCATGGACTTGTAGGACTACACAAGTCAGATTAGGGTCATAACATGGTCATGAACTTTTAGAACAAAGAAGTTGAAATGTATGTTGTTCTACAGTTAGAAGTTTTGTTTACATTATACTACAGTCACAACAATGCGTTTAATAGCTGTGTAATGCAAAGTGTTTTGTGTCTGAGTTAGGTTGACTGTGTAATGGATGCACAAAGAAGGGCATGAAGGTAATATGTGGCAGGTTGTCACTCAGAAGTAGCGCCTTTGGTGTGAGTGACGCTGTGGGTATAATGTTAGAGGTAGCGCCTCTGGTGTGTGGGTCACGAGTGAGAGAGGTAGTGCCTCTGGTGTGTGTGGCTCAATTGGTATTTGAGGGAGGTAGCGCCTCCGCTGTGGTTATAATGAGAGGTAGCGCCTCTGTTGTGTCTGTCACGAATAGGATTAACATGAGGTAGCGCCTCTGGTTTGAGTGACATTGTAGACTACTTAGAGGTAGCGCCTCTGGTATGTGGGTCACGGTAGAGAGAGGTAGCGCCTCTGGTGAGTGTGGCCCAATTGGTATTTGAGGGAGGTAGCGCCTCTGGTTAATATGTCAAATGGGTATTGAAGTGAGGTAGCGCCTCTGATGTGAGGGACACTGGGGTTTGATGGAGGTAGCGCCTCCGGTTCGTATGCAAAGAATTGTATTGGAGAGAGGTAGCGCCTCTGGTGTGCATGGACCCTAGTGTACGCGAGGGAGGTAGCACCTCCAGCGTGTGGAACATTCTGTTGTGCGAGAGGTAGCGCCTCTGCCAGTATGGAGTAAGGCTGGAAACATAGTAGATTAGTGTCGCATTGTATTGTTTCCACAAATATTTAAAGGCGGTAGCACCTTCGTTTTTTTTCGATATTTTTCCTATATATTTCTGTGCCAAAGACAGCGTTTTCTCCAGATAGTCTGTTTGGCATTGTACTCTTGTAATGCTGTTTTAGGTCATCAGTAGTCAAATGCCTGGTACACAGATGGACTTGGGATGTCTGGCCAGTGTCTCATGTTGATCTGTGGTATTTGGTTGTGTTGTCTGATCTGGTTACACCTGATAGGCTGAGTCTATTTGGAATTCTTAATTGTTTTGCCTCTCTGTGTGGGTGTGTTTGGTGAGGCAAGGAGATGTGTTGTGTAATGACCTTCTGTGTGTGTGTCTGGTAAGGAAAGGAGATGTGTTGTGTAGTTACCTTCAGTGTGTGTGTCTGGTAAGGAAAGGAGATGTGTTGTGTAGTGACCTTCTGTGTGTGTGTCTGGTAAGGGAAGGAGATGTGGTATGTAGTGGCTGTCTGTGTAATGCTGTCTTGCTGTGAGCCTGTGATGTCACATGGAATGTCACTGTGTGGATGGTGGAATGTTTATCTGAGGGTTCCATACTGAGGCAGTTAGAGCTCCCCTGCTTGGGTGATGGGGCCAGTGCTGATATAGTCCAAACTCTCATGTATTTATCCTTCCTGTAACCATGTCCTTAAGTTCCTGTAATAAACCTAAGAAGTAACACAAGAAAGGCTGGAAGTCACATCATAACAATCATGTCATATGTCATATGTGTGCCTTTTGGTCACACAGGATAGCTTGTGTTTAAGTAGCTAGGGATGCAGACGATGTGGCACTTCCATGGCGACTATCTCAGGGTGGTAGGGTTGTGACAGTTGACTGTCTCTTTGTCATCATCGATTGTCACCTGGTATGTGCCAGGCCTGTGTGCACTCCGCAGGGGTGGGAGTTTAGGTGAAAAATGTGGCCACAAGCTGGGTCCGGGCTTCCTCGCCACGTGCCCTGTCCCCTCCCATGGGCAGCGCATGTGCCTGTGGTTGGGGATGTGGGGGCACCACCATGTCCATCGGGACGCCCTGCCGTGTTGCAACATTGTGCAGGACACATGCTGCCATAATGATCCTGTACACTACTGGTGGTGCATAGAGTAGTTGCCCGCCAGAGCGGTCAAGGGAGCGGAAACGTGACTTGAGCACTCCGAATGTGCGCTCCACTATGGCCCTGGTTGCAATATGGGCGGCGTTGTATCTTACCTGAGGTGGTGTGGTGGGGTTCCGGATTGGCGTCATCATGTGGTTGCTCAGAGGGTAGGCACTGTCCCCTGGGGAGGTGATAATAGTTGAGATTATTAGGGTTTGGGTATTTGTCTGTGTGTGACTTGCATGCATGTGCAAGGGCATTTGAACTGACCTAGGAGCCATGTGTCGCCATGCTGCCCAGCTTCCAGGGCCCGGCTCAGGGCGGACATTCTGTATATGAAACTGTAATGGGTGGAGCCAGGGTAGTTTGCATAGACAGAGGTTATGATTCCCTTTGCATCGCATACCACCTGTACATTGATGGAATGCCAGTGCTTGCGGTTTCGGTAGATGTGCTCAGTGGCCCTAGGTGGACATGGAGTGCAATCTATGGCACCGAGCACTTTGGGGAAGTGTGCCACCCTGAAAAAATCCAGGACAACGGCCTGAATTTCTGCGGGTGTTCTGGGCATGTATATGTGCCTGCGGACTGAGGGGCGCGCTGTCATGATTGCCAGTACCTGGTGTAGGCAGCGTGACTGCGTGGCCTGAGAGACCCCCCCCACTATGGCAGTGGTCCGCTGAAATGACCCAGTGGCCAAAAAATGAAGGACATTGAGCAGCTTCTCCAAGGGGTTCAATGCTTGGGAGCAAAGGATGGGGGATGTAAGGTCATCTTCCCACTCCCTGACCAGGTCTAGGATGATATGGGGTGGAAACCTATACCTGCCATAGACCTGGTCGTCAGGCATCCCAAAAAGGCTTGTCCGTGGTGCGAAAATGCGTGCCCTGGCTATTCTCCTCCTCCTGCGGTGTCCCACGATCAGTGCTGCGACAAATGGGGCATTCATCGTAGCTGTATATACGTGTTTGTTGTTTGCGCGCACTTTTGTACTGTGCATGGGGACGCTTCCGCCTGCCTTCGTGTGGCGGACGCGTTGACGCCTATGCGCGTCTTGTAAGAGGATTCAATTCAACACTACAGCTAAGTCAATGCCTAGTCTGGGATACTGAATGGAAACCATTATTGATATATCTTTATGTCCAGTTCATGCGTTCTGGATGACTACCCCTATATAACACCCCTCTCTTTGAATCCCCCTGACCCCACTGAGCCAAGAAGTAGTTCTGTTTTGCAAGTTAAAAGGTTTATTTGATAATTTAAACAATAGATATATATATCACACTTTATAATAATTTAATAATTGAATATCACACTGAATCTGAGCAGTAATCAATAATGGATAGTCTGGCACTAGCCCACTTCTTTATAATCAATGATGAGTGGTTATAGGATGGATAAGATAGCAACAATACTTTATGGTTTCAAATGGATGCAAGGTGGAATGAAAATGCAGTACAGAAAATACTCAATATGCGTTCAGCAAAACAATGTAATCACTTTTCTCTGGCAATCCCCTTCCCCCTTTATGCAATGCAAGGAAATGGAAGGAAAGCACACAGTTCTCAGAAATGCAATCAAATGTAATTCAGTTCACCCCAGCAGCTTAGACTACAGAAGTTTACAACACAGGCCCAAAATGCTTTTATATGTGCTGGCAATGAAGTGAAAAATATGCTAAAATGCTTTTAATTCCCTCTAGAGGTTCAGGGTGAGTGGTATCAAGTTAATATTAGTCCAGGCTCACTTTAGCAAGGATCTAGGAGTAACTAGCAGGTTAAACGAATTTTTGGCAACTGAAAGCAAGAAAACTGCTGTTTTCACACGTTGAGAAATTTGCAAATTGTGGCAAATTCGCGAGTGCATTTTTCGGCAAAAGTATCAGGAGTAGGAATGCGGTTCTAGGTTCTTAGGAAAGATACGATTCTAAGCTTTCAGAGGAAAGTTACTGCAAGTTCCTAGCACAAACGGTTACAGAGTTATGAACGATTAAATAAAGGTAGTTTTTCGGATTTGGAATGTTAAAATTCAAAGTGACAAGTGACAGCTAGCAACTAGAAAATGACAGGTGACAGCTTTACAAATGACAGGTGACAGTTAGGAGGCAGTTCTACTTAGATTAAAATAGATTGAATTATATTATTTTAACTAAGAGATTGGTTCTGCACAGTCTTGCTAGGTACTCACACTATATTCTTGAATTAGAATGGGCCTCGCCACGGATCTGGTCAGGTTTTAGACTGGACTCTGGTCTGGTCTCGGCACATCACAGTGATCTGGGTCAGCTCTCTGGCTCTGCTAACAGTGGTCTGGGTCAGCTCTGCTCTCTCTCTGGGTACAGCACTGCTTCTGGATCTTTCTGCACCGCTTTATCTGGAGATTGATGGATTTGAAGTCTGGATCTCTGGATGTGGTATGGTCCGGCAGAGCGTGTTGCAGCAAATGGAATTGAATGTCCCTATCTGTCCTGTCTGTCTGCTTTTATGTGTTTTGAAAATGGGTGTGTGTGCAGCATCACTAGGCTCTACCCCTCTCCACTTGTCATTGGCCACTTCCTCCTCTTCCCCTTGATTGGGGGAATGGAATGAAGTGTCATCATGATGAGGTCTGTTTATGGTACAGAGAACCCATCCCTGTCAACTTTACACACAATCTATATTTGATCCAAAAGACATATTTGCACAGGTACACATTTGTTTAAAATTACATGCACCCATCACATATCACAGGGGGTATACCCTGTCCAAATCTGCTCTTCCTGGGAGCTTGCATTCAGAAATGGCAACATATTTCACTTTTTGGTCAGGTTACCAATATCAGATTCTTACTCAAATTTATACACATGTGCGCAAGGAGTATGGACATTACTTGATGAAGTGTCAGATTTTTAACATGCATACATTTTAAGTAATACCCTCTTAACTGCTAGTTTGCCCCCAGATCATGCCACCGGTTCTAAAAACCTCTTAAAATGTGGGCAGAAAAATCACAAGAATTATGGTATCATTTAAATAATTATGACAAGTCCGTACTATGAGTTATTCATCTTTTTCTAAGACCATATTCTGGCTACAGGGGTGTGTCTTTTCAGGTCGCATGGTACAGAAACCAGTCTTTCCACTTTCTTCAAGCTCAGCCTCTGTCTCCAGTTTCTCCCCCTCCCAGTTTCTGCCAAGAGGAAGCCATTTTTATTACCCTTGCATTAAACCATCTGCTTGGGCCCTGGAAGGCCCATTGTTCAAGAGGAAGCCATTTATAGCCCCCATAATAAAACATTTGCCTGAGTCAGGACAGGGCTTTGTTCAATTTCCTGCAGAGCCCAGGTAATTCAATCAGAGAAATGTCATATCCCTTTTGGTGGGAGCAGCAAAAGGGCAGCTAGGCCTGGGAACACAGCTGTTGTGCAAGTCTCATCTCCTGTCGGGGGTAGCTGGTGGGCAGAATTCAGTTCCTTAAGCCAGGTCTCAGATAAAATGTCACTTTTGTTCCCCAGTTTAAGTCAAGACAATGTTTACATATGCAGCTAGAATGCTGATTCTAAGTTCAAAACTATGGCATTTCAACAGTGACAACTATGTGCCACTCAAAAGTAGGTCACTCAGTTAATTTAAACATTTAGATTTTTAGTGTCTTTCAGTCCAAATTTACTTAAACTGCTGAAATCCACAGCTCAGCCAGTCTTGTTATAAACCTTCAGGTCACTTCAGAATATAACTTTACATTGGATCCACCTCTCAGTAAGTCTTTCTTTGGCATGCTTTGGGTTCATCTATTCAGTTTTACACACATAAAAAAATCTGGTGGTTTTAAAACACCGGCTTTCTGATAGTGGTGAGTACTGGTACTGCACCCATTTTTGGGATTTAAGAAAATGAGTTCCCCACAATTCTAGGTTGCTTTTGGCAATCAGCATTGCCATTCCCAATGGTTTCAGACTACTGTGTGGGTAGTCCAATGGTGGTTTTAGGCAGTGCCCTTCTGTGCCCATAACATCGGCAAAATGGGTGGCAGCCTATTCTTCATGCATTTCCCTGTGCATTTTCTGGGAAGCTCTGGCCATCATGATGTTTTCAATGCCAGTACTGCACAGTTTTTGAGGTAGGGCTTGGATGCATGGGTAAAAACATCCCACAAGCCCCCCTCTTGCGATGGCCATTCTATTTCACTAATGGGACTCGCAAGACCTGGGATGTTTCCTCATCTTCTTCCAATAGATGGCACAGTTCAGCATCTTTTCCTCCATCCGGTACTGATCGATCGGTTCTCCTCGCCGGTCCTGATGGGAATATTGTCTCTGCTCCCGGTCTCCGGATCGTCCTCCTTGGCCCGTCTCCAGGTTTTCTTTCTCCTAGGACGACAAAGGAAGAGCGGCAATACCTATTCATGGACATTTTTCCCCCACCCTTGATATAGTGGGGTGGCATATAAATTTATAGTCAAAACATATGAACATGCACATTTCTTTTTCCCTTCAACAACAAAAACACCCACATTGAGAAACTCAGAATTTGATAGGCGATATGTAGGATATTTTAAGTTAGAACTGAATTAATCTGAGACAGTACCCTCTAGGATTCCAGAGGATTCCTCCAGTTGTTGCAGAGTGTGCCTGGGATGGCAACACTTCAACTGGTTTATGTGGACCCACTTGTCTTCCCCCTCTGCCAAACCGCCTTTGGGGATGCGGATCTTGTAGGCCACAGGGGAGATTTTGTCTATAATCTCAAAGGGTCCCTTCCATGTAGGCAAAAATGTTCGCTGTTTTGCCTGGTTCCTTTGGAAATTGTATAGATAGACCCGGTCCCCCACCTGATATTCCTTCCTGGAAGTTTTCAGGTCATAGTGGGTCTTCATGCTATCAGCTGATCTTTCTAGATTCCGCTGAGCATAAGCAAAAGCATGTTGAAGGTGTTTCCTTAAATTCTCCACATACTCATGAGTTGTGGAGGCATTTATCAGTGTCTGCTCTTGGGTCCTGTAGAGCAAATGCTGAGGAAGCACCATCTTGCGCCCAGTCATCAACTCAAATGTTGACATTTTGGTTGCAGATGAAGGGGTAGATCTGATGGCCATTAGGACCAGAGGTAATCGGATATCCCAACTTGGCCCAGAATCTGCCACAAACTTTTTTAGTATGATCACAATGGTTCAGTTATATCTCTCAACTGCCCCAGAAGAAGCTGGCCGGTAAGCAATATGCAACTTCCTTTTGACCCCCAGTATCTCCCACATCTTTGTCATTACTTCACTGGTGAAGTGGCTACCTCTGTCTGACTCAATCCTTTGAGGTAGACCAAAACGGGAAAAGATGTGGTTAATCATCAGGGCAGCTGCAGTTTCTGCCTTGCAATTTGGGGCTGGGAGACATTCCACCCACTTGGTAAACAAGCATGTCACAGTCAACATGTACTTATTCCCCCTAGCAGAGCGAATCACAGGGCCTACAAAGTCAATTTGTAAATCTGACCATGGCAGTGTCATCCCCCTCTTTTGGAGAGGCGCACGGTGCGTGAGGGATGATGGCTGAAATTGTGCACACACAAGACACCCCTTCAAGTATTGGTCGAGGTCCTGCCCCATGTGTGGCCAGTATGCAACCTCTTTTAAGATTTCCAATGTTGTGTGAAACCCCCTATGACCGGCGGTGGCCGCATCATGGGCGTGACTTAACATCAAGCTTCGGAATGAGGTAGGAACCACCCACTGATCGTGGCCAGCTTTGGATTTCCTTACCAGCAAACCGTCTTGGATTCGGAACATTTTTGGACATTTCATCAACACTCTTAGGTCCTCTTTCCCAGTGTAATCGGTATCCGTCAGGGGAAAGTTCTCAGGGTCCTCAAGGTGTTGGTAAAACTTGCCAATAATTGGATCCCCCTTCTGAGCTGTAATCAAATCAGCATCAGGGGTCTCCTTACTCCATTGTGCAATTGAAAGGTCGTTGTGAGCATTTGTCTGGGACCTAGTGATAGCAGTGACCTGGATTTCCCCCAACAGGGACTCAATCTCAATTAGATCCCCTTGGATGGCCCCGGTTTTGGCCAGCTGATCAGCTAAGTCATTTCCAGCTTTGTCTGGTCCCTCTACTTTGGAATGACCCTTGATCTTTTTCCAATAGATGGTCATCTCATTCGAGGTGACTAGATCATCAATGTTTTGGATCAACTTCCCATGTTTCAAGGGTTTGTTGTTAGCACATAACATGCCTCTGGTTTTCCAATTAACCAGGTGCTCCATGAACCCGTTCCGTACATAATCCGAATCTGTGATTATGACCAGTTCGCGGAGTTGATGCTGGACAGCAGTGAGGATGGCCTGATGCACAGCCATCAATTCTGCCACCTGACTACTTCGGGGACCAATTTTCTATCCAGCGGAGGGTACTGGGGACTCATTCACCCATGCATTCCCTACGCCAGCCACCAGTTCTTTCTCCCCGTCGTTGTCAACATGGTACGAGCATCCATCCACATAGACAGTGGGCATTCCCTCACACTTGTCCTCTTCAAAGACTTTGTGGGGGAAATTAAGGTATGCCTCCATGTTGTCCTTTATTTTTAGACTTTCGTCCTCGAGACAGTTTTCTCTGGCACAATCATGCAAGTCAGCCAGACCTTGCGCGAGGGGACTCTTCTTGTTTTGGCCATATCTGACCTCCACAGGAAAGCCTTGCATTGACAGAATCCAGGAAGTAATTCGGGAATTACTCAAATTTCCGGCCCGGATTCTATCACTTTGGAGATATTGCAGAGGCTGGTGTGGAGTCTCCACTATGATGTGTTCCCCCTGGATAAATGGGCGGTAATTCTTCAATGCCCACACCGTTGCCAGGAGTGCCTTCTCACAATCGTTGAATTTTTCCTCCACAGAGGATAAAGTTTTGCTCGCATAGGAGATTACTTTATTGACCTTGTCATGCTTTTGGTATAATACCGCCGACAAGCACGTATTAGAGAACCCCGTCTCCAGGAAGAACTCCTTGTTTCTGACAGGGTAAGCTAGGCAAGGCGCTTGTGAGAGGCTTCTCTTGAGTTGTTTTACCGCCTCGGCTTGTTCTGGACCCCATTCCCACTTGACCCCCCCTTCAGGAGATGAATCAAGGGTCTGGTGATTTCTGCGTAGCCCTCAATGAACTTTCTGCTGTAATTAGTCAGTCCAAGGAGGCTCCTTAGTTCCCGCACAGTTGTGGGGTGTTTCAGTTTCTGAAGTGCTTCCACTTTCTTTTCCTGGGGACAGAGACCCTGAGGAGTAATCTCATGCCCCAAGAAATTAACACGGGTTCTACACCACTGTGCTTTCTGAAAGGAAAGTTTTGCTCCGGCGGCCCTCAACTGCGTCAGAACATAACGGATATCCGCTATGTGTTCCTCCACAGATGAACTTTTGATGAGGACATCATCTACATAAGCCAGGTTACCCCTCGCACCCAGGTTGGGCATGGCCTTATGTAGGAAAATATTGAACTCATTACCGGAGTTAAGATATCCGAAGGGAGTCCGGGTCCATGTATACTGCTGGCCCCCAAAGGTAAAAGCCAGCTTGTTTTGGTCCTCCCTACTGACCGGCACGGTCCAGTATCCATTGGTCAGGTCTATTGCAGTGAATACCTGTGACCCCTGGATCTGGGCCAGCCCTTGGTCAATGTAGGGCAGAGGCCATCACGAAGTATGGACCCGTTTGTTGAGCTCCCTGAGGTCAGCGCAGAGTCTCCACTGGCCGTTTGGCTTCAATATTCCCAGCACCGGATTATTGAAGGTGCTGTGGACTGGACGGATTATTCCCCGGGACTCAAGGTTCTAATTATTTCAGTAAGGGACTCCATTGATGCGAGAGGCAAGCGATATTGCTTCACAAACACTGGAGTCATGCCAGGGTCCGTGGGGATTGTTGTTGTGTGGATGTCAGTGCGACCACAGTCATATGAGTCTACCGCAAAGAGATCTTGGAAATCCAAGAAAACTTGTTTCAACTTTTGCTTTTGTTCCAGAGTCACACAGGCATCAGCTAGGTTGACTCTCTCTTCCACCATCTGCCTGAAGCCTGGAAAGACTTCTGGTTTGGCTATCTCAGCGGCCTCCTCCAGCTGGGTGGAGAAGTCCCTGGTCAGAGTGCTGATTTGGACTGGAGGCTTCAGGTGGGAAAGGCAGCCCTCATGGACCTGGAAGATCACCTCATCCCTCCTGAAGTCACAAGTCAAATCTTCCTTACCATAAGGGAAAGAAGTGTACACCAGGAAGTTCCCCCCATGCCGGGTAAAAATCCTGTCTGGTGTTGTATTGTCATCACTGTCACTGTCAAAGCAGTCCTTGGGGATTGGCCCTAACAGTTCATTACCTAAATCTATGGAAAAATGTCGGTCATCAACCGCCATTCCAATAATGGTGCCTGCGGCTAGAGTAATACTCTTTAAGTCGCTGTTATCCACCTCTATTAGAATGGTGTCATGTTCTATGTTGACTAATGGAGTTGGGTTTACCCCCAACCCTTGCTGTTGGAGAGAAGCGTTTAGATGTATGTAAGCATCAGGGTTTTTCAAATGTTGTCCTCTTTTTACTTTCACTTCCAGGGAGAATTGTCGGGTCCTTTCTGGGATG
The DNA here is from genome assembly GCF_040938575.1 of Ambystoma mexicanum. Taxonomy (NCBI): domain Eukaryota; kingdom Metazoa; phylum Chordata; class Amphibia; order Caudata; family Ambystomatidae; genus Ambystoma; species Ambystoma mexicanum. The sequence continues at coordinate 489,572,040 of NC_090926.1, read as the reverse complement.
GTGACTTCCGCTTTAATATGAATTTCAACTGCATAAGGTAGCAATTGAGCTGACCTAAATGCTTTTTCCAGATCATCAAAGCCCATGGGATTATCCGCTAATCGGGACCAAGCTTTGAAGTTTATTAGGTCCAAACTAATGGCAAAGCGATTGAGAATGTTACTGCCTAAGTAAAAGGCGACATGGACGTCTCGCACGACCCAACAATTGTGGACTATGCTCTTGTTGCCAATGGAGATTTTGAGCATACACCTGCTTGGCAGGAGATGTTTGGAATTGGGTGCTTCCAGGTCCATTTCCCATTTGTCTATCAGTTTGAATGTGGGAATGGCTAGATCTTTTGGGAGTTGGCGGAACATGGCTTCGCTGATGAAGCTCTTACCGTTGTTCACACACACTCGAGCGAGAACAGAGTCCTTCCCATCATTTAACTGGACAGGGATGAACAACTGCTCTCCAATTTGCCGAATATCAGCCAGGCTCTGAGCTGATTTCACATCTTTCTGGACTATAGGAGTGGGAGTTTCTGATAGTGGATTAGTAAAGAATTTCAGGGTGTTTCCTTCCAGTGTGGAATACCACCTTAAGCTGGAAGGAAGGTTGATTTTCAGAAATAGAGAGGACCCCCCATCAGCAGTCTGTTGTCCTACTGCTATTACTGTCACGTCTGGAATTTGGTTGTTCTGGAAGTGAAATTCTACTTGGTCAGATTTTTGTTCAACCATGTGGCAGGTGCCGTTTAAACTAACATGGTTGACACTCTGTTTTAATTTTATTGGTCGGCTAGTCTGGGTCCAGAGGACCTTGTTTACGCAATCTATTAGGGGTGACAACCTTCTCAGGAGGTCATTCCCTAGTAAACAAGGGGTGCCCTCTGGAGTTACAACTATGACCGGGTGTTTCAACTTGTGTCGCCCAATTTTAATGTCCAAATCTGCCGTCCCCTCGACGGGAATTTCCTTCCCGTCAAAGTTCTGGAGTTGTCCAGGAAGTGAGGTGAGAGGATTTTTTTAATTCCCTCCCCTTCCTGCATTCAGTTCATCAAAGGCCCTTCTGGACAGAAGGGTAGCTTGAGATCCCGTGTCCACCAGTGCCAAAATTGTACCCTGTCCCTGTATTTGTACCGGGGCATAGTATCTTCCCTCCTTCTCCTCAAGGGGGCACAGATAATGCACATTTTTGGACAACTGGTGGGCTAACTTTCTGGTTTTGGACATCGCTAGCGAAGAGATTTGGGCAGAATTCTGTGGAGAGCCTTGGGAATCTGAAAGAAAAAGTTGGCAACTGGAGATCAGAGCCATTGTGGGTTCCCCTGGCTCCGGTTCCGGGCCGCCTCCCCCTTTTGGGAGGCAGTCATCAGGATGGGTTTGAACCAGGGGATTTTCTTGCTGTTGGTTCTGGGATGAGATGGTGGGCGGCGGTAGCTCAGTCTCCACATCTCCCCAGTCTGGATTGGCATCCCTAGGAACCCATTTTTCTTTGGGAGGAGTTCCCCCCTCTCTGAAGGAGAAGATCCTTTTCCCAGGATCCTCTGAGGATCCCTCTCCCTCAAATTGGAAGATCTGTACCTCCTCCTCAAACTGAGTCTGTTTGGGTCTTTTGTTTCTCCTACCCCCCCTCTGCTCCTTAGGAGACAGACTTTCAGGGGCAAGAGATTTTGTTTCCGGTTCCTGGGTTTCCAGGGGCTGTTTACAAGTGAGGAAGGAAGCTTCCTCCAAGGCTTTACACCCCCCTTCCCTTTGTGCCTCCTCCCTGGGAACCGGTGAGTTATCGGGGTGCTGCCCCCGTCATTGTTCTGGGGCACCAGGTCCAGAGTTGGATGCGTTCTGCGCCGGCATGCCGATCTGAGGGTTCTGCTGAGCCCTCAGTATGTGACCCAGATCCCGTGCCATATTTTGGACCTGGCGCTCTAACTGGGAAACCCGCTCAGGCTGATACGGGGCCCTGTTTTCTCCCCTGGGCTGATCCCGGGAAGGGTAGCTATCCCTTCTTTGGTAGTACCCCTGGTTGGGAAGATTTGGATACCCCTCCACCCTTGGCCTCCCTCTCCCGGATTCGGTTGTCTGGGCTCAGGGAATTGGGGAAAGAAGGGTGGAGGATTTTGGGGCTGGAAGTTGGGTGGATACCTGGGGAAGAAGTTCTGCCCAGGGTTTGGAGAATTTCTGCCATCCAGTGGGAAGTTAGGAGGGAAGTTCCCTGGGTTAGGTGCTTGGCTGGATCCCCCCCCTTGGGCTGGAGGAGTCCACACATAACCCAGGATGGGTCTGTTTCCCTTGTAACGGGGGCTTACATAATCAGGAGAGCGAGGGACCCCATTTGTGGGGCTGCCTCCCTGGCTCCCTGTCTGTGACTGGCCCGAGGACCTTCTGGGCCTAGCATTATTAGGTGCAGGTAGGTTTTTAGGCCCCCCATCTCCAAATCTAAAACAGGGGTGACCTTTACTTCTGCCACCTTGGCAGCAGCAGGGGTGCTGTTGGTTTTGGTATTTTTAGGCTGGTTTTTGTTTTCCACCGGTTTCTGCACCTCGTAGATGCGGGTGGCTTGTTCAATGACCCATTCTAAAGATCTTTTCTCATGAAAATCTCTCACGAGCTGGGTCATTATATATTTGGGCAAGGCATGGAAAAATGTATTGACAAATTCTCTGCTGTCTGTGCGCACCCTTCTGGTGGTCTGCGCAAAAGCACGCTTTAACTCCTGCACAAACTCTTGTGGGGCCTGATCCTCCCCACATTATAAATTGTAGGCTGCCTTGCGAGCCTCTTGAGGATTTCTATGAGTAGAAAAATGTTTCAAGATGGCCGCCTTATGGGTGGACCATCTTAAATGATTTTGGTCCTCCAGCCCCGCAAAGAAACTGGAGTATTCCGGGGAGAAGGTCCACTTCACATATTGAATACAGCTTTGGCTGTCCTTCAAATGAAAAGTCTCCATCATTTGCTCATAGAACTCCAAGTGTTCCCAAACAGAGTACTTGGCGTTCTTGTGCTAAGGCGTGATGACACTCCTGATTGCCTTAATCTGTTTCAATGGGTCCTTAATCAAGGCCCTTTTTGCCTTATTGGCCTTTTTGGTTCGGGTAACCCTTGTCCATTCGTCCTCTGACTCAGAGGCACTGCTCCCAGAGGTTCCTGTCTGATCTTCCAGGCTTTCCCGGATTCTGCGAGCCTGGGAATGGCTGGCAGAATGTGGGGACCTGGTCTCCTGTTTTCTGTACCGTTCAGAGGAGTCTTCAGATTCCTCTTTGCTGCCAGGATTTGATGGGTACCCCCCCACTGACCTAACTGGGCAGAGGTTTTCAGGATGCCCTTAATGGGCCTACTCTCCTGGGGTTCCCCACTAAATTGCACTGTGCTTGGGTGCCCATACCCGGATGCCCGCCCATCCATTCTTGGGAGGTACTGGCCTATGAGACCCATGCTTCGGGCTGGATAGTAATCTGCCATCCCTGTGGCCCTGTGCTCATGTGCGCCAGGGGACATGTGGGTGGCAGAGTCCAGGGACTGAGAGAGATAAAGGCCTCTGGTACTAGGGCTCCTGGGGTTATGCTCAGGAGTTTCTCTTTCCCAGCGAACCTCATCTCTATCCGCCCCTGCTCCCTGTTGCAATGCAAGAGCCTGCGCCTTCAGTTCCTCAGTTAAGGCCTTACTAGACTCTATCAGTCTCTCCTGCATCGCTACCTGTTGTTGGAGCCTATCATTGTGCTGGCAGAGAGCCTCATTCTCTCTCTGCGTTTCCTGATTGGTCCTGGAGCACTGGGCCAGTCTTTGCTGCAGGAGGGTTACCTCCTGAGCTGTGTCCCTATTGGCCTGCTCCTTTCTTGCCAGAGCATCCTCCACCTTCCTCGTGTGCTCTAACAAGTTCTGGTGTTCTTTTTGGAGGTCACCCAGTCCCTGGTGGGCCAGGTGATTTTCTTCCCTTTTTCTCCTTAAGTGGCAGACTTCCTGGCCTAAGGTGTCCCTTTCCTGACCAAGAGCTTGAATTTGTGACGCCAGGTCGTCCCTTTGCCTTTGGAAGGCACCAGCTTTCTGGCGCTCCTGATCAAACTCTGCCTGGGTATCCAGGTCTTTCAGAATCACTTTATTGCTCTCTGCCTTCTCCCTATCTAGGTGGCTTTGCAGGGTGACTACCTGCTCAGCACATGCCCTATTGAAGTCTAACTGTTGCTCCAGCTTTTTCTGGCTCTGCAGTAGGGAGTCCAAACCTTCTTGGTACTCCTTCTGCAAGGCCAGAAATCTGGTATCCTGGTCAGCCTTTTCCTGTTGCAGGATGTCCATATCCCTCTTTATTTTAATGATGTGATGTCTACTCTCATTTTCTGACTCCTGGCTCCCCTGCAGCCTCTGCTCAGAAGAGACCAGGTCAGATTGGACCTTCTCTAACGCCATCTGTCGCTTATTCGCCAGATCTTGGCTTTCAGTACATTTATCCTGCATGTCTCCCATATATAGGTACAGGTATGCCGCTATCCTAACCATCTTGTCTTGTTCATCCTTAGCTTTAGGAGCCATGTATAGTTCACTCAGGGCCACATGTAAGGGACCCTGATCTCTCCATTTATCTGACCCTGTTTCCGTGACCTGTTGCGTGATGGCCTGCAACCAGACCATGCGGTCCAGGTGAGTCCACTCACCTCTCACAAATAACTTATGTAAGAAGTGCTCTCTGGCTATTTTCATGTCTACTAAGGTCGTCATTCTAGAGATTGGTCTCTGTCCTGACTTACAGAAGTTTATATTTTATTTTTGCAAAACAGACCTTTTCCTTAGAGCGTTCCTTTGGGGAGTGCTTTACAGCGTAACACAGCGTGGTGATCCGACCGGATATGTGTATCTGGTCAGCTGGCACGCTGTATTAATCTGCACAAATGGTAGATCTAACCCAAACGTCCCGCTCGAGCCCCCAATTTGTAAGAGGATTCAATTCAACACTACAGCTAAGTCAATGCCTAGTCTGGGATACTGAATGGAAACCCTTATTGATATATCTTTATGTCCAGTTCATTCGTTCTGGATGACTACCCCTATATAACACCCCTCTCTTTGAATCCCCCTGACCCCACTGAGCCAAGAAGTAGTTCTGTTTTGCAAGTTAAAAGGTTTATTTGATAATTTAAACAATAGATATATATATATATATCACAGTTTATAATAATTTAATAATTGAATATCACACTGAATCTGAGCAGTAATCAATAATGGATAGTCTGGCACTAGCCCACTTCTTTATAATCAATGATGAGTGGTTATAGGATGGATAAGATAGCAACAATACTTTATGGTTTCAAATGGATGCAAGGTGGAATGAAAATGCAGTACAGAAAATACTCAATATGCGTTCAGCAAAACAATGTAATCACTTTTCTCTGGCAATCCCCTCCCCCCTTTATGCAATGCAAGGAAATGGAAGGAAAGCACACAGTTCTCAGAAATGCAATCAAATGTAATTCAGTTCACCCCAGCAGCTTAGACTACAGAAGTTTACAACACAGGCCCAAAATGCTTTTATATGTGCTGGCAATGAAGTGAAAAATAAGCTAAAATGCTTTTAATTCCCTCTAGAGGTTCAGGGTGAGTGGTATCAAGTTAATATTAGTCCAGGCTCACTTTAGCAAGGATCTAGGAGTAACTAGCAGGTTAAACGAATTTTTGGCAACTGAAAGCAAGAAAACTGTTGTTTTCACACGTTGAGAAATTTGCAAATCGCGGCAAATTCGCGAGTGCGTTTTTCACGATTGCGGCAAAAGTATCGGGGGTAGGTTCGTAGAAAAAATCCACTATTCTAAGTTTCAGAGGAAAGTTACTGCAAGTTCCTAGCACAAATGGTTACGGAGTTATGAACGATTAAATAAAGGTAGTTTTTCGGATTTGGAATGTTAAAATTCAAAGTGACAAGTGACAGCTAGCAACTAGAAAATGACAGGTGACAGCTTTACAAATGACAGGTGACAGTTAGGAGGCAGTTCTACTTAGATTAAAATAGATTGAATTATATTATTTTAACTAAGAGATTGGTTCTGCACAGTCTTGCTAGGTACTCACACTATATTCTTGAATTAGAATGGGCCTCGCCACGGATCTGTTCAGGTTTTAGACTGGACTCTGGTCTGGTCTCGGCACTTCACAGTGATCTGGGTCAGCTCTATGGCTCTGCTAACAGTGGTCTGGGTCAGCTCTGCTCTCTCTCTGGGTACAGCACTGCTTCTGGATATTTCTGCACAGCTTTCTCTGGAGATTGATGGATTTGAAGTCTGGATCTCTGGATGTGGTATGGTCCGGCAGAGCGCGTTGCAGCAAATGGAATTGAATGTCCCTATCTGTCCTGTCTGTCTGCTTTTATGTGTTTTGAAAATGGGTGTGTGTGCAGCATCACTAGGCTCTACCCCTCTCCACTTGTCATTGGCCACTTCCTCCTCTTCTCCTTGATTGGGGGAATGAAATGAAGTGTCATCATGATGAGGTCTGTTTATGGTACAGAGAACCCACCCCTGTCAACTTTACACACAATCTATATTTGATCCAAAAGACATATTTGCACAGGTACACATTTGTTTAAAATTACATGCACCCATCACATATCACAGGAGGTATACCCTGTCCAAATCTGCTCTTCCTGGGTGCTTGCATTCAGAAATGGCAACATATTTCACTTTTTGGTCAGGTTACCAATATCAGATTCTTACTCAAATTTATACACATGTGCGCAAGGAGTATGGACATTACTTGATGAAGTGTCAGATTTTTAACATGCATACATTTTAAGTAATACCCTCTTAACTGCTAGTTTGCCCCCAGATCATGCCACCGGTTCTAAAAACCTCTTAAAATGTGGGCAGAAAAATCACAAGAATTATGGTATCATTTAAATAATTATGACAAGTCCGTACTATGAGTTATTCATCTTTTTCTAAGACCATATTCTGGCTACAGGGGTGTGTCTTTTCAGGTCACATGGTACAGAAACCAGTCTTTCCACTTTCTTCAAGCTCAGCCTCTGTCTCCAGTTTCTCCCCCTCCCAGTTTCTGCCAAGAGGAAGCCATTTTTATTACCCCTGCAATAAACCATCTGCTTGGGCCCTGGAAGGCCCATTGTTCAAGAGGAAGCCATTTATGGCCCCCATAATAAAACATTTGCCTGAGTCAGGACAGGGCTTTGTTCAATTTCATGCAGAGCCCAGGTAATTCAATCAGAGAAATGTCATATCCCTTTTGGTGGGAGCAGCAAAAGGGCAGCTAGGCCTGGGAACACAGCTGTTGTGCAAGTCTCATCTCCTGTCGGGGGTAGCTGGTGGGCAGAATTCAGTTCCTTAAGCCAGGTTTCAGATAAAATGTCACTTTTGTTCCCCAGTTTAAGTCAAGACAATGTTTACATATGCAGCTAGAATGCTGATTCTAAGTTCAAAACTATGGCATTTCAACAGTGACAACTATGTGCCACTCAAAAGTAGGTCACTCAGTTAATTTAAACATTTAGATTTTTAGTGTCTTTCAGTCCAAATTTACTTAAACTGCTGAAATCCACAGCTCAGCCAGTCTTGTTATAAACCTTCAAGTCACTTCAGAATATAACTTTACATTGGATCCACCTCTCAGTAAGTCTTTCTTTGGCATTCTTTGGGTTCATCTATTCAGTTTTACACACATAAAAAAATCTGGTGGTTTTAAAACGCCGGCTTTCTGATAGTGGTGAGTACTGGTACTGCACCCATTTTTGGGATTTAAGAAAATGAGTTCCCCACAATTCTAGGTTGCTTTTGGCAATCAGCATTGCCATTCCCAATGGTTTCAGACTACTGTGTGGGTAGTCCAATGGTGGTTTTAGGCAGTGCCCTTCTGTGCCCATAACATCGGCAAAATGGGTGGCAGCCTATTCTTCATGCATTTCCCTGTGCATTTTCTGGGAAGCTCTGGCCATCATGATGTTTTCAATGCCAGTACTGCACAATTTTTGAGGTAGGGCTTGGATGCATGGTAAAAACATACCACAGTCTTTTGCTGTGCGCGGGTTTTCCGTATTCGGATCCATGAATACAGGTTGTTCGCGTGCGTGTGGGCGTTCCGTGTAGTTCCCTGCAGTACTTCCCCAGTTACGCCTTCTTTTTCACGCGTTGTTCCCCATTCCGCATGTTACGCCCACTGTTCCGCCCACTTTGGTTGTGTGCGCCGCGCTATGTGCGCTTTTGCTGTGCGCGTAGCGCACGCCGTGTATGCCTGCGTGCGCCATGGCTGGATTGGGTGCACGGACAGCGGGAAACACGTGCAGCGTCTTCCTTGATCGCACGCGTGCGCTGCGTTTCTCACGCTTGCGCTCCCTTGCGCATGGATTTTCGGCGCACGTTTGTTCCATGAATCGGCCCCTTAATGTGAAAAATACATAGCAACAAAATCTTTGACATTCAGCGAAAAAAACCTTGGTTAAGAGAGAGTTAAGGTTATCAAACTTAACACAACAAACCCCCTGAAAAGGAGGCAAAAAATCATTTTTTTTAGCACCTTTTTTACCACCTTGGGAACCTTGGGTGCTGGTGGCTTTCATCCCCCATTGCAGGAGCTGGAAGGAGGATAACAGTCCGGAGCCCTTGTTATCCACCCTTGCTTCGCTTGGGCCAATAGCTTTGGCTCCTGGGCAGTTATCCCTTGTTCCAGTCCCTGGAACGGGGGATGAACGCCACATTATTCCCATTAGCATAACACAAAATGCTAATGGAAATGTTGGAGAATCTTATTGAGTCTATGTACTTTACTGAGAAATGCAAAGTAGATGGAACAGAATTTTTTGTTTGTTTTATTTTTAACTGTGAAAAGTGGTTAAGGAACCTTTCTTTTGTTGTTTTTTTTTATGTATTTCTTTTTTGCAGGAGAGGTTAGAATGTAAGGTGGGGTCGTAAACGAGGAAAGAGGCATCAAGCACTAATATGGAGGGGCAGGTGGACAGGGGAAGATGTGGCACATGTGTTACATCTAAGGGAGGGGGCAGTGTTTCTCATACTCATTGATTACAGCTTCAAAAGCACTTCGAAATTGCTTCCCCCTGCAGAAGTGGTGTGTTGCAGTATATGCAGAGGACTGTTGGATCAACAGCCTCTTTTTTTGCTTGCAAGGTAGCTGGTGGGATTTTATGTCCCACAGACGTAGGCATTGTGGGTAGAGTATTGGCCAGCCTACTACTTGCTAAGAAAGGAACAACCTTTCTGAGAGTATTGTAGTGGTTGAATTTGGTATGGTGGCGCATGGAGGTGGTCCCGTAGGAGTACTGTCCAAGTAGTCCACAACTGATTACAAAGTGTCACTCAGTGCATTTCACTTTGGTAGCTTTAGCCTTTGGTACATTCTCAACAGTGGTAAAGGACTTCCCCACACATGATTCTCTCTGGGTGCTAGAGGTAGGCACTTCCTCCATCTCATCTTCTTGGTCCTCTTCATTGTCTTTAGAAGTGCTGCACTTTTTTGTTGTGTAGGTCTCCAGCTGGTGGTTCTGGTGCTCTTAGGGAGGAGGGATGGCAAAAGCTGATGCCATTTTTAAGATAAATAGCAGTTTTGCTAATATTCTTCCAAGTATATGCTTTGTAATAGATTGTTAATGGATAATGAGTAAGAATAGGTGTAGGAGCTGTACAAGGGTACATTTTGAGCTTGAAAGTTCCTAGATCAATAGAAAATGCAGTTCTGAACTGTCCTCGAAGCATGTACCCGATTGCTAAGTGCAGATACATTTGCGGACACATCATCATGCCGCAGGCGAGCGCATGGTCACGTGGCACTGTCCGGAAGGTCCGCGATGATGCCAGATGTCCGCGGACATTGACGGATGCAAAAACAGTGAGAAAGTTGCTAAAATTTTACAGAAGTTTTAAAAACTATGCTAGATAGTGGTAAATAGCAGAGTTGAATCTTTGCAAATTGGACAAACATGTTGCTATATTGGGGTACGTATGATATTAGTAAGTTGTAGGAAAATAGCATGCACTGATAAAAACCCATGAAATTCAATAAAAAAACTTTGTTAAGTTTACAAATAAAGCTGAAAACCTCCGAAATTCCCAGCTATGTTAAGATAAGCAACCGTAACTCGTGCCACCACCGTACACTGCTAAGACTAACACCCAGGACATCAAAGATGACATCACATATGCCATTGATGACATCCCTGATGACATTAAATATGAAATTAATTTTGATGAAAAGTCCCTGCAACGGGTTGTGTTTATAATGTTGGTAACAAGATTTTAGGGGTGATTGGGAGACCTATCATGAACTATTTAATCTATTAAAGAATGTACTCAGCTAAACAACATTCTATTGGAGTGTTGTTGTTAATACAGCAACCTAATCATACATAAGCATAGGCAATGCTGCAGCATGCACCATAGAAGTATAATATTTATAATCTTGTAATTTTGGATAGCACAATAATGAATACTACCTTATCAGAGGTTTGAGTAATGGTAAGCATGTAATAACTAGATAACAATTCAAGACTTACTTAAAACCTATGCTAGTACAAACAATATATATGAAGACCCACAATGCATACAAGTCAGAGGCACATACTGGGAAACTAAAGTAAGGAAGAATGAAACAGCATCCTCAGAAAATGTTAAAAACATTAAAGTGTATCTTCATGTATACAAATGAATTCTGTGTTTGAGGTTGGGTTATTGCCCCATGTTTGTGCACCATGACCTGTGACCAAACCCTAAGGAAAGTAGTTTACGACCATATGACAAGATTAATGTCTAGATATATAGTACCTTTTGATTTTACTATTCTGTCAGTCAACAGAACCACCTGCACTCTTGGGTGAATGGCTAAAGGCTGTAATACTGTGTTTACATAAGTGGATAGGGGTGAACTGGATACTTCAAAGTGCTGTACAGTAGTCAGTAATCTGCGCAATGCACACTACCCACGCGCATAAGATATCCATTTCACCCCTATCCACTTCTGCACACACAGCATTACGGCCTTTAGCAATGCACCGAAGAGTGTAGGCCTTGCCCACACCCACCACAACATTATAGAGCCATGATTGCGAACATGTGGCCACGTCCACAATCCAGAAACGTACCATAGGAAGGGTGTTATAAAGGGCAAACCATAGCAAACACAAATGGTCACATATGGATCCCTAGTGTGCACCATGTGCAGTAACCTACACCACATGGTAATGTGCGCATATCAGCTCACTTCTGCTGTTCTACCACGTCTAAAATGTCCTCCACAACCATTCTTTGAAGGTCACCACTCTCAGAGAGATGCAGAGGTAAAACTGCAAGGCTGCATTATGTTGTGGTGGCTGTGTTGAAGGCCTAGGCTCTTGGGTGCATGGCCTATGGCCTGTCGCCATGCATCCAACAGTGTAGGCCTTGCCCACACCCAGCACAATATAACAGAGCCATGCAGGTGAACATATGGCCAGGTATCACAATCCACAAATGTGACATAGGCAGCAACACTTCCACCCAACCCCTGCACCATAATGCAGTGATGCATGCACACATGTAACAGTTAGCAGAATCCACAAACATACCACAGGGTTCGGCACCCCTACCCACTTCTATTCACATAGCATTGTATTACTGACAACCCACCCACACAATCTTCACAACAGTGACCCTGCTCCCAGCACCCTAATAGGTGCGCAAAACTAATACGTCATGGTGCAGTACAGTAGTCTGCACTCCACGCAATGGCCAATACCAAAGCCGATAAAATATGCAGTTCAACCCTATCCACTTCTCTACAGACAGTACTTCAACACTGCACCCAGTGGACCAACTGCAGGACTGTTCACTCCATCAGGTCCAGCCATTGACTACACAGTGTAGGATGTGCTAACAATCCGCACACCCACAGAACCAACAGTGTATGCAATGTTGACAAACCACACACACAAGGCAACAATGTGAAACCTACTTGCAACCAGGGCACAAAGTTGTTGGTGTAAAGCCTCCACCCAACATAGAAGGGCCTACGCCCTTACTGCATGCAACACACGATAGTACACTGTATGTTAAAATGTTCATGTCATGTGCAATGCACTCCTCTTCTGCCATTGATCTGCCATCAGTCACCATGGAAAGAGGTTGCTGTGCCAGCTATCGTGCCATAATGCAGGCTTGGCGCAATACCCACAGATACTGCAGGCACAGCACTGTCTTCCTCCACCTAATGAGATGTATCAGATTAAGCACTTGTCACTCCCCCAAGCTTTCCATCCCTTTTTCCCACCACCACATGGCGTAAAGTATGTTTTCCAGGCCCTTCCTGTGCTGCACTGTCCTCCGATACACCATGGCAGTGTTTCTCAAAATGTAGACGCACAGCACACTTCCCTCCAGCCAACCACCGGCCGTGTCCAATGTTCGCTGACATCAAGGCGTACTGCAAGCCAATGAGTCTTTTGTCCGCGTAGCGAACAGGGAAATTGGTCCCGGAGCGGAGCCAGATATCACAAATGTTTTGAGACATACATTTCAGTTCTTTGCAATAAAAGTGCTGGTTGGATTTCCACCAAACACACAAAAAGCACGCTTTCGGAACAAAGCCCCCAATCCTGCCGCAAATTTGGTTAGAATCCGTCCAGCCATTCTGCCTGTAGGCGTGCGCAAAGTTTTTGCCCATTGGGACTCCCCCTATAACTTTGCTTTCGCCCCCCTGCACGAAACCTCACTCAACTTTCCCAAAAAATTCAGCAGGACGCATATACCTTTTTTAACAAAGTTTTAGCCAAATTCCCCCACGAGGAGCAGAGTTATAAGCCGCCCAAAAAGTGGTCTTCCTATGGGTTTAGCAACTTAACCATAACTACATGGCCACTGCTGTGGGCCGTGTAATATGTATATATATATATATTCAGTGAAAAACCTATTGGTTCATAGAGAATTAAGGTGATCAGATTTAACACAGCAAAACCCCTGAAATTCAGCAATCACGTTCTTACATACATGAAAGAAGAGTGCCAGCCTCTCACTGAATACAGACATACAGACATCTCTCCCTTCTCTCATTTTCTAAACTATTTGCACATCCACCTCCACCGTTCATCCTAGAGGGAGCACAGACTAAATCCTTTCACTATTGAAGCCTAATTATTAATGTACCTTTATAGCCAACTTGATTGGCAGTCTCAGAACTAACATTCTGGAGTTTAATCTTGGGTACAAAGTACAGAGAAGCCCAAGCAAATAAGGCACCAAACTTCAAGGAATACCTGTGCACACTCTCACGCCCCTCATATATTCAACATTATATTGTATGCTAACTAACAATTATCTGCTTTGGAAATACAACCAAATCATCACAACACTTTAGGTCATATTGGCCTCCTTTTCTTTTTTGCAGAACTGTGGTCCATCTACTAGGAATTACACGCACTCATGCTATCACAAAATATTCTTTCCCAAGTGAATTCTTGACTCCCTGTGTTCGTATCATCTATTTATCATTGTCCTATTCTCTTATCTTCCCCCACTCTTTTTATTTCTTCCGAGGTCACAGTACACCACTAGAGGAATAAAGCTATGCATTCTAAGACTACTACGTGGGGGATTTGGTGCAGTAAAAAAGCAAATTCACATGTTCATGTATGTAGGAGCTCCATGTAGGGTCCGTTGCAATTTAAAGTTCTTAGATTAATGCCAATGGGCTGCCGAATGGAATTAATAGGCATTAGTTTGAGATGTTGTCTTCACCGTAATGCTATACATGTAAATGAGCAGACCAAGGAAAACAATTTATTTTGCTCAAGTACAGTGTTTATTGTAATATTGAAATCTTTATTTTTAATTTCCTCAACATAATTCTGCAATGTATCTCAGGAGTCATTACACACAAGCAAGATATAATCAATGTCAATTTTCCATAACTTTACATTTTCATTGCCCTGTCTGGTGAACACCACTTCATGCCCCTAATGTCCCATAATCAAATGGACATAAGGGGGGCATATTTGGCTCTCTTTGCAGCCACCAGCTCATTTTTGAACATGAAAAAGTTATTGTTTAAGCTCTACTCCGACATATCAACGATAAGATGTTGAAAATCTCTCTAACAGAATATATTTTGCTTGATGGGCACCATGATCGACAAGGTAAAAGGTACTGTGCTTGATTATAGTTGTACAAGTTCGAGAATAATGTTGGTCATAACATTGATATTTTCCCTCCAAGTTGAATAAACTAGATATATGTGAATCGTTTGGAAAAATAATCTGCCTAAACCAACAATACAACATGTCAAAGTTTAGTAACAAATATGTGCATAGTTAAAACATCATGACTGAAACGAATATGTCAGCATAACTCATGCACACATTTCACAATACTCATTTTAAAAATAGAGAAAATATGTTAAAACAAAAGTAAGGCTACTACAGATATAATGTTAAGAATATAAAAGCTGGGAATGGTGTGTTACAATGTAACCAATAATTAAACACTAAAGGCCTCATCACGAGTTGCCGCCGCATTTACCGCTCTGCCCAATCTCGAGTCTGACATGTTTACCCCCTGCTCAGAGCTGGGAGTAAACACACCAGAAAAATGCCAACTTCCAGCGCAATTACAGTGTGAGATCATGGTAATTTTGCCAAAAATGTCAGGGAATGGGGGGAACATTTAGTACCCAACCCACGATCCGGCAGTAATACCGCCGGATGGGTTTGTTTCTGTTCCCCCAACAAAATATATAACTTTAACATACACAAGCTTTACAACTTATATAGATCTTCCTCCACCTCAGTGTACCGTAACTCTGTTCTTGGTTTTCATATCTACCCATAGTATTACCATCTGACTTACTAGCTGAATCCATTTATCTCAACTCTTCTGCTTGAGATCTCTATTCTCTATCTCTAAATATCTTGCAGTCCTAGGACCCCACTGCACTTCCACTACTATCAGTTTCTTCCCCCTCTCTGCCCCCCACCGCCGTCATTCCCTTAGCACTAGATTGCTCTTGCATGCAACACAAAGTGATTTCCATCTGTGGGGGTATTCAAGACCATGCTGTAGTTCCAGTTTTAGCCAAATTGCACCTTTCACCACCTCCTTGCCCTCCCTCAAAACACTCTGCTCCTTCCAAACCTGTTGTAAAAATGTAAATATGCAACCACAGGGACAAAATATATAATTAGGTATGCACTTGTGATGTCATGTGTCCCCTTTCCCTGTCTCCACACACTACACATTCAGTACTCAGACTATCACTATACACACATTTTCATTTATTCTTTTAAACCACCCTTTGGTCTGCCTCTACTGCCCATTACAATAACAGAAAACCGATTGAATCTGGCTACCGGTTTTCCAAGGCTTGTCAAATGTGGTAATGTGGAGTCACCACATAATGCAAACCTAGGGCTAAAGAAAATTCCTATTGCACTTTACAGTTGTCAAATGTGAACTTATATAGGAATTAAACCAAGTCAGCTACTCGTGTAACTAGAATCAAAACAACAGACTCAACAAGATGAAGGAATGTGTACAAACGGATGGGTTTAACTTTCTCAGAAAGAAAATGGCTTAGGCACCCTGCGAACAAACAGAAAGCTGTCTTCAGATTAAAAGTCACACGGACACGACACAGTTTGTGCTGCTTTCTATCAAGGTCATTTGTGGTTGTGCTCAAGGAAATCATTGGTGTTTTTTTAAAGTTTAGTTTGGTATGTGGATGTTGTTAATTGATATTCCTTGTTAAGAAGCATGGTGACATTGTAATGTTGATCTGATAAATAATGTGCATCATTGCAATGATTTCTCCCCTCCAAAAATAGAGTTTGAGCGATTGGGGAGATTTCGTAGAGTGTATTGGGTCGAGCTGCTACTCTTCTGGGCTAAGCATAATGTGGAGCCATGTGAATATGATCTTAATGAAGGCCATGGCAGAATGCATGGACAGTCCAATTTGTTTTTTTCATTTTCCTTCCAAAATGTATGTTTTTTGGGAAGCAAGAAAGGAGAATTATTGCAGCTTTGATTAGTTTGGTTAATGTCTGCCTTCATAGCAAGGGTGCGAACAAAGAGAGCTTCAATCAATTTCACTTTATCTTGGAGAGTTCTATGTTAAAATCTCCCATTTCAAATATCCCATATTAATGAAGAAGCGGTAATAAATACAGTTTACATTAAAGGTAATATAAGAGTAGAATAGGTAACTTCAATGAGTAAGACACACACAACTTAAAGCTCCCTAGTAGCCGTCACTGGAGCCTTCTTTCCAGATCACAGTCACACAGCAATGCATCATCTGTGCGATAATTAACTGAATTACTTGCTTTTGTAGCTTCATTCAGAAATTGGTCATTAAGCTCTGTCCATATAGCTATATTTATCTATTTAGTTAATATAATGTGCGTTAGTTCAAAATAACTATTTCACATCTATGTCAAAATAAATGAACACAATTTCAGGTATATCTATACAATACATCATAAAAAAATGTAAAACATCATTCTTGCAATTTGATAATTCAGTACTGATTTACATGAATCTACAATATTTAAATTCATATTTCATAGTATTATACTGTCTCTAATATTTTCCACACAACCTTCATACAGTATATAGAGCAATCAAAACGCTTATGTTACCTAAATTAATTCTATATTTCCAAAAAGGGGCTTCTCTAAGAGCCATCTGATTGGGCATGAACCGACCCAACAGCAACAGATGTACGCTCTGCACCCTGTTAGTGTATACTGTGCACTTTCTAATATCAATGGTTCATGACATATTCTGCAAGGAATGAGGAACACACCTTCCAGGTTGTTAACATAGGCAAGTGATCAATCCTCAATAGCAATTTAAATCTATGCACACTTATTCCAGGGCATATCTTTAAATTTGAACTGTGCTTGGGTATCTTCTCAGAGTTTCCATATGGGTATAATTGGTAACCCAGGCCCAGTCCTTCAATTTCTTTAGACATCAATCTTTTAATCTTTTAATTTGTAGAAATCCTCAGACCTGCCTGGCGTCCAAACTATTCTCGCAAATAAATCAGTAGAGAGACTAGCCCACATGCACAGTCCATCTCTCTTTTCAGTTTTCATCATGGCATTACCCATCTCATTTAGTAGCATACTCTTAGAATTGTATCTGTGCCCTGATATGCAGTATTCCTCTGTTCTTTAACAGTAGTGAGGTAAGTGACATGAATTCAAACTCCAACCGTATACATTCGATCGGAACATATTATTATTATTATTTATTATTATTATTATTATTATTATTATTATTATTTTATTTTTATACTTGGCCAAGCCCAGTAATGATCTCCAAAACTGCCCTTCTTTTCTTTTTAGCCATGGGAGATTGTTCATGTTCAATGCCTCTAGACTGTACACTATAGCAGGGCAGTATTAGTTGTCCATTTTTTAATAATTACTGTCTGTGTAATGGCTCTCAGGCACCTAGCGGGCTTAATTGCTGTGTACTTGCTTCCACCATACTAAGGTACCTATATGTGGTCACCTTTTCTACAACACCTCCTCCAATCATCAGCGTGAATTACTACAACCTTAACATAACATGCCATCTTAGTTTTTTCAACATTAACAGACCTTTTTTTCACTGCCGCATATTTATAAAGTTCGGCAGCGGCCCTATGCAGACCCACAAATGTATGATAAAATTGTACAATGTCATCTGCACAGAACAGCAAGCGAATGTGCACTTCCTCCAATTTTAGTGCACAGCGATTAACACCTTACAACTGTGCTGGGAGATCAGCCGTGTAAAGGTAGAACAGCAGGGGGACAGCACACCCCTGCTTCACCCTCATATTAGTGGTTATCTCCTCCGTGCTGGAACTCCCGCTGTCCAATCCCACATGTACACGTGTTGCCTTATGCATCTGTTTGATTGTCTCGTATAGTCAAAGAGAAATACCCAACATCACCAATTTTACCCACAATATCTGATGATCAACAGTGTCAAAGGCAACTCTTAGGTCAGCATATAATATGTACATGGGTGGAGCCTGCTTACACAATGCTTTCCCCACAAGCAAATCCAATGATAATAAATTATGGGAAGTTGATGCCCTACTCCCAAATCCGATTTGGAACATTCCCAACAGTTGTTTTTCCTCGACCCATTTTTTCAGGTGACTCATAAAAAAGAATGGAAAAAAAATGAACAGAAATGTCCATTAAAGGTAATAACCAATAGTTACTTGGGAGCCTTCTGCATCCCTTTTTAAAAACAGAGCCCAGGATGGAGCACCTCCAAGAGCTTGGAATCGTGCCATATTGATATACCTTCTTAAATAATAGCATTATAATCAAGGCCCACTGTTCAGGATTTTGCTTTAGTACAATATTTGCCAGCCCATTAGGTGCTGGCGATTTGGACCGTTTCAATTTGGCTGTCAGGCCAATTATATCATGCAAGTCATTTTTATTTGGATGTCTTGGTTCACTGTCTTCGCAATCCCCAACCTGGTAGCAGATTTTATTTATGTATGTCATCCAAGTTTGTGCCAGAATCAGATTCATCATATGTTTTTGGGTACAGTGAACATTTAGTGCTTGCCACACTTGTTTGACCTTTCCTCTACCAAGAATGTAGCTTTAAAGACTGACAGCTCGAATGCAATGTATTCAGTAATATAGAAGAAAGTATACATGAAGAAACTACAAATATTGAAGTCATCAGTAGTACTTCAATTTCTAAGAATGAATTTGTCTGCAAAACATTTTGTACTTTAAAAAATGAAAACATCAAATGAAAATAAACATGTTAAAATGTCCTCCATTGTATTCCCAGGACCTAAAACGGCGACTTTACATGATATCAAAAGATGTAGTTTTACTTGCCTACTTATATCACCCATCAGCTTTATTGTGACAAACGTGTTGTACAGGTAAAACAGCACAAACACAACCAATACATCATAAATCATAAAACAGTTCAAATAGAAAAATATTCCACAAAATTAAGACCATGCATTAGCTATAAGGTAAAATTATCAATGCTCAATTGATGTCGACTTGAAAGTTACATTTATTGGGCGTGGCTACTCTGTGTCTCTTTGGCCCTATTTAGTGCATTAATTAGTCTTTCCGGTTTGAAATGTGCAGTAGACTACTACTGCACATTTGCTGTCTATTTAGTGCCATTCAGTCCTTTATGAAGCGTTTGCCCTTTAAACCATGCTTTGCTGAGGTAATGTGGCTAGTGGTAAAATAGCCATTCTAAATTTAATTAATAACGTGTTTGAGTGTGAATCCTTAATGAGATACCATTCATGTTGTTATGATTGCTCTGAGCTCTCTGTACAGCCCACTCTTCAATGAGACACTTTTACATAATATTATTGATCTCTCTTCTGGCCTCCACCAATGTCCCGTACCAATGATCATTATATTAAAACTGCGTTCTACATTGTTATTGTCTTCTTTTAGTAGTGTGGTTTTTTGGGGTCTATGTTCTTGCGTTGTTCTATGTCCCTCGTTCAATGCTGCAGGTGAAGTGAGTTAAGTACAGTGATCGTATTATATCTCTATTTCTACTGCAATGACTTTACACAGGTTCTTAAAACATGGAGATATCTAGAAAGTGGTACTCTGGCATTCTGAAACATGTGACTTAAGAAGGCACAGGTGGGGAGGGTAACACAGATATGGAATGTTTGTAGATTTGAAAGGGGTAGGACCTTGGGGAAGCCGAGTGAGGAAATTGTCAAAGTGTGGCGAAGTTAAGCCTTGCAGAGTTTGCTTTTGTTGCAAAATGATTTTTAACATGGAACTGGCTATTTGTCCTCCTACTGCTCTGTTAGTCGAGATCATGTTGAAAAAGGAGAGTAAATAATGTGGGCTTGTCACCTACAGAGTAATTTGACAGGCCAGCCGTACAAGAGATTCAGTTCAGCAATTATTTCATAAACCGTGATGCTTCATGACGTTGCTCATTAAAGTCCTTATTCTCCTTCTGCAGCTAATGAGCATGTGAAAATTTGAACTGCAGCTAATTACCCTTCTCATCTTTCTGAACGATATGGTTACAGTTTTGAGTCTAACAGTTTAACAGTACGAGGCAATTATTTATGAAAATGCCCTATTCCAGACCTGGAAGCAGTGATAATGAGATGTAATCTACTTTATGATGTGTGTGTTTAGTGGAACAAATGATTATAGTGTATTACCGAAGATGGAATGCTGTGTTCATCAACACACAGCCGTGTTTACGCAGGCATTAGCAATAGCTTTCCTTTTGGCTTAGTTTCTCTGTAGTTCGGTCAGTCTCCCAGTCTCATATTCTGTGTCTGCCTGCATGAGCCCAATGAGCAAAATATATGCATTGATGATGCCTATGCCCCAAAACTATGGAACCTCCTCCCCGTTAGCATGAGACTCGCCCACATAATGTGCTGTGTCTTCGTTTCAAGAATGGCACACAGTCTTTGCATGGGCATAAAGTGGCATGTGTTTGAAAACGTAAAAAGAATCATCAGGTGTGGCTGAGACACATTTGGAATGCTAATGTCTGGAACGGATTCAGCATAGCAGACCCCAAAGAAAAAACAACTATTTTTACAAGTCGGAAAGGACCTAACTTTATTACTAAATAGCCAAGAGGGCTGCCCGAGTGAGTGGGTGTGCACAGAGCTGTACCCCTCCATTGCTTACTACATCCTTAACGACTTTTCAGATAAAGGAAGTTAAGCTCAAACGGGCAAGATGCACTCAATCAAATAGCCTTGTGCTGACAAGGGCTGGGTTCCTGAAGTGGAGCCCCAAAAAGAAAAGATGTAGGGTGGGAACAGGAGCTCAAATATGAAAAGACTCAGGCTAATTTACGTTGAAGGAGAGACGGCCTAACAGGGGAGTTGCTAGGTCTGGAAAAGACCCGGGGCTAAGCTGATGTCGGAACGGTTGGGGTTGGGGGCTAGCTAGTCTTTTGGCTGTAGCTCCTGAGATTCTATCCGGGGCTACAACCAAAAGATCAGGGGCTATAGCCCCCTTAGCCCCCCCTAGCAACGCCCCTGCGGCCTAAACAAGCAAGAACGTGTCGTCCCCCTTCAGCATGTGAACAGAGAAAGATAAGAGTCCAGCGGAGCAGTAGCAGTAGCAGCAATGTGTCATGGCTCTCCCGTTGGTATGTGGGAATCAAGGCAGTCATGCACTCTCATCCACACTCAGTTAGGGAAGTGGAGCGCGGCCACAGAGGATTTTACAGGCAGAGCAAGATCATCTGCTTTTCCCGTCACAAATACAGCTCAATAGAAGAGGACATCAATAGAAGAGTACAGGAGGTGCATCCAGGGTGAGGGATGGGTCCTCTGCTCACACCAGAAAGAAGCTTCTAGATACTGAGCAGGATGTGAAGAAGTTCTTTCGGGCATTATACATTAAGGGAGCTCCCTTGCTGTCAGTGGAATGCAGTCATTTGTTGGAGATTCGGGAAAATGTCCATAGTACCACATTCCATTTTTAAGGGGACATTCTTCAAGTTAACAGATGAGGAGATTAACTCTTATAGTGTAAATTGAAAAGCAGACGTAATGCACACTACACCCTTAAAATGAAGGAGAGATATAAGGTAGTACTCACTTGTCCTTATTGAAGATTCCATGTATCAGAAAGTTAATAAAGATGGGAATTTCAGGAATAAAGTACTGTGAAGTTGCATGCGGTCCATAGCCCAGGGGGAAACGTGATGCATTTGGGCTGGGGGAAACATTTATTGACAGAGTCAAGAGTCTGGATGCAAACTCAATAGCACAAATAATCAACAATGGGTATACCCCAGAATTATTCCCTAATCTTCTGGGCACCAGACAGGACAGCCCTTTATCCCTCTTGCTTTTCCTCATTGCTCCCATAACTGCAGCAATGAGTCAAGCTAACGCTATCAAGAGGATATCTACATCAGTAGGAGAGATACAGGCTGTGCTCTACCCATATGACATGCTACTATTAATACAAAACATGGACTCCTCCATGCAAAACCTCATATCCTTAATCAACGAGTTTTCCTGCCATCCGGGCTACAAAATCAATAGTCAACCATGTGAGTCACTACCACTGACACCTGTATTGCTACAAGCACACCTATCTGGTAATACATTCAATTGGATGAAAACAGGCTTACATGTGTGGGTTTAAGAAAAAAGTAGAGATCTCAATCACAAGACAATCTTAAAGAAATATGGGAAAGTGTACAATCAACCTCCATGAGGAGCGGTCTGCTCTCAATATTCCCTATGGTGCTGAATGCAGTGTAATAAAATGATTATCACTGCCCAGGTATTATATACATTTAGGATGCTCCCCTCCTCCTAAATAGGAAGTGGTGGTCCACATTCAGGTCAGGGATCTCCACATTTCTCTGGGGTAACACAAATACAAGAAGCAGCAGTAAATAAAACACAAGCAGGGAGAGGTGCAGGGGGATTGGGGCTCCCCGATGTGAAATTATACTCTACCCCTACCAAACTCACACAGCTCTCAATGTTAAATAAGACAGAACAAACTCCAAACTTCCCCCAGAACCTCGTTAGAAAAATAGCTGATGCCCAAGAATGGCACTTTTAGCAACTACCTTAAGCCCACCCCACATACAGAACATCCCACTCGCCTCTGAGCACCCATGGAAGAAAGTACACAACTGACAAAAGCGCATCCGTCCCTACATCAAGAAGCCAGCATTTGGTGTTGGGGATCAGATTAATATGCCATCCATAGTTTGTGCCCCTTCGCTGGCCCATTTCTGCACAGGTGAGAAATGTAACTCACTAAGGCAACCATACTGCCCTTATCCCAGGCAGGTAGAGCCGGATATGGAAACAACCTAAGCTGAAGATGGCAAAAGTAGTCAAACTAATGTTATAACAATACATGTGCATGCATTAGGCATGAAGCAAATGTGTACTCAACATGAACAACATGTACAGTAGGTAATGTATGCATTTATACATGAAGAATACCAACATAGCATCCACTAGACATGAAGAACACTAACAGAGCCAATATATAAACTCAATGCAAGATGAAAGACACACACATAATGCTCACTAACATAATCCAAAAAAGTATAATGGAGCAGCCAGCTTCTCTTTAAATAAACAAAGGCCCCAGGAGTTCTAGTCAATTCAAAATGCGAAATCCATAGAAATACAGATAATTGCAGTAGCTAACAACTCAAGCAAAGGTTACAGTGAAATAAGGGAGGATATGAATGGCAGAGGAAAGGCACAATCTAGTAATTCCCAAGAGACAAGTAGTATACTCTCTAAAAACAAGGTCCCATCACACGTGACCCACAATTGGAAAACATTTTCTATTCATTAGAAGCAAGCACAGATAGGGCACCTACCGTACTCCTTACATGTACACACAGACCCAAGATGCTGTGCAAGGCCAAGTACAAAGAGATCACGCTGGCTCATTGCCTGTAAAAGGGGATGGTAACCTTTTTAATTGGAAGAAAAGCAATCTATGGATCTCTCCCCCACTACTTCCTGTCTGGCTCATGTATTGATGATCTGTTAATTGTCCGCGGTTGGTTAGCAGAAAGCCAACCTATCAGAGTCTGTGGTGTTATGCTGCCCATCAAGTAATGTGCCAACCAACCCCTTGTTTTAGAAATCACATAGTTTAAACTTTACCAATAGAGGGGTGGTCTCAGGGGGAGCCCTCAGACAAGTACAACCCAATTCAATCTGTGAACTCTATAGAGTGTATATGTAGCCACCAACATTAACCATTCCCTATTCCCCACAGGTTTTTGGAAACTGATAAAATGTAATGACATCATTTATGACACAGTTGTACTAGTTACATCGTTGTTTGTAATGGATTCGGCAAGAGCGGTGATATTTTAATGCTTGTATGCTGTCCAAGCTTTATTTGACTGATAATAAAGCTGGATTTTGCCTCACATTTGGTCTGCTTCGTCTTTGAGTCTGGTTTGGATTGACTGCAGGTCCTCTCCATTATTAGGGACTTTTTTGGGCTGTCTTAACAATTGGTATAATGATTCAGTGATGATAATGGGTCTTCCTATTTACTGGCCTCTGTGGGATAACACAGGCATTAGGGAACATGAACACATTCTCACTGCAGAGGCCAAAGTTGTCTACTTTGCAGATATAGACATAGCACAAGAAAGATAGCACCTTCCTTCCTTACAATCATCCCCAGTGGTTCAGATTCTGAATAGGCACAATGGAGACCCTGTCAAATTGTCTGCATGCTACACATAGCTACTAAAGGTGCATACCCGTGTTGGAATACAGGTGGACCACTGAAAACAATGGAAAACATATCTGCATTGTACTTTCACAGAAACCCAACCTAAACACATTCTTCTTCAGGAAAGGTCCTCCCTGGCATTTATCTGTAGCAAATTGCTATCTAACGTTTTGCTCTGTACATGTTGCCAGATGGCAAGGATAGAATGTTCTGTAATTAATGGACAGAAACAATGTTGCTTATGTTAAACACTGATATTACAAAACAAGATGACAGATTTTCCCACATTTTGGCCAGCAGTGTATTATGGCAGATAAAAGAAGTATTTAGGTCCCTGGGGCACTCTGTTGTCTGGGAAAAATAAATAAAAAACTACTGGACCAATTTCAGCCAAATCGATTTCCTTCAAGTGCATTGTGGTCAACTTATTTCTTATTTGCTGATAATCTGTCAAGCAGTTTGAGCTAGGCATATGAGCAAACATTTGACATTTTACATAAGGAAAACCAAATGTAAAAAAGTGATAAAAACACCCTTGTTTGACCTTTTATATCATTTGAACTGTAACAGGGATTTGCACAAATCATCCAGTTTTGGGTGGCCCAGGCCAGATAGTCACTTTGGGAATGTTCATGCTGATCTGTTATAAGGCTCACAAGTTATTAGACAAAGAATTTTGTATGTATAGGAAATGTTTCACCTTAACCATAGATTTACCCTATAATATATATAATAGGTCAGTGGTCTCCACTCTATAGTTAAGGTGATAGCCTTGAGCCATAGGACATTCGTAAATTATGTTACTAATACATTCACCCCAGCCTGGAACATTTGGGTAGGATTTATAAAAAAAGGAAATTGTTATTAAAAAGCAAAATAAAATACCTGTTTTTGGCCTAAACTATTTTATTTCCAAATTTGGTAAAGCTGAAGTTCAAAAACTGCTGGGCATGAAACGTTGACTTAATTTCTGGGACAGGTTTTGTGTTAATCCATGCAGTATTTTTAAAATATTTGACCTGGAAGAGGGTGCCCATGCTCCCAAAAATAAAGCTGTAAATCCTGTGGTCTTTTGCAGTAAGGAGCTCCAAAATGTTTTATTTTGCTTAATGCAAGTACTCAAAAAACTATTTGGAGAAGAAAAAAGGATGAAATTGCATTAGGCATAAGGTGGGGAGGGGGAAGAGGATACCATGTGAAATTGGAGAGTTGGGGGTGGTCTGAGGAGCCAGTTACAGTTCCAACATTTCTGGGATTATCAGGGGAATACCAAGGGAATCTTGTGAGGTTCCCACAGCTACAACATAAGACGTGCTCAGAAAAGAAAATGTGTCACACAAACAAAAGAGTAAAAGGGGTAATGGGAGATGGCCAAGGAGGAAAAAGCAGCTGATGGGATTGGGGTACCATTGAAAGGGGAGGGGGCACTTGTTGAGTGCCTGTGAGGACTGGGAAGAGTGTTTGATGTGTATAAGTCTCTCGGGAGAGAGTGAAAAAGGGACATTTTACACCAACAGTGATCACGTCTACTAGGCAGGGGGTAATGTGTCT
Organism: Ambystoma mexicanum; assembly: GCF_040938575.1. NCBI lineage: Eukaryota > Metazoa > Chordata > Amphibia > Caudata > Ambystomatidae > Ambystoma > Ambystoma mexicanum. The sequence goes on along the minus strand of NC_090926.1, from coordinate 489,546,291 downwards.
TTGTGCCACTGGCTATGGCCAAAGGCCATGGCTAGTTGGCCCACAGAAACATATTGGTGCATGTACAGTGGCCATGGCTGAAGGCCATGACTAGTGGACACCAAAGAAACCTATTGGTGCAAGGCCATGGCTAGTGGGCCCCATAGAAACATATTTGTGCAACCTAGGTGGGCCACTGGCACAGGCCGCAGGCCATGGATAGTGGGCCCCAAAGAAACCTATTGACACAACAAGTACAGTGACCAAGACAATTTAACATAAAAATACCAGCAACAGAACCTTTGAAATTCAGTGAAAAAACCTTTGTTAAGAGAGAGTTAAGGTGATCAGATTTAACGCAGCAAAACACTTGAAATTCAGCACTCGCATTTGAAGCAAGTCCACCTTAACTTTGTGGCTCCTGTTGCACAGCGTATGACCACAATGATGGCATCTCAGATGACATCACTGATGACATCAATGAGGAAGGCCATAGCAAGTGGGCCCCAAAGAAACTGATTGCTGCAACATGTACAATGTCTACGACCGTAGGCCATGACCACTCGACATGGCCAAAGGCCATAACTAGTGTGTGATAAAGAAACCTATCTGTGTAAAGTCTTCTATGCCATCCCTTAAGGTTCCTGCATCACTCCTACCCTCTACAAAATCTACACCAAACCCCTGTTTGACCACCTGGACGATCTCAGTGTATCAGACATCAACTTCTCAGACGACACCAAGATAGTTCTTCCCATCACAGCCAATCACTCCCACCACTATGCCTCTAACAACCGGATATATGGCAATATCCAGAACTGGATGGCCTTGCACCACCTCTGCATCAATGATGACAAAACAGAACTACTCATTGTGGGCTCTGCCAATCTTCTGAAAAAAAACGACCCAGCTTTTGCAGCATTCACAATAGATGGCAACTCTATCCCTGCCTCAAAATATGTGACCACTTGCTAAAGCCATCATAGGCAGAAAATTAGACATCTGCAATTTCTTGCTCATGGCACATCTACGAAGAACCTATCAGAAATGCAACTACTACAAAACAATGCACTCAGTGCAGCATGGGGTATTTATTTTTATTTATTTTGTTGTTCACTTATAATGCAATTAATACCAGCCAGTGGTTTCTAAGTGTGGGATTCAAACCTGTGTTGCGCTGCATTGTCTTGCTTCCAAGGCAAACACATTGCCCCTGAGCTATCATTCCTCACCATGCAACGTACTGACCACATCTGCCAAGCTAGACGCAGTGCCCATTGGATCCCAATCAAAGCACACATTGAATTCAAAACACTAATGCTCACACCCTTATGCATCCACAGTGCAGCCCTATCCTATCTCAACCATCGTATTTCCAGAAAAACCACCACACACACTTTACGCTCTACCTCCACCCTCTGGCTTCAGACACCCACATTCAAAAGTAAACATGTGGGGGGTTCAAGCTTCACTGTCACTGCCCCCTGCCTCTAGAACTCACTAATTTCTTCACTCAAACAAACCTTCCGACCTATCTTTCAGAACACAGCTTAAAACCTGGCTGTTTAACAAATGCAAATGATTTCTCTTTTCCTAAATTGTCCTCTTGCTGTTTGTGGTACAAGCACTGTGTTACCCTCATGTTAGGTTGATACACAATGGCAATGGCTAGTGGGCCCCAAAGAAATGTACTGGTGCAAAATGTACATTGGCCATGTCCAAACACCATCCCTAGTAGGCCCCTAAGAAACCTATTGGTGCAATGTGTACAGTGGCCAGGGCCGAAGGCCATGGCTAATGGGCCCAAAAGAAATTATAGCATAACAGGCCCTTGAAATTCTGTGATGCCATCAGTGTGGTCATACTGAACAGGTGCTATATATCTAGACGTTTACCTTCTTGTATGTTCTTAAAGTACTTTCCTTATGGTTTGGTCTCAGCTCATGGTGCACATTTATGAGGCAGTAAGCTGGCCTCAAATACACAATTCATTTATATACATGATGATGAACTTTAACATTGTTGATATTTTCTATCTATTTCCCATGTATTCCATGTTTGACATTACTAAAAAATCTGATAAGGTAGCATTCATTATTTTACTATCCAAAATTACCAAATTAAATATATATTGTACTTCTATGGCACATGCTGCAGACATTACCTATCTTTATATGTGATTAGGTTCCTGTATTAACAACAACACTTCAATATAAGGTTTTGTTTAGATGAGTACATTCTTCAATAAATTAAGTAAATCATGATACTTCTCCCAGTCACCCCTTACATCTTGTTACCAACACTATAAACACCCCCCTTGTAGGGACTTTTCATCAAAATTAATTTAATATGTGATGTCATCAGTGACATTGGGTCAGGCTGGGTGTTAGTCTTAGCAGTACACAGTGGAGGCACAAGTTTTGTTTGCTTAGCTTCCCATAACTGGCAAATATATATATATTTTTTCCGGTTTTACATTTAACCATAATGTCCCTTTAACACCACTTTTTTAATGAATTTCTTGGATTTGTATTAGGTTTTTCGCTGAATTTCATAGGTTTTTACCAGTGCATCCTTAATTTGCTACACGTTCCTCATATTGTACTCACCCCCAATGTAGCAGCTGTAGAGTCCACAGGCAATACGAATGTCTGCAGACAGGTCAGCCCACTTCATTCCCCGACTCCAACACCATGGCACTTCATATTCATAGAATCCAAGATTTTAAGCCAATCCACAGTGCTTAGAATAGACCTGCAGGCAATGGATCCAAGTGTCCCACAAAATCCATACACTCTGCCTCCCCAAAGACATAGCCATAGCCTTCTTCAGTGCTCTCACCGAACAAAACTCCTTCTACCCTCTCTTCCTGTACACCACACCCATAAAACCTGAATGGCTGATCCTCTAATGTCTGCGGATGTCCACGACATAATCTGCTCGCAGTGCTGGTATGGCTGCCAGGTCAGACCTGGCGGCCGTAATGGCACCCGCGAGCGAACTCGTAGTTTGCCGGTCCAGCAACTACGGTACCGGCAAGCTTATCGGTGCCGTAGTTACCGGACCGGCAAACTTATAATGAGGCCCATAGCACAGGTATGCTTATATTTTAATTTTATGCCACTTTTCTTTACAAATATTTATATATTAAGGGTTCCTGCTATTTACCCTGTAAGCTTATCAATAAGAATATTCTGTTTTTTAACCACTCCAGCAAAATCCATTTATTGCAGCATTCAGCGCCTGCTCATTTCAAGCAGCAAATACTCACAATGATATGCATTTAAAATATTTTCTATTTAGGGCCAATTTGATGAAAGGTAAAACATTAATAAGTTCATTTATAGCAGCACTGCTTGTAACCTTTTTCTAACATAAACAAAAAGCAGATGCAAACCATGAGTAAAACATGTTTAAGTGGCACTAGATGTGTGCAAGTCTAATATGTAGGCAGTGCATGCATTTTCTTTCTTGCAAATCACAAGAAGTTGTTGGAGATTCTATTCTTTTCTTCTACATATTTAGTCACCTACAGCTCAATAAGTCTCAGAAAGTGTAACTATCACTCAATTATTTAGTTCCTTTCCTAGTTGGCAATGATGGGCTGCCAGAACAGGGTATAGAGAAGAGACTGACCATCAACTAACTCACTACTTTCCTGTATCTAAAAACAAGACACTAAAGGGAGTGTTTCATCGTTATTCCTCCCTCTCTAGTGTAAAAAATACAAATGTTCTGCAATGAACTCTGCTTGCTTCCACCCAAGCTCTCAATCAGTCTGAGTTCCTTGGGGGTCTAGGGTACAGACATCAACAGGTTTTTGTGGGATTAGCTTTAGTCTGGCTGCTTTCTTACAGAGAGGAACCCAACCATGTAGTTGGGATCTCTTCAGGAAAAAGAGTTAGGGTTCTTTTTTCACCCAAAGCCTCTGTTTTTTCTTGAGAGGTCTTTTTGTCTGTTATTTCAACCCTGCCTAGGGAGACATAAGATAAGGAACATCAGTATATCTGTTACCATTTAGAGTTCTCTTTTAGTGTTTCTATTCCCCCATATTCTTTTCCTTACCTTCCACTGACATTCTAATGGTTTTCTAGGGTATCCAGGAGATGATTTTCTAAGTCAATTCTTTCAGAATCTACCTGTAATTAGAGAACTCATAAGGGTAATGTCTTCACTAGTTGTCATAACCAGACACACCATGCTCTTTATATATGTATTACACAGCCTGCGGTAGTGGCCGTCTAGTTATGGTTAAGTGCTCAACCCATAGGAAGAACACTTTTTGGCCAGCTTATAACTTTGCTGCCCCATTATATGGCCCGCTCTGAATTTTTTGCCCAAGTTTAGTGAGGTTTCATCAAGGGGGGCAAAGTTATATTGGGGGCCCTTCATTTTTTTCCATGGACATAATGGAAAAAAATGTGCTAATGCCTACAGCCCAAACAGCTGGACTGGTGTTCACAAAATTTGCACCAGGAGTCCGCGGACATATCGAAAATCTGAGCGTGGTGAATGTAAATTTAAATAGTGTGCCCCATTTCCCCTTTGAAGTTGGCTCTGAAAAGAGCAGTTTTTTTTTGTTTTTTTTACAGATGCTTGACAGACACATGTTATTTTGTATTTTTTTTCTTGTTTTTTTTTCTTGCTTTACTCCAAAAATTCTTTACATAACTTTCTCCAAAGCAATCCTTACATTCCAAAATAGAAAGGCATTTCCCGTAAAGGATAAAGAAATGCCATCTTCTTTAAAATTAACAACATTACTGGCATCAATATTCTCATTATTACAAAAGAACATACCAGCTCTAAGCATGAAGGCACACATGCCTCGGTTGATGACACACCTAGCAATGTTTTGCTGAGGACAAAAAACAGAACTATTGTCCATTATTGCCCTAGGTAGTAATCCAGAAATATTACTTTCGCATTTGGAAGGATCTTCATTACGGCTTGAACCAAGCGTTCCAAATCAGCCAACAAAGTAGGGGCACTGACGTTGCCCAAATGGAAAGCACCATAGTGCAAAACTACCACATGCGGACTGTTCATCGTGGCCATATCCTCACAAACTTGTACAATTCCCTTATATTGCAATCAGGCACAGTGCTCCAAACCACCTCCACTCCTTTCACATCAAAGTTCTTTGCAACATGCCTGCATTGAGCGTACTGTTGTAAACCATACAGAAACATATCTCCAAGCACCAACACCCTGACTTTCTCTACTTCTGCCATCTTCACCACACACAGTCTCTTTCAACACAAATCCACAACCTCGACATCTGATTGGCTGATCCGTACAGTCTTCTTTCCATGTTGGATTTCCTGGAAAAACCCGGATGTAGCACGCCATGTCCACGAACAGCCGCGGTGTCCGCGGACGGCGTCCACTTTACTCTCTGTGCCATTCCCTCATTGCATACAGCTAAGCAATCACACAATACGAATAACGTCCTCAGAACACCCCCATTTTGTGAATTTTTCGAACATTTCAGGACAATTATCATTTCATTATTCAACATATTAACATTACAAATATTGTACTTTCATCTTGTACTCTGCACACAATGCTATGTTTCTCCATTAGTAGCTCAGTATACTAGATAGAATCCCATTATACAATGCTATTTATATCAATGCATCGTTCAAAGCACTAATAACGGTATGATATTTATTGCAATATCCTTTACACTTTTTTCGCAACATTATAATAAAAATCCCTAGTACACAAATTCCATGAAAAGTACATACACATGTGATGTCATCAGTGATTTCATCAATGACATTTGCGATGTCATCTTTGATGTCCTGGGTGTTAGTCTTAGCAGTGCACGGTGGTGGAGCGAGTTATTTTTCATAGCTTACCATAACTTGCGATTTTCAGGGGTCTTTCGGCTGTACTTAGAACCATAACGTCCCTTAAACAAACTTTTTTTAATATCACGCAAACAATATACAAACATGGCGTGCAAAAACCAACTTCTACAGATGGCTTTACACAGAATGTTGCAAAGTAAGAATTTATGCTCGTTCACAGTGAAGGTCAGCTGCTTCCATTTTTTTCTCGGGCCCCGGAGAGGCTCACAAAGCGGACTATAAGGTTGTATTGTGTTTTGACCTTGACAGACAGAGATTGTGATGAAAGACTTCTATTGAATGAGTGTTGCTAAAACGTAAGAGAAGATAAAGATAACATTTCTGAAACGAAACCACTTTTATATATTATATCACTATGCGAAAGATCGTTCGCACACGAGTCGTATTTTGGGACTGCACCACTCATAGACAATGGAAATTGCAATTGTACTGTAAATATTAAAGACCGCTCAAGTTGAACTTGTTCGTTGAAAGTGGCATAATGTTTTGTACCGCACACTATCACCGCCGAATTGATCCTCTGTTGTTTAGAGGGCTCTGAAAAAGGCAGACGACACAGGGTGGGTTAATAGAAATAATTTAACTGAGCACCACACACCATGGTTAATAATAAGCACCGCTTAGATACCTCACGGTTCTTAGCGCTATATGAATGGGAAAATATTATTTTATTATTAACATACTCCGTTGCACTATCTTCGATAGCAAATAGTTTCACGCCCTAATAAATAAAATGATGATTTTTAATGAAGATCGGCTGGTGAGACTAATTTATGTTTTTTAAAACAGGTATGTGACCCCATTTTGCCTATGTCACGATTTACAGACTCCAGCGGATGGGGTCTTCAACTGCCAGGTGCAGGTCCAAATATGCAACTTCATGACCCTCACCATTTTATGGGACAATCGCCAAGGACCAATATGCCCTTACGCAGTACTAGCGGCTACAAACAACATACCAACCAATAGGGTGGTCTAATGGCTCGTTGTTGGAGCAACCTTCCGATTATCAGAGTGACCAATTACTGCTTTTATCATAAACCAACAGCCTATCTACCGCAAAGGAACAACGCGTGGCTCCAAATAAACTTTTGCTGATCGACAGCAGAGACAATAGCAAATCGCTGAATATTCACTAAACATTTCATGTGAAATAAATGTACTTTACCAAATGTACAATCCTGCTGATTACTTTTGTAACCACAGTTTCATATTCCGAATTGTGGCGCACTGAGTTGTAAGCTGATCTAACACCCTCTGTACCGCAAAGGAACATTGCGTGGCTCAACATGAACTTTTGCGGATCGACAACAAAGACAAATGCAAATTGCTGAATATTCTCTAAACATTTGATGTCAAATAAATGTACTTTACAAAATGTACAATCTTGCTGTTTGCTTTTAAATCACTATTTCATATTCCGAATTGTGGCGCGCTGTGTTGTGACATAATATGTGTTGTCTTCCGGGTTCTGTGTAAAGTCACTTAGGACTGCAGAGGACTGGGTGCGTTTGATGACGCACCCTGTAACGTCACGGAGAGAGGCGGGGAATATGAATGCTTTGATAATATCAGGCTTAGGGGCAAGAAATATGATTTAGTGTCGCAAAAGCAAGTCAGCCAGGTTAATAGCGCCAGTCATAGGATTATCACATAATGTCGGCGCACACCAGCCGGATTTATCGTTTCTTTAGTGGACAAAAAGTCAGTTGACGCCCATAGGAAATTGTACTATTAGCAGACAAAAGGAGTGGTCTTAAAACACTTTCACCCTGACAACGAACAATACAAACAACGTTCTCAGAACACCCCCATTTTGTGTAATTGCAACCATTGTGGGACACCGCGAGTGTTCTTAGAACACATTCAACTAGACAGATTACAATACGGACAGCGTCCTGAGGACACCCCCAGTTTGTGTATTTACGAACAATTAAGTACACCGCGATTGTTCATAGCTCATTTTTACCTTTCTTGCAACCAAAAATGACACATACTCTGTCCTCTAAACACCCCACCATTTAGTTTATTTACAAAATGTCAGAACAGCCGTGTTCTCCGCGGACAAATCGAACGCAACAAAAATGTCTAGCACATAAAAAAACAAAACATTGAACCTCATACTCCCCCACCCTCCCCAAACACTCTTACACACCAACACACGGCACTAAATACAATTTTTTATCCACGTTTCACTGCGCTGTACGCGGTCGACTGCGAATACAAGATGGCGGGTGCCACAGAAAATCTGACGCGCTCCACGCCCCTCGCCGTCCAATCAGCGAACACGTCGCATGTCCGTGGACATGACGCAAGGCCATGGCGAAGCGAACACAGATATCACTAATTTTTTTGCCTTACATTTTGGTCATTGTTAAAAAAACTACTGGATGGATTTACACCAAATTTGCAAAAGCACGCTTTCGGGACCAGGCCACCGCTCCTGCCGCAAATTTGGTGTAAATCCGTCCAGCGGTTCGGGCTGTAGCCGTGCGCAAAGTTTTTTCCCATTAAGTCTAAAAAAGTTTTGGGACCCCCCCTATAACTTTTCCCCCCCTGGACGAATCCTTACCAAACTTTGCAGAGTGGGCCATATGCTTTTTTTGCAAAGTTTGGTGAGGATTCGTTCAGGGGGAGCGAAGTTATAAGCCGCCCAAAAAGTGCTCTTCCTATGGAAACAGCAACTTAACCATAACTACACAGCCACTACCGTGGCTGTGTACTATTCAGTACAAAAACATCAAAGATGAAATAAAAAATGTCATTGATGACATCACTGATAACATCACATGTCTGACTCGCTGTTTTTTCCTTTAGTGATATATCTTAGACAGTAATAGTTAGGTACACAAAAATAAAAAAGTAGTATATTTATAGATTTATACTTTAAATATGTTCTTACAATAATTCACTTAGGGTCCACTCACAGCATATAAAACATATACATAGGAAAAATACACAATCAGCAAGGTTAGCATTAGTTTCTTTAGAGTGCAGTCACATAATGTGATTTTTGTACACAGGGAAGTAGTAGGTTTGAAGCAGAGCAGCCCTTTCTGTGCATAAAGATGATCAGTTAGGTTGTGAACACTTTCTGCTTCTACTGCTGCTTTTTTGCATACTTCACTTTCTCTATATATACTCATATTTGTATGTGTTGTTGTGTCTGTGTGTTTTGTATGTAATAATGAAATGATGTACTAAGTGGTTTTATTAGCTACTTATTACATGTTGCACAGTACACACAACTCTAATAAGAAAGCATTTATCATTTCACTATTCAACATGGTAAGATTATGAATATTGCACCTACATCATGTATGCTGCACACAATGCTTATATTTATACTTGAGTAGCTTAGTATACTGTAAAGAACTTCATAATAGAATGTTATTTATATCAATGCATTGCCTAATGCACTACATAGCTCAAGATATTTATTCCAATTATCCTTGACACTTTTTCTGTCAACAGTATAATAAGAATCCCTTGTACAGAGTGTTCATGAAAAGTAAATGCACATGCGATGTTATCAGTGATGTCATCAATGACATTTTTGATGTCATCTTTCATGTCCTGGGTGTTAGTCTTAGCAGTGCACGGTGGTGGCATGAGTTATGGTTGCTTAGCTTACCATAACTGCCGAATTTCAGGGGTTTTTCGGTTTTACTTGGAACCATAACATCCCTTTAACAAAGTTTTTTTACTGAATTCCATAGGTTTTTAGTAGCGCAATTTAACCATAATGTCCCTTTAACAACGTATTTTTACTGAATTTCATAGGTTTTTAGTAGCGCAACTTAACCATAACGTCCCTTTTTTTTACTCAATATACATTTTCATAGTGTGAATTTGATAGATGTTTACTAGGATTCCCTTACTTTATAGACATGCAACATAGAAAATACTGAACCCCATGCTAATGATTTTGATGTCTGCGGACTGTGCGTAAGTCCACGAATGGTCACAATGCTTATATTTATACTTGAGTAGCTTAGTATACTGTAAAGAACTTTATAATAGAATGTTATTTATATCAATGCATTGCCTAATGCACTACATAGCTCAAGATATTTATTCCAATTATCCTTGACACTTTTTCTGTCAACAGTATAATAAGAATCCCTTGTACAGAGTGTTCATGAAAAGTAAATGCACATGCGATGTTATCAGTGATGTCATCAATGGCATTTTTGATGTCATCTTTGATGTCCTGGGTGTTAGTCTTAGCAGTCCACGGTGGTGGCATGAGTTATGGTTGCTTAGCTTACCATAACTGCCGAATTTCAGGGGTTTTTCGGTTTTACTTTGAACCATAACTTCCCTTTAAGAAAGTTTTTTTACTGAATTTCATAGGTTTTTAGTAGTGCAATTTAACCATAATGTCTCTTTAACAATGTTTTTTTACTGAATTTCATAGGTTTTTAGTAGCGCAACTTAACCATAACGTCCCTTTTTTTTACTGAATATACATTTTCATAGTGTGAATTTGATAGATGTTTACTAGGATTCCCTTACTTTATAGACATGCAACATAGAAAATACTGAACCCCATGCTAATGATTTTGATGTTCGCGGACTGTGCGTAAGTCCACGAATGGTCATAGACGACATCAACACTACCCAAACACTCAGGGGGTATCTTACATTTTTCTATAATAATAAATAAGCAGTGGAACCTACATATCTAACACATCAACCATCAATTTAAATACCATATGTAATAAAATGGAATATACCAACACAAAAAAGATATGCTTCCAACATAATTACCTCACAGAAACTGCAGAGCCAGAAGCAACAGTAGACCTACACAACACTACGAATACAACTTACCAGAAACTTCATTTTTCTTATATATTTCTAAACTTTTTGTATTAGGTACACTACAATTAATATATTTTTGTTTTTCACACAGAAATGTGCAGTACTTTGGAGTGGCTTGAGGAAAATTTTCCATGTGAGGAAATGTCTGAAGGCAGTGATAATAATAGTAGACACTTCTCTATATAAGCAAATTAATAATCATTACTTTATGTGTACTTAACATATATTTATATGTATTTATTTTTAACAGACCATACAAACATTGAAAATAATACACCAAAAGATACATTGGAAAAGACTCTGCAATGCATGGAACAGAAAATAGACCTGCTCAAGGAAAATTTCAATGGTTTGAAACAGTTTATTGAGGACCACATAAAAGAAAATATTAAATACCATTTTCCCACATGTACCTGTTCCCCCTCTCCATGTCCCAGTGAACTATCCCCAAACCCTCAACACCAAGAAACATGTTTTGATGAGACTTCCATCCCTTCATCCCCTCCCATCCATCCTCTCCAATCCCCTAATTCCCCTGTATTTGTATCAGTTTTTCTTCCACCTTTCTTTCATAAATTGTGTATATGTATATAATAAAAAAATATATTATGTTACTTTTAATGAAATTCTTTGTGTCTTATTGTTTTTTTAAAAAAGCAGTTAAAATGTCAGTGGACAGCGCCCCTGTCCGGGCTGTCCGTAATTAACAAAATGGGGATGGCCTAAGGACGCTATACCTGTCCGTACCATTCGCAGAAAAGATGGAACTGTTCTTAGAACATACTCGTGTCTGGGATGTCCGTAAATGAACAAAATGGGGGTGTCCTAAGGACACTATACCTGTCCATACCATTCGTAAACAAGATGGAACTGTTCGTAGAACACACCCAGTGTCTGGCATGTCCGTAACTGAACAAAATGCAGAATCTTAAGCACACTATACCTGTCGGTACCGTCCGCTGCCAAGTTGAAACTGTCCTAAGAACACGCGCAGTGTACGGGATGTCCATAGTCAAACAAAATGGAGGTGTCCTAAGGACACTATATCTGTCTACAGTCTGCAGAACATCCACGCACATGCGCACCACACCCATAAGTCCTGTGAACATTGCACCTGTCTTTAACTGTCCGTCTCACTTGTGTCGCACTTTTAATTTGTTTGAGGACCCGAAAACTGTCCGTAGAACACCCGCGCACATGCGCATGACGTTCCCGTGCATTTGGTGTCCTGCGGACACCCGTTCTCTTCGCGGACGTGTTCCCGACGTCATCATGTGACCGCACCCACGCTGAGTGTGTATCCTAATTTGCGAACACTGTCTGGTTCCCCAACATTTTAAAAGAACTTATTCAGACAATCCAAATTATTTTACAGTAGAAATTCACCATTGCACATGTCCCAGACAATGACCCTGGCTTTCCACATACTTTTTGGAACTTTTTGAACCTTTTTAGGTGTTCGATCTGTTCGCGAAGCACACCTCTCCGCCCCTATAAAAGGCCACACCCCAGAGCTTATCTTCATTGTACTTCTGCCTATTGCAGATTGACTTTTGCTGCCTTTGCTGCTCTTGCTGAGATTATCTCATCAACCCTGATGGCATCCATAGCTGCTGTTGCTACATCTGCCTCAGCACCAGCCCCAAACCCTCCACCACCACCACACCCCCAAAGGCCTGCAGAGGGGAACAGGCATGAGGATGTAGAGAACGAGGATGAAGAGGATGAAGAGAATGAGGTAGAGGCAATCCCTACAACCAGCACTCGCTGGGAGTCTTGGGTGTGGCGGTTGTTTACCATTCATGGTAACGCACCAAAAGCACGTGCAAACAAGGTCATCTGCAACCAGTGCAACATGGTGCTGAGTCGTGGGAGATGTGGTTCATACAGCTTTGGTATGACATCCATGAAGCGACACCTAACATTGTTCCACAGTGCGGACATTCACAAGGTTGTACCTTGTGATAAACGTAGTAGGTTAAGTTCCTCTACAGCATCCTCTGTTTCCGCTCCTCTCACAACAAGAGAGACTCCTGTGGGAGAGTGCATCCCTCCAGCTGCTTCATAGGCCGTTCCGATTCTGTTGACCCTTACCTTTCGAGGATCTTTGTGAAAAGAGGACATGCCAACATCTCTTAGAAAGGCACAAACAGCCTTATTGACATTGTGCCTTGCTTTCTCCATTTGTGGACCAAATAAAGAAGAACACAGCCACATTTGTATTTGCGCAATACGAGAACAAATTACTTGGGAATTTAGAAACATTTCCATGACCTTCTCAAGTCCTTCCTTCATTGAAAATTGCAAAGAAATTCCAGACACATGTCCTAAACTGTTCCCTCCACAATGAATTATAATTATGTCTGGATGATGCTCTGTCTCTAAAGTAGCACAGAGAGGTACCAAGTCCAGCCACTTCATTCCACGCACTCCATGCCAGTGCACTTCCACATGAGGGAATCCAAGATCTGTAGCTACTCCACAACGTTCTGCATGCACCTCCAACCAATGTATCCATGAGTCTCTCAAAATCCAGATAATCTGTTTTCGGAAACACAAAGCCATAGCTATCTGTTCTTTTCTCAGGAAAGACGTTCTGATAAAATCTCTCCTTACACACCCAGGACACTTTACTGACTAATCCCTAGCTCCGCTCTTTCTCATTTGCATGCCTCTCCACCCCAGAATCCCTGTATGTAATATGTGCTGTCTGCAGACTACTGCCAGGTATGCGGACAAATCGAAAATCTGAGCGTGGTGAATGTACATTTAAATATTGTGCCCCATTTCCCCTTTGAGGTGGGCTCTGAAAAGAGCCATTTTTTTTTTTGCAGATGCCTGACAGACACCTGTTATTTTGTATTTTTTTTGTTCTTCTTACTTTACAACTAAAATCTTCACATAACTTTCTCCAAAGCAACTCTTCCATTCCAAGACAGCAAGGCATTTCCCAAAAAAGATAAAGAAATGTCATCTTTTTAAAAAAAAACAGCATTACTCGAATCAATATTCTCATCTTTACAAAAAAAACATACCAGCTCTAAGCATGAAAGCCCACATGCCTCGATTGATTGCACACCTAGCAATGTTTTGCTGAGGACAAAAAACAGAACTATTGTCCCATATTGCCCTAGGTATTAATCCAGAAAAAATTACTTTTGCATTTGGTAGGATGTCCATTACTGCTTGAACCAACTGTTCCAAATCTGCCAACAAAGTAGGGGCACTAACGTAGCCCAAATGGAAAGCACCATAGTGCAAAACTACCAGATGGGGACTGTTCATCCGACGCAGATCTTCACAAAATTGTTGAATTCCCTCTACATTGCAATCAGGCACAGCGTTCCACCCCACCTCCACTCCTTTAACATCAAAACTGTTTGCCACATGCCTGCATTGAGCATACTGCTGTAAACCATGGACAAACATATCTCCAAGCACCAACACCCTGACTTTCTCCACCTCTGCCATCTTCACTACACACACTCTCTTTCTACACAAATCCACAATGCCAACAACTGATTGGCTGATTCCTACAGTCCTCTTTCCATAGTGGATTTGCTGGAAAACCCTGGATGTGGCACGCCCTATCCGCGGACAGCCATGGTGTCTGTGCAGCACATAACTCTTAGCCAGCCCTTCTACACTTTCCACATCACTCTCAGTGCCATTCCCTCATTGGATACAGCTAAGCAGTCACACAACCATCCACCAATGACATCCAAGACCTCTACATCTAACTCCATCATCAGAGTTGCACACTTCAAATGTACTGTTGATCACTCTGTGTCTCATATCATTGGAAAGCACTTGCTACAAAAACTACTGTACAAGTCTCCAAGATTTCTACTTACAGCTCCATGCATATCCACATGCATGAATACAAACTAAAGGGATGTATATTTTAGTCAGATTACCGGTATAACTCTTATGAAAGCATATAAACAGAGTAATGCCACTAAACCTGTATAGTCTATACATACATGTCAACCCTCCCGATTTAAGCGCGAGACTCCCGATTTTTCATTGAAAAATCACACTATTTTTTACTGTCTCCCGCGTAACCTATACATACATGCCAACCTCCCCAATTTAGGCGTGAGACTCCCGATTGTTCATTGAAAAATCGTACTATTTTTTACTGTCTCCCTACTAAATTAATGCCTATCCCAATGCAATCCTATGGGAAAAATAAATGTTCCTGATTGCTGTGGTGAAATCTCTGTCTCAGGGTCTTCCTTGGCATGTCTACCTATAAAATGAACTTGTTGAAATTTTTCCCATCTACTATAATCAACTGTCACTTCCAAACCTGTCTGCTATCTACAACACACCTTTAAAAAACCAAGTGAATTTCATGCACTTAAAAGTGTACTAATTTGCAAAGCATGTTGAACTATCATATTGTAAATAATATATAAAGGCTGCACATAGTCAAATGAAATGCATGCATACACTATGTTCAGATATCAAACAAGAATACTACCACAAAAACACAAAAATCAACATCTACATTAACATCAGTGCTATAAACACACAAAATTACTAAGTTCTGCAGAGAAGACCACTCTACTGAAAATCAGCAGCATCTGAACTACAAACAAAATATCCGAAGAAACCTGCTCATTCCACAAAAAAAGAGTAAGTATAATACTAGCTTAATATTCTTACTATTCCTCAAACACACTGTGTGGTTCATTCATATAATTTGAGCACCAAAAAAAACAGCGATTTCTGAACCATTCTGCCCGCAAATCCCCATTTATTAAACAGAGATTAGCAGGCAGAATGGCACACGAATCCCTGTTTTTTTGGAACACAAATAACATACTCAACATACTACAAAACAAAACAAAACAAAGAACTGTTTTAATTTTATACCATTACATTTACTATTAATGCTTCTCCTCACCACTAGCTCACTTTCTACTCTCATCTGAACCGCAGTTTAGTAACATACAAATAGAAGAGTAGCCTTCCCAACTAATTGCAACTGCCCAATGCACAATCACACACCACCACATACATCTTTCCCATCATACTCAGACACTCATGCACACAGCACACATACATTGCAGAACTGGCCAACCCATACCTTCTTTTTTTTTTTCAACAGACCCCAAAGAATGCCTACCAAAAAGCAAGTCCATAGAAAGCAACGCAGAAGTAGTGCAAATGAAAATAAAAGTGTCCAAAATAAGCATCCATCTCTACCAGAGTTGGTACAAAACGTTCAAACAAAACAGCTAATACAGTCATTTAGCGAAACAAAACAAGCTTCTAGTGTCGATCCAGAAAACAGACACCCCTCGATCATGGGGAAATGTTCTATGTTGGCCAAAGACCAACCGTCTCATGCTCTTAGTGTTAGTAATACATAATCATAAACTTGACCGAAGTGCGGCCATTTTAAGGTGACAGAAATCGCCATCTTGTTTTCTCTAACGTTTGCTTATTGCTTTCTGTTCTAAATGCTTCGCTGACATGATATTCTGCTTTACCAGTGTGCAATGCAAGGCCAAGGGAAATATGCTGAAACATAACATAGCAACCCTGATAGAAATACCCGGTCTCCTCCCACGCGTTATCCTTGAAAGAGGGCAGCGAGGCATCCTAATCAGCCCACAGGTGCCAGTGTGTCTCGAAAACACAGTGAAAATACTTGGAACAAACATTAAATTGCTTGAATTATGTTCTTCTTTGCGGCCCCCCTTCTCGAGCCCTGTAGAGTCCTGGAGAGCGAGTTGACCCCGAGGACCCAAATAGGAGATAGGAAGACCTGGAATGTGGCTCTCCCCCCCACATGCATCTTGCTAGTGAGAACAGAAGCATTCTGTTCTTTTCAACAAAGACTTATGCCTGCAGCCTTACAAAATTACAAACTGTTGCTAAAACAAATGTTTGAGGTGCCATACTCGTCACAATTGTCAATCATCGTGCTCAGTTCAAAGGAGATGTGCAAGGGGCGGTTTTTGATGTGACACTACTGATTGTAAGATGTTAGTTTTGTATATATGTAACTGATGTTTGTGTCTCGCTCTCTTGCGTCTCCCGAGGTCTGTTAGACACACGTCGCGGGGTATGAGACCAGTCGGCAAACTGAGACTATTTACTTTGCAATAAACCCTAGCTTTTGGGAATACAACCTTGTGCCTGGCGTATCAGTTCGTGTGTGGTGACTGTGCCTTGTTTCCACATTCGAGGGTCCCTCAGGGGCCCCTTCACTACTACAGAAACTTTGCCTCCTCTATCAAAATGTAAAACGAAACAAAAAATGCTTAACAAGAATTCAGCTACCACTACTGCTAAATCTGCTCCTATAAATCGTGATATACTAGCAAGTAACCATACCAAAAATGTATTTTAGCAAAAATGTTCCACCACAGAGTCCTTCTGAATCTTATAAAAACAGTAGACAAATCATGCACAACCCTTCAAACCTACCGTAGAAAATTAATCTTAGAAGCTTTTATAGACAGTACAATACTTCTCAAAAGAAAGTTATTCATTTTAGTGTTAAATAGATTGAAAGCACTAAAAAAACAAACTATTAAATTACAAAAAAACTTCTCAATAAACGGAATGTCAACAAAAATAACTTCTTAAATATCTGTGGAGGTGAATGGAGTCACACCACGAGCACAGAACCATATTTTAATGAAGAAGCATAAAAACAAATCCAAACAAACACAATTGCCATCCATAGCAGTGGACGAGGTTATGAAAAAATGATTAATACCATAAAGGAACAAGAAATACTGCTTACAAAAATATCCCCAGAAAACTCAAAATTACCTCTCCATTCAACTGAACCAGAACATCCCATATACAAATGGCCATGCACGTCAATATGTAACATTCCCAAAAAATCTTTCAAATCTTTATGCCAGTTCCTCAATCAGTATGTGAAAGTCAAAGACAAAAGCAAAATGAAAGTGCTGCAAAATATGGATACCTATCCAGTGCGCACATACACAGGACTACAAGGACATTCATTAGCCTGCACATCATTCAACTATAATAAATCTTTTCTATAAACTGTATTATGCTAAAATTCCTGCTTTAGCACTAGCAAATTCAAATAACATTCTTCTACATGGTACACCCAAAGACCTACTCGAAGAAATCGACCATATCCAGAGAAAATATTTTGGAAGTGAAAGCCACTGATAAAATGCAATAGCTTTACAGCAGACTAGCAACAATTCTGCACATGGCAACCTTCTACTACACACATACAAAAAATAAATACTAAAGTACATCCGCTGAAGTACCAAACCATGTGTGTGTGTGTTGCCGCAGAACTTTTTATAAAAGTAACACAAAAACTATATACATAACATACAAAATAGAAGACAAAGAAGATTCCAAATGGTTTGAATTAGCTCTCTACCTTGTAGCAGAAAAAAATATGAAATAACTGACCCCTTAATACTTTGCAGTTACTGCACTACAAAACTTGACAACAACCAACCTCCTCATGTGCTATCACAAATAAAAACCCCAGCAACAACTCAATGTATATGAGAGCATGATAATTCAAACAGTGCACCCATTTCAAGCAATAACACGCCTAAAACCAAAAACAGTAAAATTACCTCCCTCTGAATTGGTGAAAGGCATTTGTGCCAAAGTAGTTTATTTGCCATTAGATCTGAAAGAAAATGTGCACACTCTGGGAGTGCAAAGTCCAATACAGCAATCTTTAATTGTCTTAGTAAATGGTGTACCAACAAAAGACAAAAAATTTGGCAACAACTCATGGACTTACATAAAGTTGGACAAGCCTTACAATATCTAAAAGACAATAATGAATACTACAAAGAAATAAATATTAAAGAAAACTTAAGGGAAACAACTGAAATAATTCAAGAGTTTTAGACCATTATACAATTCATCCATTACACTCTAATGACACCATAGATGATGCACTAGAAACGTACCAAATGCGACAAACCGAAGGATCACCATCAGCATATGGGAAAAAAAGTATACCAGCACATGCTTTTCCTCTACTCTTTCTTACTGGCAAAGGAGGAAGGTACGATGATAGACCCGCTCAGTTAACAAATGTATTCTGAAGATCCCAGATTTAGACAAAATGTGGAATACATATTCCACCTACTGTTTGAAAGTGAACTAGCAACTCTATGTTACGGAGTTGCACACATATTGAAATCAGGAACACAATTTCAAAATATGTCAGCTACGCAATTAATACAAAAAGTGCAAGAAAAAGATAAGGTTTTACAATCAAGCATTACAAATCTGTTAGCAAACATGCGTGGGATGAAAGAGTACTGGTTCTGACTTCATGGAGATGTAAGTTGTATGATAAGAAACCTTGGCCCACCCACTTGGTTTGTTACATTAAGTTGTGCAGAATATGCATGGGAAGATTTACATGATTTCCTACGCATATCAAACAAAAGCTAAACCAACATAAATATACTAACACCTGGAGAACTTTGCTCTCTAGATCCTGTTAATGCTTCAAGATATTTCCATCATCATTTCATTGCTATGCTACACTTTATTTGTAATAAAACCTTTCCTCCCCTCAGAGAAGTGCAACACTTCTTTTGGAGAAAAGAATACCAAGCCAGAGGAGCACCACATATCCACATGCTTTTATGGATTAAAGATGTTCCTAAATTTGGTCAAGAAAGTGATTCCAGTGTTTTACAGTTTATCGAAAAATATTTTACTTGTGAAATTCCATCGAAAGCAACAAATAGTGATCTCCATGAACAAATTGTACAATTTCAAAGACACAAATGTGGCAAATATTGTTGTTGCAAATACAATAACAAAGGGTAATACTACACCAAATGCTGCTTTGATTTCCCTAGACCAGTTACAGAAACAGGTGAAGTGAACAAATTCATGTCTTCAGTTAGACATAGAGTTAAAGGTAAATTACCTAAGAACACGTACGACGTAAAATGAACAGAAGAATCAACATATATCAATGATTACAATACAATCATTGCCCTCTTATGGAATGCAAACATAGATGTGTGGTACATTGCAGACAATTCCACTGCAGTTGCACGATATGTTGCAGCCTACTTAACAAAATCATAAAAAAACAAAGCTTCAAGACTTCTGCAATGACCTATCATCAGACAAAACACTATCTCAGAAATTGTACAGCTTAGGCATAAAAATGCTCTCTCATAGAGAATGTGGCTCCTGTGAAGCTGCAGATCGTTTAACCGGTACTGCTTTGTATGGAAAATCTGAAAATATAGTATGGCTAAGTCTTGGTCCTGCTAAATTTTTAAAAAAAGTGTTCTCAAATCATATGAGGACATAGAAACAATTGCCAAAAACGATCCCAACAGCCAAGACATTTTGAAAAACAATTTAATAGACACATACTACCCGAACAGGAGTACCACTTTTAAAACCATGTGTCTATACCACATAGCCCAAAACTTCACATACAAAAATAATATAAAACCCGATGAAAAAAAGGTAGATATAGAGTGACAGATTGTGAAGGCAGCTTAGTGAAACTTACCAAACAAAGCTTAATTAATCATATCAAATTGTCATTAAAAACTCTTCAACAGAAAGAACTATATTACATGTGACTGCTACAACCTTTTAAACCATGGAGAAAAGAAGAAGAGATACTAGAAAACTATGACTCCTATGAAGACGCTTTCAAAGCAAATGAAAGTACTATCACCAATATAAACTTTCCACAGTACAAAACAATGTTGCACAACAAACAGCAACACAAAGCAGAACTCCAGGCCCAACTAGATAAGGACACTCACGGCAGAAGTCAACCTTCTGTAACAAGTCAAGAACCACTGGGACAGCCACTAATAGAAAATGAGGCAGAATTAGCTATGACAGAAGTAGAGAACACCATGTGTCACTATGAAGAAGATACAGAAGACTTAACTGTACTACAATCAAAACTGAACAAAGAGCAGCACGCCATTTTTAAGAAGTAACAAAAGAAATTGCACATGGTGTACAACACGAAGACAAAGAATGCACCTGCCAAAATTACAAACCTATACTACTGTACGTCAGTGGTGAAGCTGGTTCTGGCAAAAATTCTTAATCAAAAACATCAGTAAATACCTTCAACAATTGACAAACAACAAACTGTCAACTGTTGTCACTGCCCCCACAGGTTTAGCTGCCTACTACATATGCGGTGTCACTTTACACCGATTACTACTCCTGCCAGTAGAACACCAAAACAAATTAGACTATTACAAACTTTCTGCAGAAGCTGCAATGAAACTACGCAGAGTATTAAAACAAATGAAAATGCTACTAATAGATGAAGTGAGCATGGTCTCCAACCTAATGTTGGCTTTGATTCACCTCAGATTACAAGAAGTACTCAAAACAAACTACGAAGAGCTCTTTGGAGGAAAACACCTTATTGTTTTCGGAGATCTTCTTCAATTGACACAAGTGAAAGGAGAGCCTATTTTTAAAACCTTAGGACACAAACTCTGTCGTAAAACTTTTGGCAGAATAGGAAATGTCAACCTTTGGCAACATTTCCAATACAGAGAATTAACAGAAAACATGCAGCAATCTGCAGATCTCACTTATGACAACATCTTAAAAAGTATTAGAGTTGGTATACTATCTCAAGAAGCACAAGCAATATTGAAAACCCGGCACATTCATGCACTTTATGGCGATAATGGATGTGCTACGGATGTTATGGAACAATTAACCCACAAACATGTCAATTGTATGGTCTTAATGCCAACTCTTGCAAGCTGTTTCAAATTCAGTAAAACAATGTAAAAAAAAGAAATGCAAGCAATAATTGAAATTAGCGCCACAGACAAACTAGACATGCATGGTATGACACTACCCATGTGTGAACAAGCCACAACAAGACTAAATAGTTTCGAAAATTCAATCTCCAACACAGCTGGATTGGAAAAAATATTAAAATGATCCTTAAATTGCAGAGTAATGCTTAAACGTAACCTTGATGTGGATCAAGGACTAGTTAATGGAGCACTGGGTACAGTTGTTGGCTTTCAAACATACCCACGTGACAACAACATTCAGTTTGTCAATATTCTCTTTGACAAACTTTCAGACGTGAAAATGATAGGACGCTCAACAGCTCGATTCCTTCTCTTCAAAGACATATATGTACACAGAGAACAATTTTCTCTAAATCTTGCATACGCGGTCACCATTCATAAATCACAAGGTCTTACCCTAGTCAAAGCATTGATAGACATTGGTAACACAGTCTTTAAAGAAGGCATGAGCTACGTAGCACTATCACGCTTACGTACACTTGACAGTCTATTTCTAATCAACTTTGATGCAAGTAAAGTAAACGCTGATATTCCTTGCATTTTAGAATACAATAGACTTCAATCACTATACACCCCCCATCTAAAAACATATCCTGTTCCATAAAAAGTAAAATGTTCTAAAAGAAAACTAAATCAAACAGAAATGCAACCGGATGTAATTGCAAATCCTCCAAAGAGAATAAAAAAACCGAATATTTCATCAAGTATCACAAACAAAAAAGAAACTATTACGGAAAGTAAACCAGGTACTTCTTCAAAAAAGGAAGACAAACTAAAAACAAAACAGAACTACCTGCTCCATTTAAACTTTCAAATGTAATTGGTGTAAGTTGCTACGTAAATGTAGCAATGAATATTCTATTTCAATTACCACAAATTGTTGACATTTACTTACACAGTACAGACCAATTGTGTTTGCAAATGTTAGTACTTCATAGAAACGCAACAAACAATCCTGACAACACCTATAGTGTTTATGGAATGAGACAACAATTGGACTACTGTGCTGGAATGGTGAATTTCACTATAAACTAACAGAAAGATCCACAAGAATGTCTAATGTACTTACTGCAAGTACTGGAAAACAAAAACATACCTATGAATGAAATCTCCAGATTTCATACATGTGGCAACATACATGCACTCTCTGCAACAATGTGACTCAAGAACAAATCCCCAATGAGCGCTTTGTTTATGTATCAATACCTAATTGTGAATCTGTTCCATTTCAGTAACTTGTACAAAATGCATACCATGGTAGATTATGTACTACCTGCAATTCGTATAATCGCTCCACCTTACTAATTAAAACACATAGTAAATACGTAATACTAATGCTTCTACGTTACAATGCAGATGGTACCAAAAACAACTGCAAGCTGACTGGATTCACACATGGTCAAGTATCACTTGGTAAGAAAACCTTCACAATAGGTATAATCTACCACACAGGAGACACAACCAATGCAGGTCACTATACTGCACATATAAAAAAAATGTGGATGGTTCGAATGTAATGATAGTACCATTACTCTAAAGCAGAGATTATCTGCAAATCTTACAAACACTTATTTAATCTTCTTAAAACCAAAATGTGTTAACTAAACTGAACTTAAACAGTAACAAAACTTCTAATAAAAAACTATAAACTGTTAAAATATGCTAACAGCTATCTAACTGCCTCAAGATTCTACAACAACTAAACAGATAAATGAATACCACTAAATTATAATATAAAATAGACAGTTAGAATACACCAACTGGTATCTAACTGCCCCAAGATTTTCAATAACCAAACAGATAAATCAATACCACTTCATTATAAAAAAGACAAATAGACAGTTAGAATATGCCAACAGGTATCTAACTGCCCCAAGATTCTACAACAACTAAACAGATAAATGAATACCACTAAATTATATTATTAAATAGACAGTTAGAATATGCCAACAGGTATCTAACTGCCCCAAGATTCTACAACAACTAAACAGATAAATAAATACCACTAAATTATATCATAAAATAGACAGTTAGAATACGCCAACTGGTATCTAACTGTCCCAAGATTTTACAATATCCAAACAGATAAATCAATACAACTTCATTATAACAAAAAATAGACAGTTACAATATGTCAACAGATATCTAACTGCTCCAAAAATCTGCAACAAGCCAACATATAGAACATTAGCCAAAAACAACAAGTGAACACTGAAAACAAACAAACAAATAGACTGTAGCATAACAAAAAAAGGTTTTTTTAAAATCCAACATGGATTTTTTTTTCTCCACAGACCCAATGATTTTAGCAACAAACACAGAAACCAAGCAATTTGCACAGTACACTGGTTTGTAATCTACTAAATATGAGGGTAAAACATTTTTTTTTATTATTCCATGTTATAAGTCGTTACAAAATATCAATACTAACATGATCTTTTCTTTTATCACAGAAATTAACAAGCAATACATGTACTCCAGTTACTAAACCAAACACTAAGTATATTATAATAAGTATAACGATCCCAGCAAACCACACCCATAGTGATTTCTGACTTCACAGTTTATAAATTTGGTCTTGACCATGCACCCAAGACTCTAGGCCCTGGCCACAACCACCGCAGCATACCACACCCATAATAGCTTATAACTTTGCTGCTTATAAATTTGATCTCGTCCATGCACCCAGACTGGATAAGCCACTATGGGTGTGCTATGCTGCGGTGTTTGTGGCAAGGGCATAGAGTCTTGGGTGCATGGCCATACAGCAATGCTCCAAAGACTCTATGCCCTGGCCACAACCACCACAGCATATCACACCCATAGAGTCAAACATTTTAACTATGTCATATGGGCACTTTTAATGTCCGCGAACATGACAAGTGTTCTTAGAACAGTTTCAACTTGCCTGCGAACAGTACGGACAGGCATAGCATCCTCAGGACACACCTATTTTGTTTATTTATGAACATCCCAGGACACTTGATGTGTTCTTAGAACAGTTCCAACTTGCCTACGAACAGTACAGACAGGTATAGAGTCCTCAGGACACCCCTATTTTGTTTATTTATGAACATTCCAGGACACATGTTCTTAGAACAATTTCAACTTGCCTACGGACAATCGGACAGCATCCTCAGGACACACCCATTTCATTTATTTAAAAACATTTCAGGACACCGCAACCACCTCAGCATACCACACCCATAATAGCTTATAACTTCGGTGCCCATAAATTTGATCTTGCCCATGCATCCAAGACAGGATAAGCCACTATGGGTGTGCTATGCTGCAGTGTTTGTGGCCAGGGCATAAAGTCTTGGGTGCATGCCCATACGGCCATGCTCCAAAGACTCTATGCCCTGGCCACAACCACCACAGCATATCACACCCATAGAGTCAAACATTTTAACTATGCCATATGGGCACTTTTAATGTCCACAAACATGACGAGTGTTCTTAGAACAGTTTCAACTTGCCTGCGAACAGTACGGACAGGCATAGCGTCCTCAGGACACACCTATTTCATTTATTTATGAACATCCCAGGACACTTGATCTGTTCTTAGAACAGTTCCAACTTGCCTACAAACAGTACAGACAGGTATAGCGTCCTCAGGACACCCCCATTTTGTTTATTTACGAACATCCCAGGACACATGTTCTTAGAACAATTTCACCTTGCCTGCGGACAATATGGACAGCATCCTCAGGACACACCCAGCGTCCTCAGGACACACCTACTTAATTTATTTATGAACATCCCACGACACTTGATGTGTTCTTAGAACAGTTCCAACTTGCCTACAAACAGTACGGACAGGTATAGCCTCCTCAGGACACCACCATTTTGTTTATTTACAAACATCCCAGGACACATGTTCTTAGAACAATTTCAACTTGCCTATGGAAAATACGGACAGCATCCTGAGGACACACCCATTTCATTTATTTATGAGCATTTCAAGACACCACAACCACCTCAGCATACCACACCAATAATAGCTTATAACTTTGGTGCTTATAAATTTGATCTTGTCCATGCACCCAAGACTGGATAAGCCACTATGGGTGTGCTATGCTGCAGTGCTTGTGGCCAGGGCATAGAGTCTTGGGTGCATGCCCATATGGCCATGCTCCAAAGACTCTGTGCCCTGGCCACAACCACCACAGCATATCACACACCATAGAGTCAAACATTTTAACTATGCCATATGGGCACTTTTAATGTCCGCGAACATGATGAGTGTTCTGAGAACAGTTTCAACCTGCCTACGAACAATACAGACAGGTATAGCGTCCTCAGGACACCCCTATCTTGTTTATTTACGAACATCCCAGGACACATGTTCTTAGAACAATTTCAACTTGCCTACGAACCATACGGACAGGCTTAGTGTCCTCAGGACACCCCATTTCCTTTATTTACGAACATTTCAGTACACCCGTATTGTCCGCGGTCAGAACGAACACAACAGGGGTGCCTGCCACCTAAATAAATACAACATTGAACCCATCTCTTACTCCCCCACCCCAAACAGTCTTACGCACCAAAACACTTTACTAAATAGTATTTTTCCACCAAGCTTCACCGCGCTGTCCGCGGATGTCCGTGATTCAAAGATGGCGGGCATTTCCAAAAATCTGACACACTTCACGCTCTTCACTGTCCAATCAGCGAACACGTTGCATGTCCGCGGACATGACGCAAGCCGATTGGCCAATCAGGACACTGTCCACGGAGCGAACAGGGAAGTGTGTTTGCGGACTGAACATAGATATCACTAATGTTTTGTGACATATTTTTTGGTCATTTTTTAAAAAACTACTGGACGGATTTTCACAAAATTTCCAAAAGCACTCTTTTGGGACCGAGCTGCTGCTCCTGGTCCAAATTTGGTGAAAATCCGTCCAGCGGTTTGGGATGTAGGCGTGAGCAAAGTTTTTTGCCCATTCAGTCTATGGGAAAAAAATAAGTTTTGGGCCCCCCCCTAAAACTTTGCCCAGTGCTCCATTAACTAGCCCTTGCTCTACGTCAAGGTTACGTTTAAGCACTATTCTACAATTTAAGGATAATTTCAATTTTTTTTTTCCAACCCAGCCGGGTTGGAGATTGAATTTTCTGAACTATTTAGTCTTGTTGTGGATTGCTCACACATGGGTACTGTCATACCATGTACATCTAGTTTGTCTGTGGCGCTAATTTCTATTATTCGTTGCATTTCTCTCTTTCACAATGTTCATTGAATTTGAAACAGCTTGCAAGAGTTGGCATTACGGCCATACAATGGACATGTTTGTGCGCTATTTGTTCCATAACATCAGTTGCACATGCATTAGCACCATAAAGTGCATGTATATGCCGGTTTTTCAATACAACTTGTGCTTCTTTCAATAATACACCAACTCTAATACTTTTTAAGATGTTGGCATAAGTGAGATCTGCAGATTGCCGCATGTTCTCAGTTAATTCTCTGAATTGGAAATGTTGCCAAAGGTTAACATTACCTATGCTACCAACAGTTTTCCGGCAGAGTTGGTGGCCTAAGGTTTCAAAAATCGGTTCACATTTCACTGGTGTCAATTGTAGAAGATCTCCAAAAACGATAATGTGTTTCCCTGCAAAGAGTTTTTCGTTGTTATTTTTAAGTACTTCTTGCAATCTGAGATGAATTAAAGCCAACATTAGGTTGGAGACCATGCTCACTTCAACTATTAGTAGCATTTTCATTTGTTTCAATACTCTGCGTAATTCCATTGCAGCTTCTGCAGAAAGTTTGTAGTAGTCTAATTTATTTTGATGCTTTACTGGAAGCAGTAGTAATCGGTGTAAAGTGACACTGTCTATGTTGTAGGCAACTAAATTTGTGGGGGCCGTTACAACAGCTGACAGTTTGTTGTTTGTCAATTGTTGAAGGAACTTGCTGATGATTTTGATTAAGAATGTTTTCCCTGATCCAGCTTCACCACTGACATGCAGCAGTATAGGTTTGTAATTTTGGCAGGTACATTCTTTATTTTCGTGTTGTACACCATGTACAATTTGTTTTGTTACGTCTTCAAAAATGGTGCGCTGATCGTTGTTTTGCTTGTTGTACAGTTAGGTCTTCTGTATCTTCTTGATACTGATACATGGGCCCTCATTACAACCCAGGTGTTAAGGGGTTAATGGCGCCGTAAAAGGTGGCGGCGCTGTTAAACCCTTTAACGCCTGATTACGAGGTTGCTTTGCGGGTGGCAATTTAATGCCTGCTTTTAGCAGGCGTTAAAAAACCAACCCGCAAAGGGACCTAGGAGCGAATTACGGCACCTTAATTTACGGTGCCGTGATTAGCGCCTTCCCCAGTCCCATTGAGCCCTATGGGGCAAAAATAGGAATGGGGAAGGGCCGTGGCGGCATGGGGAATTACCGCCCCGCCAACCTCGGAATGGGGCGGTAATTCCCCATTCCGCCATGGCGGAGTCGGTAAGTTAACGACATGGACCATGGTGCTATTAGCACCATGGTCCAACGCCTGGGTCGTAATGAGGGCCATGGTGTTTTCTACTTCTGCCATAGCTACTTCAGCCTCATTTGCTATTATTGGTTGTCTTAGAGGTTCTTGACTTCCTGTTACAGAAGGTTGACTACTGTCGGAAGAGTCCTTATCTAGTTGCGCCTGAAGTTCTTCTTCCTGTTGCTGCTCATTGTGTAACATTTTTTTGTACTGCGTAAAGTTCACATCGGTGATAGTGCTTTCATTTGCTTTGAAAGCATCTTCATAGCAGTCATAGTTATCTAGTATGTCTTCCTCTTGCCTCCATGGTTTGAAAAGTTGTAACAGAGACATGTAATATAGTTCTTTCTGTTGAGGAGTTTTTAATGACAATTTTACATGATCAATTAAGCTTCGTTTGGCAAGTTTCACTAAGCTCCCTTCACAATCGGTCACTCTATATCTACGTTTGCTTTCATCGGGTTTTACATTATTTTTGTATGCAAAGTTTTGAGCCATGTGGTATAGACACATGCTTTCCAGAGTGCTACTCCTGTTCGGATAGTATGAGTCCAGTAAATTGTTTTTTAGAATGTCTTGGCTGTTGGGATCATTTCCTCATATGATTTTAGCACTCGTTTTCTACATTTTGCAGGACAAAGACTGAGCCATACCATGTTGTCTGATTTTCCATACAAATCAGTGCCAGTTAAACAATCTGCTGCTTCATAGGCCCCCACATTCTCTATGAGAGGGCATTTTTATGCCTAGGCTGTACAATTTCTGTGATAATGTTTTGTCTGATGCTAGGTCATCCCAGAGGTCTTGAAGCCCTGTTTTTTCTGCCTTTGTTAAGTAGGCTGTAACATATCGTGCAACAGCAGTTGAATTGTTTGCAATGTACTGCGCATTTATGTTTGCATTCCATAAAAGGGCAATTATTGCATTGTAATCATTGATATATTTTGATTATTCCCTTCTTTTTATGTAATACATGTTCTTAGGTGATTTACCTTTAACACTATGTCGAACTGAAGACATGAAGTTGTTTACTACACCGGTTTCTGTAACTGGTCTAGGGAAACCAAAGCGGCATTTGGTGTAGTATTTACCTTTGTTTTTGTATTTGCGGCGACAATTTTTTGGCACATTTATGTCTTTGAAATTATAAAATCTGCCCATGCAGCTCACTATGTGTCTGTTGTGAAGGGATTTCACATGTGACATATTTTTGGATAAAATGCAAAACAGTGCTATCACTGTCGTGCCCAAATTTCGGTGCAACTTTGATCCATAACAGCACGTGAATATGTGGTGCTCCTCTCGCTTGATATTCTTTTCTCCAAAAGAAGTGCTGCACTTCTCCAAGGGGAGGAACAGTTTTATTGCAAATAAAGTGTAGCATGGCAATGAAACGATGATGGAAATATCTTGAGACATTAACTGGATCTAGAGAGCAAAGTTCTCCAGGTGTTAATATATCTATGTTGTTTTTGTTGCTTTTTGCTATGCGTAGGAACTCATGTAAATCTTCCCATGCATATTCTGCACAACTTAGCGTAACAAACCAAGTCGGTGGTCCAAGGTTTCTGATCATGCAACACACGTCTCCATGCCATCTGAACCAGTATTCCTTTGTACCACGCATGTTTGCAAACAAATTTGTTATACTTGATTGTAACACCTCATCTTTTTCCTGTACTTTTTGTATTAACTGCGTAGCTGACATATTTTGAAAGTGGGTTCCAGATTTAAGAATGTGTGCAACTCCATAACATAGTGTTGCTAATTCACTTTCATACAGTAGGTGGAATATGTATTCCACATTTTGTCTAAATCTGAGATCTTGCGAATACATTCGTAATGACCGGTATTCTGATGCCCCATTCTGAGTGGGTATATCATCGTATCTTCCAGCTTTGCCCGTAGGAAATATCAGAGGAAAAGCACGTGCTTCTATACTTTTTCCCCAAATACTCATTGGTGACCCTTTGGTTTGTTGCATTTGATAAATTTCTAGTGCATCATCTATGCTTTCATTGCAATGCAATGGATGAATTGTGTAATGGTCCAAAAGAGTGGATACTCTAGCTGGATCCAGAAGTTTGAATTGTAAAGTTTCTGATGGCTCTTGAATTATTTCAGTTTTTTCCCTTAAGCTTTCATCAATATTTATTTCCTTGTAGTACTAATTATTGAGCCTCATTACAACCCAGGCGTTAACCATGGTGCTATTAGCGCCATGGTTGATGCTGGTATTTTACTGCTTTCGCCATGGTGAATGGTGGAATTACCGCCCCATTCCAAGATTGGCGGGGCGGTAATTCCCCATTCACCATTGGCCCTTCCCCATTCACATTTTTGCCCCCATAGGGCTCAATGGAAATGGGGAAGGAGGTAGTTACGGTATCACAAATTGCAGTACCGTAATTACCTCTGAGGTCCCTTTGCGGGTCCAATCCTTAACGGCTGGTAAAACCAGCCGTTAAGGTAGGGACCTGCAAAGGGACCTCGTAATTAGGCGGTAAGGGGTTAACTGCTCCGCCACCTTTTACGGCGCCGTTAAACCCTTACTGCCTGGGTCGTAATGAGGCCCATTGTCTTTTAGATATTGCAATGCTTGTCTAACTTTGTGTAAGTCTACTAATTGTTGGCTAATTTTTTTGTCCTTTGTTGGTACTCCATTTACCAAGACTATTAAAGAATGCTCTATTGAACGTTCCACTCCTAGAGTATGTACATTTACTGTTAGATCTAATGGCAAATAAACTACTTTATCATGAATGCCTTTCACCAATTCAGACAAAGGTAATTTTGCTGTTTTTGGATGAAGGCGTATAATTGCTTGAAACGGGGAACTGTTTGAATTATTATGCTCTCATGGAAATTGAGCTGTTGCAGGATTTTTGGTAATGGAAACAATTCCAAATTATT
This sequence comes from Ambystoma mexicanum, assembly GCF_040938575.1. Taxonomy (NCBI): domain Eukaryota; kingdom Metazoa; phylum Chordata; class Amphibia; order Caudata; family Ambystomatidae; genus Ambystoma; species Ambystoma mexicanum. The sequence goes on along the minus strand of NC_090926.1, from coordinate 489,515,377 downwards.
TGTAATAGCACGTGAAGGAGTGTGGTTGTTGTCTAATTTTGTAGTACAGTAACTGCAACATATTAGGCGTTCAGATAGTTCATATTTATTTTCAGTTAAAAGGTAGAGAGCTAATTCAAACCATTTAGAGTCTTCATTGTCTTCTATTTTGTATGCTATGTCCACATTTTTTGAGTTGCTTTCGTAAAACGTTCTGCGGCAACACACACACACACACATGGTTTGGTACTTCAGCCGATGACCTTTTATATTTTACTATTTCTTTTCTGTATGTGTGTAATAGAAGGTTGCTATGTACAGAATTGTTGCTACTATGTTCTAAAACTGTTGCATTTTTTAAATGCTTCTCACTTCCAAAATACTTTTCTTAATATGGTCCATTTCTTCCTGTAAGTATTTGGGTGTACCATGCAGAAAAGTGGTATTTAAGTTGCCTAATTCTGAAGTTGGACTTTTTTCATAGTATATTTTATACACAAGATTTCTTACATTGGAATGATGTATTGATATTCTTTTGATATCATGGAAGGTACTTTTGCAAATAGGCCCAGAAATGCAGGGTAATGAATGTCCTTTTAGTCCTGTGTATTTCTGCACTGGACAAATATTCATATTTTGCAGCACTTTCATTTTACTTTTGTCTTTACCTTTTACATATTGATTGAGGAACTGACGTAAAGATTTGAAAGCTTTGTTTGGAATGGCACACATTGATGTGCCTGGCCATTTGTATCCTGGACGGTGTGGTTCTGCTGAATCGAGAGGTAATTCTGAGTTTTCAGGGGATAGTTTTGTAAGCAGTGTTTCTTGTTCCATGATGGTAGTATTGATTTTCTCATACCCTCGTCCACTGTGTTTGTTTGATTTTGTTTGTATGCTTCATCATTAAAATATGGTTCTGTGGTTGTTGTGTGAATCCATTCACCACCACAAACATGTAAGAAATTATTTTTGTTCACATTCCGTTCATTGCTGAGTTTCTTTTGTAGTTTAGTACTTAGTTTTGTTAGTGCTTTCATCCTATTTAACACTAATATAAACAACTTCCTTTTGAAAAGGATTGCACTGTCCACGAGAGCTTGTAGGATTAACTTTCTATGGCAGGTTTTAAGGGGTGAGGATGATTTCAGTCCTCTTATTAGAAGATTCTGAAGGACTCTGTGACGAAACATTTTTGATAACTTTTTTTACTATGGGTTCTTGTGACACTATCAGTATTATTAGGAGCATTGTTAGCTGTACTGGTAGCCATTTTTTTGCCAACATTTCTGTGTTGTGTGACACATTTTGATGAAGGAGGTAAAGTTTTGGTTGTTGAGACTTTGTTTTGCTAACCAACTGCATTAGCTGGTTTGTTCCTTGATTCTCTACAAACTCTACAACAGGTGGATGCTTACATTGGGCACTTTTATTTTTATTTGCCCTACTTCTGTGTTCCTTTCTACAGAGCTGCTTTTTGGTAGGCATTCTTTGGTGTCTGTTGTATACTTTGGTCTGTTGTCCGATGCATGTGTGCTGTGTGCATGTGTGCATGAGTCTGATGGGGAAGCTCTTTGTCATGGTGTGTCATTGTGCATTGAATTCTTGCAATGATTTGGTAAGGCTACTTCACTGTTTGTATACTACTACAATGTGCTTCAGATCAGAGTACAAAGTGGGCTACTTGTGATGAGAACCATTATTAATAAACGAAATGCCATAAACTTGCAACAGCAACTTCTTTTCTAAATCTAACCTGCTAAGGATTACATATGTTATTTGAGTTCCAAACACACAGGGATTTGTCAGCCATTCTGGCTGTTAATCTTTGTTCAATAAATGGATATTTGTCGGTAGAATGGTTTAGAAATCAATCTTTGCTTTGGTACCAAAAACAACCAAATAACCCACGCAGCCTCTTTGAGAAGTAGTTACAATATAAAGGTAGTACTGTGCTTACATTTTTTTTTGCAAGATGACCAGGTTTCTTCGGCTATGTCGTCTGCAGTGTAGATGCTGTTGATTCTCAGGAGAGTAGTCTTCACTGCGATTGAAAAAAACAAAATCAATTACTTTGTGTGTTTACAGCAGTGATGATACTGCTACATTAATCGTGCTTCTTTCGTCAGAGCATTTTACTTTCATATTTCAACCCAGTGCTTGTGTGCACTTCACTTCACTCTGTGCAGTGTTTTCATGGTATTTGCAATATGGTACTTGAAAGTCCTTCAAAATTGCTACAATTTTAAGGTTATGTAAATGCATTGTTTTTTACAGGGTGCACTATGCACTATGCATAGGAGAGAGGTTTGTAAGCGATAGGGCACAGTAGTAGATGGGGAAAAATGTTCTACCTTCAAACTAAAAGCACGATGCCGACACATTGGGAGACCCATAGAGGGAGATGTCACCACAACAATCGGGAGCGCTTACTTTTCTCATACGATTACATTGCAAGTAGCATTACTGTAGGCCGTACACAGTACACAACTCCGACATTTCCACATACACAATTGAGTTCCGCCCTAAATAGGCATGCTTGCAACATATGTACAGGTTATGCGGAAGACAGTAAGCAGTCGTGCCGTTTGTCAATGATAAATCGGACATCCTGCACTTAAAACGGGGAGCGTTCGTATGTATTGCCTATGCACATTTAGTGCCATTATTTTGTCTAAATTAAATCATAAGGGTTGCACATGTTCTCTGATTAAAATATACATACCTGTACTCTATTCTCATGCATGTGCGCATGAATGGAGCTGTACGTAGAAATTCGCAGTACTTGCACAGTAGCTTGTGAAGTAGGTGCTTTGCAATAATATGTGACTTCCATTCAGAATCATCAACAGTAATTTTGAAGTGCGCAATGTTGATGACGGAGTTAGAATTAGCGATGTTTAATGTGAATGATGGATGGTTGTGCAACTGCTGAGTTGTGTCCAATGAGGGACTCAATTTGTTACCGTTGTGGAAAGGGTGGAAGGACTGGGTAAGAGTTATGTGCTGCACGTAGGCAAAGCTTGTCCGCAGGTAGGGCGTGTCACATACAGGTTTTTACAGCTAATCCTGCATGGAAAGGGGACCTTAGGCATCAGCCAATCAGATGTTCACATTACTCTTTTGTGTCGAAAGACAGTGCGCACACTGAAGATGGCAGAGGTGGAGAGGGTCAGGGTTTTGGTGCTTGGAGACATTTGTGTGCATGGCTTACAACACTATGCCGAGAGTAGGCATGTGGCACACCATTTCGATGTAAGAGGAGTAGAGGTCGTGTGGAGCGCAGACACTGATGCCAATGCTGCGGCAATTCTGCAAGTTTGCAGAGACATGCGTACAATGACCACTCCTCATGTGGTAATTTTGCACTACGGTGCTTGCCATTTAGGATACACGTACTTTGTTGGCAGATTTGGCACAGTTGGTTCAAGCACTCATGACCATCTTCCAAGCAACGAAAGTCATTTTTTTCTGCTTTACTCCCTAGAGTATAATGGGACAACAATTCTGTTTTCTGTCCGGATCAAAGCATTGGGAGGTGTATCATCAATCGCGGCATGCATGCATTCATGCTACGAGCTGGTATTTTTTTTCTGTAGCCACGATAACATTACTCCAAGCAATGCTGATTATTTTGAAGCAGATAGTGTTGCGCTATCTTCTTTGGGAAATGTGATGTTCGTTTGGAATGTAAGGCTTGCTTTAGAGAAGGTTCTGTAATGGCTGTAGGAGCAAAGCAAGGACAACAAATATAAAAAAAAAAATAAAGTAACAGATGTCTGTACGGCATCGGGCCAAAAAAAAAAAAAAAAACGGTTCTTTTCAGAGCCCACCTTAAAGGGGAAAAGGGGGAATATTACTTAAATGTACCATCGTCACGCTCTGATCCTATACATGTCCGCGAACATGGCGGTAGTTTGCAGTCAGCGCATATCACCAACGGGGATTCAGGGGTGGATACGCATGCAAATGAGAATGAGCGGAGCTAGGGATTGGTCCATAAAGTTCAGTAGGTGTGTTATGACCGGCGCACTTTAGTAAGACCGTCTTCTCCCTGACAGAAGACCACACAGCCATGGCTTTCATTGCTGGAAAACAGATTATCTGGATTTTGGGAGACTCATGGATACATTGGTTGAAGGTGCATGCAGAAAGATCCCGTTTATCTGCAGATCTAAAATTTCCTCATGTGGAAGTGCACTGGCATGGCGTGCGTGGCATGAGGTGGCTGAACTTGGAACCTCTCTGTGTTACTTTACTGACAGAATGTCCTTCAGATATACTGATCATTCATTGCGGATGAAACAGTTTAGGGCATGTCTCTCGAATGTCTTTGCAATTTGCAATGAAGAAAGGACTTGCGAAGCTCATGGACATGTTTCCAAATTCTCAAAAACCTTTTTCCCGTATTGCACAAAGACAAATATGGCTACGTTCTTCTGCTTTTGGTCCACAGATGGAGAAAGCAAGACGCAATGTGAATAAGGCTGTTTGTGCCTTTTTAAGAGATGTTGGCATGTCCTCTTTCCACACTGAAAACATTTTGTTTCACAGCTCTTTCATTTTCCGCAGAGATGGAGTCGACCCCACATATGCTGGCAATCAGAATTTTCTTTGCAATGTACAAAATGCATTGCAACCTCTTTTAAAATCACAATAACCTATCTGACAATCCGTTTTCTCCAATCCACAGTTTATGACCCACCCAACACACCACCGAAAGGCTCTTTTCAGAGCCACCACTTACTCCCAGCGTACACTTCATTGTGATTGCTCTGCTTGCACCCTCCTTTTTTTTTGCCTACAACTTTCCGCACACTTTTCCACAACTCTGCAGGGGTCTACGACCATCATTTCATAGTTCTATTGTTTATTGCTTCACAGCACACGACACACTAGGAGAAGAGGCCAAAGGTGGGTAAGGAAGGGACACCAGCCACGGGGATAAGAAAGGGCAAGTGAACAGTGAACAGAGAATGATATAGGGGTGAGCTTCATTTAGGTAAGCAGCAGATCTTCTGATGCTCTGTGACTGCAGCCTCAAAAGCACTTTGAAAACTCTCCCCCTGCAGAGTACTGAGTCACAATAAGTACACACTACTGTCACCTTTGAAAGGTAAGGGTCAACAGCATTGCGAATGGCTTGTGAGGCAGCTGGAGGGAGGCACTCCCCCACAGGAGTGTCTCTTGTGGTGGGAGAATCGGACACGGATGATGCTGTGGAGGAACTCAATCGACTATGCTCTTCACATGGCACCACCTTGCGAATGTCCGCAGTGCGTATTGAAATGGGGTGTTGCTTCATGGTTATCGTAACAAAGCTGTACGCACCAGGTCTCCCACGACTCAGCACCACCTCACACTGGTTACACTTCACCAGGTGCGCACATGCTTTTGGTACGTTCCCATAAACTGAAACCAACCGCCACACCCACGACTTCCTAGTGCAGAGTTCCTCCACTTCATTGTCTTCCTCCTCTTCTTCCTCGCTCTCTACATCATCACCCGTATATCTCTCTGCAGGCACTTGGGGAGGTGGTGGTGGTGGCGGGTTTGGGGGTGGTGCAGAGGCTAATGACCCAACAGCAGCCATGGAAGCAATGGAAGCCATACCGATTAGTTTCCTTTTGGTCACTAAAGCAGTAAATTCAGTACACCTCAATCTGCTATAGCTAGAAGGACAATGAAGATGCGCTCGGGGGTGTGGCCATTTGTAGGGGTGGAGGGGTGTGCCTTATGACCGTCTTCTTCCCTGAAAAGCGGTACAAACATTTTACACACCAAGTCCTCAGGTCAGCTATTGTCTGGGATATGTGAAATTACATTTTTACACTCTACAATACTTTCACTTGTGTCTACAAGTTCTTTTGTACTGCTGCGGAAGCACACAAACTGCGCAAATTAGTCCACACGCTCAGCGTGGGTGCGGTCACATGATGACGTCCTGAACACATCCGCGCCATAAATGGGACTCCGCTAGACAGCAAATACAGATTACCCAACGTGCGCATGCGCGCAAGTGTCCTACGGAGAGTGTTCGGGTTCTCCAACTAATTCAAAGTACGACACACGTGAGACGGACAGTTAGGGACAGGCGCGATGTTCGCTATACGTACGGTTGTACTGTGCATGTGCACACATGATATGTTCACTGTACGGTCAGTTCCAATGTCCTTAGGACAAATCCATTTTGTTTGCCTACGAACTTTCCGGCCACCGCCCCTGCTCTAAGGACAGCACCATTTTGGCTGCGCCCGATACAAACAGGATTTCTGTCCTTCACACACTCCCATTTTGCTCATTTACACCCATTCCAGACATCTGGTGTGTTCTACGAACATGTTTCATCTCTTTTGCAAGTGGTATGGCGAGGTATAATGTCCTTAGGACGCCCCTTTATGTTTATGTATGCACACCTTCTACAGATGGTGCAGTCAACCATCAAATCCATCTTCCTTGACATCAGTAATGGTAGGTGTACTGCCTTCATAGCACCCACATTCCATTCCTTGTGGATAGGTCGAACAGGCGTGCTGTTTGCGAACCTTTTACTTCTTTTAAAAAAAAAAAATTACTCAAACTCTTTCACTACAACTACTGTACAAAAACATTCTAAACACACACACACACACACACTTCAGTCCAAAGAAATAGCAGGGGAAGCGGACACTGACACAAATATGGGGTAATTAGGATTGAACACAGGCTCGTTATGAGGAGAAGATTTGTGAGGGGAAGAAGGGATGGATATTTCGTCAAAACGTCTATTTTCCTATGAAGGTTTGGGGAAGGTTCACTAGGGAATGGAGAAGCAGGGCAGGTACAGGTGGGGCAATGGTAACAAACTTTTCCTCTCTTACAGTCCTCCACAAACTCCCGTAAACTTTTAACATTTTCGTTCAATATGTCCATTTTCTGCTCAATCCTTTGGATCCTGTCTTCTTCTGTCTCGTCTGTTGCCCTTTCTTCTTTTCTTACCTGGTCTGTTCAAAAAAATTTACATATGTTAAATGCCTATAGAGTACTGGTCATTATTTTGCATATGCAGAATAATTTTTCCCAGGCGGAAAATTCCCCTCCAGACAGTCCAAAGTACTTGCCATGTCTGAGTCAAAACAATGGAAAGAAATTATTATTTTTGCACCACGTACCAAAAAAAAAACACACATACGAAAAAATGACTTCCACTCACACTTTTGATGTAATCTCCCTTCCTCCTACTGCGTCCGTCCACTATCATTCCAGGCTGCCGAGTTTCTGTGAAGTGGTTACACTGGAGGCATCTTTTTTTTTTTGGTACCATCCACCCATCCACTTCATTCTACATGGTTATTAAATCTGTAATTTTCTTTTCCCATCTTCAGGTTTCCATATTTACTCATTACTACTTATAATATCTGTATGCCCTTCTTCTACGTTGCACACTTTTTGTGTAAGACAATAGTACATTTTCAAATACCCCCCCGCCTCTTTGGGTAATGTTGATCCTGTCCGCCCCGTCCGCAAACAGGTGTTCAGTCCGTCCCTTTCTAATATCAATAGGGAGGGGCTTCTGTATGTTCTATGTTAAATGTATATCAAGTACGTAGATTACACTACCTATCTCCTCAGATCACATAATGACAATGCATATTCTGCACAACAACGTCATTGCCACAATGTCATGATTAAGTTCCTCTTTGAAAAACCTGTACAATTCACTACAATAAAAACTTTGTTAAGGGGACGTTATGGTTAAGTTGCCATCCCAAAAACCTGTAAAATTCACTACAAAAAAAACTTTGTTGAGGGGACGTTATGGTTAAGTTGCCCTACCAAAAACCTCTGCACTTCAATAAAAAAATAATTTCACCCTCCCCTTTATGCTTCAACTTACAACCGAAAAACCCTTGAAATTCAACAGTTATGGTAAACTAAGCCCCCAAACCTGCCACCACCCCTGTGCACTGCTAACACAAACATCCAGATCATGAAAGATGTCATCTGAAATGTCACTGATGACATCACTGATGACATCACATGTTTAGCCCCTTTGTTTTCTTTCCCTGCCATATATATATGTACATTCAGTAAAAAAACTTTGTTAAAGGAATGTTATACTTCACAGTGAAACCAAACACCACTGCACATTCCCCCATTATGGTCAGCTAAGCAACCATAACATCCACCATCTACGTGCATTGTTAAGACTAACACCCAGGACATCAAAGATTACATCACAAATATCATTGATGACATCGATGATGACATCACATGTCTGCCTCACTTATTTTGGTGCATTGAAAATTGTAGGCCTGGTGGTTTTATTCACTGAGCATCCCAATATGAAAAGCAAAGTTTTTTTTTATAGTGAATATATATATATATATTCAATTAAAAAACGTTGTTAAAGGGACGTTATGGTTAAGTTGGACTAATAAAAACCTATGAAATTCAAAGAAAAAACTTTGTTAAATGGACGTTATGGTTTCAAGTAAAATCGAAAAACCCCAGAAATTCGTTAGTTATTGTAAACTAATCAACCATAACTTGCGCCACCACCATGCACTGCTAAGACTAACACCCAGGACATCAAAGATGACATCACAAATGTCATTGATGACATCACTGATGACATCACATATCTGGGCCACTTGTTTTTGTTTATTGACATATATAGGCCAGGTGGTTTTGTTCACTGGCAGTCAGAATAATAAAATTAAAAAAGGTGCTATATATCTAGACGTTAACCTTGTCATATGTTCTTTGAGTACTGTCCTTAGGGTTTGGTCTCAGCTCATGGTGCACATACATGGGGAAATGAGCAGGCCTCAAACACACAATTCATTTTTATACATGAAGATAAACTTCTTAGTCATTAACGTTTTCTGATGATGCAGTTTCTTTCTTCTTTACTTTAGTTTCCCTGTATGTGCCTCTGACTTGCATACATTGTGGTTCTTCATATGTATTGTTCGTAACAGCACAAGTGCTATAAGACTTGAATTGTTAGCTGGTTATTACATGTTTAACATTATTCAAAACTCTGATACGGTAACATTCATTATTGTACTATCCAAAATTACAAGATTATAAATAGTGTACTTCTATGGTGCATGTTGCAGTCATTGCCTATGTTTATATATGATTAGGTTTCTGTATTAACGACAACACTCCAGTACAATGATATTAGATGAGTATATTCTTTAATAGATTAAGTAGTTCATGATAGGTATCCTGATCACCCCTGACATCTTGTTGCCAAAAATATAAACACATCCACTTGTAGGGAATTTATAAATCAAAATGTGTTTCACATGTGATGTCATCAGTGATGTCATCAATGGCATTTGTGATGTCATTTTTGATGTCCTGGGTGTTAGTCTTAGCAGTGCACAGTGGTGGTGCGAGCTATGGTTGATTAGCTTACCATAACAAAACACCAGGAGGTTAAGGGAAAACTTAGATTCACAAGCACACCCTCATATTAAGGGTAGAACCCTTGAGAACAACAAAAGAGCTTGTGGCTCAAAACTAACCACTTTCTTGTAGAAACAGAGAATAATAGTACATGTCCTTAATGGACACCATTGTCATCACTGATGGAAGACAAAGACGACCAAGACATATAAAAATTGCATATTTTAATTAGTATTCATACAGATACAATAGATGTGATAAATACAAAAATTGATGTAAATAATTTCTCATAAGCTACAATCATTCAATATAATGTAAATCAGTAATTCTCGATAAAACACATGACATTAAAGTGCACTACCGTTGCAACACATTTCCACAATTAAGTCCCAAAAGTGGGGACATAGATGATTAAGTGGCTTATACGCAGTGATAATGCATGATAAAATTCATTTGCTTACTCTCCCACTCATCATCATTCGTACCATACATCCTCATTCATGAATCATTATTCATTCATACACAAACAATACATTTCAACAATCATAAAAACAAGCCCAACATGTTTCTTTCCTATTAGCGGGTAATTCCATAGAAATTCATCAGGGCCAAAAAAAGTGGAATCATTGCACCATAGCAGTGACTAGAGTCTTGTGTTGCCACAATTAAGGGTGTTCCCATCAAAGTTTAAATACTTTGTATTGTGGATTTTCAAATTTGTATTGTTCCGTAGAAAATCCTAGGTGAGGACTTCAAACAGACTCTTATCCTACAAGAAAGCGGTACAGGAGAACAGTCTATCAGTTACTATTCTAGATTATGTATTAAACCAAATTATAACACAAGTCAAATCACAATTAATATGCCCGAATATCAAAGCTTGTTATTAGCTCCGTTTGCAGCAGTTTCAAAAAAGACATCTATAGCTCAGATTCCCAATCCCCTGAGCCTCATTAAGCCAAAGAATTGGCTAGATCTAACAGCCTTGGGGTAAATGGAAAATCAAACAGGTGAAAAAGTGATTCACTGTACCCCAGGAGAGTTTTTCAAGTGACGGAAATCCGAACATAGATCCTAGGTCCACATAAAATAGTGGTCACAGTCAGAGGGAAAGAGAGAGTAACAGAGAGGAGAAAAAAAAAATAATTAAAATAAAACGAAAACAGCAGACAGGGAAGGGGAGAACCTCCCGAGAGAACAGATTTCACCAGTCAAGATCAGGCAATTTCAAATTCCGCCCAGCATATATTACACTGGGCTCTAATAGTGCTGTTTCATAGTCAAACTGATTGGGAGAGAAGCCATTTGCTCACAACCAAGTGAGATCTTGAGTTTTCAGTGTTACACGTCGTATCTTATGGACTCACCGGAGTAACAGGTCTCTATCCCTAAAACGACTCAGGGAAATTCACATTCCATTGTGGACCAAAGTGCATCTTTTGAATGGTTGACCTCCAACGGTCTGCATCCAACTTCGGCAGGTGCTCAGTTCACAATACAGGAGCACGTTTTACTCAAATGGAGCATCAGCTCAATCACACGTTTCAAATCTGAAATGAGTCAATCAACAATTCTTCTGTCAGGAACTAAACTTAACCGCATCCAGTCACAAAAGGCCACTTGGCCCAGTCGATAAAAAATAGTGAAACATTAAGATTTACTCACAATTGGGTAGGAAAAGAGATCCCTCAGATTAACCATGAGCTCTCTGTCTCGTGTTTTACCCGGCAAATGTCCCGCGCCGCACCGGATTGGGAATCACGTTTTTATGAACATGCTCGCCCCTCATCCGGGTGCCCTTGTGTGTTGCACTGTATAAGAAAAACGTCCAATATTAGACTATTAGTCATAGATGTAATTCGAGTTGAGCCAAGCGAGCATTTGTATACATATGTGGAGTTGATTATTACGGTCTATACAAATGCTACCGGCAGCGGCAAGCTAGCTGAATTATCCCGCATTCTCAGTCGCTTCCCATAAATCGATACTTTTCTCCTTGAATTCACACTACGGTGCTCTTTAGGCTCATAAGGAAAGTGAACTAATAACCCCAGTAGTGAGGCACCCAATGGCGAAAGCTTCACTTACCTTAAGTTGAATCCGTACCAGCTCGCTCCGCTGCATGCCACGTAACAGCGAAGTAAGATCCCTGCCAGATGCGGAAGTAACCTCTTTGTTGGCTGTGTATCAGGGCATGTTTAAATGCTTCCGGATGGCGGGGTAAAGACCAATCAGATCGGACCTGTCACGTGAATTTCAAAGAACCACGTGACAGTACTCTTCAACGTGGGCATACCTGACAAGCGATATCGCTGACGAGTTACGCCCAACTCCCTCACTCTGAGCCAGCCCAAATCACGCGCCTACAGTCCGCAGTCGGGTAGGGAGAAGCAAACAGAGCACGCGCGTCGGACACAGGAATCCAAACGCGCACACTCCACGGGAACTGCACATCAGTCACAGTCAGCAAAAACAGGTTAGAGTCACTGAGAACAGTAGGAAGTGTGAGTAATTTGCTTATGTGTTGGTATAGGTACGTGTTATGTGATATGTTATGTGAACAACAGCACATTAGACCCATGACTACTAAACGTAGCTCCACAACATTAATCACCTCGTCTATGCTACCCAGTCAAATTTCTTGTTGAGGCAGTGTGTCATACTTTTAGTTAGATAAATAAATTCACATTCTTTATTTGACAGGGCAATTCTATCCCGATTGACATCATTACTGGGTTTGTAGATCACCGACCAGGAAAAATCCTGTATCTGGTGAATACTCTCCACCCAATGGTCTACCAATGGGGCATTTTTGGTCTGGTTTTTCAGACAGCTTCGATGTTCACCTATGTGCAGCTTAACCTTTCTCTCCATCTTCCCTACGTATGTTTTATTGCACAGGCACCATATTATATATATTACCCAGCTAGTATTACAGTTTGTGAGAGTCTTCTGTAACCAGGGTTTTTTTTAGACCAATGTCTATTGATGTACTTTTTTTTCTAAAGGCACAACACGTGCAGGATCCGCATGGGAGATGGCCTTTGGGGCGCTTGAAGGCCCCAAAGTTGTGTCAACGTGGGGGGAGTTGTAGATCTTACGGTGATGTCATTTCGGGTGATTGCCTCTTTAATATTACGGCTTCGTTTGAAAGCTATAATAGGTCTGGCAATCGGATTGGAGCCCTTTTCCAATAGCTCCCAGTGTTTGCAAATGAAATGTCTGATGGTGTTCAACATATGGCTATAGGTGTTAACAAACACTAAACGGTCCTCTTTAACCGTATCATTCCTCTGCTGTTTGTACTGAAGGAGGGATTCTCTATTGTTGTTTTCAGCTCTCTTTCGAGCGACATTCACAATATGTTTTGGGTAGCCTTGCGTCAAGAGGCGTGTCTGCATCTTGTTGGCTTCTATTTTGTAGTCTCCTCTCCTGGAACTGTTCCTCTTCAATCTCAGGAACTGTCCGAGAGGAAGATTGTCCCGTATGTGCTTAGGATGAAAACTATTATAGTGTAGCACAGAGTTCTTATCAGTTGGTTTATTAAATGATTTCACAAAAAGATTATGTAAGATGTTGTCTGACATGATGGTAATATCCAGAAAATCCACCGTCTGATTGCTATATGAGGATGTACATTTTAAGAACATGTTCTGTTGATTCAACCATTTCAGAAATTCATCCAATTGTACCGACGTGCCTCTCCAAACAACAAAAATGTCGTCAATGTAACAACGCCAAAGTCTAATATTATCCTGATAGGGATTAATATTAGTCATAATTGTTCCAGTCTCGAAGAACTCCATATACAAGTTAGCCACACTCGGTGCTAGTGGAGCTCCCATTGCTGTTCCCTGAATTTGTTTAAAAAAATTCCCATTGAAATGGAAATAGTTCTCTGTTAAAGCCATTTCAGCACACCATAAGATGAAAGATATGGGTGTCTTAACAGTAGTGTGGTCCCTCAACAATTTTTCTTCCAGCATTTCAAGTGACGATTGTTGCGGTATATTCGTATACAAAGCTGTCACATCTAGACTTAATAGTAGTTCAGTTTGTGAGTCAAAAGGCATACCCTCTACTTCCATAATGATTTGTGTGGTTACCAGTCAATTGGTCGAAAACATTTGGTCGACAGGGGTTTTTTACCCCTTTTTTTGTTTTTTTTTGGGGGGGTCCCCCCCCCCAACCCCCTTTTTTTTCTTTTTTTTTCCCCACCTGAAAACCCACAAAACACATATATAAAAAACAAAAAAAATTCGACCATTTGGCATTCGACCAAATGGTGTCGACCAAATTGCAGTCGACCAGTTTGCTGTCGACCAATTGACAGGACACCGATTTGTGTTGTGTCCTCAGCATATGAGGTAATGTTCTTCAATAATGGTTGTAGGAATTTATCCGCAAAACGAGACAAGGGCTCTAAGACTGAATTTACACCGGACACAATAGGTCTTCCTGGGGGTCGGATGAGGGATTTATGGATTTTAGGAAGCACATAAAATTGGGGTATTGTTGGTTTATCCTTCACCAAAAAATCGGCTTCTTTTTTGGTTATCCACCCTCTTTCCTCTGCTTTTATGATTTTATTTGTTATGATCTTAGCCAGTTTTATCGTTGGATCTTCTTCCAGAGGCTGATAACATGTAAGATCCAATAGTTGTCGATTGCATTCTAATATGTAGTTCTCCCGATTTAGGAGGACTATTGCACCTCCCTTATCTGCCTTGCGGATAACTATTCCATGATTGTTCAGAAGATCATTCATAGCTCGAGTCTCCGCAGTGCTAGTATTGTGGAACATAGTTTTTCTATAAGTTTGTTCCAAAAGCTCTAGGTCTTTAAGTACCCTATGTTCAAACACTCTAGCTTCTGGACTATGTGCAGAACTATGGGCACAAAAATTGGATCTATTTTGGAGGCCTGATTCAGAGGGTTCTGTTTCACAGGCATTGTTCTGAAAGAACTGATGTAGATGAATCTTTCTCATCAGTAGATGAAATTCTTGTCGGAATTTGAGTGGATTGTGTAGATTTGTATACACAAAACCCATACCCCATTTCAAGTAATCTCATTTCAATCTGTGTGGGTATATATGAGGACAAATTTACCACAATGCCTGCATGCTCCTCGTGGTCACTCTGGGTTCCAAGTCCCAGGCCTCCGGACTCCGTTCTAAAAAATATTGTGCATTACCCCTGTTTGTGGGGTTACCTCTCGTTTGACCTCTATTGGAATTGTTCCTTCCTCTGGAGTTGTTGCCTCTATTTTGCTTGCGGTAATTACCTCTTCCACGATTAGTGGGAACCGAACCGTACGTACTTCCGACACTTGAGCTAAAGGAAGTATTGGCAAAAGCGACTTTTTTCTGACCACGAGCACCATTAGCTGTGAGAGCTGCTGCTTGGCGTTCCTGTTGGTAATTCTCTTGCGTGTACGGGAATGCTTTTTCGTGACTAAAATTCACAAGATCTTTGTTCATTCTTTGTACACGTTCCTTTAAGGAGTCCTCTTTAAACGCTAGCATCTCGGTCATTAGAGTATCTAGTTGTTTTTTGTATAGTTCCAATGGAACAGCCTTTTTGATTTCATCTTCTAGAGTGCTTAGGTCGACTAGGATCTTCTCGGTCATTTCAGTGGCTGTATCAATTATAAGGATTAGCCAATCACAGCCACATTTGTTGGCGATGTAGCTCCATTGTAGAATGAAATTGGGGTTGTCCAAGAAGAGCCTTGGCTCATTCCGAACCACTAAACCTTGTGGCAAGGTCCCATTCCGTAGATATTCCAACATAATTGAACCGTGCAACTCCGTCCTAATCAGTCGTTTTTAAGGTTGCTTAAATCATCCCACCTGGTAATATTAATCGTGGTGTCAGACGTGCCGCTTATTAGTGAGGCTTTCTCCAATAAGTCTGCAACATATTTGTCATCATAACTCTTGCATCTTTCAAGAGCCATGATGTTTCCCAAAAAGATTTGATAACAGTTATATCAAGTTGCAAGGGAGATGGTAAATGTTACGGTGTCACAAATAAGTCACAGTATCGCAAATGCATTAGAAAAAGGACAAGTAAATGTGAAAGAGAGACTCACAACTGATGAACAGAAAAAATGAGAGCACCGTTAAGGAGATGTTAGACTTATTCCTCAATCTGGCAGAAAGAAGAAAAAAGAAAAAACGAAAACTGAGGCAAAGTGGAGAATCCTGAGCTAAAAGATTAAATGAAAGATTAAATGATTAGCTTACCATAACTGCTGAATATCTGGGGGTTTTCGATTTTACTATAAACCACAACGTCCATTTAACAACATTTTTTCTTTGAATTTCATAGGTTTTTATTAGTCCAACATAAACATAACGTTCCTTTAACAAAGTTTTTTCATTGAATATATATATATATATATATATATATATATATATATATATATATATATATATATATATATATATATATGAAGTAGTAGCAGAAATAATTCATAACCTAACTGATTATCTTTATGCAAATAAATGATTGCTCGGTTTCAAAGCTGTAATTTATCCAATGTACATGTATTACATGATGTGACAGGACCCTAAGTTACTAGTGGAATCCAGACGTGGACCCCTTGCTCACTATTCTTAGAGAGGCACAGCTCCTCCCTACTGATGAGGTCCAACCAGACTGAAACACGTGTCTGGGGATGCTGTTGGTACTCTTGTTCAGAGGAGAATTGCCTAGCATTTCGGTGCTGGACTGCCCCAGGGCAGGACAAAGACTGATATGTTTGGGATATTTCTTCTCTGTGAAAGATAGTGAGCTAAAGACTCTGGATAAGTCTCTCGTAACCAGGACTAATGTCTGGCAGAGAGACTCCCAGGACCCCCCTTGTCAATTTGCATATTTAAGTAACTTTGGGTCTCACCCTAAGTTACTTGGGGAATCCAGACGTGGACCCCTTGCTCACTATTCTTAGAGAGGCACAGCTCCACCCTACTAATGAGGTCCAACCAGACCGAAACACGTGGCTGGGGATGCTGTTGGTACTCTTGTTCAGAGGAGAATTGCCTAGCATTTTGGTGCTGGACTGCCCAGGGCAGGACAAAGACTGATATGTTTGGGATATTTCTTCTCTGTGAAAGATAGTGAGCTAAAGACTCTGGGTAAGTCTCTCGTAACCAGGACTAATGTCTGGCAGAGAGACTCCCAGGACCCCCCCTTGTCAATTTACAAATATGAGCATATACAGGGAAAATACAGTAATAAAAAAACAACAAAACTATCAGAAAGTGCTGATAACTCTACTGATTATCTTCATGCACAGAAAGAATTGCTGTTTTTTAAGGTTGTGTCTTCCCATATGTATATGTTTCATATGATATGACTGGACCGGAATTGTGGCCTACATATGTCAGTAAAGGAAAAAAGAGGGAGACAGACATGTGATGCCATCAGTGATGTCATCAATGCCATTTGTGATGTCATCTTTGATGTCGTGGGTGTTAGTCTTAGCAGTGCACAGTGGTGGCGCGAGTTATGGTTGCTTAGCTTACCATAACTGGCGAATTTCAGTGGTTTTTCGGTTTTACTTGGAACCATAACGTCCCTTTAACAAAGTTTTTTCACTGAATTTCATAGGTTTTTAGTAGCGCAACTTAACCATAACGTCCCTTTAACAAAGTTTTTTCACTGAATTTCATAGGTTTTTAGTAGCACAACTTAACAATAGTAACTCTGACTTTATGTACATGTAATATGGAACATACTGAACCCCCTCTATTGAATTTGATGTCCGCGAACTCTTTTAATGTCCGCTGACATGTTCGGACAACAGCACCACTACCCAAAAAGTCTGGGGGGGGTATGTTTAATTGTTATATCATAACATATGAACATTTTACAAATTCACAAACCAGCACACATACACATTATATGTAGTAATAAATAAGAAGTGTAACCCATATATATAACACACTAACCATTCATTTAAATACAATATTTTCTAAAATGGAATATACCAAAAGAAGAAAGATAGGCTTCCAACATGATTACCTCACAGAAACTCTACAACTAAGAACAACAGCAGATCTGCAGACCACTCAGAACACACCTTACCTGAAATAGTAAGTGTACTACATTTTACTCATACTTGTAAACTTTCTGTATTAGATACAAAAAGAATGATATTATGTTTTTTTTCTCACAGAAATGTCTAGTACTCCGGAGTGGCTAGAGGAGCATTTCTCACGTGAGGAAATGTCAGAAGATAGTGAATCTAATGGTAGACACTTTACTATATAAACCAATTAATTAATATTATTTTATATACATTTAACATATATATATATTTTTGTTGTGCAGACCATACAAATATTGAAAATACTAATGAAAAAGCTGTATTGGATAAGACTCTTCAGCATAGAAGAAAAAATTGACCTACTCTTGGCAAATTTTAATAATTTGAAAAACTTTGTGCAGGATCACTTCAAACAAACAACTACATACCATTGTCCCACATGTATCAGTCCCCCTCACCATATCCCAGTCAATTATCCCCAAACCCTCTCCATGAACCAAAACGTTTTGATGAGACTTCCATCCCTTCTTCACCTCATATAAATCCTATTGAAACCCCTAATTCTCCTGTTTTTGTTTCAGTTTCTGCCTCACCTTCTCTGTCATAAATTGAACATACATGTAAAATAAAGTAAAATGATTATATTGTGTCCTAATTCATTTCTTGTTTTTTTTTAAAACAAAAAGCAATTCAGGTGTTCGCGGACAGCGTGGGTGTCTGGAATGTCCGTAAAGAAACGAAAATGGAGGTGTCCTAAGAACACTATATCTGTCCGTACTGTTCGCTAGCATGTTGAAACTGTTCTAAGAAGACAAGCGGTGTCCTGAAATGTTCGTTAATGGACGAAATGTGGGTGTCCTGACCACGCTGTCCGTATTGTTCGCTGGCAAGATGAAAGTGTTCTTAGAACATATTATGTGTCCTGGGATGTTCATAAATAAACAAAATGGGTGTATCCTGAGGATGCTATTCTTGTCCGTATTGTTCGCAGGCAAGTTGAAATTGTTCTAAGAACACAGGCTGTGTCCTAAAATGTTCGTAAAGAAACAAAATGTGAGTGTCCTGAGGACGCAATACCTGTCCGTATTGTTTGCAGACAAGTTGAAACTGTTCTAAGAACACAGGCTGTGTCCTAAAATGTTCGTAAAGAAACAAAATGGGAGTGTCCTTAGGACGCTATGCCTGTCCATAATGTTCGCAGGCAAGTTGAAACTATTCATAGAACACACGCAGTGTCCTGAAATGTTCGTCAATGGACGAAATGTGGGTGTCCTGATGAAGCTGTCCGTATTGTTCGCTGACAAGATAAAAGAGTTCTTAGAACATATTATGTGTCCTGGGATGTTCCTAAATAAACCAAATGGGGGTGTCCTGAGGACGCTATGCCTGTCCGTATTGTTCGCAGGCAAGTTGAAATTGTTCTAAGAACACAGGCTGTGTCCTAAAATGTTTGTAAAGAAACAAAATGGGAGTGTCCTTAGGACGCTATGCCTGTCCATAATGTTCACAGGCAAGTTGAAACTGTTCATAGAACACACGCGGTGTCCTGAAATGTTCCATCAATGGACGAAATGTGGGTGTCCTGAGGACGCTGTCCGTATTGTTCGCTGGCAAGATGAAAGTGTTCTTAGAACATATTATGTGTCCTGGTGTGTTTGGAAATAAACAAAATGGGGGTGTCCTGAGGACGCTATGCCTGTCCGTACTGTTCATAGGCAGGTTGAAACTGTTCTCAGAACACATCACATGTCCCAGAATGTTCATAAATAAACAAAATGGGGGTGTACTGAGGACACAATGCCTGTCCGTATTGTTCGCAGACAAGTTGAAACTGTTCTAAGAACAAACGCCTGTCCGTAACTGTTCGTTTCACTTGTGACGCACTTTTAATCACTCCAGGACCGTAGAACACCGTAGAACACCAACGCGCATGCGCAAAATATTTTCAATGTATTTGGTGTCCTGCGCTCCTGCGCTCCCTTCGCGGACATGTTCGCGAAGCTATCATGTGATCAAGCTATCATGTGACCACGCCCACGATCAGCGTATGACTGATTGCGAACACTGTTCGTGTCCCGGACAATTTAAAACTACATTTTCAAGTAATCTACAATATTTTCCAACAAAAACTCACCATAGAACAAGTCCCACATAGTAATCCTGAGTTTCTTCATACTTTTTGTAACTTTTTGAACCCTTTTTTTCTGTTCGATCTGTCCGCAGACAGCACGCATGTCCACGAACTGCGCACAAGCACCCCTATAAAACACTGCACCCTAGAGCTCATTCTCATTGTGTTTCTGACTATCCTACAGAGCACAGCTAATTTTGCTGCCAATTTGCAGATTTCCATCTGGTGCTGCATCTGCCTCAGCACCACCCCCACCCCCTCCACCACCACCACCTCCCCAAGGGCCTGAAGAGGGGAACAGGAATGAGGATGCACAGGAGGAAGAGGATGATGAGAATGAGGTAGTGGAAGTCCCTACTACCAGCACTCGTGTGAGTCTTGGGTGTGGCGGTTATTTACCATTCGTGGTGATGGTCCTAAGGTGCGTGCGAACCAAGTCACCAGCAATGAGTGCAAAATGGTACTCAGTTGCAGGAAGCATGGTTCATACAGCTTTGGGACAACTACCATGAAGCGACACCTAAAGTCATTCCACTCGGGGGCCGTTCGCAAAGTTGTACTTTGCGAGGAGCGTAGCAGGTTGACTTCCTCTACTTCATCCTCTGTTTCCGATCCTGTCACCACAAGGAACACTCCTGTGGGACAGCGTATTCCTCAAGCTGCCTCACAGGCCATACGCAATGCTGATGGCCCTTACCTTTCGAGGGTCACAGTTGTGTATATGTACTGCGACGCAGTACTGTGCAGGGGGGAGAGACTTCGTAGTGCTTTTGAGGCTACCATTTCAGAGCACGAAAAAGTCTGCTCACTACCCAAGTGAAACCCACTCTACATCTTCCTCTCTCAGCTCGCCCTTTCTTATCCCTGTGGTTGGTGTCCCCATCCTTACCCTCCTTTCCCCTCCTCTCCTAGTGTGTCTTGTATAAGACCATTCTCCTGAAAAGAAGCAGCCGAATTTGAAGTATAAAGAACAACTAAGAAGAAACCTGCTCATTTAAAAAAAAAGTAAGTTGAATACCACCATATTATTTGTACTATTATGCAAACACACTGTAAGGTTAATTCATGTTATTTCTGTGTCTAAAAATAAATAGAGATTGTGCATCATTCTGTCTACAAATCCCCATTTCTTAAACAGAGATTTACAGGCAGAATGACGCACAATTTCTTAGTTTTCCACCCACAAATAACCCAACTCAACCCCTAGAATTTTCATATTATAGAACCGATAACTGTTTTAATTGTATACCATTAGATTTACTATTTCTACTTCTCCACACCACCAGCTTACTTTCTACTATCATCTGAACCCCAGTTTAGTAGCACATAAATTCAAGAATAGCCATCCCAACTAGTTGTAGTTGCCCAATGCAAAATCACACACCATTACATACATCTTTATTATCTTACTCACACACTCATGCAAACAGCACACATACATTAAGAACACCCCAATCCATACCTTCTTTATTTTTTTCAACATACCCTAAAGAATGCCTACCAAAAATCAAGTCCGTAGAAAGCCACGCAGAAACAGAGCAAAAGAAAATAGAAGTGTCCAAAACAAGCATCCATCTCTAGCAGAATTTGTAAAAAAAGTTAAAACGAAACAGCTAATACAGTCATTTAGTGAAACAAAAAAGTTTCAAGTACAGAAACTTTGCCTCCTCTATCCAAATGTACAACAAACCACAAAACAATTAACAAACAAACAGCTACCACTACAGATGAAACTGCTCCTATAAATCTTGATATAGTGCAAACTAAGCATACCAAAAAAATTATTTTAGCAAAAATGTTCCGTCACAGAGTCCTGCACAATCTTATAAAAACAGGAGAGAAATCAATCTCAACCCTTAAACCTATCGTAGGAAATTAATCTTAGAAGCGTTGATAGACAGTGCAAATCTTCTCAAAATAAACTTATTTATTTTAGTGTTAAACAAAATGAAACCACTAACAAAACGAATGACTACATTACAAAAAAGACTTCTCAATAAACAAAATGTCAACAGAAATAACTTCTTAAATATCTGTGGAGGTGAATGGAGTCACACCACAAGCACAGAACCTTATTTTAATGAAGAAGCACACAAACAAAAGCAAACAAATACAATTGCCATAGATAGCAGAGGATGAGGTTATGAAAAAGTTAATAATACCATAATGGAACAAGAAATACTACTTACAAAAATATCCCCAGAAAACATAGAATTACCTCTCCATTCAACTGAATCAGAACTTCTAGTATAAAAATGGCCATGCACGTCAATGTGTAACATTCCCAAAGAATCTTTCAAGTCTTTACGCCAATTCCTCAATCAATATGTGAAAGGCAAAGACAAAATGAAAATTAAACTACTGCAAAATATGGATACCTGTCCAGTGCGCAAGTACACAGGACTACAAGGACATTCATTGGCCTGCATTTCAGGACCTACTTGCAAAAACACCTTCCATTATATCAAAATAATATCAACACATCATTCAACTATAAGAAATCTAGTCTATAAACTGCATTATGCTAAAAGTCCTGCTTTAGCACTAGCCAATTAAAATATTCTTCTACAGGGTTCAGCAAAAGACCTACTTGAAGAAATCGACAATATCCAGAACAAATATTTTGCACCTGAAAGCCACTTACAGAATGAAATAGCTTTAAAGCGAATTAACAACAATTCTATGCATGGCAACCTTCTACTACACACATACAAAAAAGAAATACTGAAATTTAAAAGTACATCTGCTGAAATACCAAACCATGTATGTTTATGTTGCCGTATAACTTTCTATAAAAGTAACACAAAAACTGTAGACCTAACATATAAAATAGAAAACAATGAACATTCTAAATGGTTTGAATTAGCTCTCTACCTTATAGCAGAAAATAAATACGAAATAACTGACCCCTTATTACTTTGCAGTTACTGCACTACAAAACTCCTTCACGTGCTCACACAAATAATTGGGAATTATTTCCACTACCAAAACCCCTACAACAACTCAATTTATATAAGAGCATCATAATTCAAACAGTGCACCCCTTTCAAGCAATAATACGCTTTCAACCAAAAACAGGTATTCGTGGAAAAGTAGTGTATTTACCATTAGATCTAAAAGAAAATGTGCACACTCTAGGAGTGCAACGTCCAATGGAGCAATCTTTAATTATCTTAGTAAATGGTGTACCTACAAAAGACAAAAAAAAATTGGCAACAACTGGTAGATTTACATAAAGTTAGACAAGCTTTGCAATATCTAAAAGACAATAATGAATACTACAAAGAAATGAATATTGAAGAAAACTTGAAGGATACCACTGAAATAATTCAACAGACACAAGAAGCTGGTCAATTTGAGCTCCTAGATCCTGCTACAATATCTAATACTTTAGACCATTATACAATTCACCCATTGCATTCTAATGACACCGGAGAAGATGCACTACAAATGTACCAAATGCGTCAAACAAAAGGATCACCAATCAGCATATGGGAAAAAAGTATAGAAGCACATGCTTTTCCTCTACTTTTTCCTACTGGCAAAGGAGGAAGGTACGATGATAGACCTATTCAAATAACAGCATCAGAATATCGCTCATTACGGATGTATTCTGAAGATCCCAGATTTAGACAAAATGTGGAATACGTATTCCACCTACTCTTTGAAAGTGAACTAACAACTTTATTTTACGGAGTTGCACACACATTAAAATCAGGATCCCACTTTCAAAATATGTCAGCTACACAATTATTACAAAAAGTGCAACAAAAAGATGAGGTTTTACAATAAAATATTACAAATCTATTAGCAAATATGCATGGTACTAAAGAATACTGGTTTCAACGTCACAGAGATGTAAGTTGTATGATAAGAAAACTTGGCCCACCCACTTGGTTTGTTAAATTAAGTTGTGCAGAATATGCATGGGAAGATTTAGATGATTTCCTACACATATCAAACAAAAACAAAACAAACATAGATATACTAACACCTGGAGAACTTTGTTCTCTAGATCCTGTTAATGTTTCAAGATGTTTTCACCATCGCTTCATTGCTATGCTACACTTTATTTGTAATAAAACTGCTCCTCCCCTTGGAGAAGTGCAACACTTCTTTTGGAGAAATGAATACTAAGCCAGAGGAGCAGCACATATCCACATGCTATTATGGATTAAAGATGCTCCTAAATTTGGTCAAGACAGTGACACCACTGTTTTACAGTTTATTGAAAAATATGTCACTTGTCAAATTCCATCAGAAGCAACAAATAGTGATCTCCAAGCACAAATTTTACAATTTCAAAGACACAAATGTGGCAAATATTGTCGTCACAAATACAAAAACAAAGGGAAATACTACACCAAATGCTGGTTTGGTTTCCCTAGACCGGTTACAAAAACAGGTAAAGTGAACAGCTTCATATCTTCAGTTAGACATAGTGTTTAAGGCAAATCACCTAAAAATATATATTATTTTAAAAGAACAGAAGAAGAAAAATATATCAATGATTACGATGCAATCATTGCCCACTTATGGAATGCAAATATAGATGTGCAGTACATTGCAGACAATTCCAATGCAGTTCCACGATATGTTACAGCATACTTAATCAAAGCAGAAAAAACAGAGCTACAAGAGCTCTGGAATGACCTGTCATCAGACAAAACACTGTCTCAAAAATTATACAGCTTGGGCATAAAAATGCTCTCCCATAGAGAATGTGGCTCCTATGAAGCAGCAGATCGTTTAACTGGTACTGCTTTGTATGGAAAATCTGAAAATATATTATGGCTAAGTATTGGTCCTGCAAAATCTAGAAAAAGAGTTCTAAAATCATATGAAGATATAGAAACAATAGCCGAATATGATCCCAACAGCCAAGACATATTAAAAAAAAATTTGCTGGACACATACTACCCAAACAGAAGTACCACTTTGGAAACCATGTGTCTATACCATATAGCCCACAACTTCACATACACAAATAATATAAAGCCCGATGAGAAAAAGGTAGATACCGAGTGACAAATTGTGAAGGCAGCTTAGTAAAACTCACCAAACCAAATTTAATTAATCATATCAAATTGTCATTAAAGACTCCTCAACATAAAGAACTATATTACATGTCCCTGCTACAACTCTTTAAACCATGGAGAAAAGAAGAAGAAATACTAGATAACTATTACTCCTATGAAGATGCTTTCAAAGCAAATGAAAGCACTATAACTGATGTAAACGTTACACAGTACAAAACAATGTTGCACAATGAACAGCAACACGAAGAAGAACTGCGGGCCCAACTAGATAAGGACACTCCTGACAGCAGTCAACCTTCTGTAACAGGAAGCCAAGGACCACTGGGAGAGCAACTAATAACAAATGAGGCAGAATTAGCTATGACAGAAGGAGAAAACACCATGGGCCTCATTCCAAGTACGGCGCTAACCAATGGCGCTATTAACGCCTTGGTTGACGCCGTACCCGGACCGGCAGCGCCTTGGTGGATGGCGGAATTACCGCCCCATTCCAAGGTTGGCGGGGCGGTAATTCCCCAATCCCCATTTACCCTTCCCCATTCCCATTCATGCCCCATAGGGCATAATGGGAGTGGGGAAGGCGTCAATTACGCCACCGTAAATTACGGTGGCGTAATTTACATCAAGGTCCCTTAGCGCCATGGTTTTTAACACCTGCTAAAAGCAGGTGTTAAAACCACCATGGCGCAAAGGGAACTCGGAGTATGGCGGTAAGGGATTACCGCCACCGCTCTCGTTAGCGGTGGCCGCTATCCCTTACCGCCATGCTCGGAATGAGGCCCCATGTGTCAGTATGAAGATAAAGAAGACTTAACTATACTACAATCAAAACTAAACAATGAACAACGTAGCATTTTTGAAGAAGTAACAAAAGAAATTGCACATGGTGTACAACATGAAAACAAAGAATGCACCTGCCAAAATTACAAACCTATACTACTGCACGTCAGTGGTGAAGCTGGTTCTGGCAAAACATTCTTAATCAAAATCATCAGTAAATTCCTTCAACAATTGAGAAACAACAAACTGTCAGCTGTTGTCACTGCCCCCACAGGTGTATCTGCTTACAACATAGGCGGTGTAACTTTACATCGATTACTACTCCTGCCAGTAGAACACCAAAACAAATTAGACTATTACAAACTTTCTACAGAAGCTGCAATGGAACTACGCAGAGTATTAAAACAAATGAAAATGCTACTAATAGATGAAGTGAGCATGGTCTCCAACCTAATGTTGGCCTTGATTCACCTCAGATTACAAGAAGTACTCAAAACAAACTACAAAGACCTCTTTGGAGGAAAACACATTATTGTTTTCGGAGATCTTCTTCAATTGACACCATTGAAAGGTGAGCCTATTTTTAAAACCTTAGGACACAAACTCTGCCGTAAAACGGTTGGCAGCATTGGAAATGTCAACCTTTGGCAACATTTCCAATACAGAGAATTAACAGAAAATATGGAGCAATCTGCAGATCTCACTTATGCCAACATCTTAAAAAGTATTAGAGTTGGTATATTATCTCAAGAAGCACAAACAATATTGAAAACCCGGCACATTCATGCACTTTATGGCCATAATGCATGTGCTACGGATGTTATGGAACAATTAGCCAAAAAAAAATGTAAATTGTATGGCCTTAATACCAACTCTTGCAAGCTATTTCAAATTCAATGAAACAATGTTAAAAAAAGAAATGCAACCAATAATTGAAATTAGCGCCACAGACAAACTAGACATACATGGTATGACACTACCCATGTGTGAACAAGCCACAATGAAACTAAATAGTTAAGAAAATTCAATCCTCAATGCCTGGATTGGAAAAAATATAAAAATTATCCTTAAATTGCAGAGTAATGCTTAAATGTAACATTGACGTGGATCAAGGACTAGTTAATGGAGCACTGGGTACAGTTGTTGGCTTTCAAACATACCCACGTGACAACAACATTCAGTTTTCGATATTCTCTTTGACAAACTTTCAGAAATGAAAAGGATAGGACACTCAACAGCTCGATTCCTTCTTTTCAAAGACATGTATGTACGAAGAGAACAATTTTCTCTAACTCTTGCATACGCAGTTACCATTCACAAATCACAAGGTCTTACCCTAGATAGAGCATTGATAGACACTGGTAACACAGTCTTTAATGAAGGCATGAGCTGCGTAGCACTATCACGCTTATGTACACTTAACAGTCTATTTCTAATCAACTTTGATGCAAGTAAAGTAAACGCTGATATTCCTTGCATTTCAGAATACAATAGACTTTGTTCACTATAAACCCCCCATCTAAAAACATTTCCTATTCCACAAAAAGTAAAATGTTCTAAAAGAAAGCTAAATCAAACAGGATGTCACTGCATTCCTCCAAAGAAAATAAAAGAAGCTAATACTTCATGAAGTACCACAACCAAAGGAGAATCTACTGGGCAAAGTAACTCAACTAATTCTTCAAAGAAGCAACACACACTCCGAACAAATGACTTCAACACAGAACTGTCAGGTCCATGCAAATTTTCAAATACAACTGGTGTAAATTGCTATGCAAATGTAGCAATAAATATTTTATTCCAATTTCCACCAAAAATTCACTATAAACTCACAAGAAGATCCACAAGAATTTCTAATGTACTTACTACAGGTACTGGAAAATAAAAACATACTTATCGATTAAATCTTCCAGATGTCATACATGTGGAAACATACATGCACTCTCTGAGCCATGTGGCACAGGAACAAGTCCCTAATGAACGCTTTGTGTATGTATCCATACCTAACTGTGAATCCATTCCATTTCAGCAACTTGTACAAAATTGAATCCATGGCAGATTATATACTACCTGCAATTCAGATAATCGCTCCACCTTACAAATACAGACACATAGTAAATATGAATAGTAATGCTTTTACGTTAAAATGCACATGATACCAAAAAGAACTGTAAACTGACTGGATTCACACATGGTCAAGTATCATTTGGTAAGAAAACCTTCACAAAAATATGTATAATCTACCCGCAGGAACCACAACCAATGCAGTGCACTACACTGCATGTAGAAAAAAGAATTTTGGATGATTTGAATGTAATGATATTACCATCACTCTAAAGCAGAGATTGCCCACAGACCTTGTAAATGCTTACTTAATATTATTATAACCAAAATGTAATACGTAATCTGTGTATGAACATAAGCAAAACTTCAACTTCAAAACTATGCAAGGTTAGAATACGCCAATATGTAACTAACTGTCCCAAGATTCTGCAACAAGCAAACAGATGAATAAATACCACTAAAATGTAACAAGAAATAAACAGTTACAATATGCCAACAGGTATCTAACTGCCCCAAGATTCTGCAACAAGCACATAGATAAATAAATACCACTAAATTCAAAAAAATAATCTACAGTTAGAATACGCCAACAGATATCTAACTGGCCCAAAAAATCTGCAACAATCCAACAGACAGATGAATAGCATAAAAGTAGAAATAAACAATTAGAATACGCCAACAGGGATCTCACTACCCCAAAAATCTGCAACAAGCCAACAGATAGAAGATTGGCAAGAAACAAGAAATAAACAGTAAAACAATGAAATAAATATATTGTACCACAACATAGAAGTTTTTTTTTTTTAATCCATCATGGATT
The DNA here is from genome assembly GCF_040938575.1 of Ambystoma mexicanum. NCBI lineage: Eukaryota > Metazoa > Chordata > Amphibia > Caudata > Ambystomatidae > Ambystoma > Ambystoma mexicanum. Next base: position 489,487,107 of record NC_090926.1, on the reverse strand, counting down.
TTTTCCCCACAGTCCCAATGATTTATAAAACAAACATAGAAACTGAGTAAATTGTGCAGTACACTGGTTTTAACTGTAGTACTTGCAAAGTGCTAAATATGAGGGTAAAAAAAAATACACAACAATACAGACATGTCTATTATGAAATGCAATAACTCATTATGAACTACCTTCACTAACATATGATATTTTCTTTTATCATAGACATCGAAAAAGAATGTCTGGTCCAATTACCCATGCATGAAAAGACTGCATACTACCACAAAAAACTCATCCAGTAAGTATACAATAAATGGACTCACAAACACAGTTGCATAACACACCCATTCAAGAAAATATCTAACCATAGACCGCAGTCCAAAATGTTTACTTCCATGGGTATCTTATGCTGCAATCCTTGTTTCAAACTCTACAATCTTAACTGCATAGCCTAGCTAAAACTTCACATACAAAATCTACAAATGAAACAGTACATTTGGGTTGTGTATATTTGATGGGTGTTTGATTCTATGGGTGTTTTGTTCTGCGGTGGTTGTGGCCAGGGCCTAGTATCTTGGGTGCATGGCCTATGGCCTTCAGCCATGCACCCAAGACTCTAGGCCCTGGCCACAACCACTGCAGCATAACACACCTATGCTACCAAACATTATGACTGTGGTATGGGGGCTGCTTATAGGGGATATTAATTACAATCAATGCTCTACTAACAAACCAAAGCCAACATCATACAAAAGTAAAATAGCTAGTAGTGCATTTATTATGTCCGCGGACATGGTGAACATATGAGGGTCACCTGCCACCTAAACAAATACAGTATTTGACCCATTTCTTACTCTCCAACCCTCCCCAAGCACTCCTACACACCAACACACTCCCTAAAATAGCATTTTGCCTCTGTTCGCCGCTGCGCTGGCCGCAGATGTCCGCGGATCCAAGATGGCAGGCGCATTGAAACAATGTGATACACCTCATGCCTCACTTCAGCCAATCAGCTAACACGTTGTGTGTCCGCTGACATGACGCAAGCCGATTAAGCTATCAGTGTCCTGCCCACAGAGCGAACAGGGAAATGTGTCCATAGAGTGGACATAGATATCACTAATTTTTTTGCCTTACATTTTGGTAATTTAAAAACAAAACTACTGAACGGAATTACACCAAATTAACAAAAGCAGGCTTTTGGGACTAAGCCGCCACTCCTGCCACACATTTTGTGGAAGTCAATCCAGCTGTTTGGGCTGTAGGCGTGATCAAAGTTTTTTCCCATTATGTCTATGCGAAAAAAAGACATTTTAGAGTGGGCCATATACTTTATTTCCAGAGTCTGTTGATGATTCGTCCAGGGGGAGCAAAGTTATAAGCCACCTGAAAAGTGTTCTTCCCATGGGTTTAGCAACGTAACCATAACTTTATATATATATATATAAAAAAAATCAGCAGTGCTTCTAAAAGTCTGAATATCATATATTCCTGTATTCTTCTGAAACAGGACCCTAGGGGAAAACATTCTTGACTCACCTATCAGTCATAGTGTGTGTACCTGCATTTGCAAGGTAGGTCCACTATACAGTCTGCAGTGCTTTATGCAGAACGTACCCAAAGGCAGTTTTTTATTGTTTTTTATTTCTGTCAGGTTTTTTTTCTCGGCCTTTAAGGAATCTCTCAGTAGTGTGGTTGATCTGGACTGGTAAGGGTACTAGAAGGGTAGTATATATATTTTTTTATTTCTTTTATTAAGCATTTAGTGTAAATAAATACAGACTTTTGTCTTTAAGTCAGACTTTAAGTTTCCCACCCTAAAAACATAGCAACGTCAAGCAAGTCTTATGAGATCTAATTTTCCAGATTACAGTTTATAGTACCTTTGTTCTGTTTAATTTTCCATTTGGATTTCTCATTGATGCACTGATTCAAACTTGCTATGAGCTTGGCTGTAAAAGGGAAAATTCTGCATTCATTTGACCATATTTCCTATTGCAGCTCTTCGACCAGGCCTGATAGTCTTTTTATTAGCATTTCTAAGAAAATGCCCAGTGCTCTAATTGTTTTCTGATTTGGATCATCATATACAGCTTCCCACCATAAGTTTGAATCCAGGCCACAAGCTAGAATTAGCACCTTGGGTAGCAATTTTGTTCTTTCCATTTTCTGTTCTTTACAGAACAATGTTAAGTGCTGTAGCGATTCTTCAACCTGATTACATAAACGGCATATGTTGTCGCTTGCCAGCCCATATTCCATTACATTTTGTGTTGTTCTTAAGATGTTAAGTCTGAAATGTAGGATCAAATCCCTATGTTTTGGGTTCTCACTCTATCTTAGATATTTTGGCATGATTCTTGGGGGATTGGTTGGTTTTGTTGAAAGAATGTGGGAGTTGGAGGTAGAGTGAGCACTAGCTTCCGATTGTGCCCAGTCAACAGACATAAGCAACCTTTTTACCCGGGTTGGGTTATTGCAGACAGTATCTGTGTTCACACTCATATTTTGCAAAATGTCGATGCAATTCTTTCTCCACCCGGTTAGTGGCCAGAAAGCAGATTTCTATTTTTTTGTCTTCATGATTTTGTATTCAGGACGACAGTCTTACAACTCTACCTTCCTGTATGTAGACAATGCTTTCCAGACAACGTTTAAAAGTAACAAATGTAGACCCGATTCATGGCAAATCGCGCCTATTGGGACTGAGTTTGAGGACTCTCATCCAAAACCTTCCGTCGAGTTTATCCCATGTTTCCCAAGGGATTCTCAAACCGGTGTCACCTGCGTAAGTTATTGTCAGTTACTTTTAAGTTGTAAAAGTCCACAAGTGGTTGCATCGAGAATTTACAGAATCTTTTCTTGAGTATTAATGCCTTTAGTGTCAGTTGGTCCATTTTGAGTGGCAGATGGTCGATCCATGGTTTGTCTCCCCAGTCTGCACTGATTTTGTGTTTTTAGTTATTGGGAAAGGGTTGTTTCGAGACACCATTTAAACGTTTTTTTTCACTTTCGCTCGTGTTTATTTGATTATTCAAATTTCTGATTTCCCAGCGTTTATATTTTGTTTATTTTTTGTTTATTTTCCTCTACATATTTCTCGAGGGTGTCAAGCTTTTGCTGAAGGCCTAGTGCCGTGATATCCAGAAGAATGAGGTCATCTGCATATAGCAGGTGACCTATGACATTCCCACCTAATTGAGCATATTCTCGGTGGCTGAAGCCTGTCTTTGATGTCCGGATATAGAAGTTGTACAAGACTGACGCCAACCGGCACGCTTGTTTTAGGGTTGTATATGTATTGTGTGCCAAACAGCATTTAAAATGGCGTTTGACCATCACATTGTAAATTAAGTATAATTCCCATTGAAGACAAGCGATCCACACAATTATCTCTAGAGCAAAGCATGCATTTATGTAGGAGCTGTTTTATAACAGGGTTGAGAATTACAAGTTAAATCCCCATCATGATAGGTTTTCCCTTAAGGCTTTCCCCTCAAATGCTGGCCCTTTGTCAGCTTGGAGTCTTGGGGTGTTTTTGGTGCTGTTGCAGGTCCTTGGGACTGCAAATTCTATATGACAACATTACAGTCAGCTTTCCACTGGGGAATCATTGAAGTGAAACTAGGACACAAGTCTATAACAATAAACCTGTATTTGTATTTGGTAATTGCTACAACGGGAATAATTTGATCCTTGAACATGGTTTCAAATGGTTCTGTTGCCCTCAGTCGTCAGTTTCCTATGGCTTACCTGTATGGTCCGCAGTGGACCATACAGGTTTCCAGCATGTTGAGCTATTAGCAATGTACTGTTTAAAATCTTTTCTCATCTCTGGCTAGCTGAGTAGTTGCTGATATCCAAGGCAGACAGTACCCATTCCTAAATGAGCAGCAGACAATAATTTGAATATGTCCTGTTTATTTGGTAGTACACTTTTAAAAGAGCCTACATCATTTTTAGGTATTGTAGCTTGTACTGTTTTGTCTTTTAGGAAAGCTTGCATCAAGGCAGGCTTACATGTACTAATACATATGTGAATTGGAGTTTCTTAAGTTGCTATCACAAATCTTGTTGCCTGCTGTCTTGCAGACAAGGCTGCTAGTACATTGCAGCACTGTGCACAATATCAATTCTATGTGCTTTAGTGTGTGTTATCCAGACTAGAGGACGTGCCTCTTTGATATTCCAAACCTTCCAAAGATGTTTAGATACGATTGGTTTCCCTTTAGAAACTTTAACACCAGCTTGTACCCACCATTGTAGTTCAAGGTTGTACCCCCTGTCTACATATTCAGTATCAAAGATAATATGTCTGGACTTTTGTGGATCAGCATGCTGAAGTGCCATTAAACTACTTTGCAGCTTAGCTGTCTAGGCTAATGCACTTCCCAAGTATGTTGTTTTATTGCCTACGCATTCAAATACATTATTATGGCTGCAAAGACCTTTAACAGAAGCCCACACAACTGAGTTAATAGATGTTTTTTCCAATAGCTGGAATTGCAGATTCATCATTATATAAAATATCAGAAATCCGCTAAAGTTGCCAGGACCTCTCAAGATTGCAAATTTGCTTCAGCTCTGGTTTGTAAAGGTGCTGCACGTCAGGCATGGCCCGAGCAGCAGCCAATTGAATCCCATGGACAAGAAAGGTGTATGTAAACAATGTGTTAAATGGCGTACTTTTGCCCCCAAAATACTGAAAGAGTCAAAGCATTAGAATTTGGAAAACATTGTGAAATGCCAATTTTTAGCACAATGGGCAGTTTACTGTCCCTGGATGAAGGTATCAGAACTATTCTTCTTTCCAAGGAAGTTAAGCTTTTATAAACTCGTTTTGCTTCCAAAGTATTGAAGCACGCCTTAAAAAGCAAATCTTGGTAACATCAGCTAAATGACAGTTTTAGGCCCAAAGACTTGAATTATATTCTTGGCCAACTCATTAAATCTGCTTGGTTTTCTTACCCAGGTTGGTCAAGATCATGTGTGCCAGCAGTGTCCTCCAGGCCCAGATTTAAAACGGTTATGTGTGAAGTAGCCTTCAGCGAACATTTTAGGAACTCGTTGCTAAAACAGCTTCTTTTTAAAGTCCCACCCCTCTGGTAGTCAATCACATTCTAACAGACCGTGATATCAGTGTTCTGTCTTGTTTATTATTGTGCAAATGTTAGTGAGTTCTTGTTCTCTTGCAGGTAAGATTTAAAAAATAGTGCCATCTACTGCTAAATGAAATGCAATAACAACACTGATAAAATAACAATACACTCAATAAAGCAGAACAAGGAGACTGTTTTTAAAAACAATGCAGAAAATTGTATTAGGTTTGTGGATACACTTTTTGCATAAGCAATCTTGTACCTTGTGGATGTAGCATAGAGAGATCGGAATGTATTTTCTAAACCCATCAAGCCTTTTGGTTTCCAGTGAACACACTAGCCACAAAATGCATTCCAAAAACATCCAGTAATGTTCAGTATATTTCAGCATGTGCTTAAGAAGAGATTGCTGGCAAAAGTCAACAACTGGAATGCATTTGTGAATTGTATCTCTGTCAACACTAACAGGAATGTTCCATATGTGGCAACATTCTGATGTGAACTGGCTTGGAGTTCACAACTGTTCATACTATAGTCATATAATATAATTTTTGACACTGGAAGCTGAGTTTGAATCTCTCCTTCATTGAATTTTACATAGTCCTATAGTTAAAACAAAATACTATTAATAATATGATTGACTAGCTCCATTCAGTTGAATTTTTATATGTTTAACATTTAACTAATGTTGGTCTGCATGTCTCCTAATGTTTTTTCTCTCAGTTTTTCTTTCCTTCACCAGTTCTATTGCAATTCTGGCTGTTGTGCCATGCTGATATGGAATCACAGGTTATTGTCCTGCATAGCATCCTGTTCTGCCTCCGATTGCCAGGTGTTTGGACCTTTGCAAACATCATGTCAGCCTGAATATTAGGTCATCCAGCATTAATTTTTTTTTTCTAAGCTTGAGACATGTGAGCACCTTGTGAACCACCTCCCCTTCCCTCTTCGAGGACAACTTCATGAAGAGTATATTCATTCTTTGCACATCGCAGGTCAGCTGAGGTTGAAGTAAAGCCTCTGTGACCGAGCTCCCAAGGACTCTCCCAGAGCAATGAATGGGGTAAGCTGCATTTGCAGACTTGAGCGCTCCCATTTTCGTTTGGAAAGAAACAAAATTTCTTTCCCATTTCATGTTCATTCACTCTTCCTTCTCTTGCGCCTCCCCCTCTCTCACAACTTACCCCCCTTCCTGCCCTCCGGTAGCTGATTGGTAGCTGATTGGGGTTTTGCAGCACCTCGGACACCTAATTCATAAAGAATAAACAGCAACCATGTTTGATACTTTCACAAATTGTGTGACAATGGTGTGCTTGGGAAGTACAGTGACCCACTTTGCTAGCATACTATAAAACACAATATGTTGCTACTCGATGCACAGACACAGGAGGAAGTCAAATGAATGGGAGTGCATACTAACTCCTACCATCAAACAAGCATCTTACCTCTACCCTTGAAAAATATTACATTTTTTAACAGTACAGCACTTTCTCTCTAATCTAATCGTTATATTATGTACCTAAACTGCACAGTCTCCTCACCAACAATATAAGTGAGGTTGAGTCTAACACTTTGATCACAAATTTGAAAATATATTGCATTACTGCATTGCATTCAGAACATTGTGGGTACTATAATTCTCATCATTATTGCATGCACATGAACTCAACCTTTGTGCTAGTCAAAACAAAATGTTTGAAGTCATTAAAAAAAGAATAAACAGCAACCATATCTGAAGCTTTCACAATCTGCTTGGAAATAGTGAGCTTTGAAAGTGCAGGGACCCACTTGTGATCACATATGTTGTTATAGAATGCACAAACATAGGAAGAAGTCAAGTGATTGTGGGTACATTTCAATTCTTACCATACAACAAGCAGCATACCTCTACCCTTAACAATATTGTACCTGTGTATGTGCTTCATAGCTCGATGTAAATCTCTTTCCTCTGACCCTATATCACTGACTCCACATTATTTCAGAGTTGTGGAAGTGTTTGAATGTGGCCTTAAATATGACACGTCCCATGATGGATTGCAACTGTCAGTTTACAGGGCAAGTTAATCACCACTGTTATTTTTCCAGTGTGCATTTCTTCTCTTGAAAAGTGGTTTGGCAATTGTACATTTAGGTTATGGCTATAGTATGCTAGGTATTACAAACATCTTTTGGGGTTTCAGGCCAAATTCACCAGGTAAATGGCATATAAGAACATTATGGATTAGGAAACACAGTGGCTAATGTCTTATAGATTGCATTTGGTCTTTTCAACAGTAATACATCAAATGTTCTTACCACCTTTTGTATAGGTATGGCATTGACAATCCCATCATTTGTGCATATCTTTCACTCCATATGTGCATGATTTCAAATGTATTCTTAAATTGTGAAAGACAAATTGACTGTGGCCCACAAAATCAGCTCACTTTTCATTCAAAATTACTATCCCAAACATGTACTGTACTGTACCAAACACACATACATCACAACCTGACAAACTCAGTGCTCACCCATTGACACTCCTATTTCCTCATCCTATGTATGATTTATGAGCTGCACAATACCATCCCAGAATACTCCAGCACTCAGAGCTGATCATTATATGTAGCATTTTTTAACAACTTGCTATGTAATGTCTGATACATGGAACAACAATTTGAGGCGGTTATCAATTGGGTTAAACATGAAATGCTTCTTCAAGTGAGAATATGTATTTGTTTTACTTGGTTGCAATGAACCTGAACAACATTTGGAATACCTGTGCCTTAGTAGGTAATGTTGATGCAGCAGAACTGGCGAGGAATCTGCTTTCCAACTCTATGGGTAATTTGACTACACAGTAACATTAAGCAGTTAAGTACTCAGACAATTCATTCTAACTTATGTGTATGTGTGAGTGATTGGGGAACTATTATTTATTTAATTTGGAATTGTGGAACATGCGTGAGGGAGGACACAGGCGGAGCAGTGTGGGGGCCAGCGATGGATCATATCCGTGTAGCCCAGAGTGGATGACAGGCCTGACAGGCCTCACAGAGGTCCAGCGCTGCAGGGCAGAGTCTTGAGAGAGCGCTCGGTCATCGAAGGCATGGAGGAAGTGGAGGGATTGAAATGTAGGTGCCTTATCTGTTGTCACTTCCGTGAGAGAAGTGCTAGAGTATAGAGTCTGGAATGGAGGCACAAAGCTGTCTGGTGATAAAACAGCTTTTGTAATTCATTACATTATCAACGGCATATTGTTCAAATACACTGGATGCCAAATGCTGCACAGCGAGGCAAGGTGATATCAATAGAAAGAACGCTGTGAGGTGGGGCAAGCTCAACCTATCTTAGACTAGTTCAATGAGTGCACATCATTACAGATTGGCGCAGACCCTAGATAACCTGCAACAACTTTAAAGCAACCCAGGGCCTCATTGCTGCTTACCAATGGAGGCAAACCCAAGTGCCCTGCAGAGACCCACCAGAGTATCAGGATGCACAGCTCTAGTGCGGATTACGAGGAGCTCCATAACAGCAGAAAGTGGGCAGAGTCCAACAAGGGGCAGGCAGTACAATGAATAGTCAGTGTAGGCGTGGGATCATTATACCGGGGAAGGAGTCTGATGGAAGACTTCATTATGTTATCGCAAAGGATGCAAGCCCAGAGAGGAGAGGCACCAGACAGAGGTCATGCGTGGCAAGGGTGGAAGGAAGAAAGCCGTAAGGCCCACAGCTGCCAGACCACCCTGGACATACCATGAAGAAGGAGAAGAGGTGAGAAAACAGTGACGTCTTGGGGAAAGAAGGGCAGATATTACTCAGATGAGGAGTCCACGTCAGAGGAAGTGAACGAGGCGGATTGGGCGAAACATCTGAGGAAAGATAAGAGGAGTGAGAGTTATCATCCCAGTGCCTTCCCATAAAACATAAGGCTGTCAATAAAATGAAAAGGCAACGGAAGGAAGAAGAGCTAGGTGAGGTGTTCGACCCAGACTCTATCATCCACCCCAGGTTGGCGGAGTGGGTGCCCTCGCCAACATTGCCATGTGCATTAAGAAGATAATTAGGAATCCTCTGTCAAAGGAGGCCAGGACCAAACTCTGGGCAGAGTGCCCCAGACCCCATGTGCCAGATGGGGTAGCAGAAACACCAGAAATTGATGAGAAAATGCTAGCCTTCATGGGACAGTATGGCAGACATATAAAGAAGGGCATAGACCAATCCTGGTGGTCGTGCCAGGATAAAGTATTGTATATGCTAGGCCCTTTAAATAAGATATGGCAGATGGCCGAAGAGATGAAACAGCCGGGACAGAGAGTGGACCCTGAGATTGTGACCGGATTGGTGCAGCGGGCAATATACTTACAATGCAATGCCAAAAGCACACTGAAAAGAGAGAGGAGGAGGTTGATCTTAGTTAAGATAGATCCCAAGGTGGGAGAACTGCCCACCTCAGAGTCAGCATCAGACACACATGGCAAACTATTTAGGGATGCCTTCATTAAAGAGATAGCAAAGTTCTACAATATGTGTGCCAAAAACTCTCCATGTAGAACTCTGCTCTGAGTCCTGGAATAAACTGGGCTGGTATTGTGCTGCTCAAATAGCTCAAATCGTGTAAATAAGATTAGTTTCACTGGATATGCACTGAGTTTGTAAGGTTGTCATATATCTGTGGGTGGCACAGTACACAGTACATTTTTAGAATGCTATGTCTGAATGCTAAGCCTGAATGAAAAGTGAATTAATCCTATATGCCACAGTAACCATTTCTTTCACAACCTAACAATTCATGATAAAGCATGCACAAATGAAGTGAACAATATGCACAAACTATGGGATTTGCAAGGTCATACCTATATAAAGAGACGCAAGCACATTTGATGGATTACTGAAGAAAAGCTGAAATGCAAACTAACGGGCCTTAGCCACTGTGAATTCACATCCTTCACTTTGCTTCACAATTTCTCAGAAACCATTTACCTGGTGCATTTCACCCGAAAGGCCAAAAAACTTCAGTAGTACCTGTCATACTGTAGCAATAACTTCAGAGTACAATTCCCAAACCACTTTACAAGAGAATAAATGTTCCCTGGAAATGAACTTTTCCTGTAAAATGGCAGAATCCATGAGTTACAACAAATAAGCAAAGTAACATTTGCCAACATCATAACCAAGTAAGAATAGATCAGCTGCACTCCATCGTAAGACTTCTCAAATGTAAAGCCACATTCAAACACTTCCACAACTCTTACACAATAGAAAGTCACTAATATATGTTCACAGGAAACTGTTTTATATTCAACTGCAAAGCACACACACAGCTGCAATATTTTAGATTTAAGATACTTGGTTGATGGTAGGGAATTCCTATGCACTCCCATTCGTTTCACTTCTTCCTGTCTGTGCACTGTGTAACAATATATGTCATCACTTAGGGCCACATTATGAGTTGGGCTATTATGCTATAAGCGCTATTACCACCACATTTAAGGGTTGGCCCAATCATGAGTCGGGTGGTAAGTAAAACTGTCCTGTTTTCAGTGCTATTACCGCTGTCGCATGTATCGCTGGTGGTAATAGTGCCCCCCCAACACCATTGGGTCCGTTGGACCCAATGGGGAATGGGTCCTTACGACTGTACTGCTACTCGTGATCTGGCGTTAATAACGCCGGACTTAGTAGCGGTTACACTATTTGCACTGGCGGTATCCCTGTGGTATTACTGCTGGGATACCGCCAGACTCCTGATGAGGCCCTATGGTACCCAAGTGGGTCCCTGCACTCCCAAAGTATACTATTTAGAAGCAGATTTTGAAAATTCCAAATATGGTTTCTGTTTATTTTTTATGAAGTACTACCAACATTGTTTCTGACTAGTTCACATATAGAGCTCATCTGCATGCAATGGTGCTGTAAATTATGGTACCTAGGGTGTTTCGGATGCAATGCAGTGATGCAATGTACTTTCAAATTTGGGACAGAAATGCTACATTCAATTTCACATATATTCTTAGTGAGCAAACAGTGGATTTTTAAGGTACATTATGGAACATTACTCAGAAAGAACACACTATTTTTTCAAACTAAAATGCATTTTCTTGCCTAACAAATCACATCTAAGGGCCTCATTACACAGTAGGCGGTAAGGGTTTACCGGTACCGGTATTTTACCGGTACCGGTAAATCTTTACCTCCTTACTACGAGGTCCCTTTGCGGGTTGGGGAATTTAACGCCTGCTTTTTGCAGGCGTTAAAAACCAACCCGCAAAGGGACCAGTGGAGCTAATTACGGTACCGCAATTTGCGGTACCGTAATTAGCGCCTTCCCCATTCCCATAGAGCCCTATGGGGCAAAAATGGGAATGGGGAAGGGCAATGGTGGAAGGGGGAATTACCGCCCCGCCAACCTTGGAATGGAGCGGTAATTCCCCTTTCCACCAAGGCGGTGCCGGTATTTTACCGGCATGAACCATGGCGCTAATAGCGCCATGGTTCACCGCCTACCGTGTAATGAGGCCCTAAGACTTCTAATAACATATTTCTTAAATACAGACAAACAGTAGATACATGTTAACAAATGCAAGGATAAAAGAAAAAAAATGTCAAAGCCACAATATCAGCAAATTATCAAATACATCCTTAAACAAAACATTGAGAAAAAACCTTTAATGGGAAATATATGGTCTCACACATAACCATAGCATAACATGTACTACTTCTTGAACATAACATGTGCTACTTCTTGAACACTCCTCAGAAAACACTGAAATAAAATATGAAAAACCCAACTTTCCAAGTAATACCTATAAACTGTACTAAATTATTAACCTAAACATACTTAATACATTTTATATAAACAGCAATTCATATTATACATTGACACTATAAAAAACACAACCACTGATCTTCAGCTGATCCAAAGTATGAATAGATCTTCACAATAGCTAAACACAGAACATCTTCACACTCAGATTTCTGTAACCAGAATGTCAAACGTTCACAAAAAGGTCACTTTCATAGCTTTCAGAAATCAATAGCACAAAAAGAAGACTGTACAAAGGAAACAAGTAAAATGCTCAACACATAATTACGACTTATAACAGTCATAAACCGCAAAACAATTCTTCCAAAGACTACTTTGAAGAACATCTATAAAGACAGTGAAATGAAACAATATTTTTATGTTTCTATTAGACAAATTACATAACCGCGGCTATAACCACGGTTACACTGGGAGAGATCACATAACCTTGGGTACACATACATTTTCCCATGCACTGAAAAACACATATTGCAAAGGTTTCAAATTTAAATCACACATGCCTTAGGGTGTGAACATCCAAACAGAAGACAGAAGACATGTAAAAATCTGTGCTAAAACACCCATAACATAATATGATCACTGCATCAAGATACAAACAAATGTAAATGCAGATACAACCAGCGGGTTCATATCTGCGGCTACCAAAGCCTGCCATGAAGTATGACATCCAATTGGAGCACTGATAGACGTGGGTCTGGTCAATAGCCAGTAGCCGCGGCTGCCCGTAACATTTTTCAGGATTCAAAAAGACATATTAACAATGTGTACAAATGTAAACAACACTAACGTACACAGGAGGGCATAGAATCAAAAAAACATGTAAAATTGTGTATTGCAAAATCCATAAAATATCATGATGATAAGAAATAGCATCTCAATACCCAACTAACTAGGCTGCAGTTATAGCAATGGCTATAAACCCGTCTGACAGCACATGATGTTTTATTGACTGCTTCCGCAACCGTGGCTATTAAAAAAAAGCATCAAGTGTATTTTCATTCTCCTACAAACTTCTTTTAGTGGCTCTTAAGAGAACCTGTGTGTTCTTTTACCAATATATTTAAAAAAAGAAAACAATCAACAACATAGTCTTCACCTCTATTAAAATTAAAAAAAAATATTGGACAATGTCTGTGCTCTTTTCATAGATAACTAATTAATTATATTTTTCCAAAGAGGAAAATAAATCTTGTGCTCCCTGTCAAAATTATTTCTCCACAATTTGAACATAGACCTATCATTTCAAATATTCCATTTAAATAATATGATATAACCAGAAAAACCTTTGAAGCTAATGCTTTGAAAGCACATCACAAATGTCATCAACATTACTATCACTCCCATTCTGAAAATTATCAACATCTCACCAGTCTTCGGAAAAATATGATTCCTGTCCTTCAGAAATTGGCTCAACTTTTCAAATAGCCAATTAAACAATAAAAATATCCCCAAAAATAGTGCACACCTCACTCTGGAACAAAACAAATCAATATATAGAAAAACTCAATATTATGATACAATATAATCTAGAGTTGTATTGGCACATATAAACATCTCTCTCTAAAAAAAAAAATATATATATTGTCTGAGGTACTTGACATCCTATTGGCAACTGCCCACTAAACAATAAACAACAAATCAGAAACTAAATCCAAGAAATGTCTCCATCTTTCCTCATGTAATCTTCCTGTATTGCTTATTCTAATAACTGTGGTGACAAGCAGTATTGTATTCTATTACAGTAAAATGGAAAACTACATGGAATGGCTGATGGAAAACTATACTACAGAGGAAGAAATTAAAAAAAAAGATGTTCAAGAGAAGGAACCCGAAGGAAATACATACCAATAAGGGTGTTGTAATTTCCTTCTTTATATTTATGTAAAATAAGACTAACAGTAGTATTTTAAGGAACAAATATCAGTCCCCAAACATATATAGTTTATCTAGCTAATAGATACATTAAAAGAAATAAAATAACTATCAGTTAAAGTTCAAAAAGAAGAAAAATCAATGAAACAGGACATTGAACATGTTACAATAAATAATGTGCACTAATAATCCACATAATTAGGCTAAGGAAGAATATGTATCATGTGTACAAAGTAAAAGAAAAAGAAAACCAACAACCACATTCCCCCAAAATAAAACTGATTTTAATAAACTTTGATTGCATACTTATTTAACTTTTTAAAGTCTTTACAGCTATATGTATTTGTAATGAATAAACAGTATTGAACATGTAACAATAGCTGTTTACAAAAACTACACTCAATATATGTTTATAAAACTTTACAAAGCGACTGCCCACACATATATGTACATGTACATACATATATGTATTTATTTTTAAAGAAGTGTTTATAGCGGCAGCTACACAATGCACACCCTGGGTCTATTGCTTGTTAGTCGTGGCTACATGGGCACCACTTAGACCCATGGGTAACAACAGGGCGCATGGATGGGTGTGGTATAGCTGTGGGTAAACACCCCCCAGTCATTGCTGTTCCTACGCACGATCCCCAATAGACCAATCACACCGCTTTTATATGTAGCTGCAGCAATAAGATTATTTTTTTTCAATTCTTTTTTTTTTTTAAAGTATGGAATGAGTGACATAGAGACAGTGGTGTTGCAATGGTAGTTAAAAGCAGCAATGTAAGGTACATGATGATAAACGGCGCACTCCAAATAAACTAAAAGACTACACTGAATGTACCTCAAAACAGTCCTTTAAAGGACTACTTATCACATATAAATAAACAAATCCAAAGAAAAAACATCCATCATATATAAATACACAAATACAATGAAATAAAATCCAAAGACATTTTCTAAAATAAATCATCACTCAGAGCCGCAGCTAGAGTTCACTGATTTTTTTTCTAGCCGCGGTACAATATGATACTTGGTGGAGTGATTCACAAAGGTTATTATGCATATTTACCTAATAATTAATTCTTAAAAATAACTCTTTCTGGTAAAAACAGCAGACTTGTTTGTACATTGAGGCCTATAGCTGTGATTATGCTCCAGCACCCCGACCCTACAGTTAACCAGACGCGGTTAACCATATATGTTTAGAAAAAAATTAACTACACATATACTACACATATATATATGTATGTGTACAGTTAATGGGAATAAAGAGGTGGGGTATGGTTAATCACTGAGATACAGAAGCGCTAAATAGATTCACTACATATACAAAAGGGGAGATACAATATTATCCTTCTATCTGTAAAAAAATAAAACATAATTAGTTAATAATAATAATTTTATTGTGAATTATTTCAAAATTTGAACACAAATATTACAATCATATCTTTCAACTTAAAACAAAACAACACTTCACTTCACTTCAAAAGGACAGCAGATGTAGTACATACAAAACAGAATAAATGTATATATCCAAAAGCATAAACACGTGGAAACATGATGACATAAAACCATAACAATAAAGGTGTGGCACAAATTATACACCATGATAATGCTAAGTGGGGTGTTGAAAAGTCTATACACCAACCCACGGAGGCGCTTCATTTAGACAGAATAGCAATTCAGTCTTATCTAAAATATACTGTAACCCTCCAATCTCTATATCATGTAGTTGCATTAATAGCATGCTTTTCAAATGACTAGCATGCTTTTCACATTAGTCCATACCCTATATAGTGCCAACTGTGCACCAAGGGAATCTGAAATTAAACAGTGGTCCCAAAAAGGCTCTCCCTTTATGGTATCATAATTATGAACCAATCTACCCAACAGGCGCATGTAGAGGGGGCCTAGTCGAGGACACTGATTTAAGGCATGCCTATAATTCGTTAAAGAAACACAGAAAGATGGCCCTCAAATCTTGTATGCAGTGCATCACATGCACTATATAAGATACACAATTTGTGCATGCAACACTGTTGTTCTCTTCACACATAGTAATCATTGGGTCATTGGAGAAAAAACAAAATAAGGTGGATAAAAAAATATTGGCAGTACACCATTACATTCCACTTCTGCCACCACTGTCACTTCCTCCCAACCTCATCCCATCTTCTCTACACCCGATCTACAAGACTGCAAAGAACATGACAAAAAGGTACCTTTCAGTCATTGGGAAATATCATGGTGGATTGAAAAAAAAGCAACTACATAAAAACATGGTGCGGGTGTCTCCTGCTTTATCTCCACTCAAAAACCAATCAAAATGCTCACAAAACTGTTGCTGATAAATCAGAGTATTTTCTGGTCAAGGAGCAACACACTAAGAAAGACATGCAGTGTACGTTTTGTAAAATAATTCATCTCAAAGTTTGAGAACCTCAACTTTCATCCACCACCTTGTTCAGGTCCACTCACATAACATGGAGGAACCCTATGGGAATGTTTTTGTTCAACACAGTTTTAACACATAGTCTATAATCAGAAGACCACTGTACAGGTACAAGAAAGTAAACCTTCACCCTCAAAAATCTGATCTGCTTACAAAAAAGAAATTGATACATAAAAATACAATTGAATTTAAATAGCATATTACTAAAACTTAAAAAACATCAAACATTAACTGTAAATAAATCTGAGTATATGAAAAATTATACTAAAGTATGTCATCTGACAACAGTAATAAATATAAGTAACACACATTTCATTAAGCAGCATTAAAGTAAAAGGTAAATAAATACATGAAAAATAAACTGCCACTAAATCTAACGAGGCCCAAAATAGTGGGAATATATACCATCTGGTAATAGTGATAATGTATCGAACACATAGTACCCCAAACAAACTTTTAAATATTTAATTCTATACTGGTACTTACTTCCACAACAGCCACATACTCAGCACACTGTACTGGGGTATTTCTACAATCAGAATGAGAATACTACACAACATGGTGGCTTTTATACTAACCAAAAGCAATAACACAAAAAGAAGACTATATATTAAGCAAACTACTAACATAGCCAACACATTTTCCCCACAACCTATCACAGACAGCTAGAAAAATACAACAGTAACAACAACTAATAACAGACAATCATAGTCACACAGACATTTTGAACCCCTGCCAGCATCTCTCGTAGCTACGGCTTCACATACAAATATTGCCTTGAAGCTGCGGCTTCAGATACATTTTCTGCAAACTCAAAATCAAACTAAGCCAACCTTCAAAACTTCAAATAAGACAAGGATCAGACAAGGGAGCACCTACGCACATAAAATAACAAACTCTGAGTTCTGAGCTGCATCATCCACAGAACAATATCATTATTGCACGGAAAAGTGATGATCCAATAGACGCTGCTATAATAATAGCCACGTCTACCACAAAAACCAATGAAATGCTGAAAAGTTTTGATGCGCCCTCCCATAGCCACGGTTGTACATAAACCTCCGCTGTTCAGCTGTTGATATCCGTGGCCACCGTACATCAACAAACACTTGACGTACCATTTGCTAGTGTGTAGCCACGTCTGGACTGGGTGCCACTTCTACCCATGGGTAGCAATGCTGTACACCAGGAGTGCACCGAGTAGCCATGGGTAAACACGCCAGGCCTTGCTATGGCTAGGCTAGGCGCGATCCTTAATACACAAATCACACCCTTTTTTGTATAGCTGTGGTTATAAGCTATTTTGTTTAAAACAAGTCTGAATATGACATAAGAATGATAAAAGAGTAAGTAGTGATACAATGGTACTTAAAAGGTGTCACTACAGTATATGACTGCTCATGAAGTTATATAAAGTGGATGATAATAAGGAAAGCACAGTATACATAGTAGTTACGATACAGAATATGGGGTTGACTTGGACCACGCAGACAAGTTCATGTACATTAGTATCATTGAATCTGAAAAAAAAAGAAAACACAATTAGTTAAAGAACACACTACATAAAAAACTATTAAATGATTTGATTTGATTTGATATGGTATTTGTAACGCGCCTATACACAAGTGTTTCAAGGCGCGACGAGGCAGGGAGGGAGGGAAACAGGGGGAAAACAGACAAACGATCCTACTAGGCCAGGTGTCATTCAGATCGCGCAAGTGCAGAGGTAAGGGGAAAAGGAGGAAGTGCAGGGGGGAGGAGGTGGGGGGGAAGTGCAGTACAAGGTAAGTAGCGTAAAAAAAATAAAATAATAATAAATAATAAATAGAAAGGGCCAGCTGGTGGCAAGTGCGAGGTAAGTGCAGAGCAAGTGCTGGGAAAGGGGCTGTAGGGATACAGTGACAGTCCCACAGTGCAGGGGGAGCCGGGGAGGCAGTGCAGGTGGAGAGTGGCTGGGCCCTGGACCGAGGTTGCTGAGAGTGGCCCAGATGCAGGTTTGAGCTGAGTTCAGTGGGGAGTTAAGCAGGATTAGCAGGGGAGAGGGAGAGAGAAGGCAGAAGCGAAGAGGAAGGTTTTGAGGTGCTTCCGGAACCGGAGATGGTTCTCCTCAAGTTTCAGGGAGGCAGGAAGGCTGTTCCAGAGGGAGGCCCCTGCTGCGGAGAGAGATCTACCCCCAGCTCGTTGCTTCGAGAAGCGGCTGACCATGAGGGAGTTGGAGACGGATGAGCGAAGGGCTCGTGAAGGAAGATATTTAGGAAGAGAGAGTTGGAGGTATTTTGGTCCCAGGCCCCAGAAGGCCTTGTGGACAATGCAGAGGGTTTTGAACTTGATCCTCGCAGCCACTGGGAGCCAGTGAAGAGATTTCAGTCCTGGAGAGATACGGTCCCTGGGCTTGAGGCCAAGGACAAGTCTCGCAGTTCTGTTCTGGATAAGTTGCAGAGGGCGGAGAGTGGAGGCAGGCAGATTAAGATAGAGGCTGTTACAGTAGTCCAGCCTTGAGAGAACCAGGGCTCGAGAGACAGTGAGCTTCTGGGGGAAGGAGAGGAAGGGAAGAATACCTCTGAGGAGGTGCAGCTGGTAGTGTGACTTCTTAGAGACGTCAGATATATGAGGAGAGAAGGAGAGTGTGGAGTCGAAGATGACCCCGAGGTTTTTAGCCTTGCAGGTAGGGGCAGGAAGGGGGCCAAGGGAGGCCGGCCAGAGAGCTGCAGGGAAGGAGGGAGTGGGTGTGCCGATGAGTAGAATCTCAGTCTTACTGGCGTTGAGGCAGAGGTCATTGGCGGCGCACCATTCATGGATAGCAGACAGACAGTCGGAGATGAGGGAAGGAGAGGAGGAGGCTGGGGGTAGCCTGAAAATGAGCTGGGTATCGTCTGCATAGCACTGGAAGTAGGGGCAGAGAGCGGCGATGCGGTGGGCAAGGAGTGCCAGATACTGGTTGAAAAGCCAGGGAGAGAGGTTGGATCCCTGGGGGACACCACAGGTGGAGAAAAAGATGTCAGAGAGGAAGGAGCCCATTTGGACCTGGGAGGGTCGATCGGAGAGGAAAGAAGTCAGCCAGGCCAGAGCCTGACCAGTGATACCCAGGTTATCACGGAGACAGTTGAGCAGGATGGCATGGTTGACAGTGTCAAAGGCAGAGGAGAGATCGAGCAGAATGAGAACACAGGGAGTGTTGGTATCGAGGTTCAGGAGCAGGTCCTCACGGATGTTCAGGAGAGCAGTTTCCGTGCTTCTGGCAGCTCTGAAGCCAGATTGATGGTCATGCAGATTACCAACAGAGTCAGCATGGAGGTTAAGCTGGGAGATGGCCAGTTTCTCCAGGAGCTTACCCAGGAAGGGAGTAATGGAGATTGGGCGATAATTGGCCGGGCAGGAGGGGTCGGCAGAGGGTTTCTTGAGGAGGGGGTGCACAAGGGAGTGCTTGAGGGGGGATGGGAAGACTCCAGAGGCGAATGAGTGGTTGCAGAAGTCAGCCAGGACAGGAGCCAGGGAGTCGATGTGGTCCTTGATGGTTTTGGAGGAACAGGGGTGAACCTGTTTAGACGAGGCTTTCATAGATCGGACTTGTCTGGAGACCTCATCAGCAGAAAAAGGTGGGAAAGCAGAGAAGGAGGGTGGAGGGGTGGCTGCAAGAGAGCAAGAGGGAGAGCTGGGAAGAGAGGGAGGGAGGAGAGAGGAGGAGAGCGAGGACAGGATGTCCTGAGTTTTTGAGATGAAGTGCGAGGCCAGTGCAGTGCAGAGGGCCTGGGAGGGGACAGGAGAGGTAGAGACTGCAGCAGGGTTGGCCAGCTCCTTGCAGATTTTAAAGAGTTCGGCCGAGTTGTTTGATGCCTCAGAGATGCGGGCTTGGATAAGGGCTCTCTTCTTGGTGAGAACGGAGAGCCGGTATTGCCTTTGGAGCAGGCGGCAGGCCAGTTTGTCAGAGGATGAACATGAAGCACGCCATTTCCTCTCTGCCACCCTACACTTGCGTTTTAGGGTGACGAGATCCGAGTCATACCAGGAGTTACATTTGGCTTTGGGCTTCAGGCGGATTCTCATGACAGGGGCAAGGATATCGAGAGTATCAGATATAGAGGAATAGAGCATGGAGAGGGCTGTGTCAGGGTGGGAGTCAGCCGAGGGGGGAGGAGGGGGCGAGAAGGTAGCAGCAAAAGCCTCAACTGACACGCGCTTCATGGGTCGGATGACCGAGAAGGTGGGTGGCAGTGAAGAGGGTGGCTTTGCCTGTGGGGTAGGGAGGGAGAGGTGGGAGGATAGGAGAAAGTGATCACTCCAAGAGAGAGGAGTGGAGAGAGGAAGGGAGAGGGGAAGGTCAGAAGAGATCAGAGCGTCAAGAGTGTGCCCTGCAGAGTGAGTAGGCCCAGACGGGAGAATAGAGAGTGAGAGAGAGTTACAGAGTTCGCGAAAGAGACCAGTGGGGGGACAGGAGGCATCGAGGTGGATGTTGAAGTCACCGAGAAAGAGGAGTTGGGTGGTTGAGGACAGGAGTGAGGAGGAGAGGTCAGCCCATTCAGAGAGGAAGGAGGAAATTTGACCAGGTGGCCGATAGATAGTAGCCACGGTAAGGGAATGGCTAGGAGAGAGAGAGAGTCGGCAGACAAGGCATTCAAAAGAGGAGTAGGTCTGCGTAGGAGTGACAGTGGCAGGAATCCACTCAGGGAAGATAAGGGCAACACCACCCCCTGAACGGTTGGGCCTGGGCACGGAGAGGATCTTGTAACCGTCAGGTAGGAGTGTGTCGAAGCTGGTGGCAGAGCTGGCTGTGAACCATGTCTCAGTGAGACCGAGGACGTCCAGGTCCAGTTCCTCAAGAAGGCGACAGATATCAGAGGAGTGCTTGATGGCAGAGCGAGCATTTAGAGTGGCAATGTGGAGAAGGTTGCCACCTTTGAAAAACTTCCGGGGAGGGGTGCAGATCAGAGGTATGTCCTGCGGAGGTGTTAGAGAGGGAGTTGAAGAGGGAGCAAGAGATGGGGCAGGGAGGGAGGGGAGAGGCAAGGTAGCCGAGGACAGAGGAAGGGGGACAGTGGGAGAGGAGAGGAAGTTGATGAGGCGTGGGAGGCGTCTATCAAAGAGGTGAAGGTTGGCCTGAGGGCCTTGGACCAAGACGGTCCCGTTAGCATAGACATTAATGATGGCCTTAGAGGAGTGGAAAGGGGCCAGGAGGACATCCCAGCGGGTGCCACCATTGATGGGAGAGGAGGAGAAAGGAGAGAGCACAGAGAGCATGTGGAGGGTCCATAGGTCAGGTGAAGGCACGAAAAAGAGAATGTCAGTGAGAGTTTCCTTGGAGCAGGCGCTCGTGTAGGTGTCAGCAATAGGGAGGCCTGGGTTGGAGACCAGGATGTCCTTTTTAAACTTTTTCCTGCCAGATTTAGTGAGGAGAGCAGGATAGTCAATAGAGAAGCAATTAGAGTAGATAGGCGAAATAGAGAGCACCATGGAGTAGGAGGACTAGCGCCAAATCAAATTTAGAAAAACAAAAACTAAAATTCACACACAGGGCCCAGGCAGGGCTACCTAGCCTGCTGTTCCTTCCGGGCTACCGGCGACCGCTCTCCCACGCACCGCAGAGCTAAGAAAGCGGGCGGGGGGGAACGGCCGTCGAGTAGGCCAGAAGGGGACAGTCAGGCAGCCAATCAGAGGGGGGGGTGGGCGGGCAGGGAGGCGGGAGGAGAGGAGGACCAGGAAGTGGGAGGGAGGGCAGCAGGAGCTGGCACACAACGCGCTCGGAGCGCCAAATCAAATTTAGAAAAACAAAAACTAAAATTCACTCACAGGGCCCAGGCAGGGCTACCTAGCCTGCTGTTCCTTCCGGGCTACCGGCGACCGCTCTCCCACGCACCGCAGAGCTAAGAAAGCGGGCGGGGGGAACGGCCGTCGAGTAGGCCAGAAGGGGACAGTCAGGCAGCCAATCAGAGGGGGGGGTGGGCGGGCAGGGAGGCGGGAGGCGGGAGGAGAGGAGGACCAGGAAGTGGGAGGGAGGGCAGCAGGAGCTGGCACACAACGCGCTCGGAGCGCCAAATCAAATTTAGAAAAACAAAAACTAAAATTCACTCACAGGGCCCAGGCAGGGCTACCTAGCCTGCTGTTCCTTCCGGGCTACCGGCGACCGCTCTCCCAGGCACCGCAGAGCTAAGAAAGCGGGCGGGGGGGAACGGCCGTCGAGTAGGCCAGAAGGGGACAGTCAGGCAGCCAATCAGAGGGGGGGGTGGGCGGGCAGGGAGGCGGGAGGAGAGGAGGACCAGGAAGTGGGAGGGAGGGCAGCAGGAGCAGGCACACAACGCGCTCGGAGCGCCAAATCAAATTTAGAAAAACAAAAACTAAAATTCACTCACAGGGCCCAGGCAGGGCTACCTAGCCTGCTGTTCCTTCCGGGCTACCGGCGACCGCTCTCCCACGCACCGCAGAGCTAAGAAAGCGGGCGGGGGGGAACGGCCGCCGAGTAGGCCAGAAGGGGACAGTCAGGCAGCCAATCAGAGGGGGGGGTGGGCGGGCAGGGAGGCGGGAGGCGGGAGGAGAGGAGGACCAGGAAGTGGGAGGGAGGGCAGCAGGAGCTGGCACACAACGCGCTCGGAGCGCCAAATCAAATTTAGAAAAACAAAAACTAAAATTCACTCACAGGGCCCAGGCAGGGCTACCTAGCCTGCTGTTCCTTCCGGGCTACCGGCGACCGCTCTCCCACGCACCGCAGAGCTAAGAAAGCGGGCGGGGGGGAACGGCCGTCGAGTAGGCCAGAAGGGGACAGTCAGGCAGCCAATCAGAGGGGGGGTGGGCGGGCAGGGAGGCGGGAGGAGAGGAGGACCAGGAAGTGGGAGGGAGGGCAGCAGGAGCTGGCACACAACGCGCTCGGAGCGCCAAATCAAATTTAGAAAAACAAAAACTAAAATTCACTCACAGGGCCCAGGCAGGGCTACCTAGCCTGCTGTTCCTTCCGGGCTACCGGCGACCGCTCTCCCACGCACCGCAGAGCTAAGAAAGCGGGCGGGGGGGAACGGCCGTCGAGTAGGCCAGAAGGGGACAGTCAGGCAGCCAATCAGAGGGGGGGGTGGGCGGGCAGGGAGGCGGGAGGAGAGGAGGACCAGGAAGTGGGAGGGAGGGCAGCAGGAGCAGGCACACAACGCGCTCGGAGCGCCAAATCAAATTTAGAAAAACAAAAACTAAAATTCACTCACAGGGCCCAGGCAGGGCTACCTAGCCTGCTGTTCCTTCCGGGCTACCGGCGACCGCTCTCCCACGCACCACGCACCACAGTTGCATTTTTTTACCCTCATATATAGTGTAATATATACACAATATAGGATATAATATTTGTGCACAGTACACTGTTATTCACTTGGGAAAAAAAATCCAACTTGCATTAAAACAAACCCTTACAATAATATTGAAAAGTATTAAAACTGCCTTTAAAATAAATGAACACCAATATATAAACTGAGTAAGAATACACAGGGGAGATTATACTAGGTAGGTTGCAATAGAATGGATGAGGTAGGGTGAGTAAATGTGGACAACATGGGATAGAAAGCAAACACAGGTAGAAACACTAGTACTTTTAAACATTATTTTTACATTTGCTGTAACATTGTCTTATCTCTGTGGTTTTATATGTCCCTCCTCTGTTAGACATTTAAACTTGTCTGACAATTATAGCAGAATGAAGACCACCAAAGACAGTTGACAATACATCAAAGTGAAATAGGACTGAGCTGCTGCGAGTGGCTTCAGCTTTACCTCCATTAAAAAAGCAATGTATGCAGAAAACAATTGCTGACAGTTGCCAATATTACTGGGTGATGGACCAACACAGCAAAAAGGAGATCGAGAAAGTGATGTGCAAATTCTGTAGAAAGGTTTTACAAAGGGATCCTTCAAACAAATCAGCAAACCAGTATTTATCATCTGCACTACAGTGTTCAAATACTGTCAATACTTATTTTGCACCATGTTAGTGCCCTCCCTGTCTAACACGTGTAGAATAAATAAAACAGACACTCCGTGGACAGGGAACAAGGCACCAAAGCGCAGGCTGAGAGAGTTCCAAGGAAGGGTTATATAAATCTCTGAGAGCGCTCGGCTCACCCAAAGGTTACACACTCTTATATACTTTATCTACAAGTTTGACAAATGATGCTACGTTGGACCAGGATCGGTCAGCCGTGGTGGTGACTTAGGTGTGGGGATCATCTCTTCCTCCGGGTTGGTTGTTGGGTTGGTGGGAGGATTGACGTCAGACATTGTGCTCCGGATGGGTGAAGGTCAGGTCACTGTGAAACACAGTGGTCACTATCTAAGCTAAGAAAATACATTTCTGAACAATGCATGTACTAAATAACAGTTGATCAAAAGACTCTCAGTAATATATTATGTCGTTATACAAATCACTCAAGGGTTCACACCATCTACACATTTGGGTTACACAGGTCACAGGTTTAAGGGCCTTGACCACTATGATACTGTCATTGAGCTATAAGGTTAGTCTTACAAGAATCTCAGATATGTGGCGCTTGTTAGTATTGGGTACGATATACTGCACAAGGGTCTAACGTTAGTTGGGGGGTCTGTTGGGTGGGCTTCATAGCGAGGTTGGCCGTCTGGCACATGAAAGGGATGCCTTGCAAGGACACAGGGTTAGAACTGCAATAAGTTTCAACTGGCGAGGGTAAGGGAGCAAGGACACTTTTGTGGAGATGGACGAGCTATGTGCTTAGCTCATGTTGGTTTACATGCAGGACAGCGATCTCAGAGGAAGAGGGATGCGTTACATTTATTATTTGTTGCAAGCAGCTCCGTGCTCAGCGTGAGAATGGAGCCGCAGAGTTTTCCAGTTAGAGTGGGGACGAGGGTGGGGGCCATGTGCTCCGAGCTACAGTGGCAGGCAAAAGGGAGAGATGCATTTCGTACTATCGCAGTGAGGCCTAGTTATCAAGATGGAGTCGAAGTGGGTACAGAAAATGGATGCCCTGTGTCCTGCTTGGTGGTCCCATTTACGCAAATATAACCAAAAGTTAGTATCGCAGAAGGGCAAGGGGCGTACCCACCACTAGAGGCACTCGGTGCAAGTTTTGTAATGAAAAGTGATGGTAGAGAGGGGCCCATTGGCCCCTCGCTCCCACACATTTCCCCCTTTCGTTACATCTAAAGTAACAAATACTTCTACTTTTTATTCTTTTCATTCTCCCTTCAGTAGTACTCAACCACTCATCCCATGCGGGGGTGACTTTTATGGGCATCCAAGCTCTGCAAATGCTTCTAAGGCTGTTCCCTCTTCTGGCATATCCATCTGGGGTACACGTTAAGTAAATAACTCCATCCCATCTAGATCTACCCATACTTCTTGGTACCATTGCAACTCTCTTGGTTCCTTTATTGTCGTGTAATGTAAATTATCCACTATATCATCATATTGCCTGTAAATTGCTGTCATTCTATATTGTGGTGTGGTGTATTCCCCTGTTTGCATCTGTGCATCTATCATGGTAGCTACCGCTGTCGGTCGGCCCATTGTCATCATCATCATAGCCGAGGTTGGCATGCTTTTCTCACAACACCGTAGTCCCAGTTGGCACACACAAAAGACCAAGAGCACAAAACGATGATGGGGATGAGTATTTTCATTGCCACATTTACCCATGATGGTATCCAGCTGAACAAATTGTCGAACCTTGTACTTTCCTCTGCTCCTCCTTCCACCCTCATTCTCTCCCCTAGGTTGTGTACTGCACTTATCACATGGGAGAGTGTCCCGTTATC
This sequence comes from Ambystoma mexicanum, assembly GCF_040938575.1. Classification (NCBI taxonomy): domain Eukaryota; kingdom Metazoa; phylum Chordata; class Amphibia; order Caudata; family Ambystomatidae; genus Ambystoma; species Ambystoma mexicanum. The sequence goes on along the minus strand of NC_090926.1, from coordinate 489,461,132 downwards.
AGCGTCTTCAGTTGGCATGAATGTGCAACACCCCCCTCCCAATTTTTCAGCAAACACCACTGTCCATCGCCGTGAGGAGATCGAGGACATATCGATTTTGCATTGTCATTAGGTGCAGCACCCAGAGTTCTATCTTTATCACATTGAACCCCTCTTCAGTGTCGTTGGCCAATTGAATGAGCTCCCAGCGCACCATCTGTAACCATTTGGCGTTTGCTTGTGCTTGTAGTCCAGGGGCGAGAAGTGAGGCAAAGAATGTCTCTGCTGATGAAAAGAGCTTGTATTTCTGCGGGATCTCAGCAAGTAGTTTCGATGATTCGGATGAGATGTAATTGGAGGATCTTTTACTTCATGTCAATCTTTTCTTTAGTTCATATTCTGACAATAGTTCATATGCTGGACCTTCTGTTAGCGTTAGTTGGGGTGCTGTCGATGGTTCAGCCGATTGCTCTGCTGCCGATATGCCAGCCGATTGCTCTGCTGCCGATATGTCAGCCGATTGCTCTGCTGCCGATATGCCAGCCGATTGCTCTGCTGCCCCTTGGATGTGGCTCTCCAGTATTACCATCAGGGCTGTGTGGAGGGTTGCTAAAGCACAAGTTCCTTTCCACGACGCAGGGAGGTGCAGGTAAGCCTGTTTGCCGCAAACCCCATACATGTCCATTAATGTAGCTGTGCCTTTCTTCATGTCGGGTATTATTACCGTCTTGTTACATTTTCTTGCTTCTCCCATGTTTACTTTTCCTTCCCCGCGGAAACACAGTTAATGCGGCACTTCTTTTTGTATTTTGATAGGTTTTTCTAATGCTGTGACCCATGTTAGCTTTGCGACGTGTTGTGACCAGATGTGGTTACATGCCACTTTTATCCATTGGAAAGTGTCATTTGGTAGGCCTCGAAGTGCTTGTGCTTTGCACTGTATTGTTACTTCGTGCCATTTATTGTCTGCAAATCGTGTCCCCTTGATAACAAGAAATGGTTCTTTGAGGCAAACTACTCCTTGGCGTCAGCTTGTGCATGTTTTCTCGTTCTCCAGCTTTTCCAATGTGACAGCGTGCACCTGGAATGTGCTCCTTATTCTGTATAGAAACAGATGAATCAGACATTGGGCCTCCGACAAGGGCACTTCCTGCGGTACTAACATTTTAGGTGTTCCTGATGCGTGCGGGATGAGTGAGCAGACATAGCAAATCTCATGTGTTGCTTTCTTCGCCGTGGTACTCATGTCAGAATGCCATTTATTCGATTGATCAGGGTGGCGGGGATCTTCTATTTCATCTAACCCCAAATCGTGATAGATGTCGTATCTTTTCCCTCCCGCCCCCCCTTTTCCTCCTCCTCCTCCTCCTCCTCCTCCTCCCTTCCTGACCATTGTTTTTTACCCTCTTGTAATGTATCGGAAACAATCCAGCCCATGTTGTATCATTGTTTTTCAATGTGACACATCTATCATCATCAGTAGCAGCAATTGTATGCGCGGTAGAGTTTATGGTTGTTGATGCATTAATACTAGTGTTAATTAAATCATTTGTCCAATAATAATCTCCATCATATTCGTTATATCCATACGCATTGCTCGTATTTACATTAAAACGTGACACTGACACACTTGTTGATTCCACAGTTATATATTCCGAGGGGTGCGTTCCATCTGTTTGGTCAACATTAAGTCCATGCGACTCTTGCCATATTGTCCTTACCCCAGTCCAAATCATTTGTGATCCTTCGCTTATCAAGTTAGCCCCGTTCCCTCCCCTTTGCATGTCATCAAAAAGAGACAAAATGGTGTAGTACCACGCTGCAAATAACAGCATTACCGACATAAAAATTGCAGCACATTTCAAAATGCATTCAACATTTCTGAACCTTTTAGCCCTAGTGGCGGCCCTATTGCTATCTAACATTAATTCGCTCTCTCCGATCATGGGTCGTTGGGCCATTGTTCACCTGGAGGGTTGATATAAATTAGGTGGTGGTCCATGCACGGCTGTGTCCTAAGTTGGAACAGTGCTAGGGGCAAGCAATAAACCCAGTTCTTCTTTAATGTGTTACACAGTTTATACAACTTACTCTTCAGTAACCCGTTGATCTTTTCTACCACTCCATTCGCCATTGGGTGATAAATCAAGCATAATTAGTGCTTCACCCCCAAAAGTGATGTCACTTCCTTAAAGAGGTCATTCACAAAATGCGTGCCATTATCTGATCTGATCACGTCGCATATGCCCCATCGTGAAAACACCTCCCGTACAAGGAATTTGGCTGCACATTTCGCATCTGGGTGGGGGCAGGGGCCTGCTTCCACCCACCTTGAAAAGGGACACACCACCACAATCAGATATCTCGCTCCGTTACACCGTTCTCCCATATCGGCATAATCTATGTGGAGCTCTCTAAATGGTCCTGTTGGCTGGGGCAAAGTGCCACGCAGTGTTCTTAAAGTCATTCCAGAATTATATGTTTGGCATGTTATACACTCTATAATGAATTTTGACAAGTGCTCTTGTAAGTTGGGAACGAACCAGTGTTCTTGGATGTCTGCTGCAATGTGTTGCTTTGCTATATGGCCGGGGAAATGCAACTGCTGGAATGCTATTTCCAGTAACTCTATGGGCAGTACAATCTTCCCTGTCGTCTCTTGTCTCCAAATGAGATCTGTGGCTGATTGTGTGCATTCCCGTTTGTGCCACAGCTCTTGCTCCTCTTGGGATGCACGTTTTTGTAACTCTATTATCTGTGCTATTGGGGTATTTGTGTATGCTTCTTCTCGTGGCTCTACTGTCGTTGCTTTTGTGATACACTCAAGTGTTGGTGTCATATTGAAATACGAGGACTCCTTTGTGGCTGCGTCGGCTGCCACGTTTCCCAATGAGATTGCGTCTGTGTTGCTGGTATGTGCTTGGCACTTCACCACTGCCACTACTGATGGTACTGCTAATGCATCTATCAGCTCATTTAACAATTGTGCATGCTGTACTGGGGAACCATCTGCCCTCCTGAATCCCCTTCTACGCCACCGTGACAGTCCCGAGTGTACTGTGGTAGTTACATAAGCTAAGTCTGAGTATATTGTCACTGCACAGCCCTTATCAGTGTGCAGTGGTTCAATCAATGCAGTTAATTCTGCCGCCTGGACTGAATAATGGGATGGAAGGCGCTTTTGCACAATTATTTCATATTCATCTTCCTCCATGCGTACCACCGCCATCCCGACATGTTTTTCTCCTGTCTCGGAGTCTATTGATGCTGACCCATCTATGAAGTATATTTCTCCCTCCTGTAGGGCATTCTCACTTGCTTTAGGGATATCGTCACCTTCTCCCTCATACGTGGCACAATTGTGTTCTTGTATGTCCTCTGTTGTGCATGGCTCTGTAATAAATGTTGCGGGGTTAACTGCCTTGCACCTCACTACGTGTATGTTGGGGCTTGATATTATTATTTCATACGCTGTGGCTCGTTGGGTCGTCAGTGTTGATTTTATTCGCTCAAGGATGGCAAAAAGGGAATGCTCCGCATATAGCGTTACTGAACATCCCATGACAATTGTGGCGCTTTTCTCAATCACGAAGGCCGCAGTTGCGAGGGTCTGTTTGCACACGAAATGACCTTGCATTACTGGGTCTAGTGTTCCACTGTAGTAAGCCAATCGTTTGTGACCCAGTGATGTCTTCTGTGTTAGTACTGCTGTCATCAGTGTCCCATTGCAGTGTGAAAATAAGAAAAACTCCCGCTCGTAATCTGGGTTGGCGAGGACTGGGGCATCTGCGATAAGGTCTTTTAATCTCAAATACTGGGTTATCATTTCCTGCGTCCATTTTATTGCGGCCCTACTGTTCTGTGCCTCTTTTAATGCTTGCAGCAAGGGGCGTGTGTATGCCGCATAATCAAGGATCCAAGCTCTGCAATAATTACAAATGCCGAGAAAACATTTTTGCATGTCTTTCACAGTTTTGGGCATGATTATGTTGCATATGGCAGCTGCTCTATCTGGGAGTATTCGCTTCCCATCTTTTGATATTATCTGTCCGAGGTATACAACCTCAGCAAGGCAGTATTGTAATTTCCCTTTGTCTACCTTGTATCCTTTGGCAGCTAGCACATTCAGTAATGTTATTGAGTCTTCTCGACACTTTTCTTCTGTATGGCTACAGACGAGCAAATCGTCTACATATTGAATAATGGTGCTCTTTACATCTATGTTTCCAATGTCTTCCCACAGCACCCTGTTAAAATGCTGGGGCTTTCGCAGTATCCCTGTGGGAGCCTGCAATGTTCATACCTGTTGCTACCTAATGTGAATGCTGTCAGATATCGTGATCCTGGGTCAAGGGGTATGGAGAAGAACGCATTTTTCAAATCAATTACAGTAAAACATGTTGATTATTTTGCCACACTACACAGTATTGATGCTGGGTTGGGGACTAGAGGGAACTCCTTTTGAATGACGTCATTGAGTGGGCGGAGATCCTGGATCATCCTCCATGCCCTTCCTTTTGCTTTTTTGATCAGAAAATTCGCTGTGTTACATGGGGCGGTTGATGGCACTATAATGCCTTGTTTCAGGAATGCATCTATCGTTTCCCTAATTCCCTCCTCTGCTTCTCTCGATATGTGATATTGTTTTACTCTCGGCAGCATTGCACCTGGTTTGAGTTTTATTTTTATTGGTGTCACCTCATGCAGCAGCCCTACATCGTGGCGCCCAGTAGTCCAAATTTCAGGTGCTACCTTTGTCATGTACTCCTCAAATATAGTCAGTGGTGCTTTAACGCTAGCCATTAATGGGTTATGTGCCTCTCTGTATTGGATCATAATATCACATGGTATGCTTATTTCCATTATTATTTCTCCATCATCCTCACCATCAGTGAACATCCTCATCTGTTATGTCTCGTAGCATTACATTTGGATCTATGCATAACACAGTTCTCCATTCGTACCCCTGCGCGTCTAGTCCTATGACCACAATACGTTTACTGGATACTTGAACTGCTTCAATGTCTATGGACATTATTGTGCCTGGTACAATGTCTGTGTGTGCAATTGGGGGGAATGTGAAATCTGATGGTGTTCTCCATTCTTTTCTCGTTATTTCTGGCACCAACCGTGCCAGCACCTTGATACCATATATGAACATGCTTATATCAATGGGTAACCCTCGCACCACAACTTCATTCATCACTGTGCTGATCATCAACATTGCTCGCACTGGGCACACTCCCGGTGTTGAGCACACTATCCCTCGTTCTGTAAAAGAGATCGTCATATTCAACTTACTTAACAAATCTCTACCCAACAGATTTATTGGCGCATCTTTGTGGTACAGTAAGGGTGCGTGCACGGTTTTACCCCCCACTGTTATATCAAGATCTTTAGTGTAAGGAACTTTTATTAAAATAGCCCCAGAGAACCCCTGCGTCTCTAAATTCCTGCCTGAAAGCGGGAACCGACCTTCCATAAGGCATGATTTCTCTGCTCCAGAGTCTACCATGAAGATAAACTGCTTATTTCCTATCTCTGCCCCCACTAGTGGTTCCTCTTCTGCACATAGGGTGGTGGATAGGACTGGACATGCAAGTGTTCCCTGTGGGCTGTCCTAATCTGAATGTCTTTCTTGCCCTGGCACGGAGAAGACATTATCTCCGATTACTGTTACGCCGCGATACGGTGCAGGTAAACCGTTTGCAGATGTTGCATAACAATTACTGGTCGCGCTTCCCACTGAGGGTTGTCTTACCAATTGTTGTGGTGGTGTTTGCTGTCCTTGCTGTACCTGAGGTTCGTTATAGCAGTAGTATTGTTGTCTCCCGTTCCCCATTGGTAGCCCGTAGGGGCTACATGGGTGCGGACATCCCCAACCTTGTTCGTGCTCCATGGGCTGTTGCCCCTGGAAATACCCTGAAGGCCGCATTCTACAATCTCTAGAGTAGTGTCCCCATCTACCACAGTTCCAGCATGACCCTTGTTGTCCGCCTCTCATTCCTTGGCTGCCAAATCCCCTATTTCCCATACCTCCGAACCCCCCTCTCTGGCCACGGTACCCACCTCTTCCTCTTGCCGGTCGGTCTTGCCACTGTTGTCCACCGTATTGCTCTTCTCTGTCCCACTGTCCGGGTCCTCCTGTAGCCCGTAGTGCTGCTATTGTTGCTGGTCTGTTTTCTTGCTCCTTCGTCCGCCTCGTTTTCTCGGTCTGTGGTTGCGCTGGCGTTGACGGCGGCGGCCTTCACTAATTTGTTCTGCACTAGCTTCGCCTCGTCTGCCAACCTTTATTGTGCTATCTCCTTTTCTCTTTCTTTGATCCTCCTGCAGTGGTGCACAATTATACTCTGTATTTCAGGCCAGCCCTTCGCTTCTATCCCAGCTATTTTGTCCAAGGCCTTCTGCACCTCCTTCCGGAGCCCTTTCTTGATGATAAAATAAAACAAGGCAGTGGACTGGTTCCACACCATGCCAGTTTCACTTCTCCATAAATCCTGCACCCGTAGTATGAATTGCGTAGGATCCTCGCTCTCTTCCATTGTACACTGCATCACTAAATGTAAATCCGGAATATCGGGAAAAGTGCACCTCAATGCATCTCATACTTGTGCTCGAACATTATTGAATGCTGCTCCATCGTGGCGATCACAACTCATCGTTACTCCAGGGAATCCGCCCTTTCCCACACTGTGTCTGCTTGGTCACCGATTGCTGACACTAATAAGCTCTTCACATCCCCTATTGCTAGCGGCACTCCCGCTGTGTTTTTCTCAAAGGCATGTATCCATTTTCCAGCCCCTCCTGACAGTGGGGGGAGGGCCTTTAGCAAGTTGTTCTTGTCCATTTGTGCCCACCGAATGTAATGTAGTCTACCTGCTCCCTTATGTATGAATGGCCTCTGCAACTTGTGTTTCTTCCCTATCTTACTTACTGCGCCTTTCTTTGTCTTACTTACCATCATATTTCCATCTCGCTGTCTTAACCTACCCTGCCATAGTGGTGGCGATGGTGTGTCTGAGTACCTACAGTTTGGCAGTGGGGCCCCTGTCTCGGCAGCTGTCTCCTCATACTCGTCTAAGTCACTCCATACTTCTTCTATTTCTGACACCTGTTCATTGTTCCCTTCACAGCCCTCTCCTCTCTCACTTTCTGGGGTAGGTGGGCGTATAATTCTCACGGGTTTGTCATTCAGATGGAATAGGAACTCCACTGACCGCCACTCCTTCTCTTGCCCTTGTGGTGTGGGTGTTTCTTGTGACGTGCTGGCTCCGTGATTGCTTGCGCCACTTCTCCTGTTGCGTTTAATGTTGGTGTTAGATCCGCTATAGATAATGGTGGCACCTCTCCTCCTCCTGGCAGCATCTGGCTCCTATCGCATAATGCTCGTAGCCGTGTTATCTCTATCGGTGCATACGCTAGCTGGCGGTCTAATTTTCCAGTGATATGTGCTAAATTAACGGGGGTGAGCTTGTTGGGCCATACAAACCTCCTTTATCATAAGCGGGTGGTGCTGTGGCGACTGCTCCTGTTGTAGGTGTAGGGGTTGAATAGGCTGGTATGTACAGGTGCTCACTATAACCCACTGCTGGTCTGGACATTAGAGGGTATATTTTATTTGTATCACCTTCTGCTGTAGTAGTTGTGCACTCGCCCTTTGGCGTTCCACCTACCTCCTCCTGGGTTTTCTGTGTTTCGTTCACTCTTTCCTTACTTACCTCTGCTGTAGGTGCAACTTCTTCAAACATTCGCCATAAGTCTAGTACTTCCCGTCTATTCTGTAGTTGCTTCCCCTTATACCTTGCTAACAGGTGGGTAGATACCAAATCAAATACTCTTTTGTCGAACGACCCAGCCTCTGGCCAGATTGGCGTCACACTGTCCCCTTTTATCTCCATCAACCATTGATCGTGATATTTTTGTATTCTCTTACTGTATAATGGAAGGTGCTGACAAATATGCACTAGTGGTGTTATTCCCACCTTGTTAATATGTTTCCTTCCCTCCTCTGTCTGTACTTACCTTTTGAACTCCCTTTCCACTCTATCACTTCTTCACCAGTTGAAAGATAATAATATATCGCAAACTTTGTCACTTACTGGTAATCTGTATATATATAGGTGTCAGGATATATATATCATCCCCCCTTCCAACGTTAACTCTTTAATTATTGCATGTTCAAATTCGACAGTTCATTGTTGCATATTTTGCCACTTTAACAACACATCAACCACAGTACTTGGATATCCTTGACAAAAATAGACAAAACACGAAAGCACATATAACACTTATCATGCACATGCACTACCTATGTGCGTTTTCTTTCCCGTTGCTCCCCTTTTTCCCACTCCCATTTCCTTTTCACCTACTCTTCTCATTCACTCCCCCCCTCTCCCACTCTCTTACTCTTCTCCAAGAATCTTTTCGTACCCAGAAAAAGAATGTTCTAAATAATTTCTCAGAGTCTACTCAATATACAAGACTCCTACTATTTTCTCTGTAACTTCACCTATTTATTCTGCACTGGACGAGACAATGCTGTGCGGTGCCGCCTTCTTTTTCAGTTGGGTATTCGTCAACAGGGAACCCTTGACCCTTCTTTGTAGTGCGCACAGGCTGGTCGACCGTGGAGGCGATGGTTTTGCTGGGGGCGTCCCGGATCTCGCCTCAAGGCACCTCTCCGATCACGTTGGGGTCACCAAATGTTAGTGCCCTCCCTGTCTAACACGTGTAAAATAAATAAAACAGACACTCCCTGGGCAGGGAATAAGGCACCAAAGAGCAGGCTGCGAGAGTTCCAAGGAAGGTTTATGTAAATCTCTGAGAGCGCTCTGCTCACCCAAAAGTTACACACTGTATCTACAAGTTTGACAAATGATGCTACGGTGGACCAGGATTGATCAGCCGTGGTGGTGACTTAGGTGTGGGCATCATCTCTTCCTCCGGGTTGGTTGTTGGGTTGGCAGGATGATTGACGTCAGACATTGTGCTCCGGATGGGTAAAGGTCAGGTCGCTGTGAAACACGGAGGTCACTTTCTAAGCTAAGAAAATACATTTCTGAACAATGCATGCACTAAATAACAGTTGATCAAAAGACTCTCAGTAATATATTATGTTGTTATACAAATCACTCAAGGGTTCACACCATCTACACATTTGGGTTACACAGGTCACAGGTTTAAGGGCCTTGACCACTATAATACTGTCATTGAGCTATAAGGTTAGTCTTACAAGAATCTCAGGTATGAGGGATGCGTTACATTTATTATTTGTTGCAAGCAGCTCCGGCCTCAGCATGAGAATGGAGCCGCAGAGTTTTCCAGTTAGAGTGGGGACGAGAGTGGGGGCCATGTTCTCCGAGCTACAGTGGCAGGCGAAAGGGAAAGATGCATTTCGTACTATCGCAGTGAGCCCTAGTTACCAAGATGGAGTCGAAAGGGGGTACAGAAAATGGATGCCCTGTGTCCTGCTCGGTTGTCCCATTTACGCAAATATAACCAAAAGTTAGTATTGCATAAGGGCAAGGGGCGTACCCACAACTAGAGGCACTCGGTCCAAGTTTTGTACTGAGAAGTGATGGTAGAGAGGGGCCCATTGGCTCCTCGCTCCCACACAACCACCAACACCCAACCTCATCCCATCTTGCCCACACCCAATCTGTCAAATTGTCTGGTAATGTGTAAAACCTGTCACAGCTGAATCAAGGTGAAAGATGCCATACTAGACACTTTGGACAGGGTATTTCAGAACACCAGGAAAATTGCCAATGCTGGGTGCAACATTCAAAGTAGACTATGGTGGCTGAAGATCAAGAACAGCAAAAGGATGGTTTGGACAAAAGGATAACAGATAGTGCACAGTGGTACAGAGGATAAGAGTACAATCCATAGGGAATAACATAGTAGGTGATGGTATCTGTGAACCAACTTCCAGGAGTCATCAAAAAATAGTGGAGGTTCACAATCCATCCCCACTACATAAAAGAGCTAGAGGAATGAACATGTGTGCACACATGGATACACTACATAGACCTGCACAAGATGTGGATAAACTGCAACTACAATAAAACACACAACAAACTGACATAGAAGGTATAAAACCTATCACTAAAATAAACAAAGCAGGATATATGAACTGGGTGAGAATAAACATAGGATGTTATACTGGGTGGTTGCAGAACAGAGGATGGGGAAGGTTAAGTAAACTTGGAGTTGAAGAAAAAATAGGGATGAATAAGTAAACTTGAAGAACAAGGGATACAACGCAATGACACAGATAGAAACAATAGTAGTTTAAAATATGCCTTTTTTTAAATGTTGTCTTTTTCACCCCACAATAAACAACCTTCAAGAAGTCCACGACATATAATTGGAAATATTTCAAGATAAAAAAACACTATTTAAAAAAGAAATGGAGAAAATCCTATGCACCTTGTGCAAAACAACATTAAGTTTTGGGCCTTCAAATGTTCCATTTCAAAGCTTGCAAAAATCCAGTTTAAGTGGGTCACCACAGACTTTTAATGAACCCTCAACTTCAGCATTGTTAATTCTCCTGTTCCATTTTACTGTCTCACAATATTTTAGTTATGAGAGTATGTCCTGCCTATGCCCCAATTGGCTTCTGCCAGGTGGATGCCACATTAGCCCATTGAGAAATGAGTCTCTCCAAACACAATGTACATTGCCATCACTGAAGTAGAAAAACGGTTAATGTTATCAATGAACATAGATATATCAACTGGGTAAGAACCAGCACGGAACACTATGCTAAGGAATTACAATAGAGTGAATGGGGTAGGTTAAGTAAACATGCGGAACATGAAAGGATGGGATAGGTTAAGTAAACTTGGAGAACATGGCAAACATAACAGTCACACAGATAGAAACAATACCCATGACCAATTGGGACACGCCAGATTCTATAGACGAGATATCTACTGCACTCCAAAAAATTACTTTTTATTGATCATTGCACACAGTCCTTTTTAGTGAACAATGTTCCATCCCAAAGCTTAGGAACATCAGTACTGATCAACCATCTGTTACTGGTTCTAGGACAATAAATGTAGAAAAGCAATATCACCTGCACCACCACCTCCATCCACTCTTATGTTTTTAATATGTGTTAGCCTTTCACAGGAGTTAACTGTACAGCATCTGGCGCAAGTCCTCTGGGATGATGAGAATGATGCATCTCGGAAATTGCACGAAATGAAAATGCTTGTGCCTCATGCATTACATCACAGACAATCTGCGCCTGAACCAGAAGGTCCAGGCCCCAGTGGGAAACCTTCAACAAACAGTTAACTCTCAACTTCTGTGGGTATTGCTTCAATTTGACCTCTTGCTAAACTACCAGCAACCAATGTATTGTTTAAGGAAATAAAGGGTTCCACGAGCCACAATTTGATTTCCACAAAAGATGCAACAACATAAGATTGCCACAGAGGTACATTTACTTTATATCTAATACTCTTTCTCCTTGACAGGTTATGTCTTCACTTTTCTTCATCCACTCCTACATTTTGAATACAGGTTGACCTTTTATGGAGTTAACTGAAGAACTTCTTCAGTAGCCACAGAGCACCTTAAGTAATTGAATCCTATCAGAAACTGCCCACCATAAAAACAATCAAGACCCAATCATAAAATAAATGCAAGGACTCCGACTTTCTTTCAACAGATTCTATAAAAGCAGCCACAAGAAAATAAAAAAAAATAAAGAATGACTAAAATGAAAAAAACACCATCAATTGTACTACCTCACAGAAAACTGAAAACAGCTAAACGTACTGCATAGTGAACGTGCATTAGAATTACAACAAATACAATCAAAATAAACTTTAAACCTCTTTAACATGAATACAGAATACGAAATGCCTGCATATGAATGCCATTGATTACCAAATCTCATTTTGTAGTTTAAAGTTAAAAAAGATATTAAAAGAAACTTGCCACACAATCAGAGCAGATGAAAAAAAAACAACAATGAACACCATCTGATAGCAGTGGTTAACCTTTTAACTGCCATGGGGTTTCCACCCCAGTGCCAAGGACTGTTTTGGTGATTTTGGTATTTCGCCATTCAATGCCTTCTAACGTTTTCTGTTTCATACACCCTTTAAGTGCCAAGGACGAGATATAGTAAGGGGTTAATATAGCTAACACACAGCACTGCAAATAAACCTTCAAATATGTAAATATGTATTAACACTTAATTTTACATCAGCCACACTGTTTCCATGTGCACACTGAGTTCTGGAATCAAAAGGATAAAACTACAGAACATGGTGGTTTTTATACTTTCAAAAATGGATATCACCAACAGACTACTCTCTACTGATAAAGCTACTACAATCACCACAACCTATCAAAGACAGCTGCACAAATAACAACAACCAATAATAAACAATCAATCTCACTGAAATCTTTTTTTATCCCTTCCCAGCATCTCTTGTAGCCACGGTTGCCACAAGCCCACAAACAAGTCCATTTGCTGGTAGAGCCACAGCTGTACATCGTGCCACATTTATGACATGCAATGGGTGGGAGATGGATAGCCGCGGGTAAACACCCCATTTGTTTGCTGTTGCTAGTTGCAATCATCTATATACCAATAGCACCACTTTGTTTTATAGCCATGGCTAAAAATACATTTTTTTTAAATGAGTATGGAATTTCAATGATATAAAAAAAGAGACAGTAGTAATACAAAAGTACTTAAAAGGTATCAATACAATACATAACTGTTCATGGAGTTATTTATAGTGGATGGTGATAAAGAAAGTATACATTGTAGTTAGCATACAGAAGATTGGAGCTAGATAGGCTGGATGAGGTTCAGAAACAGGTAAAGGATGTGTTGGACACAAAGAATGGACGCATTGCATATAATGACTTCATCAATCAAAACCACAAAACTGCAAAAAATAGTACCTTTAAACTTTTCAAAATCAAAACCACAAAAAGCAGAATATTTTTACTATGCAAAATACTAAAATGGGTGGAACATTTTGAGTGTAACCTATCACAGACAAGTACAACATTGCAAGAATAAAATCAACCAATTACAAACACGAAAACAAACGCATCATACATTTACTACTCCTGCAAATTAGTACAAATTCAAACTAGGAGTCGTTTTCCTGGAAACAAAGCAAGAAAGCAGAGATCATGGCTAGTTTTCAAACTGTGTGGATTATCAGAGACAGTTGACAATTTTGTTTGATGGTTTTTTGTAGGAAACTAAATATTAATATGGACCTAGGTTTGAGTTATTTTACAAGTACATGGTTTGGACTGCGGGGAATGCATTGACAACAAGTATTTCCAAAACTGTTCAGACTGAGAAGCACAGGGCAGACACACATTATACTAATTTATTGTGAAGGCAATGATTTGGGTAATGTACAAGGTGTGTCCCTTGCTTTGATAATGAAACCAGACTTGGAAAAACGAATTGAACATTTTCCTGACACCATTTTTATCTTTTTCCTGACACCATCTTTATCTTTTCCAATCTGATTCAGAAGCAAAAATGGAGATGGGCCCCCAGATTTAATGGTAACATTGAAGAAGCACAGAGAAAGGCAAATACAGTATTTTCAGCATTCATGACAGACCAAATTCAAGTATGGATTGAAAAAAATCAAATAGAGTTCTGCAAAACCAATTTGTTTAGACTTAATAGAGTACACCTAACCGATGAAGGTAATGCAGTATTCCTTCATAACATAAAAGCAGTACTCCAAATGTACTAAAATACTACACTCAGCGTACCCCAAAACAATCCTTTAAAAGACTCCTTACCACTTATAAGTACACAAAAACAATGAACAACATATATAGAAACAATCTTCAGTATAACCGCAGCTAGAATGCATTGACTTTTTTTTAGCCGCGGGTACAAGATGATACTTGGGGGAGTGAGTTACATGGGTATATACATACTTATGTAATAGGTAGTCCTTAAAGAACTGAGTGTAATAATTCAACACATTCAGAGTACTGCTTTCATGTTATACTTGTTTTATTCTGACAATGGGCCTCATTACGGGTCGGGCGGTCCGGAAATAACAGTGGCGGTAAACCCGCCGCCACTGTTAATTCTGGACCCCCCGATCTCTAGTCCTGCAGGCAGGAGGTGGCCGAGCTGGAAAAACCGGCTGGTTGCCTCCAGACTCGTAATGAGGCCCAATGTGTCAAAATCTGCAGTTCCCTTATGAGGTTCTTTTGAATATTTTAAAAACAAATTCCATAACTCTCTGCACGCTTACCTTACATACTGTATTAAATGCATTTCCCAAAAATAAAATATCTTCTACTCCCTACCAAAATTCGCTCTCCACGAATCATACATCCTGCTAATCTTCCCACATTGCCATCCTCAAACCAAATAAAATTACTTGGCCAATGCTTCTTAAAATATTCCCCAATTTCTTCCTTGTCACTGTTTAATGTTAAGTCAAAATCACGTATTCCTTCTTCCGTCTTCTTTGGTATTTCCATACATTTGTCAACCTATAAAAATGTTCCACATATATACACTCAAATATAGAATGTGCACTCTTCAAACTCAGAACTGTAAATGAAACAGGTCACTCTCAGTCCAATGCAAAGTAAACACCAACATCCAATACAACTACAGGTTTCATAATATTTCTTCATTCAACCAATCACACATTACTTTACATCACATTTTGGGACACAAATACAGAATCATACATTCTGCTAATCTCCCCACATCGTCATCCTCAGAACCAAAAAAAAATTACATAATCCTCTGCAATCCTCTGAAAACGATTCAGGAACTGAGAAATCAGTGGCAGAGTTTGTCAACGTCTTTTTATCCATTTTTCAATTTATAACAATGTTACACATATATCCACTCAAATATCGAATGTGTCCTCTTCAACTGCAGAACTTCTAATGGCACAGGTCACTATCAGTCCAATGCAAAGTAAACACCACCATCCAAAACACCAACTACAGGTTTCATAATATATCTTCATTCAACCAATCACACATTGCTTTACATAACATTTAGAGCCACAGGAAATACATAATAACCGTGGTGATATAAGCCACTTGATGTCCTATTGGCCTGAAGATAGTCATGAGTACCAAAACCTTTGTCCTTGTAACCGCAATCCTTCTATACTTTACTTTGTAGAACATAAAAAGACAATTAAACAAAACCAACGTTTTATTTTTTTAATTATTCAAATTCCATAGCTACAGCTATACCCCCTGTTACAACGAGAGGGCAGCCATAGCCATGGATACACATACATATTTTCTATACATTGAAAAAAAACATATTGCAAAGGTTTCAGATTGAAATCACACATGCCTTGAGGTGAGAACTTGCAAACAGAAAGACATCTGAAACGTCCATTAAATAATATGATCACTGCACCAAAGTGCAAACAGTTGTAAACGTGGTAGGACAAGCAGGTACATACCCGCAGTTACTAAAGCCTATCATAACCCATGATGTGCAATTAGAGCATTCATAGCGCAGGTCTGTACAACTGCCGGTAGACTCGGCTACCCATAATTTTTTGAAAGAATCAAAAAGACATATTAACAAGGTGTTACGAATGAAACAACACAAATGTACATATGAGAGCATAGAATCAGAAACAAAAGTACAATTGTGTAGTGCAAAATCCACAAAATATCATGATCAATGCACAGCAATTAGTATCAATATAACCACGGCAGATGCGATTGTCGTAGCTGCAGTTGCACCTGCCAAAAGTACACAATGCTCCATTGGCTTGTTGCTACCTGATAGGGATAATTCTCCAGAATGGCTAGTTTCCTGTAGCTACTGATTCCTCAGCAGCTTTGCTGGATTTTTAGGATTTATTTGTTGTACCTGGTAAGACTGTGAACCTTTTTTCCCACTCTTACATGTGTTTTTCTGTGTGTGTTTAACATTTTTGTGTTCATAGACTGTGGAGCTTCACCTACTCCATAAGCATCATCTTTTTACTATGTGTTACACAGCACCTTTAGGGCAGTGATACAGGGTTGTCTTTTTTCATACTTCCAACTTTAAACCCCATTTTCTGGGACTGACTACTGTCTCCCAGAGCATGTAAAGTTGCCATTGACTTTATAAGTCTTTTTAAATGAACAGACCCAGTACAAACTATCTTACATAGAGTTCTGGAAAGGGTTAATAGTTATCCCGTTTTGTCTGTTTCTCATGGAACATTATTTTGTTCCCCTTTCTTTAAGATTTGACTGGTGGCAGTGATATCTACCCTATTTTTCTTACCACAGTGTATTTAAATAGCCTTGGTACTGTTTTGGGCTAAGTTAGTAGCCTCGAACTTAAATCCGCTGGACACCATTTACTTTTATTTGGTTCCGGCTGGGTTTATTCGCCATTTCTTTTTGTAAAGGTCTTTCTCGTGTTTTACTCTGCGCGCCAAACCAAGTTTGGTTCCTTTGTTCGCTGTCCTTTGGTGGGCTACTGTACAGAAGCCCTCCTTAGTCACCTGAATGTCTGAGGGGGAAAGGATGTGAGGGAGGGGTTTGAGACTCCCTGCATAGGATCTCCTTGGAGACCCATGTCGCACTCTGTATGATTGGATTTGGTGGCTGTCCCACCGGAACATGAAAGGATGGGATAGGTTAAGTAAACATGGAGAACATGGGTCTCCAAGGATAATTGCGTCGCTGACATATTTTGAAATAGAGTACCTGATTTTAATGTGTATGCAACTCCGCAGCATAGATTTGCTAGTTTACTTTCAGAGAGAAGGTGGAATGGTTTGTCTGAATCTGGGGTCATCAGAATACATTCGTAAAATTCGTAAAGAGGGATATTCTGATGTTATAAGTGTAGGTCTATCATCGTACCTTCCTCCTTTTCAGTTGGAAAGATTAGAGGAAAGGCCTGTGCTCCTATACTTTTTTGATTGTAGATCTTTTGGCTTGTCACATTTCTTATGTTTCCAGTGCAACATCTATGATGTCTTTGGAGTGTAAAGGATGAATTGTATAATGGTCTAAAATATTGGATTCTGTAGCAGGATTTTAAAGTTGAAATTGACCAGTTTCTGTTGACTCTTGAATTAGTTCAATGGTTTTGCTCAGGTTTTCTTCAATATTAATTTCTTTGTAGTATTCATTGTTGTTTTTTAGATATTGCAGGGCTTGTCTAACTTTATGTAAGTCCACGAGTTGTTGTCAGTTTTTTTTGTCTTTTGTAGGTACACCATTTACTAAGACAATTAAAGATTGATCTATTGGCCGTTCACTCGTAGATGTTCACATTTTCTTTGAGATCTAATGGTAAATAAACTACTTTGCCACAAATGCCTTTCACTAATGCAGAGGAAGGTAATTTTGCTGTTTTTGGTTGGAGGCCTATTATTGCTTGAAGTGGGTGGACTGTTTGAATTATGATGCTCTCATATAAATTTAGTTGTTTCAGGGGTTTTGGTAGTGGGAATAATTTCAAGTTATTTGTGATAGCATATGAAGGTGTTTGGTTGTTGTCAAGTTTTGCAGTACAGTTACTGTAAAGTATTAAGGGGTCAGTAATGTTGTATTTGTTTTCTGCTACAAGGTAGAGAGCTAATTGGAACCATTTGGAATATTCATTGTCTTCTATTTTGTATGTTATGTCTTCAGATTTTGTGCTACTTTTATAAAAAGTCCTGCGGCAACACACACACACATGGTTTGTTACTTCAGCTGAGGTACTTTTAAACTTTAGTATTTATTTTTTGTATGTGTTTAAAAGAAGGTTGCTATTTGTACAGTAGTTGCTCGTTTTTGTATATCTATTGCATTTTGTAAGTGGCTTTCAATTCCAAAATATTTTCTCTGGATATGCTCTATTTCTTTGAGTAGTTGTTTGGCTGTACCATGTAGAAGATTGTTATTTAAATTGGCTAGTGTTAAAGCAGGACTTTTAGCATAGTAGAGTTTTTGGACCAGATTTCTTATAGTTGAATGATGTGTTGATATCATGTTGATATGATGGAAGGTGCTTTTGCATATAGGTCATGAAATGCAGGCTAATAAATGTCCTTGTAGTCCTGTGTATTTGCGCACTGGACAGGCATCCATATTTTGTAGTACTTTCATATTGAATTTGTCTTTCCTTTTTGCATACTGATGAGGAACTGGAGTAAAGATTTGAAAGAATTTTTGGCAATGTTACACATTGATGTGAAGAAGGATATTCTGATGTTGTTGTACCGGGAGGATAGCTCAGCGGCAATGTGCGCGCCTTGGAAGCAAGACGACATGAAGCAACGCAGGTTCGATCCCCGGGTCCGCGCTTAGAAACCTCTGGATGTGTAAGCGTGTTATAAATATGCAACTAAGACAAAAAAAAACAATTAAGCAACTAAAAACACAACAAATTCCTGTAACAGTTCCTCGATGCCCACGGGCTGTGTGAGCGCTTTAAAAATGTAAATTAAATAAAATGTGCATGGCCATTTGTAGACTGGAGTTTTGGTTCAGTAGAATGGGGAGTTTTCTGGGGATATTTTTGTGAGCAGATTTTCTAGTTTTTTATACCCTCGTCCACTGCTATGTATCGCGATTGGGTTTGTTTGCTTTTGTTTATATGCTTCTTAATTAAAATATAGTTCTGTGATCGTGGTGTGATCCCATTCACCTCCACATATGTTTAAAAAGCTATTTTTGTTGATATTACGTTTATTGAGTAGTCTTTTTTGTAGTTTAATAGTTTGTTTTGTTAGTGGTTTCATTCTGTTTAAAACTAAAATAAATAACTTCCTTTTGAGAAGGATTGCACTGTCTGTGATTAATTTTCGATGGTAGGTTTTAAGGGTTGTGCATGATTTCTCTCCTGTTTTTATAAGGTTCTGAAGGACTCTGTGGCGGAACATTTTTTGTAAAATATTTTTTTTTGCTATGGTTACTTGCCACTACATGAAGATTTATAGGTGGAGCGTTAGCAGTAGTGGTAGCTGAAGGCTTGTTAATCACTTTCTGTTTAGTTTTACATTTTGATAGAGGAGGGAAAGTTTCTGTACTGGAAGCTTGCTTTGTTTCGCTTAATGACTGTATTAGCTGTTTTGTTCGAACTTTTTTTACAAAATCTGCTAGAGATGGATGCTTATTTTGGACACTTTTATTTTGATTTGCTCTACTTCTGAGTTGCTTTCTACAGAGTTGCTTTTTGGTAGGCATTTTTTCGGGTCTGTTGGAGAAAAAAAGAAAGTGTGGGTTGGGCTGTTGTGCAGTGTATGCATGCTTTGTGCATGAGTGTCTGAGTATGATGGTAAGGATGATTGTGGTGGTGTGTGATTGTGCAATGGGCAGCTACATCAAGTTGGGAAGGGTATTCTTGTATTTGTGTGTTACTATACTGGGCTTCAGATGACAATATAAAGTATGCAACTGGTATGGGGAAGCACTAATACTACATCTAATGGTAAATGGTTAATACACTTGTTGCTTTTACAATACTAAAATGCTAGTCTGTTTGAATAACAGTTAGAACATTATGTTAGTATTGTACTTACTTTTTTGTATGGGAAGAGTAGGTTTCTTCTAAGTCCTTGTTCGTACTTCAGACACTGCTGCTTTTCAGGAGAGTGGTTTTCACTGCAATTGTAAAAGAAAGAAGTTTGTGAATATGTGTGTTTATCACACTTTTGTTAATGTAGACATTTTTGTTTATAATAGTAGTGTTTTCTTACAACTGAGCATAGTAGGCACATGCCTTTGCCTATGTGCATCCTATATATTTTGTTTAGAATATGTTAGTTGAATAAGTTTTACAAATGAGTATAATAGTAAACGTACAGAGCACACTTGTTTTTTTTAATGTTATGTTAATGGATGTTAAGAGATAGAAGAAATAATCATATGCATTTTTTGCTATTTTTACAGGGTAAATGGCAGAGATTGTACAGAAAAGCATGCAATGTATGCATTTGCAAAGGTGTGGGTAATAAAGAAGAAGGATTGAATGAAGATGCATGTACTCATCCTGGCTGCGTGTAATTTTATAACACACTGGACAGTCTTTTTCATAATTATACTGTTATTTCTCCCATCTTATAATATGAAAGAATATTTTTTTTAAATAGGTGTGTGTGTAAACAACTATTTGGAGAGCTGAAAGGTTTGCAACTGACACTCTATCATAGCAGATGGGAGAAATGACAGTAAATTCATTCGACAGTTTAAACAGTGTAAGTGGCAGTTACTCTGTTCATATTTTTATTTATTTTATTTTACATTTTTGAAGCGCTCACACAGCCCACAGGCATCGAGGCGCTGTTACAGGAATTGTTTGTTTTTTAATTGTGCAATTATTTTGTCTTAGTAGCATATATATAACGCGTTTAAACACCCAGAGGTTTCTAAGCGCGGACCGGGGAACGAACCCGTGTTGCTTCATGTTGCTTTGCTTCCAAGGCACACACGTTGCCACTGAGCTATGCTCACGGGATGTATTGTATTCGTAGAAGAGCTGTACATGTACTGTGTAGAAAATATTGATACCTGTAGTCTGTGTTCATGCATGTGGATGTGCATGAATCTGCAAGTAGAAATCTTGGGGAGTTTTATAGTAGTTGTTGCTGTAGGTCCTTTGCAGTCACAGCCAGATTGTACTGACAATGATCAATAGTACATCTAAAGTGCTGATCTGTGATGATAGAGTTAGATGTAGAGTTCTTGGCTGTGATTGTTGGATGATTGTGTTACTGCTTAACAGTAGCCGATGAGGAAATGGTGCAGAGAGTGCAGGGGAATGGGTAGAAGGGCTGCCCCAGTGTTACACGCTCCAGGGTCACCACGGTTGTTCGTGTACAGGGCGTGCCACATCTGCGGTTTCTCAGTAAATCCAGCATGGAAAAGGAACTGTAGGGATAAGCCAATCAGATGTTGAGGTTGGGGTTTATGTTGAAAGAGGCTGTAGTGAAGATGGCAGAGGTGGAGAAAGTCAGGGTGTCGGTGCTCGGAGATATGTTCATCGATAGTTTGGAGCAGTATGCTAAATGTAGTAATGTGGCAAAGAATTTTGATGTAAAAGGAGTGGAGGTGGTGTGGAGTACTGTGCCTGGTTTTCATTTGCAGGAAATTTTGGAAGTTTGCCAGGATATGGCTAGGTTCAATAGTCCAGATGTAGTTGTCCTGCACTGGGGTGCTGTGCATTTGGGCTATGTGAGTGCCTCTTCTCTGTTTCAAGAGCTGCAAAACGTGATTCAGCCAATCATGGAAGTCCTTCCACATGCCAAGGTTATTTTTTCTGCTTTGTTACCTAGAGCAGTATGGGACAATAGTTCTGGTTTTTGTCCTCAGCAAAATGTTGCTAGGTGTTTAATTAACCAAGGCATGTTTGCTTTTATGAATAGAGTTGGGATGTTCTTTTGCAATAATGACAACATTGAATCTGGTAATGTTGTTTACTTTAAAGCATGTGGTATTTCTTTTCATGGGAAATGTTGTTTTGGAGTATAAGGATTGCTTTGGAGAAGCTAATTTGAAGATATTTGGAGGAAAATAAGAAAAAAATACAAAATAAAAGGTGTTTCTGAAGCATCTTAAAAACAAAAAAAACTAAGGCTCTTTTCAGAGGCAACCTCAAAGGGGAAATGGGGTACACTATTTAAATTTTCATTTCGCACTCTCAGATTTTTCGATTTGTCCGTGGACACCGTGGTTGTCTGCGGGCAACGCGTATTATATAGAGGGATTTTGAGGTTGATAGGCATGCAAATGAGACTTAGCACAGCAAGGGATTGGGTAATAAGGTTTACTGGGTGTGTTGTGTAAAGAGCGTAAGTATATGTATAGCATTTTGCCATCATGTATAGCATTTTACCAGCATATAATAGCATTTTGCCAGTATGTTATATAGCATTTTTTTTGACAGTATGATATATAGCATTATTGGTAGTATGCAAAGTACAGGATTTATAACACAGCCAAGCCCAATTTGAAACTGTAGATATTCCGAGCACACATAGAAAAACTTAGTGTGCTGCCAGGTTCAAATGATGAAGTGCACCATGCATTTTGGATGCTTCATGTATAGAGACTACATTAGAATACATAACCGACTAACATTATTAACATTACTAAAATACTAATTCTAACTTCTCTAACATTAAAATGCAGTCTTCAATACATCCATGTTTCGGTGGCACTGCTGAGATTCATTTTTTAATGCACACTGGTGTTTTCTTCAGCTTGTGGGGAACGGAAAATATTACAAGATTCAGGAAGCAAAGTGAAACAGTAACTTTGGACCTGAAGTTTTCATTGTTTTGAAAATGAAGGGTGGCCCAGAGCACATTCTTTTTAACCTGTTTGGGAGAAAATTTAAGCAGACAAACCACGTCAATAAAGGGATGGGCAAAAGTTTTATTGGAAAATAGAAATGAAGAGAGCAGTTCATGTTGGGCTGAGGAGAGAGACAGAGGTTCCAAGGGGTAGAGCGCTGACTTTGGGACATAATCAGTTGGCGCTCCCCCACACAAGCTTACGGAACAGTTTTGCACTGACACTGGGTCTGCATCTGCGAACACAACGAGGTTGTGCGGGGACTTCAAAGAAATACCGACTTTGGTAAGATAAGTGCTAAGTGAGGACCAGATAAAATGTTGTATGTGTGACTAAGAATTATTGCAGTGTAGGGAAGTTAGGAAATCATTGCAAGTTTAATTTTCACGACTTTCAGAATGTGGGAACATTAATCCATGTAATAAAATACATGCTTGTTCTATTTGTTCTTGTATATTGCAGATGATGCTGTAAAAAATATGGTAAGATTTTGTGACTTGTAAATGAGATGCAATACAAAAAGCATATATAAAAACAAATGGGATTTGTGTGTCATTCATGCATCTGTGAATTATTTACATAGGTGAAGCACAATGGAGAGGTTTATATCAGTGCAGTATTGCACTTATTAATTTACCACTCTGATTGACATAGCAAATGAGAGAAAGTCAACACTAAATATCTACAAGGTAAAGGATGTGTGCGCTATGTCATGAGGGAGACCTTCCTTGCATGCTGATGGGAAGGTGTCTTATCTGATACATAGATTACTGGATGTGTATAAGTCAGTAATGCCTAATGGCACATAGAAAGCTGGATGTACATAAGCCAGTAACAACAGCCACAAACTGTAGGTGGCGCTATGAATACAATCATTGGGTTCAACTAGATGTGCTAGTTCTGGGGCTCTCTACAGACAACTAGAAGGTATTCTAATAGAAAGGAAAGGTTTGTTTTATGATGGGGTTATAGTATAAAAAGAAACCATGCTGACCACTATACCACAGGAATACAATACTGCAAAACAAGTGTCTGAGAGTGGGGGCCGTTTGGCCCCCCCACCATACATTCAGTACAGCTTGGGCCACTTGCTCTTCCAATGGTGGGGGACGCCTCCAGAGTCCTTAAGTTAACATCAGCCTTATGCTGACATTGGCATAGATGGGGCTGTTGCGAGAGACACTTGGCATCCATTTTGTACACCCTCGACTCCATCTTTTTGGCTAGTTCTCACTGCGATAATACAAAAAGGCTTCTCTCCCCTGTTCAGAGCTGCGCGTACCACGCACGTGGCCCCCACCCTTTCTCACTGTGTCTAAATGTTTTACAGCCCCATTCTCATGCTCGAGCCGGAGGCAATTGCAACAAAAACAAATGTAACATCTTGTTCTTCCTCTGACATCACTGTCCCGTGTGTGAACCAGCCTGAGCTAGGCCTTGTAGCTCATCTGTCTCCACAAACCTGCCCGTGCCCTCTTACCCTCTCTGTTGGAAAATTAAGGCCAGCATAACCTTGTGTCCCTGTAAGGTATTCTCTTGATGTACCAGGTACATGACCCTGCCATGAAACCCATCCCAGCGTGCCCCTAGCTCAAATCAGACCTCTGTCACAATATATTGCATCCTGCAACTAACAAATCTCAACATGCCCCCAGTCTCTTTGATGAATCCAGACCCACCCCACGATCGATGTTATTACACTGGCCAATTCCCTTAACCTGGTACCCCATATAAATCCCAAGTGATGGTGTGAATACATATATGCAATGTATAGGTTTATGATGATTTGTTCAAAGGAGCTGTAATGACTATTGTTTAGTGCATGTTCAATGGTAGTATTTCATGTTAGCTTAGTTAGCAGCCACCCTGCCTCACAGCGACCTGACCCTAACCCCTGCTTGGATACAGACAGATGGACCTCGTGACGCTCACCCTTCCACCAACCCAGAAGCCAACCACGGAGGAGCAGCAAATATATGTGCCTATACAATGTGAGCTTGTGTCCAATCATAATGAACTTTGCAACATTCATGTCTGACATCATTTATGATGCTTTCTGCCCTTACAATCAATTGTAAGTGTATTTTTTGCCACAGCGCTCTCGGGCAGCAGAGTTCTCTGGATGCCAATTTCTTATAAGAGAAAGACTAAATCTTGCAACCTGTTCTCTTAGTCTCATTCCCCGTTGGGGTGTGCCTATTTATTGGTATTGCACATGCTAAAACAGGGATGGGCCTTTACATTTGGTGACACCCCGCAAAGTGATTGGGACAGGTGTCCCGAGGCCCTGTGCCGTGCGGCGAGATCTGGAACGCCCCCCAGCAAAACTATTGTCTCTGCGGTTGACCAGCTCTTGCGCACAACGAGAGGATCCAAGGATTCCCGTTTTCCAAATACCCAACTAAAAACTGCTCATGGAGGCGGGCCACGGCTTGGTTGGTGTGCAGACCAGATTGTGGATAGACCGTGAACGGTGGCTCTCGGACCACCCAACTGAACACGTGAGTACCGGTTGCGATACTTCAATGGGAGAAAAGAGGTTTTGGGAGAAGGGGAACATATAGCAGAGTGGGTAAAATAAAAGAGGGCGAAGTTAGGGTCTGTGTGAATGTCACTGAGGCTTTTTCTTATCTATCCTTTAAATGGTCATTAGGTTTTGTGGAGAAAATGAAAAAGAGGTAAAGAGGTACAAGGGATCCGAGCCCGAAGGGGTGAGAAGGCAGCGCCGCAAAGCATTGTCTCGTCCAGTGCAGGTAAATAAGGGAAGATAAAGAGAAAACAGCAGGAGTCTCATATATTTAGTAGACTTGGAGTAGTAATTTAGAATATTCTTTTTCCGTGTGAGCAGAACTCTTGGTGAGGTAGATTGAGGGGGCTCAGAGTTGGGGAGTGCATGAGAAAGCAAGGTTGAGGGGCATAAACTGAAATAATTAAAAGGGAAATAACTAACAAGGTGAGCAAAGCAGTTCATGTTATGCGTTTATGTGTTTTATGTTTATGTGCGACATTGTTACATGCTGTTCTGTTAGTAAGTGCCTATGTATCTGTGAATCGAAAATAATTAAGGTTGATCAGGAAAATTGGCAATGAAATTTGTGAGTAATATGACAAAAATATTGAATATTGGCAAATAATGAATACTTTCTGAAATAATTTGTGGTTCCAGCAAGGTGGTGAAAGTAAAAAGGTTGTTGAAATATTGTTGGTGCCAGAAGTCAAACAAGGTTGAATAGAAGTGTCATAAGATAGAGATTGTTGACTGATTGTGTATTTATACTTAGAAAGCGAAGTGACCACAAATAAAAGTACAAAGACGCCATTATGAGGGGGGACAACACCATCAACACACATTTGTCAGCATCTCCCTTTGTATAGTGAGAAAATACAGAAGTATAATGATCAGTGGGTGGTGGAAATAAAAGGAGACATCGTAATGCCTATATGGCCGGAGGGAGGGTCTTTTGACAAGAGGGTATTGGATCCGGTATCCACACACTTGCTCGCGAAATACAGGGGTAAGCATTTGCAAAACAGAGGGAAGCGCTTGATTTGTGGCTAATGTTTGAAGAAGTAGCGCCTACAGGGGAGGTAAGTAAGGACACGATAGTTGAGAAAGAGAAGGTGCCGGAGGGAGGAGATGGGGCTAGCAGGGGGAGAATGTACGACAACCACAACAGAGAATGACCCTACTAGAATATACCCATTGATGACAAGGCCTGCAGTGGGATGCAGTGAGCCCCTGTATGTGCCAGCATGCACCATACCAATGACTCCGGCAATGGCATCAGCCACCGCACCGCCCCGTATGAAAGTGGAGGGCTGTACAGCCCAACAAGTGGCCCTCCAGTGAATTTAGCGCAGCTAACAGGAGATTTAGCCAGGCAACGTGCGCATGCACAATTGGAGATAACTCGGTTCCAAGCGTAGTGCGACAGGGGCCAGATGTGGCAAGGGCGAGGGGATGTACCAACATTGACATACGGCGACCTCACGCCTCCTCCAAGTGGCGCAGGGGGATCCACACCATCCCCGCCACTACCGCTGGTGCCAATACAAAAAGGATAAGAGAAAAAGTGGCAATCAGGTGAGTTTATGTTCCATTTGAATGGCAAACCTGTGAGAATAATATGGTCAGCAACCCCTGGACAACCAGAGAGGGGACGCGCAGGAAGGAAGGGAACAAGAGAAGGAGGTATAGAGTGATTTAAATGAATATGAAAAAGGAGTGGCAGCAGCAGGATCTCCACTGCCATTCCATTCGACCAAGAAAATGAAAGGGCTGCACCAAGGAAGGTTAAGGCAAAGAGTAGGAAACATGCTGGTGAGTAAATCAAGGAAGGGAACGGTAAGTAAGAAAGATGGAAAAACAAAGCTGCAAATGCCCCTAATACACAAAGGAACAGGGAGGCCCCACCACATACCGTGGGCACAAATGGATAAGAATAACTTGTTGAAACTTCTCCATCCACTTTCAGGTGAGGGGGGGAAATGGATACATGCATTCGAAAAGAACACAGCCGGAGTACCATTGGCCATAGGGGATGTGAAAAGTTTTCTGGTGTCCGCTGTTGGTGATCAAGCAGACGCAGTGTGGGTGAAGGCGGGGTTCCCAGGGGTGACAATGAGCTGTGACCATCCTGACGGATCCCCATTTAAAAACGTTAGAGCACAAGTATGGGATGCATTGCGAAGAACATTTCCAGATATTCCAAACTTACATCTAGTGATGCAGTGCACTATGGGAGAGGAGGAGGAGCCTACACAATTCATCCTCTGGATGCAAGACCTGTGGAGAAGTGAAACGGGTACAGCGTGGGACCAATCTACTGCCTTGTTCTACTTTATAATCAAAAAATGGCTTCCGAAGGAGGTGCAGAAGGCCTTGGATAAAATAGCTGGGATAGAAGCCCATGGCTGGCCCGAGATTCAGAGCATAATTGTGCA
Organism: Ambystoma mexicanum; assembly: GCF_040938575.1. Taxonomy (NCBI): domain Eukaryota; kingdom Metazoa; phylum Chordata; class Amphibia; order Caudata; family Ambystomatidae; genus Ambystoma; species Ambystoma mexicanum. Next base: position 489,433,907 of record NC_090926.1, on the reverse strand, counting down.
CCATTGTAGGAGGATCGAAGAAAGAGAAAAAGAGATAGCACAGCGAAGGTTGGCAGACGAGGCGAAGCTAGTAAAAAATAAATTAGTGAAGGTTGCAGCGCTGAATGCTGCAACATCAACTGACAGGCACGTCGAAGGAGAAGAGGGAGTGGGAAACGCACCAGCCAAAATGGCCGCAACATGGGCTGCAAGTGGACAGGAGCAGTGGGATGGAGAGGAACAGCACGGAGGGCCCCAGTGACAAGGGAGGCCAGCAAGAAGACGAGGTGGGTACAGAGGACCAAGAGGGGGATTTGGAGGAATGGGAAATAGAGCATTTGGAGGGTCTGGGACAAGGGGGGGCACAAGGGTCATGCTGGAACTGCGGGAGGTGGGGGCATTATTCAAGGGAATGCAGAATGCGACCTATGGGTTATTATCAAGGACAGCCCCCTATGGGAAAAGAACAACAGTATGGTCACCCACACCCAGGCAGTCCGTATGGGTTACCAATGGGAGGGATTGGGCAGAACAAGCAATATTATAATGAGCCCCAGATGCAACAAAGGCAACAGGACCAGCAACAACAACAGCAGAGGGGTATGCAACAACAAATGGCAAGATAAAATACTGTAGGAAATGCAAACAATACAATTTTTGAAACATTGCTTATGGCTCACCAGCACCTTTTTGCGGTGCAGCGGTGGTGAGAGATAACGTCTTCTCGGTGTTGGGGATAGAGACATTTGCCGATTAGGACAGCCCATAGAAAGCACTTGCGTGTCCAGTTCTATCCACTACCCTACGTGCAGAAGAGGAACCACTAGTGGGAGCAGAGATAGGCAACAAACAGTTCATCTTTATGGTAGACTCGGGAGCAGAAAAATCATGCCTCATGGAAGGCCGGTTCTTGCTCTCGGGAAGAAATTTGGAAACGCATGGGTTCACTGGGGCTATCTTAAAAGTTCTTTACACAAAAGATCTTGATATAACGGTGGGGGGAAAAACAGTGTGCGCACCTCTACTGTACCACGAAGACACACCAATAAATTTGCTGGGAAGAGTCCTCCTGAGTAAGTTAAACATGACAATATCCTTCACTGAACGGGGGATAGTTTGTTCCACCCCAGGAGTGTGCCCTGTACGGGCAATGCTGATGATCAGCACAATGACAAACAAAGTTGCAGTAAGAGGGGTGCCCATTGACATGGATATGTTCATTTATGGAATCAAGGTGTTAAAACGGATGGTGCCAGAGATATAAAGAAAAGAGTGGAAAGTACCTTCAGATTTTGTCTTCCGCCCAATTGTGAATACAGATATTGTACCAGCAACAATTTTTTCTATTGACCTAGAGGGGGTACAGGTCTTGAGCAAACATATTGCGGTAATAGGACTGGACATGCATGGGTGCGAGTGGAGAACAGTACTGTGCACAGACCCAAATATAATGCTCCGCAACTTAACTAATGAAGAATTGTTCTGTGAGAGTGACGGGGAAATAATAATGGAGATAAGTATACCTTGTGATATCATGATCCAGCACAGGGAAATACACAATCCACTTATGGCTAGTCTTAACGTGCCACCCACCATATTTGAGAAAGACATGGAGAAGGTGCTGCCAGAACTATGGACCACAGGCACCCATGATGTAGGGCTATTTCACGAAGTTACACCAATCAAAATAAAATTAAAACCAGGATCAATATTGCCTCAAGTAAAACAGTACCCACTTTCAAAGGAGGCAGAGGAAGGAATACGAGAGACAATAAATGCCCTGTTACTACAGGGGATAATAGTACCATCTAATTCACCATGTAATACAGTGATTTTTCCAATCAAAAAAAGCAAAGGGCGGGGCTTGGAGGATGATCCAGGATTTACGCCCACTTAATGACGTCATACAGAAAGAATTCCCATTACTTCCCAATCCAGCATCAATATTGTGTAGCATACCTAAAGATGCTGCATGTTTCACAGTCGTGGATTTGAAGAACGCTTTCTTCTCAATTCCGATTGAACCAGCCTCTCAGTACCTCACAGTGTTCATGCTAGGGGGGAGCAGATATGAACATTGCAGACTACCGCAGGGTTATTGTGAAAGCACCAGCATTTCTAGTAGGATTTTGCATGAAGATCTCGGAAACATTGATATAGAAAGCATGATAATGCAATACGTAGACGATTTACTTGTCTGCAGCAATAGTGAAGAACAGTGCAGGGCCGATTCAATAACATTGTTGAATTTGTTGGCCGCAAAATGGTACAAGGTAGACAAAAGAAAATTGCAATATTGCCTAGCTTAGGTACTCTACTTAGGACAAGTAATTTCAAAAGATGGCAAGAGGATATTGCCCGACAGGGGAGCAGCCATATGCCATATGATAATACCAAAAATAGTAAAGGATATGCAAAAGTTTCTCGGCATATTTAATTACTGCCGTGAATGGATACTTGATTATGCAGCATACACACACCCACTGCTGAAGGAAGCACAAAGAATAATGTCTCAATAAAATGGACAGATGAGATGATGACACAGTATTTCAAACTGCAAGATCTTATTGCACACGCACCGGTTCTGGCGAACCAAGATTATGATAGGGAATTCTACTTATTTTCACACCGCAATGGTACTCTAATGACTGCACTGTTGACACACAGAACATCACTAGGTCACAAGCCATTAGCCTATTACTGCGGTACATTAGATTCAGTTATGCAAGGGCACTTTGCATGTGAACAAGCTCTCGCTGCCCCGGCCTTCGCAATAGAAAAAAGCACCACTATTGTGATGGGATGCTCAGTGACCCTATATGCAGAGCACTCACTGTTTGCTATCCTAGAAAGATACAAATCAACATTAAGGATACAAAGTGCAACAGCCTACGAGAGAATAATATCCAGTCCAAATGTCCATGTGGTCAGGTGTAAGACAATACACCCAGCCACATTCATTACTGAGCCGTGCACGGTAGAAGACATGCAGGAACACGATTGTGCTACATATGAGGGAGAAGAGGATGATATTCCCAAAGCAAGTGAAAATGCACTACAGGAAGAGAGATATACTTCATAGATGGATCAGCATCAACAGACAGTGAAACAGGGGAAAAACATGTGGGAGTGGCGGTTGTAAGAATGGAGTAAAAGGGATATGAGATAATTGTACAAAAGCGGCTCCCATCTCATTACTCCGCACCAGCAGCAGAATTGACTGCACTAATTGAGGCATCATGCACTGCTAGAGGATGTGCGTTAACGATATACTCGGATTCAGCATACACCACCACAACAGTACACTCAGGGCTGTCACAATGGTGACTGAGAGGGTTCAGGAGGGCAGATGGGTCGCCAGTGCAACATGCTGCATTACTAAATGAGTTGATAGAAGCTCTGGTAAAACCATCAGTAGTAGCAGTGGTGAAATGCCATACCAATAACATGGACGCAATCTCATTGAGAAACGCGGCAGCAGACACAGCATCGAAAGAGGCATTTTTCAATATCCCACCAGCAATTGAATGCATTATCAAAACGCTGAGTACAGATAAAGTAGAAGAGGGATGCAACCATACACCAATATCCCAAATGATAGAGCTTCAAATAATAGAGCTTCAATGGATGTGCAACGGTAGAAGAGCAAGAACTGTGGGCCAAGAGAGGGCACGAACAATCAGCAACAAATTTAATATGGCAACAGGAATTAACAGGAAAAGTGGTGATGCCAGTGGAGCTGCTGGATATAGCCTTCCAACAACTACACTTTCCAACGCATGTAACTCAGCAACACATTGCAGCAGATATACAAGAACATTGGTTTGTTCCGAACTTACAGGAACATCTGTCAAAATGTACTATAGAGTGCACATGTCAGACATACAGTTCAGAAATGACACTGAGGACACTGCTAGGGACATTACTGCGTCCTGTGGGCCCATTCAGAGAGCTCCATATTGACTACGGGGACATGGGAGAAAGATGTAACGGAGCAAGATACTTAATTGTGTTAGTTTGTCCTTTCTCACGGTGGGTGGAAGCTGGACCATGCCCCCACCCAGATGGGAAGCGTGCCAGGAAATTCAAAGTACGAGAGGTGTTCTCAACGTGGGGAATATGTGATGTAATAAGATCAGATAATGGTACACATTTTGTGAATTACCTCTTCTAGGAAGTAACGTCATTACTGGGGGTCAAGCACCAACTGTGTTCGATTTATCACCCGATGGCCAACAGATTTGTGGAAAAAATAAACGGCCTGCTCAAAAGTAAGTTATCAAAGTTGTGCAACACGCTTGAAAAGAATTGGGTGTATTGCCTGCCCTTATCACTGTGATAATGCAATCCCTCAATGCGTGCAAACTAACAGCAACGAAGTTGCTAGTGGGGAGAGGGGAAATATGAAAAAGCACAAAATGACGAAAAAGAAATATTGAAAAGCATTGAGTAAAAATTAGTTATGACTCTCTCTCTCTCTCCCCTCCTCTCTCTTTCTCTTTCTAGCAATTTCAAGAAATGCAATTGACAACTTGCATAGAAAAATGATGCTCATTATTAAAAGAAAATGATCTTAATTATCAAAAACTATATTATAAATGGAATGCACGAGAAAAATAGAAAAATAGCATTAATGTGTGCACACCATAGAGAGTATTATTTAGCAATAAGTAGATTTGTTAACAATAAAATGACAACGTAATGAAATAAATACTGAAATGTATGCCTGTCACTTAACCATTTCATATAGCCCATCCAGGTGACAAAATGGCCGAAAGGAGTGCACTCACAGATGACAACACAGTTTTAGTTAATGATAGGGTAGTTAATAGAGTTAATAAATATTATAATTTAGAGTGCGGCGTAAAATATTCTGCAATATTGTTTTCGATTATGCTATTTTTCATAGCATGGTACTATACTGTGTTTTTCATTGTTGATGACATGAAAAAGGGGGGGAGTGGGGTAAAGCTAATACGAGAAGGATCAATACTTATATGGGCAGGTGTGAAAACAATGTAGAAACATAATCATGCTGTTAAGGCAAACCTCACTACAGTATACAAGAACCGCACAGCAACAGCCCCCCTCCTTCCACTTGCTGCTATAAGCCTGAGTAATGATAATGAGACCAACTAGTATGATGGTGATTACTTTTGGGAGAACACATCTAAACTGATAAATATTGATGTACGAACAATCACAGAACCTACCTCACCAGGCACTATAATGCACTTTTATGTTGCTAGTACCCTAGATACCCCAGAATTACAGGCCGGGTACACTGCAAATGAATTCAATGACACAACATGGGCAGGAGTTTTTCCCATAAATTATTGGAAATTGAAAACAATGAATAACCAGGAAGGGGGAGGAGGAGACAGAAAAGGGGTGCGGGAGGCAAAAGATATGATATCTACCATGCCTGGGATTAGATGAAATAGAAGACCCCTGCCACCCAGACCAGTCAAATAAATGGTGCTCAGTCATGAGTGCTACAGCAAAGCAAGCCACGAATGAGAGCTGCTATGTCTGCTCTCTCATACCGCATGCATCAGGCATGCCCAAAATACTTGTACCACAAGAAGTATCCTTGTCAGACGCCGAGTGTTTAATTCATCTTGTATTATGTAGAATTCGGAGCACCTTTCAGGCACACACGGTTACAATAGAACTGCTGCAGAACGAGAATACATGCACAAACAGACGCCCAGGAGTGATCTGCATTAAAGAACCATTTTTCGTCATAAAAGGAATAAGATTCACAGAAAACAAGTGGCATGACAAAACGATCGAGTGCAAAGCTGAAGCACCTAGGGGACTAACTGAAGAAAACTTTCAATGGGTCAAATAAACGTGTGCTCCTGTCTGGTCCTAGCACATTGCAAAACTCACCTGGGTTACTGCTCTAGAAAAACCTATCAAGACCCAAAAAGAAATACAACATGAGCTTTGTTTCCAGGGAGAAGGGAAGGTAAGAATGTGTGCCAACAAGCAGTGCAAAAAAACAATCATTATTCCGGATATGAAAAAAGGTACAGCTGTGTTAATGGACATCTAATGGGTCTGTGGCAAACAAGCCTACTTGCATCTACCGGCATCATGGAGAGGTACTTACACCCTGGCCACCCTGCATTCAGCTCTGATGGTAATCCCAGAAAGCCATATCCAAGGAGGAAAAGGGTTGGCTGGCATATCGGCAGCAGGGCAATTGGCTGGCACATCGGCAGCACCCCAACTAGCAACAACATAACTTCCTTCATTCCTTTTCTCAGAAAGGACAGACTCTCCCACAAAAAGCGGTCATCAAACTACATTTCCAACAAATCATCCGCTCTTCTCGCTGAGATCCTAACAAAATACAAACTCTTTAATTCTGCAGAGACATTCTTTCCTTCCCTCCTAACGCCAGGACTTCAGGCACGAAAAAATGCCAAATGGTTACAGAACGTCCGCTGGGAGCTGATCCAACTGGCCAATGACACTGAAGACGGATTCAATGTGATCATCGTGGAACTTTGCGCCTTGCACTTAATGACAATTCAGAACCAGTATGTCCTAGACCTTCTCATAGCGATGGACGGCGGTGTTTGCCGAAAAATCAGGAGCGATTGCTGTACATTCGTACCTTCTGAAGATGCAGACACTGGAAATCTCTACCATGTAATCCCAGCCGTACACAGTCTGGAAGAGAGGATGTAAAAAGAAGGAGGAATAGAGCTAAGCAACTGGTTTGACAATATGTTCAACTGGATACAATCCTGGTTCAACACCGTGATGAAAATGTTTGTTCCTGTCATCGTTTTTATTTTACTATTTTTCTGTGTGTGCCAACTCGGTATCTATGCCTAACTCAACAATGATGATGGTAACAATGGGCTGACAGACAACGGTGGCTACTATGATAGATGCGCAGATGCAAACTGGAGAGGCAAACCCACCAAAGTATTGCATGACAGCTGTTTATCGCCAGAATGGGGACAGGGTAGATAATCTATTCCACACCACCATAAAAGAACCATAAAGAGTTGCAATGGTACAGGGAAGTTTGGGTGGACCTGGATGGGGATGGAGGAATATACATGACATGCACATCAGATGAATATGCAAGAAGGGGCCATAGCTTGAGAAACGTATGTAGGGCTTGGATGCCAATAAAAGAAAAACCTGCCTGGGGTGAAGCGATTGCGGAAACAGAGTATTATCGAAATGAGAATAAGAATAAATAAATAGTGTGTTACTTTAGATATAACGAAAGGGGGGAATGTGTGGGAGTGGGGGGACGCTTCCATTGCCCTTATGTTAACATCAGCCTTATTCTGACATTGGCATAGATGGGGCTGTTGCAAGAGACACTTGGCATCCATTTCGTACACCCTCGACTCCATCTTTTTGGACGAGGCCTCACGGCAATAATACAAAAAGGCTTCTCGTCCCTGAGCAGTTCCATGCGTACCGCCCACATGGCCCCCACCCTTTCTCACTGTGTCTAAAAGTTTTGCAGCTCCATTCTCACGCTCGAGCTGGAGTCAATTGCAACAAAAACAAATGTAACATCTTGTTCTTCCTCTGAGATCACTGTCCCGTGCGTGAACCGGCCTGAGCTAGGCCTTGTACCTCATCCGTCTCCACAAACCTGCCCGTGCCCTCTTACCCTCGCTGTTGGAACATTACAGCCAGCATAACCTTTTGTCCCTGTAAGGTATTCTCTTGATATACCAGATACATGACCCTGCCATGAAGCCCACCCCAGCGTCCCCCTAGCTAAAATCAGACCTGTGTCACAATATATTGCATCCTGCAACTAACAAACATCAACATGCCCCCAGTCTCTTTGATGATTCCAGACCCACCCCACGATCGATGTTATCACACTGGTCAAGACCCTTAATCTGGTACCCCATATAAATCCCAACAAGTGATGGTGTGATTACATATATGCAATTTATAGGTTTATGATGATTTGTTCAAAGGAGCTGTAATGACTATTGTTTAGTGCATGTTCAATGGTAGTATCTCATGTTAGCTTGGTTAGCAACCACCCCGCCTCACAGCGACCTGACCCTCACCCAGGCTTGGACACATTCAGATGGACCTCGTGACGTTCACCCTCCCGCCAACCCAGCAGCCAACCACAGAGGAGCAGCACCTATATGTGCCTATACAATGCGAGCTTGTGTCCAATCATAATGAACTTTGCAACATTCATGTCTGATATCATTTATGACGCTTTCTGCCCATATAAACAATTGTAAGTGTATTGTTTGCCAGAGCGCTCTCGGGCAGCAGAGTTCTCTGGATGCCATTTTTTTTTTATAAAAGAAAGACTAAATCTCGCAACCTGTTCTCTTAGTCTCATTCCTCGTTGGGGTGTGTCTGTTTATTGATATTGCACGTGCTAAGACGGGGATGGGCCTTTAGAAAAGATACCACTAAAATTACCACCAATACAAGCTAACAAGGTATGGTCACTAAAATTGTGTGATACCAAACCCATTCTAAATGTAAGACTCATTTACTGCCAAATTATCGCCAATAATTTTACTGTAAGAAAATACTGTCAAATCCCAAATTTACCACAATAAAGCAAAATCTCCTACAAATAATGGTGCATTGGCCGGGAAAGTGACTGTGGAGCACCTATTGGGTGTGGCAAGTGTATTCTACACTGCCACAACTGCATTAAAGGTAACCCATTTTATGAGAGCAGTGTGACATTTGAAGTGTATCTCAGAATGTCTCAAATGGAGTCCACATTCCCAGAGTTGGTACAATATCTGGAGGCAAAATTATATGCACATGGAACATGGTCCTCAATTAATGCTACAGAGTGGCATGACTGTATCTTTGGGGAAGGGCAGAAAGAACCACTGGACAACATTTTTGCAGGAGGTAGCATAATTCAGGTCTGTCTTTTGAGATTATTAAATGCTGCTGATAAACATGTAGAGAAAGATTTCTGATACGGCAATGTGCCAAGGCATGGTTCATTTTAAATAGGTCTCTGCGAATGCAAGAAAATGATGGAAGCTGATTAGCAGATTAAAAGTTAAACTAGATGGAGCTAGTGAACAGGAGGAAAAGTTTAGAGCCGAACTAGAGGTATGTCAAAAGGACATGCAGTCAAAGTGTAAAGATCTCAACACTCAATTGTCCCAAAGAAAGAAACAGTTTGAGGATAGTGAGCAAGAATTAAAACACTGAAAAGGTTTGGTAGATCATATTAGACAAGATAAAGACAAGGTTATTTTGGAATTTTACAAAAAGAACATTTCGAGAAAGAAAGTGATCTTCAAAATGCTGAATAAGAGATAGTTAAACTTTTTCAAGAAAGAGACAAGAGAGTCAAAGAATTTAATGAATGCCAAATGCAAATGAGCGATATGCAAAATGTGATTAATAAGATGGGTGAAAAAAACAATTACTTGCGTAAGGAGGCAGATAAGCTCCTTAAAAAGTGCAAGGATTTGGAACAGCAAATATGCACTTCCAGGTCCAAGGACAAACGACAGGGAACCACATTCAATGGAATTGAGGTGAATTCTATTGTTTCACAGAGAGATAGTGTCCCAGTGGCTGTGCCGGTGTCTGAACTTGGTTGTAGCGCCCTTGGGGATTTGACACAATTCCAAGCATAAAACATGCAGCCCTATCAAAATAACGAAATAAATCAAGGCCCTGATCAAACCGTTTAAAAAAGGAGGGGAGTTCTGTATAGAGAACCACTTAGAAGTGGTGCACAATATATTTAAAGCCCTCCAGGTACCTAAGGAACAATACAGACAATACTTTCATTTAACTCTGGATGCTCCCACAGCCAGTATCATTAGAGGATTAAATGAACAGCAGAACATGACACGGGCAGAGTTAGAAAAAGAGTTAGACATCATTTTTCTCCATTCCAGTTATTACAGGAGGCAAAGAAAGTTGCATTCACGATTACGGCTGGACCAAATATGTCCCCTAGCCAGTTTTTGCAAGACTTAAAAAGAGCTTTTTCTCGCTTTGATGTATCTTTTGAACCCAATTCCAATAAATTTAAAACTGCCTATTTCTATGGGTTGCAGAAAAACATATCACAATATCACAATCAGTCCGCAAATTTGATCGTGACAAGTTCCTTGAGTGGATTGTGCACCAAAGTACAAAGCTATATGAAGTGCTATACTGTCAGGGTAGAGAGAGTGATAAAATAAAATATACTGGACCAAAATCTAAAGAATCCTCGGCAACCGTAATGGAGATCAGGTCAGCTAAAATGTCACTTGAATCCACTCAAAGTCCAGGCAAAAATAATGTGACACCCGAACAGATGGGTAATCAACAGAAGTTGCCTCTCTGTGTACCGATGTTTCATTCACACGATCCTAGTAATAGGGAGAGCTACATTAGACCTAGGTACTTAGGAGACAGACCCCGTGCAGGATATCGGCCTGATATGTCAGTTATGAACAATAATCAGAGACAAAGCCAGGATCAAAGAAGTAATGGTCCATATCAGACATTGAAGACCCAGAGTAGATTTGACCCCAACACCATGATATATGGTAATCAGGACAGACCCCGGTATGTGGATTGATTTACTGAAAATGGGAATCAGCATAGTGGACAATACTCACAAAATGAGAGACAGGACATGAAACAGATTATGAATTATGCTCCAGGTCAATACAATCAATCACCGCCTAAGGGGATTACAACCAAAGGATAGGTGCACCCCGCTCTCCACCCCACATGAATCAAGAGTTCAGAAACAACCCCAATAGAAATGACTCTCCTGAGAGATATCAGAATAGATTCAACAAGGGGGAAAACAACCAATATCGGCATAAACCGCACAGAGAAGATTCTAGAGAGATGGAAAGATTCCAGTGTCTCGAGGCCCAAGTGAAAATGTTGACTGAAAAAAAAGGAAAACTATGTACAGTTCATAAACAGTCATCAAAGGAGGGGGCAGAAGGCCATAGTAGTGACCGGGTGGCTTCTGATAATAAGTGACTAAATCTTCATGATACCTGCAATGATAAGAAGACAGATTGCCCTGATTTGGTTTTGCATAATGACTCTGAGCTGTTTATTGATTTCAAAACGAAACACCTGTAAATGAACATGAGGCAGAAATTGCAAATACATCTAAAAGAGAGGTTTGGTTTAACCTGGAGTTAAATCAATCGTTGGAAATTTGCACAAATGAAAAAGGAAAACAAGAAAAACATGAAATTCCAAAAGAACAAAGAGACAGATTTAAAAAAGACAACTCCTGTATGGGTAACATAATTTGTCAGGGAGTAAGTGTGGATGTTAGAACGCCCTCCCTAGACAATGAAGATGCTAATAAAATACAGACAGGAAGAATAGGTACTCAAAATGAGGCTACAGATCAGTCAACTGAAGAGTTTTTTGAGCCACAGATTTTTGAGGAAGTTAAAAAGAATGGTACCATGCCAAATGCCCGCTAATGCCCAGAATTAGAAAATGACAAATTATCAGGTGATGTTTATATGCATATTCAGTTGGAGGATTGTAGTGATGATCCCCGGATGGAAGGGCGAGCAGTGTCCAAACTCCAAAGAACCTCTGAATATGAGGAGATGAGTACGGTTTTTCAAACGGAAATGGACAGAAAGGAGGGAAAAATGTCCTTTCATTTACTGACGGCTTAGCCAAAAGTGAGAAAGCTCTGAGAAAAGTGAATCCTGAAATCAGTAAGAATTCACACTTTTTGTGTCTGTTAGAGGAGGTTGAAGACAGATATTATGCTCTGATTACTGTGGAAGAGAAATACAATACATTTGCAATGATTGACACAGGCACACAGGCCACAATTATGTCCAATGAATGGTAAAAAGTATCAATGAAGGGAGATCTCCACAGAATCAGATCACAGTGAGGCAGAGTGAAGGCCCAGTACATAACTTTAACGGTGAAGAGGTGCCTATCGTGGGTGTTACAGAGGTTGACGTAAAGATAGGAACACACAGAATGAAACAGGAAGTATTGATCACATCTATTTGTGAATTTCCATATTTGATGACGACAGATTGCCTGAAAAGATTGTCTCCTCTTATAGATGGGGTAAATGTGGTCTTTAAACAAAAAAACATTAAGACCTCTGAAAATAAAGTCACAAAACAGCAATATAAATGAATGCCATACTGTTTCCAAATCAAATGATGCAGTGGAGGTGTATCTACAGAATAGCTGTGCGCCTAGTGTCATTGTCATTTTGATGTGTCAGTTTCAAATGCAAAGTAAACAAGAAAAACATTCTGTGCAGATCTATTTGGATCTTCGGAAGAAATGGCAAACTGAAATAGATGAACACACATTGCGCTTCTATTTAAAAGAGAAGACATGTCAACAGAACACTACTCCTAAAGCAGACACAAAAAAACACATCACCACCCTTGCTGAAATGCACATGGAAGATGAGCAGCCATGGATTCACATTGGTATAAATGGCCATTGTAAAATGATAAAAGCCACTTTGGCGCTTGAAAAGGAAAGGAGTTTTATTAATGAGAAACTACTGCAGAAAATAACGGAAAGGGAGGTATGATCACTAAAATAATGTGATACCAAACCCATTTTAATGTAAGACTAATTTACCACCAAATTACTGCCAATATTTTTACAGTAAGAAAATACCACCAAATCCTGACTTTACCCCAATAAAACAAAATCTCCTACAGGAGAGAGTTTGTCAGTAGGTCGTTTCCTTGAGAGAATAGCAGATAGCTATGGCTGTGTGCTTCAGAAAGCAGATTGTTTGGATTTTGGGAGATTCATGGATACATTGGTTGGAGGTGCATGCAGATCGCTGGAGTGGCTGCACATCTTGGATTCTCCCATGTGGGAGTGCACTGGCACTTTAATGAAGTGGGTGGATTTGGTACCTCTCTGTGCTTCTTTGGTGACACAGCATCTTCCAGACATTATTATTATTCATTGTGGAGGGAACAGTTTAGTACATGTGTCTGGAATCTCTTTGCGATTTGCAATGAAAGAAGGACTTGGGAAATTCTTGGACATGTATCCAAACTCCAGGGTAATTTTTTCCTGTATTGCGCAGAGACAAATGTGGTTGTGTTCTTTTTCATTTGGTCCACAAATGGAGAAAGCAGGGCGCAATGATAACAAGGCTGTTTGTGCCTTTTTGAGAGATGTTGGTATGTCCTCTTTTCAGAAAGAAAACAATATGTTTTGTAGTACACACATTTTTCACAGAGATGGAGTACATCTTACTTATGCTGGAAATCAGATTTTTCTGCAAAATATACAAAATGCATTGCAACCTTTTTTGGAATTACAGCAATCCATTTTGCAGTAGGTGTTGACCATTTGAAGTTTTTGAAACACAAACAACACCATAAAGAGCCAACACTTCACCCTATAGAAAAGTGCAATGGTTCTGATAGGGCAGCACCCCCTAAAAATAACTGTCCGCGGACTTCTAAAAAAATGCACAGGTCCCTGCACTATTTATTTTTCACTTCTATTCTTAAACTGTGAAAGGCGGCTCTGAAAAGAGCCTTTTTTTGGTTTTTATTGTTTTATATTTTTTTGGGGTTTTTAAACATGACCCACAAGGAAAGGAGGGGAAAGGAGGGTAAGGAAGGGACACCAACCACAGGTATTAGAAAGGGCAGGTGGACAGAGGAAGATGTAGGGTCGGATTTATTGAGGTAGGTCGCAGACCTTCTCATGATCCTTGACCGCTGTCTCGAATGCACTCCAAAGGTTCTCCCCCCGCAGAGTACTGCATCGCAGTACATGCCAAATATTGTGACCCTCGAAAGGTAAGGGTCAACAGCATCATGAATGGCCTGCGAGGCAGCTGGAGGGATGCATTGTCCCACAGGAGTGTCTTTTCTTGTGACAGGAGCGCAAACGGAGGATGCTGCAGAGGAACCAACCTACTACGTTTATCGCAAGGTACAACTTAATGAATAGCCCCACCGTGGAATGACTTTAGGTGTCACTTCATTGATGTAGTACCAAAGCTATAAGAACCAGGCTTGCCACGACTAAGCACCATGTGGCACTGAGTGCAGATCACCTTGTTTGCATGAGCTTTTGCCTTTCCATCAACAGTGGAAAATAACTGCCACACACAAGACTCACAATGAGTGCTAGCAGTAGGGCCCTTCACTACCTCATCCTCTTCATCCTCTTGATCCCTTTCCTCTGCATCCTCATGCCTGTTCCCCTCTGCAGGACCTTGGATGTGGTGGTGGTGGAGGGGGGGTGTGCTGATGCCGAGGCACCAGCAGAAGAAGCAATTTGGGATGCCATCTGGATGGTTAATAACCAGGAACCATGAACCAGGAACTAAGAACAGAAACCTGAACAATTGTCCTGTTGTAAATCTTGGAAATCCAAAAGCAGAATGAGGATCAGCTCTGGGGTGTGGCCTGTTATAGGGGTGCAGGCGCAGGCTTCGTGGACACCCACGCTGATCGCGGACACATGGAACACCAAGAAAGGGCTCAAAAAGTTCCAAAAAGTATGCAAACCGGCACGGACAATATCTGGGGCATGTGCAATGGTGAACTGTTACTGTAAAATACCTTGGATTGCTCAAAAAAGGACTTTTTAAATGTTCGGGGGCCTGGACATTGTCCACAAATAAGGACACACACTCAGCATGGGTGCGGTCACATGATGAACCAGCTTGAAGCAGCCAATCCCTTGCTCCAGCAGGTGAAGACAGCCCCCACAGAAGGCCAACACACAAGGCCTCTAACAGCAGTCTTCACCGGTCTCAGCCACGCTCAACACAAAGCTACACATGCTTTGCATCAGGAACTGAACTATGGAACTATGATTGGACACAAGACTGTAGCCCACTCAGACCACAATGCTAAACCCACATGTTTGAGTCGTGTTGCAAATGTTAATGTAACTCAGTATGTTCGCTTGTTCTGCCATACATTGATCCCCCTCTCCCCAGCAGATCCCCCAATCCAGCACTACCATGTGTTGTACATTCTGTGATTACAGTATCTCAAACTGAAATAACTGAAGCATGCTTCTGTCTGAAATTGAATTTGTTGCACAAATGTAATCCACCTTTAGATTGCAAAGCTTTTCCGACTTGTATGTTCC
Organism: Ambystoma mexicanum; assembly: GCF_040938575.1. Classification (NCBI taxonomy): domain Eukaryota; kingdom Metazoa; phylum Chordata; class Amphibia; order Caudata; family Ambystomatidae; genus Ambystoma; species Ambystoma mexicanum. The sequence goes on along the minus strand of NC_090926.1, from coordinate 489,418,820 downwards.
CAATCACAAATACTAATGGCTCACGTTATGTCTGCTTGAAATGTCCGATCCCATATTCCATCCCAAGCAGCTTCTAAACCGTCCCAAAGCATTGCAGATGCTTCACGTTTTGCACAGGTATACACGAAAGAGCTTACCACGCTGTGCGATCTTCATGGCCTGAGACGCAAGTGCATTCCATGCTGTAGCTCTAGTATCGACATCCAGTCCAACAACAACAATAGTCATAACTCCTTGGTGCTCGTAGATGCCAGCGATGACCTGCAATCCCCTAGAACACTCCTACCATACTCCCTGCAGCCGTGAGACTTGCATTACAGCCCCAAGGTGTTGAAGCCCTGCTCATCTAACTACAGCCCCCAGGTTCCTTTTCTTGGGGGCCTGCGCAGAAGAAAAAAAGTCTTTTAACAGCAGAGGAGACTCCAACCACTACTACTTTAGCCACCTGCTCTGCAACGAACTTGCCAGTATCTGCAGCAATGCCACGCACACCTCTCTCAGGTCTGCCCACCAGCCATTGCGTGCTCCCCAACAACAGATCCATGTGTTCAGTGCACTCTGAGAGGGTCTCAATCCCTAACTCATGAGCAGCACTACTACTCCTCTGCTTTCCCTCACAGCCTACACTATTTGCGGAAATACGACCTCCCACATGTTATGTGCTGCCTGTTAACCCACCCTGGCAGAAGGTTAGTGTGCAGAAATGCTAAACTACATTCCCACTTGGAAACCCCCACAAACGTCTCCCCAAACTTCACAGACTAGGAACTCTAGACTCAGGATTCGCACAAGCCCTACCACTGACAAGCAAGCTGATCAACCTCACATTATCTACAACCACTTCAACCCTTTAGTAAATGCTACCATATTACCATCCATCACAGGCATCCTTGACACATATGCAATGCTGCGCTCAACCCCTGATGTGGTAGGCGCTGCACTCATCCACACTCCTTAACCTGTGATGAGTTCACTGATGTCCTCATGTCCACAACACCACACCTACACTAGTTTCAAAAAGACCACGCATAACACGTCACCTACAAAGCCTCGCCACCTCACATTCCCACAATGCCACAACACCCATGAACTGCCTAACCATGACCTTCGTCCCTACCTAAGAAAGGAGACAGCCGCAACTCACAATAGCCCCCCCAACAAACCCACACCCAGGAACCAGCCTCCTGCCATTCCCGCTTCCCATTCCCATCCCAAACAGGGCACCAGCCCAGATTCAAACAGTCAGCCCAACTACAGTCACTCTGCACTTCCTGACCTGCACCCTTATCAACGCTCATGCTCTACCTGCCCATGCATTAGACATCTTCAAACTAATCTCTAAAAATAACCATGGCACTCTAGCCATCTCAGAGACTTGGCTTCATGAGTCATGCAGCCCTGCCCTCTCATTAGCCCAGCCAACCGGGTACACTATTTTCTGAAACGACAGATCCTTTTTCAGCGGAGGTGGTGTCGTACTGGCCCAGCCCCCTTCTCAACTTTGAATCCAATATACTTCAAATTCTGAAACACAATTTAAAAGCCTCATCTAAAATCATTCTGTTAGGAGACTTGATCCTTAGCCTTCACGACTCCAACGACCCTCAATCATCATCGCTTTACGACACACTTAGCACTTTAAGCTTCTGTCAGCACACTTCTAACCCCAACCACAGGAAAGGACATACCCTAGACTAAATTTCAAACCACCATATCATCCTTTCCCCCATATCACAGCCCTTTAAACCTAAAACCACTCCCAACCCGTTACCACCAGCAACAACTCGCAGCTCCCATACGAGTTCACTGTCAACACATGAGTTTGCAGATATCACCACTTAAAACTCACTTAGATAGTATAAGACATTGTTATGCATGTGTTTGGAAACAGCCCCATAACCTGAGTTTATTTCAGAGATGACTACTTAAGGCTCACTCAGACAATATATACCAAGGTTATGTATGTCTCTATGCATATCCCCATTTACTGTAGTGCATTGTAATGCAAACTGATGTGGAAGCACAGCAAGAACGTGAGAGAAGTATTCAGGTGGTATTACACAGCCACGCTAGTGGCTGTGTAGTTATGGTTTAGTTGCTGTTTCCATAGGAAGAGCACTTTTTGGGCGGCTTATAACTTCGACGAATCCACACCAAACTTTGTAAAAAAAGTATATGGCCCACTCTGAATTTTTTTGCAAAGACTGAATGGGGAAAAAACTTTGCTCGCGCCTACAGTCCAAACCGCTGGACGGATTTTCACCAAATTTGGACCAGGAGTAGTGGCTTGGTCCCAAAAGAGTGCTCTTGCAGTTTTTTTAAAAATGAAGAAAAAGTAGGTCATAATAAATTAGTGATATCTGTGTTCGGTCCGTGGACACACTTCCCTGTTCGCTCCGTGGACAGTGTCCTGATTGGCCAATCGGCTTGCGTGATGTCCGCGGACATGCAACGTGTTTGCTGATTGGATGGCGTGGAGCGTGAAGTGTGTCAGATTTTCGGTAGCACCCGCCATCTTGGATTCGCGGACAGCACGGTGAAACTTGGTTTAAAATTTGTATTTAGTAGAGTGTGTTGGTGTGTAAGAGTGTTTGGGGAGGGTGGGAGAGTAGGAGATAGGTTAAATGTTGTGTTTTTTTTTGTGTGGTAGACGCTCTTGTTGTGTTCGATTTGTCTGCGGACAACACGGCTGTTCTGAAATGTTCTAAATAAACTAAATGAGGGGGTGTTCTGAGGATGCAATATGTGTCTGTTTTGTTCACAAGCAAGCTGACACTGTTCTAAGAACACTTGCGGTGTCCTGAAATGTTCACAAATAAACAAAATGGGGGTGTTCTGAGGATGCTGTCTGTATTGTCGGTTGTCAAGTTGAAAGTGTTCTAAGAACTGTCGCGGTGTCCTGAAATGTTCATAGGGGGTGTCCTGAAGACGCTGTCCGTATTGTTCGTTGTCAGGATTAAATTGTTGTAAGAACACTCGCAGTGTCCTGAAATGTTCGTAGGGGGTGTCCTGAAGACGCTGTCTGTATTGTTTGATGGGAAGTTGAATGTGTTCAAAGAACACTCGTGGTGTCCTGAAATGTTCATAAATAAACAAAATGGGGGTGTCCTGAGGACGCTGTCCGTATTGTTCATTGTCAAATTTAAAGTGTTCTAAGAACACTCGCGGTGTCCTGAAATGTTCGTAAATAAAAAAAATGGGGGTGTCTTGAGGACGCTGTCCTTATCGTTCGATGGCAAGATGAATGTGTTCTAAGAACACTCGTGGTGTCCTGAAATGTTCGTAAATAAAAAAAATGGGGGTGTCTTGAGGACGCTGTCCTTATCGTTCGATGGCAAGATGAATGTGTTCTAAGAACATTTGTGGTGTCCTGAAATGTTCGCAAATAAACAAAATGGGGGTGTCCTGAGGACGCTGTCCATATTGTTTGATGGGAAGTTGAATGTGTTCTAAGAACACTCGCGGTATTCTGAAATGTTCATAAATAAACAAAATGGGGGTGTCCTGAGGACGCTGTCCGTATTGTTCATTGTCAAATTTAAAGTGTTCTAAGAACACTCGCGGTGTCCTGAAATGTTCGTAAATAAAAAAAATGGGGGTGTCTTGAGGACGCTGTCCTTATCGTTCGATGGCAAGATGAATGTGTTCTAAGAACACTCGTGGTGTCCTGAAATGTTCGTAAATAAAAAAAATGGGGGTGTCTTGAGGACGCTGTCCTTATCGTTCGATGGCAAGATGAATGTGTTCTAAGAACATTTGTGGTGTCCTGAAATGTTCGCAAATAAACAAAATGGGGGTGTCCTGAGGACGCTGTCCGTATTGTTCGTTGTCAAGTTGAAAGTGTTCTAAGAACCCTCGCGGTGTCCTGAAATGTTCGTAGGGGTGTCCTGAAGACGCTGTCCGTATTGTTCGCTGGCAAGTTGAATGTGTTCTAAGAACACTCGCCTGGTTCTGAAATGTTCGCAAATCAAAAAATGGGGGTTTTCTGAGAACGCTGTCCGTATTGTTCTCTTGCAAGTTGAATGTGTTCTAAGAACACTCGCGGTGTCCTGAAATGTTTGCAAATAAACAAAATGGGGGTGTTCTGAGGACGCTGACCGTATTGTTCGTTGTCAAGTTGAAAGTGTTCTAAGAACTGTCGCGGTGTCCTGAAATGTTTGTAGGGGGTGTCCTGAAGATGCTGTCCGTATTGTTCGCTGGCTAGTTTAATGTGTTCTAAGAACACTTGCGTTGTCCTGAAATTTCCGCAAATAAAAAAATGGGGGTGTTCTGAGGACGCTGTCCGTATTGTTCGCTGGCAAGTTGAAAGTGTTCTAAGAACACTCATAATGTCCGCGGACATTAAAGGTTTCCATAGGCCATAGTTGAAATGTTTGACTCTATGGGTGTGATATGCTTCAGTGGTTGTGGCCAGGGCATAGAGTGTTGGGTGCATGGCCACAATCACACTCATAGTTGCTTATAACTTTGAGTCAAAAACAAATTTATAAGGAACAACGTTATAAGCCACTATGGGTGTGATATGCTGCAATGGTTGTACTTATTATAATATACTTACTGTTTGGTTTAGTAACTGGAGTACATGTATTTCTTGTTCATTTCTGTGATAAAAGAAAATAGCATGTTAGTATTAGTATTTTGTAATGACTTATTACATTGTATAATCAATATTTTTTTTTGGACCCTCATTTTTAGTAGATTACAAACCAGCGTACTGTGCATATTTCTCAGTTTCTGTGTTTGTTGCTAAAATCATTGGGTCTGTGGGAGAATAAAAATCCATGTTGGATAAAAAAAAAAATTCTGTTATGCTACAGTTTATTTGTTTGTTTGTTTTCAGTGTTCACTTGTTGTTTCTGGCTAATGCTTTATACATTGGCTTGTTGCATATTTTTGGAGCAGTAACATATTTATTTGTTTGGATATTGTAAAATTGTGGAGCAGTTTGATACCAGTAGGCGTATTCTAACTGTCTATTTTTTTTATATATTTTAGTGGTATTGATTTATCTGTTTGGATATTGTTATATTTTGGGACAGTTAGATACCAATTGGCATATTCTAACGGTCTATTTCTTGCTCTAATTTAGTGCTATTCATTTATCGGATTAGTTGTTGTAGAATCTTTGGGCAGTTAGATAGCTTTTGGAATATTCTAACAGTTTATATTTTTTTACCATAAGTTTACTTAAGGTTTAAGTACAGTTTAGTTATTAAATTTTGGTTTTAAGAACATTAAATAAGCGTTTGTAAGATTTTCTGGTAATCTTTGCTGTAGAGTAATGGTACTATCATTAGATTCAAACCATCCACATTTTTTTTTTATATATGCAGTGTAGTGCCCTGAATTGGTTGTGGCTCCTGCGTGGTAGATTATACCTATTGTTGTGAAGGTTTTCTTACCAAGTGATATTTGACCATGTGTGAATCCAGTCAGCTTGCAGTTGTTTTTGGTACCATCTGCATTGTAACGTAGAAGCATTAGTATTACGTATTTACTATGTGTTTGTATTACTAACGTGGAGCGATTATCTGAATTGCAGGTAGAGCATAATCTACCATGGTTTGCATTTTGTACAAATTGCTGAAATGGAATGGATTCACAATTAGGTATTGATATATATAGGAAGCGTTCATTGGGGATTTCTTCTTGTGTCACATTGTTGCAGAGAGTGCATGTATGATTCCACATGTATGAAATCTGGAAGATTTCATTTATAGGTATGTTTTTATTTTCCAGTACTTGTAGTAAGTACATTAGAAATTCTTGTGGATCTTCCTGTGAGTTTATAGTGAATTTAACCTTTCCAGCACAGTAGTCCAATTGTTGTCTTATTCCATAAACTCTATACGTGTTATCAGGATTGTTTGTTGCATTTCTGTGAAGTACTAACATTTGCAAACACAATTGGTCTGTACTGTGTAAGTAAATGTTGTCAACAATTGGTGGCAATTGACATAGAATATTCATTGCTACATTTGCGTAGCAATTTACTCCAACTATATTTGAGAGTTTAAATGGACCAGGTAGTTCTGTATCTGATTGATTTTTTTTTAGTTTGTCTTCCTTCTTTGATGAAGTACCTGGTTTACTTTCCCTAATGGGTTCTTTTATGTTTGTGGTACTTGATGACATTTTAGTTTCATTTACTCTCTTTGGAGGATTTGCAGTGACATCCTGTTGCATTTCTGTTTGATTTAGTTTTCTTTTACAACGTTTTACTTTTTGTGGTACAGAATATGTGTTTAGATGGGGTCTGTATAGTCAGCAAAGTCTATTGTATTCTAAAATGCAAGGAATATCAGCGTTTACTTTACTTGCATCAAAGTTGATTATAAATAGACCGTCAAGTGTACGCAAGCGTGATGGTGCTACGTAGCTCATGCCTTCTTTAAAGACTGTGTTACCAATGTCTATCATTGCTTTGTCTAGGGTAAGACCTTGTGATTTATGAATGGTGACTGCGTATGCAAGAGTTAGAGAAATTGTTCTCTGCGTACATACATGTCTTTGAAGAGAAGGAATCGAGCTGTTGAGTGTCCTATCCTTTTTACTTCTGAAAGTTTGTCAAAGAGAATATTGACAAACTGAATTTTGTTGTCACGTGGGTATTTTTGAAAGCCAACAACTGTACCCAGTGCTCCATTAACTAGTCCTTGGTCCACGTCAAGGTTACGTTTAAGCATTACTCTGCAATTTAAGGATAATTTTAATATATTTTCCAAACCTGCTGTGTTTGGATTGATTTTTCTAAACTATTTAGTCTTGTTGTGGCTTGGTCACACATGGGTAGTGTCATACCATGTACATCTAGTTTGTCTGTGGCGCTAATTTCCATTATTGGTTGCATTTTTTTACTCAACATTATTTCATTGAATTTGAAACAGCTTGCAAGAGTTGGTATTAAGGCCATACAATTGACATTTTTGTGGGCTAATTGTTCCATAACATCTGTAGCACATGCATTATCACCATAAAGTGCATGAATGTGCTGGGTTTTCAATTTTGCTTCTGTTTCTTTAGAAAGTATACCAACTCTGATACTTTTTAAGATGTTGGCATAAGTGAGATCTTCTGTTAATTATCTGTATTGGAAATGTTGCCAAAGGTTGACATTTCCAATGCTGCCAACAGTTTTATGGCAGAGTTTGTGTCCTAATGTTTTACAAATAGACTCACCTTTTACTGGTGTCAATTGAAGAAGATCTCCGAAAACAATAATGTGTTTTCCTGGAAAGAGCTCTTCATAGTTTGTTTTGAGTACTTCTTGTAATCTGAGGTGAATCAAAGCCAACATTAGGTTGGACACCATGCTCACTTCATCTATTAGAAGCATTTTTATTTGTTTCAATACTCTGTGTAGTTCCATTGCAGCTTCTGTAGAAAGTTTGTAATAGTCTAATTTGTTTTGGTGTTCTACTGGCAGGAGTAGTAATCGGTGTAAAGTGACACCACCTATGTTTTAGGTAGCTAAACCTCTGGGGGCAGTGACAACAGCTGACAGTTTGTTGTTTGTCAATTGTTGAAGGAACGTACTGATGATTTTGATTAGGAATGTTTTGCCAGAACCAGCTTCACCACTGACCTACAATAGTATAGGTTTGTAATTTTGGCAGGTGCATTCTTTGTTTTAATGTTGTACACCATGTGCAATTTCTTTTGTTTCTTCTTAAAAAATGCTACATTGCTCATTGTTTAGTTTTGATTGTAGTATAGTTAAGTCTTCTTAATATTCAGTGTCCTTATCTAGTTGGGCCTGGAATTCTTCTTCGTGTTGCTGTTCATTGTGCAACATTGTTATGTCCTGTGTAAAGTTTACATCAGTTATAGTGCTTTCATTTGCTTTGAAAGCGTCTTCATATGAATCATAGTTATCTAGTGTTTCTTCTTCTTTTCTCCATGGTTTAAAGAGTTGAAGCAGGGACATGCAATATACTTCTTTATGTTGAGGAGTCTTTAATGACAATTTGATATGATTAATTAAATTTGGTTTGGTGAGTTTTACTAAGCTGCCTTCACAGTTTGTCACTCTGTATTTACCGTTTTTTTCATCAGGTTTTATATTATTTTTGTATGTGTAGTTTTGGGCTATGTAGTATAGACACATGGTTTCCAAAGTAGTACTCCTTATTCGGTAGTATGTGTCCAATAAATTGTTTTTTTAAATGTTTTGGCTGTTGGGATCATGTTTGGCTATTGTTTCTATATCTTCGTATGATTTTAGAACTCTTTTTCTAGATTTAGCTGGACTAAGACTTAGCCATACTATATTTTCAGATTTACCATACAGTGCAGTACCAGTTAAACAGTCAGCTGCTTCAAAGGATCCACATTCTCTATGGGACAACATTTTTATGCCCAAGCTGTATAATTTTTGAGACACTGTTTAATCTGATGACAGGTCTTTCCAGAGGTCTTGCAGCTCTGTCTTTTCTGCTTTGGTTAAGTATGCTGTGACATATCGTGCAACTTCAGTAGAATTGTCTGCAATGTACTGCACATCTATGTTTGCATTCCATAAGTGGGCAATGATTGCATTGTAATCATTGATATATTTTTCTTCTTCTTTTCTTTTTATGTAATATGTATTTTTAGGTGACTTACCTTTAACACTATGTCTAACTGAAGACATGAGGTTGTTCACTTGACCTCTATTTGTAACTGGTCTAGGGAAACCAAATCGGCATTTGGTGTAGTATTTCCCTTTGTTTTTGTATTTGCGATGACAATATTTGCCACATTTGTGTCTTTGAAATTGTAAAATGTGTGCATGAAGATCACTATTTGTGGCTTCTGATGGAATTTCACAAGTGACATATTTTTCAATAAACTGTAAAACAGTGACATCACTGTCTTGACCAAATTTAGGAGCATCTTTAATCCATAAAAGCATGTGGATATGTGGTGCTCCTCTGGCTTGGTATTCTTTTCTCCAAAATAAGTGTTGCACTTCTCCAAGGGGAGGAAAAGTTTTATTACAAATAAAATGTAGCATAGCAATGAAGCGATGGTGAAAATATCTTGAAACATTACCAGGATCCAGAGTACAAAGTTCTCTGGTGTTAGTATATCTATGTTTGTTTTGTTTTTGTTTGATATGCGTATGAAATCATGTAAATCTTCCCATGCATATTCTGCACAGCTTAATGTAACATACCAAGTGGGTGTGCCAAGGTTTCTGATCATACAACGTACATCTCCGGGACGTCGAAACCAGTACTCTTTAGTACCTCATCTTTTTGTTGCACTTTTTGTAATAATTGTGTAGCTGTCATATTTTGAAAGTGTGATCCTGATTTTAATATGTGTGCAACTCCGTTACATAAAGTTGCTTGTTCACTTTCAAAGAGTCGGTGGAATATGTATTCCACATTTTGTCTAAATCTGGGATCTTCAGAATACATCCGTAATGAGCGGTATTCTGATGCTGATATTTGAATAGGTCTATCATCGTACCTTCCTTCTTTGCCAGTAGGAAAGAGTAGAGGAAAAGCACGTGCTTCTATACTTTTTTCCCATATGCTGATTGGTGATCCTTTTGTTTGACGCATTGGATACGTTTCCAGTGCATCTTCTATGGTGTCATTAGAGTGCAATGGATGAATTGTATAATGCTCTAAAGTATTTGATATTGTAGCAGGATCTAAGAGCTCAAATTGACCAGCTTCTTATGTCTCTTGAATTATTTCAGTTGCATCCTTCAAGTTTTCTTCAATATTAATTTCTTTGTAATATTTATTATTCTCTTTAAGATATTGCAAGGCTTCTCTGACTTTATGTAAATCTACCAGCTGTTGTCTTTTGTAGGTACTCCATTTACCAAGATAACTAAAGATTGTTGCATTGGATGTTGCACTCCTACAGTGCGCACATTTTCTTTTAGATCTAATGGTAAATACACTCCTTTTCCACGAATACCTTTCACTAATTCAGTGGGAGGTAATTTTGCAGTTTTTGGTTGAAGGCGTATTATTGCTTGAAATGGGTGCACTGAATTATGATGCTCTCATATAAATTAAGTTGTTGAAGGGGTTTTGGTAGTGGATATAATTCCAAATTATTTGTGATAGCACGTGAAGGAGTTTGTTTGTTGTCAAGTTTTGTAGTGCAGTAACTACAAAGTATTACTGGGTCAGTTATTTCGTATTTGTTTTCTGCTATAAGGGGATAGCTAATTCAAACCATTTAGAATCTTCATTGTCTTCTTTTTTGTTTGATAGGTCTACAGTTTTTGTGTTACTTTTATAAAAAAGTTCTGCGGCAACATACACACACATGGTTTGGTATTTCAGCTGATGTACTTTTAAATTTTAGTATTTCTTTTTTGTATGTGTGTAGTAAAAGGTTGCCATGTGTAGAATTGTTACTAATTTGGTTTACAGCTATTTCATTCTGTAAGTGGGTTTCACTTCCAAAATATTTTTTCTGGATATAGTCGATTTCTTCTAGTAGGTCTTTTGCTGTACCATTTAGAAGTACTTTTAGCATAGTACAGTTTATAAACTAGATTTCTTATAGTTGAATGATGAGTTGATATCCTTTTGATATCATAGAAGGTGGTTTTGCAAGTAGGTCCTGTAATGCAGGCCAATGAATGTCCTTGTAGTCCTGTGTACTTGCGTACTGTACAGGTATCCATATTTTGCAGTAGTTTAATTTTGATTTTGTCTTTGCTTTTCACATATTGATTGAGGAATTGGCGTAAAGACTTGAAACATTTTTGGGAATGTTACACATTGATGTGCATGGCCATTTGTACACTAGACATTCTGATTCAGTTGAATGTAGGGGTAATTCTAAGTTTTCAGGACATATTTTTCTAAGGAGTACTTCTTGTTCCATTATGGTATTATTAACTTTTTCATAACCTCAACCACTGCTATGTATTGCAATTGTATTTGTTTGCTTTTGTTTGTACGCTTCTTCATTAAAGTATGGTTCTGTGCTCGTAGTGTGACTCCATTCACCTTTGCAGATACTTAAGAAGTTCTTTCTGTTGACATTTCGTTTATTGAGAAGTCTTTTTTGTAATTTTGTTATTAGTTTTGTTAGTTGTTTCATTTTGTTTAACACTAAAATAAATAACTTTCTTTTGAGAAGAATTGCACTGTCTATCAACGCTTCTAAGATTAATTTCCTACGATAGATTTTAAGCGTTGAATCTGGTTTCTTTCCTGTTTTTATACGATTTTGAAGGACTTTGTGATGGAACATTTTGGCTAAAATACTTTTCTTGGTATGCTTACTTTGAACGATATCAAGATTTAAAGAAGCAGTTTTATCTGTAGTGATATCTGATTTTCTGCTAATTGTTTTTTGGTTTGGTTTACATTTTGATAGAGGAGGCAAAGTTTTTGTACTTGAAACTTCTTTTGTTTCACCAAATGACTGTATTAGCTGTTTTGTTTCAACTTTTTTTTACAAATTGTGCTAGAGATGGATGCTTATGTTGGACACTTTTATTTTCATTTGCTCTACTTCTGCGTTGCTTTCTACAGACTTGATTTTTGGTATGCATTCTTTAGGGTCTGTTGAAAAAAATAAAGAAGATATGGGTTGGGGTGTTCTGCAATGTATGTGTGCTGTGTGCATGAGTGTTTGAGTAAAATGATAAAGATGTATGTAATGGTGTTTGATTGTGCATTGGGAACTACAACTAGTAGGGATGGGTATTCTTGAATTAATGTGTTACTAAACTGGGGTTCAGATGACAGAAAAAAGTAAGCTAGTGGTGTGGAGAAGTATACATAGTATATCTAATGCTATACAATTAAAACAGTTGTTTGTTCTGTAACATCTAAATTCTAGCGGTTGAGTTGGGTAATTTGTGTGTCGAAAAATAGGAATTTGTGGGCCATTCTGGCTGTAAATGGCTGTTTAAGGCATGGGGATTTTTGGACAGAATGGCTCAGAATCTCTATTTTTAGGCACAGAAATAGCATGAATTAACCTTACAGTGCGTTTGAGTAATAATACAAATATTATGATGATATTCTACTTACCTTTTTTCTAAAATGAGCAGGTTACTTCTTAGTAGTTCTTTGTACTTCAAATTCGGTTGCTTCTTTTCAGGAGAATGGTCTTCACTGCAATTGTAAAAGAAACAAATTAGTAATTTTGTTTGTATATAGCACTGTTTTTAATTTAGACATTGATTTTTTTAATCGAAATCCTCAGCGCCTTTCTCAAAACCATTAAAACTATCTTATTTACATAAGATACGTCGCACCAGTTGAATACATATGATATGTTCTTAATGAACAAATTGTCTTGCAATGACTAACTGTAGCAAACAAAATATCTTTACTATGTCTTGTGAAATTCATAATGTACCACTGAATACCATAATTCCTGTAACTAAGCTCTTCCAAGTAATTGTGCCTCAATGTCATGGGCTGCTTGTCCTATATAAATGTAAGTATTAAATAAATAAATAAATAAAAATATATGTAATTGTACAAGTATTATTGTTTGAGATCGAACATAGAGTGTGCATGCAATTTTGTTTGACTATATGTAGTCTATATATTTCATTTAAAAAATGTTAGTTTAACATGATTTGAGTGTGTATAAAGAAATTAAATAGTATAAAGATTTGTAAGTGACAGTTGATTTTAGGAGATTGAAAAAAAAGACAGTAGATTCATTTTACAGATTATACAAGCTAAAAGTCAGTTAGAAAATGTGTTCATGTACTGTATAGAAAATATGCATACCTGTAGTTTGTGTTCATGCATATGGATATGCATGGAGCTGCAAGTAGAAATCTTGGAGACTTGTACAGTATTTCTTGTAGCTGGTGCTTGCCACTGATATGACACTTGTACTCAGCGAGATTCACAATACATTTGCAGTGCTGATCTATTATGATGCAGTTAGATGTAGAGGTCTTGCATGTGATTTGTCGGGGGGGATTCTGCCGGGGTCGGCCGGGCCGTCCGCAGACCTCCGGGCAGGGAGGCCCCAACTCCTCCCGTGTATATCTCGGATCGAGACAGAGTATGAGGCACACACAAGGAGCAAGGCAACTTCTGTCGTTTATTATGCAAACGGCAGGGATGGGTCAAGGAGCGCACGCGTTCGTCCTGACACACACACAATAGTGGGGCTCGCAGGCCCTTTTTACTACATTATGACGCGCTACTTGCGTCATTCCAAAAAGTTACCAAAAGAACCTATCGCCACTCTTGATTGGTTGCTCGAGTGGTGGGGTTAGTATAGTACGCCTATAGAGAATGATATTAGTGGTTAAGGTGTAGTCAGGTGGTATATCTGGGTTGTCCCTACAATTAGATACATAAGAATTGTTACATGAAGACCCCTGAGGATTGGCTAACGTTACTGACGTCTGAGATAAGAACCTCATGTTCTGATTGGTGCATCCGTGAGCTCCCCAGCCTGGGACCACCGTTGTTCCCAGCACACGGTGCACCTGTGGTTGCAACAGTGTTTCAGTATGGGTACGTGCAGGCAATGTGAGGATTTATTCATAGGTGGGAGACTGACCGTTCCCACTGTAGCAGGTGTCCATTGAGCCTTTCAAGTGTGTCGGCCTGCGTCTCGTAGCGAGGTACCCAGACGCCTTTTCTCTCCTGGGTTTTGGCATCTCGTCAGGTTCGGCTTGGTCACGTGGGGAGGGACCGTGTTTGAGGCATAATTCTGCACAATTAATATTGTTTTTCCACTGTATGTCTGGTTTAATTTGCAGATATGATTTTAACATTGGTACGTGGAGTGCGAGGTTGCAACATCGTGCCTTTGAAGATTTGTTTCTTGACTGTGGGTTTGCAACAGTACGACCTTGGCTGGTTGCTCCACTGGGTTCTTTCTGCAGGCTCAGCAACCTGACTTTTGCTTTGTTAATGTCCACGGGAACTCTTGCTTGAGGCCTACTTGGGCCTGGTGCACGAGTAATCCATTTAGTGCATGGATGCTTTAGGTTATAGTGGCATACAGTTTCATGGCCAGTATCGTGTTTCCATTATATCTCTCATGATGGTAACGGGTTTCAAGAGAAGCGTGAGCAAGCGTTATAAATGAGCTCATGGTGCGTCTTGCGTTTCTGCATTCTGAAAGCCTATGTAAAAATAATAAAGATGCACGTCCGTGGATAAGCCTGTCGCCTACGTCAGAGCACTGAGTATGTTCTTCGTGTAGATTGGTGTGGAAATGTTCAGCGTGTATAATAGTTCAGCGGTGCTTCCCGTTATCTAGGTCGTCATGGCATCTCTAACGATGTGTAGATTTCAGTCTAGTTGGTCCGTGCCGCAGGTGTCGGCATGGCCAGTGCGGGCTGTTGGGCAGGCAGATGGACACATCCGTATGTTTCTGTACCAGGGTATTTGGTCATCTGGTAAATGGGCAAACTCTTCTCGTGGCGGGTGTCTGGGCCGCGACCCTCTAGGCCAAGCGCGAGAGGTGAAGGACGGGAGTCTGGTTTTCCATTCTCCCACTTCAGTCCCCCCTCTGGTCGACTTGTCGACCACAAACATATCCTTCTCGTTATCTCCTCTTACTCTCCATATCTTGGTTATCCCTCCGAGATGTCCATAATGGTTTACGTGATCTTCAAATGACCAATACATGTATTCGCATGTTCCTCCAGGAGTACAGTACACCCATCTTCCTATGTAGCTCCTAGGGTTCCTTGGGTTCTCGATCTTCACTGATGGTGGGTCTAGATGATTGGCGATGATTTGGGTGCGCAACTTCTCCCTTTCGTGTATTATCACACCTGTGTGCTGGCCGTCATCTGCTGGCATCAAGGGGTGCATTCCCACCATTTCCAGCAACTCATCAGTTGAGCGCGCCTTCCGGGCTTTCCAAAATCTAATTATTATCAGTGCAGCTCCAGCCAAAATAGCACATCCCACTATTATTTTCAGTCCATCTGACAGCCAAGATGGCATCCATGACCATAATAGTGAAAACCAGCTTTTATCCTTGTTTACGCCGTTACTTTCGTCCATCATTTTGGAGTGCATCTGGGCCAATTGTGAAACTGCTTCTGTTAGTGTACCATTGTCGGCATCGTTGGCAGGTATGAACGTGCAGCATGATTGTCCTATCTTTGCACAAACTCCTCCTTCCATTGCTGTGAGAAGGTCCAATACATATCTGTTCTGTAGTGCTACCATCCTTACAGCTCGTAGCTCCTCTTTAATTGCGTTAAACCCATTTACTGTCGAATTTATGGTCATCATTAGTTCCCATCTGGTTATTTGCAGCCATTTTGCGTTTGCGTATGCCTGCAGTCCCGGATGTATTATTGAGGAGAAGAACATTGCTGCTCTGCTGAATAGTCTGTGTTCTGGCGGTATTGAGGTTAGTTCCGTTTCCGACCTTCCCCACAGATAATTTCCTGTTAATGGCTCTCCTTGTCTTTTTCTCCTGTTTAGGACAGTATCATTGCTGTTGGTCCTGTTTTCTTGCTCCTTCTGGAGTGGTGCAGATCTCTTTCTTCTCCTGTCTCCTTCATCCATTTTCGGAAATTTCGCCACATCGACATGCTTCTTAGGTACCACTAGTGATGGTACATTGACGTGTACCATTGTGCACACACCACTCCACAGGGGAGGCAGTGTATGATATGCCTTTTCTCCGCAGGCCCAATAATGGTCCATTATTACTGCTGTTCCCGCTCCCCCCTCAGGTAACTCCATCACACTTGCACAATTGGTGTTATATCCCACGTCCACCTCTCCTTTATGCTGGTAACATACTTTGGGCGCAGTCAATGGTAATATAGTTATCGGGTCTTCATCTTCTTCTACCCACGTGAGCATTGGTACGTACTTGATCCATGTCGTCCAACATCGATGATTGTGTGTCTCGATGGTTGAGATAGTTTCTTTTGTTACCATGTTGCTGCCAACCACTCCTATCTCCCAGCTGGTACCCAGGAACACCTTTCCTGTTATCGTCAGTAATGGCCTCTCCCAGCATCCTTGTTTACCCGGAACTTCCGTGGCGTACCAATCACATGGTAGATACTGCAGTGTTACCTTCTTTGTTTCTCCTTTTTCAGGGCCACTTGTTATGTATCTGAATGCTTCAGCATGTAAACTGGTCTTGTGATAACTCAGATAGGTCTTGAGGAAGTTGTTTTCATATGGGTATGAGTCTCGTGTTTTCCATGTCATGTGCACTACTGTTCCTTGGAATCTTCCTTTCGTTTGGAACAGGGCCAAATATATTATGCACTGTGCTGTTTTTTCATCTATTTCTGTGGCCACAAATGTTCGTGAAGCGCTCATGGCGTATGGTATTAATGAGCAAACGTAACAGCTATCCTCAGTTGTCTGCTTACCAATGCGGGTCATGTGCTGGTACCATATGTTGTTTGTGACGTGTGCTGAATCTTGTACATAATTATCAATACCTTTATTGTCTGAGTATGTGCTGCGTTTAACTTTATTTCGCTTTTGTTCATTGTTACTGTTACCACCTGACGTAACACCTGTTGCAGCAGGGAGGTGGGGTACATTAGGTTTGGGTGCAGCAAAAAAACTCATAGCATAGCTGTACTGCCATACAGAGGCAGCCAAAACTCCGGTGATCATAAAAATCCCTATTATTTTTATTACATATGCTAACCTCACCGACATTTTGCTCTTACCTTGCTGCAGTCCTGGCAGCGTATTCTTGCGACGTTAAAGTTGCCCGCCTAAAAATTCTCAAAAAGTGCTTGTTATTAAATGTTAGTTTTGTTTCATTAAGCTCTCCCTATCAAATAGTCATTCAGTGCCCAGGTGAAGAGTTGCTCCCACGCTACTCTAAGTGATCGGTCTCTCAAGACCGGCAAGTATGGGCGGAGGTGGGGCATGTAATTTTCTATGGCCAGGAGGAAGGCCGTGTAGTATACACGTACCCTTTTCTTTTTTAAGTATGTTGGCCTTTTTATTTCGTATACAAATTGGTGTGACAATTCTTCTGGGTAACTATCGTCTGGCAGCACCATCTACGCCTGCACACTGAATTTGTTAGATAACTTTTCTTAACAATACAATATTACGCAGCTCCTGTATGTGCGAGAGAAAAAGAGAACATTCACGTGTTTACATGTGTATTGGTGCAAGCGAAGTCCTTAGTTTTTATTACAATTGTATTTAGTAGTCAATGGGGGGGGGTTTGCTCAGATGGTGGGAGCAGTTTTACTCTTTGAACGTGTGACCATGGGGTGGGCAGTGTGGGGATCACCCCCTTCTTCGTCCGTTATTCTCTCCGAGGGGACAATTGGGTCGTTGTCTGTGGTTGTGTTTTCTTCCGCTGCCGGGGATGTTGTTGGCGTTTTTCCAATGGACCTGTCGTTGGCGCTGGGGCGGGTCTGCAGTTTGTAGATTTTTACATCATGCAGGTGGTTCCACGCACGCTTATCCTTTAGTTTTACTGCTCTTGTTGATACGTCCTCTACTAAATGGGGGCCAGTGAACCTCTGCTGGTTCCACCTTCTATTAAAATTTCGAAGTAGTACGTGGTCACCTTTGGCAAGTTGGCACAAGTTCTCCTTTCCCAATTCTGTATTTTCTTCTATTTCTTGGTTGCTGGTGGACCCGCCCCGTGTGCGCTCGAGCTGTTGAGACACAAACACAACGCTAGTAATCAAAGAAGACACATATTGATACATTTCATCACCTAACACATTCGCAGAACTTTCTTGGTCGGTGAATGCCCTTGACGTTGGTGTTAGGGGAAGGCGCATTTGGCGTCCAGTAACCACCTCGTGTGGGGTGAGGTGGTGGTCGGACCCTGGCCTGTTTCTAAGTTCGAACAGTGCTAACGGAAGGCAATACAACCAACTTTTCTTTGTTGTTTGCTGTATTTTAGCAATTGCCTCCTTCAATAGGCCATTCAGGCGTTCACATACACCATTGGCCTGTGGGTGGTACGCACATGCAAATTTGTGTTTAATGTTCAGTAGGGATGTGATATGCTGGAACATTTCATTTGCGAAATGGGGTCCGTTGTCTGATCTTAACACCTCGCACACTCCCCACCTGGGGAATACCTCCCTTACTATAAATTTGGCTGCTCTAAACGCATCAGGGTGTGAACAGGGCCCTGCTTCGATCCACCTAGAAAATGGGCATACTACTACTATCATGTATCTATTGCCTTGACAAATGTTGATCATATCAACATAGTCAATGTGGAGGTGCCGAAAAGGTCCTTCTGGTCGGGGTATGGTACCTCTTATCACCTTTAAAGTATTACCGGCCGTGAACTGTTGACATGTAAGGCAATTGCTGATAAAATTTGACACATGGGATGTTAACTCGGGACAGAACCAATCTTCTCTAATTCGTGCTGCTATTATTTCTTTGCCTGTATGGGCAGGGTGATGTAATTGGTTCAAGGCGGTATTTAACAATGCCAATGGTATTACAACTTTCCCAGTGCCACCCTGGCGCCATAGTGCGTCGGTTGGTGACATTGTGCATCCTCTTTTCACCCATACTTCTTTTTCGGCCATTGGTGCAGCCGCTTGTAACTCCATAATCTGGGTGGCTGGGAGATGGGTGTACCCTTCTTTTATTAACATCTCCCTCGCTATTCCCCTCCCTCTCCCTCTCTGTGAGTCTGTGGGGTTCCATATCTCACCAAAATATGCAGCATATTTTGCATGTGCGTCTGCTGCTGCATTTCCTTTTGATATATAGTCTTCTCCATTGGTGTGTGCTGTGCATTTTACTAGGGCTAGTTCTTGGGGATCGTTTATTACTTCAATTAGTTCAGCCAACAAGAGGGCATGTTGTACTGGAGTGCCGTCAGCTCTCCTAAACCCTCTTCTTCTCCACTTTGATAGCCCTGAGTGGACAGTGGATGTAACATATGCACTGTCGGAATATATAGTAACTTTTTTATCAAAACTTTCCTTTAGTGCCAATATGAGTGCAACCAGTTCCGCCGCTTGAGCAGAGTAATGCTGTGGTAATTGTACACACTTAATAGCCACACACACTGGCGCTTCCATCATTTGTACTACTGCTGCCCCAGTCCTCCTTATCCCGTCTCCTTGATCAATAGTTGATGACCCATCAATAAACAAAAGCTCACCTCCCTCTAGTGCGTTTTCTTCAACTTTCCTAGTACATGAGTACATCTCAGTTACTTGGGTGCAGTCGTGGGCGTAATCTCCCTCTTCAATTACTTCTGCTAGGAACCTTGCAGGGTTAACCGTGCTACATCTAACAATTGCCAGTTCAGGTTTGGACAAAATAATCTCATAACCTGTTGCCCTCTGTGTCGTCAGTGTGGACTTAGGTTTATTCAATATCGCAAATAGTGCATGTTCTACAAATAGTGTAGTTGGACACCCCATAGTTATTGATGATGCTTTTTCTACTGCAAATGCAGCTGCAGCAAGACCTTGTTCGCAAGAGAATTGTCCTAACATTATTGGATCTAAGTGACCGCTGTAAAATGCTACTGGTTTATAGCCCATGCTAGTCTTTTGGGCCAATACTGCTTTCATTACTGCTGAGTCGCAATGTGAAAATATAAAAAATCGTCGCTCATAGTCTGGGGATGCTAGTACTGGAGCAGTTGATATTGCTTCTTTTAATTCATCAAATGCCTCCTTCATTTCCATAGTCCATCCCAACTTTTTCTCCCCTTTATTTGCTTCCTTCAAACCCTCAAGCAGGGGTCCTATGTAAGAGCTGTAATCAAATACCCATGCTCTACAGTAGTTGCACAGTCCCAGAAATTGCTGTAGTTCTCTTACAGTCTGTGGCACGGGAGTGCCTGATATTGCCTGTGCTCTTTGTGGTGCAATCCTTCTTCCATATTGTGATATCAGTTGGCCAATGTAAAGTACCTGTTCCTGACAGTATTGTATCTTTTCCATGTCTACCTTGTACCCCTTTTCAGCCAATATCGTCAACATTTTTAATGAGTCCTCTCTACATTTATCTTCATTTGTACTGCAAATTATTATGTCATCCACATACTGTAACACTGTGCTTTCCAACTCAACGTTACCCAAATCCATCTGTATTACCCTATTGAAAATTGAAGGTGATTCACAATATCCCTGTGGTAATCTGGTATGTTTCCACTTCCTATTTCGGTAAGTGAAGCTTGTCAAGTCTTGTGAGTCTGGGTGTAATGGTATTGATAAAAAAGCATTTTTAAGGTCAATCACTGTAAACCGTGATGCTTCTGCTGGAATGCCACACAAAATTGTGGCCGGGTTTGCTGTTACTGGATACTCTGCTTCTACTATGTTGTTCAACGGTCTGAGGTCCTGTATGAACCGCCAAGACCCTCCTTTAGCCTTGCGCACCGGGTACACAGCTGTGTTGCATGGGGATTCTGAGGGGACCAATATGCCATTGTTTATAAGGGCTGTTATGGTTTCGTATATGCCCTCATCTGCCTCTCTTGACAATGGGTATTGTTTCACTCTTGGTAGTATGGCACCCTTTTTTAATTTTATCTTTACACCCCCTATGCTTTTAATGCATCCTACATCATAAGGGCTAATAGTCCATAATGATTTTGGCACCTTTGACATATCTTCTTTAAAAAATGGGACTGGTGTGCCAGCGGGTGCCTCAAGTGCCATTGCAATTTTCTGTGCCACTTGTTTGTGAGCCACTGTTAGCCACATTTCTACACTCATCATGAACACCATTTCATTTTCCTCCTTTTCTTCTGAAAACAACTCTTCATCTGACACCTGGGTCAGCCTACATCCTTCTGCTAGTGCTATCACCGCCCTCCATGCTCTCCCTTCTTTATCTTGGGCGTGCACAGCAACATAATCAGCTGTTGCAATAATGCTCTCAATGTCCACTGCAATGACCTTCCCTTCCAGTTCATTAGCTGGTGTTTCTGGTCGGAATAGATAGGCTGCTGGTCTCCTCCATATTTTCCCTCCTATCCCTGGCATCCATGCAAATGCCATGTCTGTTCCGTACTGGAATAGCTCGCCGTCTACCGGCTCCGCCCTGATCGCTATCTGTCCACAGTATGCTTGCAAAATCTGTCGTGCTGCAAGCATGTTAATCCCTGGAGTAGAGCAAATTATGCCATCCTCTGTAAAGGAGATCGTCATATTTAATCTGTTCATTATGTCCCTCCCCAGTATGTTTACTGGTGAGGCACTATAATACAAAAGTGGTACTGACAGATCGTAATCTCCAATAGATAGCGGAACGTTATCAGTAAATGGAACCAACCCTTTAGCCCCAGAAAACCCTTGTGTGTTCATGGCTTCGCCTGACATCTTAAACTTACCTTCCCTTATGCAAGACCGGGTCGCCCCGGTGTCAACAAGGAATGATAATTTTTTGTCACCTATCGTTACCTCTATGCGTGGCTCCTCCGCACTATTAGGTGTTACTGACAGGATGGGACACACCAAGGCCGTCTGTGGGCTGTCCTATTGGGGGTACAATGACTGGCCATTCCCTGTGTAAGGGTTGTGCCCCAACACCGTCACCCCACCCATTTGCGTTCGTTCAGGTTGTGGTGGTGGTTGTATTAACGCTGCACCAGTTACTTGTGGCAGGTATTGTTTTATTTGTTGTTGTGGTAGGGAATAGTGTTGGTCACTCCCTTGTGGTGACATCTGCTGTGGTTGTATGCCCTGCTGTTCTTGTGATGTCCTATGTTGTGCTTGTTCGTTCCATGCTGGTGTTCCTGGCCTGACCCTGCATGTACGTGACATGTGTCCTAATAGTCCGCAGCTCCAACACACGGGTGGTTCCCTGTTTTGCCATGGGAAGTTCCCTGTGTTGTCCTGGTATACTGGTTGCCCTGTCTGGTAATTATTTCTGAGTCCCCCAGCCTGTTGTTGGGTATTATATCCGTATCCTCTTCCCCTCATAAACCCTCCTCTCCCTCTATTATAATTATAATACCCAGCTCCTTGCATTGGGTACCCTCCTCCCATGTTCTGTGCGTGTGATTGCAGAGGCAGCACTTGCTCTATTACCTCTTGTGGAGGCGCTATTTGAGCTGGATTTTGTGCAGCCACTACTTGCGTTGGGCTTTGGGCCATTGGTGTTGGCGCAGTTATTAGTGCCCCTTCCATGGTATATTTAGTAAGTTTTTTCTGTACTAATTTGGCCTCTTCTGTTTTCCTGTCCTCTTCCTTTTGTTTCATTTTTCCTTGCCATGTTCTACAGTGATGTACTATAGTCAGTTGTATTTCCGGCCATGGTTTTGCTTCCATCCCCACTACTTTCTTTAATTGTCTCTGAACTCCTTCTGGGAGCCCTTGTACTAGTATATGATAAAATATGGCTGGTGTTTTGTCCCATTGTTCTCTAGTTTCCATGCGCCACTTCTCTTGAATATCCTGGATATAATCAACAGGATCCTCGTTCTCACCCATCTTACGGGAAGTAATGGCTCCTATGTCTGATGTGTCTGGGTACTGCACTCTTAGTGCCTGCCATAGCGCATGTCTGCAGTTTGCAAATGGTGCCCCATCATGCGATGTGTTTGTTATTGTTACCCCATGGAATCCCGCTCTTTTCCAAATGTCATCCGCTCTATCCCCTAATATTGATATTAACAGGCCCTTAACATCTCCCACTGCTAGTTTCTGTCCTGCGGTGTGTTTTTCCATTTCATATATCCATTTACCCGCACCTCCACTTAATGATGGGAGCCTACATTTTATGTTTTCCTTATCCGTATGTTTCCAAGGTACATATTGTGGTCTAACCCCTCCTCTCTCCAGCAGTGGCATTACATTCTGTCTTGTGTCATCCTTTATGCTCCATGATGTTAACTCTTCACACCCCTCCTCTTCCCCCATTCCTTTTACTACTTCAAATCCTTCCTTACTACCTCTTCTCCTACCTCCCTCTTCTTCCTTTCCCCTTTTTTCATCCTTTCCTGTGTTCAATATTGGCACGTCTGTTTGCCTGTCTTGCCTGCGACTAGGGAGGTCCCTAAGCCGACATGCATAAGGTGTAACTTCGTCCATGAAGGGTGCGAGCTTTATTCTGTGCAGAGAGCGTGCAGTTGTTGAACATGTGGGGTGTGGCGTTAGAGAGCGTGATGGTGATGTGGGTGGCGTGTGTTCGTTAGTTTGTGTTTCTCCCATTCTTTTCACTTCCTCCTTACTTCTCTCCAGCTCCTCCCATCTTCTACTCACCCATGGCGAATCTATGTTTGTTCTAGTGAGGTATAGCTTATCTAAGCTTTCCCTTTCACTCTTCCTTCCATCCTCACTACAAAAATCATTCATAAATTGCGCCCCCCACTCTGCCTTTTTTCCTTTTATTGTTACAGTTTTTAAGTCTATTAGGTCTCCCTCTTCCTTTCCGTTGTTACCACCTGTTCCCCTTAGTGCTGACGTTGTTGCTACCTCTCTATTTTTATATACTTCTCCCCATCTTTCACTCTCCCTCTTACTCTCCTCTCTCTCCCCTTCACTCCTCTCCTCCATCTCCCTACTATTTTCCTCTCTTTTCCTTTTTAATTCCTCCATTACTTCGTTGCTCATCTCTTCCAATATCCTTTCATCCTCTCTCCTCCTTTCCCATTTCACCCTTTCTCTTTCTACTATACTCTCTATTACCTTCCCCTCTTCATATTTTTTAGCTGTCTCTGATATTATCCTCCTCCTCCATATTTCCATTTCCTTTTCATTTTCTTCTTCTTCCTTCTTCTTCTCCCTCATCACTACTCTTGATACCCTTTCTGCTGCTGCTTTTACCCTTACAGCTTCCCTCTTTCTCTCCTCACTTTGCTCCCTTAATTTTTCCAATTCGTCCTTATCTTCTTTCCTTTTCCTCACTCTCTCTCTTTCCTCCCCCTCAAGTTGTTTTATCAGTTCATTCTGCTCATCCCTTAGTTTAGCTAATCTTTCCTCCAAAATCTCTTCCTTCTGCCGTAGCAGCTCCTCTCCCCTCATTTCACTCTCTCTTTCACTATCCTCGTTTGTTCTCTTTACCGCCTCCCTTTCCTCTCCAGTTAGTGATCCTCGTAATTTCAACAATATCTGTGCAGCTACCCACTCATCGTTTCCTATCTCTACAGTCTGCTCTTCTCTCCTCCCGTCCCCCATTGGTATCTTTCCATGAGCCACATATGGTGGAGGGCTGTATGCCGGGTTTGAGTATCCTTCAGCCGCCCTTAACTGTCCTTTTATTTCTCCTAATTCTCTTAAAGGGTACAACCCTCCCCCCTCTGTTTTCACTCCCGGTGTTAAGGGTATCTCATTGCTCGGTTCCTGTTTTATGTCAGCTAATTTATCAACCTTTCCTCCACCCAGTTTTTCATTCCCCATATTCTTTGTTCCTTCACTCTCCTTTTCCCCATCCGTTCCTTCTTTCTTAATCTCCTTTTCTTCCGGTGTTTCCCCCATAGTGAACATTCCATTTGGTCCTGGTCTAGACCCCTGGAACATCCTCCATAAGTTAAACACCTCCACATGGTTTGCCAACTTCTTCCCCTTGTATGTATTGTGCAGATGGTTTAATAGTGAATGTTGGGCATATGGGTCAAAGCTACCATTAGGCGGCCATGGTGTCAACATTTTGTTGTCCGTCCCCTGGGTCCACTCTATGCTGTACTTAATTAACTTCTCCCTATGTGGTGGCAGTGTGGTGCATATATGTTGTAGTGGGGTAGTGAGGGTATTCCCCCACCCTCCCAACCCTCTCCCGTATGACATACTAGCGCACCCTTTCTTACCCTTCCCCTTGCTACCAGTTTGCAACATACAACCTTTTATTGCTTACCTTGCCCCGCAAGTGTGGGGACTTACGACAATCCTTTGACAATTTATGCAATGATAATAATCACAAAAAAAAAAATTATAAAACAAATATATTCATGATGTTATATTATATTCCTTCCCCTACGGCCCCCTGCGGCCGAAGCGCACGCAGCCCCCTGCAGCTGCGTACCCCTTACGACGATCTTACACAGTCGTCCTTTTTCCCCGTTCTCCTCCCACCTTTACACTTGCCGTGGCCGGCGTTCTCCGTGCGCAGCCACGCCCCCTTCCCCTTCTCCTCTTTGATCCACTCGTTTATCGTTTATCTCCGTGTCCGCTCCTTTATCATGTTTCTCTTCCCCACCAATGTCAAACCCAAAGCTTCTTGTGTTCACGATATCTTACTAAATCCCTACTGGTGACGTCACCTATTTCTTCGAACTACTGGTATATTCGTGTTATGTTCTTTAAATTCAAAATACACTTGCAATCTACCCCGCTAACCCTACAGCTGTCTTCCTGTCTCTCCTGGAACAAGGTAATCTCATCAATACTATAACCGGACTGCGCACGCTGCGTCGCCTCGCGTGTGATACGCCCCTCAACAGGAGGGCTTAACCAGCCAATTATCTTCCGTTTTGGGCAACTACGTAACTAGCCACCGCCCACAGGGAAACGTCATCTACCTATCGAGTTTCTTGCTCGAACAATAGGGAACCTCATCTACCTATCGAGTTTCTTGCTCGAACAATAGGGAACCTCATCTACTCATTGAATGATAAATGTCAAATCGTAGGAAACCACACACACCCACCCTCACACGTAGTCGCGATTTAGGCCAATCAGTGTCTTTCGAGCGGCTGCACGTGATGTTTTCGTGCCCCGCCCCCCTCTTTCGCGTAACGTTAGCTTTTTGTTGCGAGCGTCTGCACGTGTTGTTCTCGTGCCCTGCCCCCCTCTTTCGCGTAACGTTAGCCGCCTTCTCTCGCACTCAATTCACTACCATTCATTCCATTATCATCACTCAATTAAACCTTCACCCCACCTTTTTACAATACCTCCCTCCTCCCTTATTTACTTCCCCCCCTCCCTCACAATTTCGCATTGCTTGTTGTGCGTGTCATGCTCACCAAGTTCCCTCGATGCAGGGCCGCTCGACTGCGTGCACCCCTCCAAGCGGCTCGCCACCTCCCCTCGTCTGGACCACGTCTGGACACTCGCCGACCGCGGGCGGGATACTTCTCAACCGGCTCCCGAGGGCCAATATCCGGATTGCGCTGTCCGGTCCTCTCGCAGCTCCGCGATGGTCCTGTAGTCCTCAGAAGGGGGCAACGGCAGAGGGGGCCGCGCCGCCGGGCCTCCCCGCAACGGGAGTGCCTGGAAAAATAAAAAATAAAAGTCGATCTTAAACAGATCTCAGCAGTGCCTCCAACTTGTCGGGGGGGATTCTGCCGGGGTCGGCCGGGCCGTCCGCAGACCTCCGGGCAGGGAGGCCCCAACTCCTCCCGTGTATATCTCGGATCGAGACAGAGTATGAGGCACACACAAGGAGCAAGGCAACTTCTGTCGTTTATTATGCAAACGGCAGGGATGGGTCAAGGAGCGCACGCGTTCGTCCTGACACACACACAATAGTGGGGCTCGCAGGCCCTTTTTACTACATTATGACGCGCTACTTGCGTCATTCCAAAAAGTTACCAAAAGAACCTATCGCCACTCTTGATTGGTTGCTCGAGTGGTGGGGTTAGTATAGTACGCCTATAGAGAATGATATTAGTGGTTAAGGTGTAGTCAGGTGGTATATCTGGGTTGTCCCTACAATTAGATACATAAGAATTGTTACATGAAGACCCCTGAGGATTGGCTAACGTTACTGACGTCTGAGATAAGAACCTCATGTTCTGATTGGTGCATCCGTGAGCTCCCCAGCCTGGGACCACCGTTGTTCCCAGCACACGGTGCACCTGTGGTTGCAACAGTGTTTCAGTATGGGTACGTGCAGGCAATGTGAGGATTTATTCATAGGTGGGAGACTGACCGTTCCCACTGTAGCAGGTGTCCATTGAGCCTTTCAAGTGTGTCGGCCTGCGTCTCGTAGCGAGGTACCCAGACGCCTTTTCTCTCCTGGGTTTTGGCATCTCGTCAGGTTCGGCTTGGTCACGTGGGGAGGGACCGTGTTTGAGGCATAATTCTGCACAATTAATATTGTTTTTCCACTGTATGTCTGGTTTAATTTGCAGATATGATTTTAACATTGGTACGTGGAGTGCGAGGTTGCAACATCGTGCCTTTGAAGATTTGTTTCTTGACTGTGGGTTTGCAACAGTACGACCTTGGCTGGTTGCTCCACTGGGTTCTTTCTGCAGGCTCAGCAACCTGACTTTTGCTTTGTTAATGTCCACGGGAACTCTTGCTTGAGGCCTACTTGGGCCTGGTGCACGAGTAATCCATTTAGTGCATGGATGCTTTAGGTTATAGTGGCATACAGTTTCATGGCCAGTATCGTGTTTCCATTATATCTCTCATGATGGTAACGGGTTTCAAGAGAAGCGTGAGCAAGCGTTATAAATGAGCTCATGGTGCGTCTTGCGTTTCTGCATTCTGAAAGCCTATGTAAAAATAATAAAGATGCACGTCCGTGGATAAGCCTGTCGCCTACGTCAGAGCACTGAGTATGTTCTTCGTGTAGATTGGTGTGGAAATGTTCAGCGTGTATAATAGTTCAGCGGTGCTTCCCGTTATCTAGGTCGTCATGGCATCTCTAACGATGTGTAGATTTCAGTCTAGTTGGTCCGTGCCGCAGGTGTCGGCATGGCCAGTGCGGGCTGTTGGGCAGGCAGATGGACACATCCGTATGTTTCTGTACCAGGGTATTTGGTCATCTGGTAAATGGGCAAACTCTTCTCGTGGCGGGTGTCTGGGCCGCGACCCTCTAGGCCAAGCGCGAGAGGTGAAGGACGGGAGTCTGGTTTTCCATTCTCCCACTTCAGATTGGTGGAGGGTCATGTGACTTCTTAGCTACATCCAATGAGGGAATGGCACTGAGAGTGAAGTGGAAATGCTAGAAGGGCTGTTACGATATGTCTGCGGACATGGCAGTAGTTTGCGGACATCGGGTGTTACATCCGGGGATTTTTGGATTCAGAGGTGATGCAAATGAGAATGAGCACTGAAAGGGATTGGTCAGGAAAGTTTAGTGAGTGTGTTGTGCCAGGAGAGAGTTTCTAAGATACTCTTTTTGCTGAGAGAAGAACAGATAGCTATGGATGTGTGTTTCAGAAAACAGATTGTTTGGATTTTGGGAGACTCGTGGATACATTGGTTGAAGGTGCATGCAGAAACCTGTGGAGTAGCTGTAGATCTTGGATTCCCAAATGTGGGAGTACACTGGCATGGAGTACGTGGAATTAAGTGGTTGGACTTGTTACCTCTCTGTGCTAGTTTGGAGACAGAGCAACATCCAGATATAATTATAATTCATTGTGGAGGGAACAGTTTAGGACATGTGTCTGGAATTACTTTGCAATTTGCAATGAAAGAAGGACTTGGGAAGGTCATGGACATGTTTCCAAATTCTCAAGTAATTTTTTTACGGATTGCGCAGAGACAAATGTGGCTTTGTTCTTCTTCATTTGGTCCACAAATGGAGAAAGCAAGGTGCAATGTCAATAAGGCTGTTTGTGCCTTTCTAAGAGATTTTGGCATGTCCTCTTTTCACAATGAAAATATTATGTTTCGTAGTACATACATTTTTCGCAGAGATGCAAATGCATTGCGACCTTTTTTAGAATAACAGCATCCATTTTGAAGTAGGTGTGGAGTATTTATAATTTTTGAAACACAAACACCTCCCAAAGGCTCTTTTCAGAGCCACCACTTCCTCCCAGAGAAAATTGCAATGGTTATGATAGGGTAAATTTTAGATGTCCGCGGACTGTCCGCGGATTTCTAAAAAATACAAAGGGCCCTGCTTCATTTATTTTCACTTCTATTTTTTAACTGTGAAAGGCAGCTCTGAAACGAGCCTTATTTTTTTTTGATGTTTGTTATTTTATATATATTTTTTTTTATACATGACACACTAGGAGAGGAGGGGAAAGGAGGGTAAAGGGGGGGGACACCAACCACAGGGATAAGAAAGGACCGGCTGAGAGAGGAAGATGTAGAGTGAGTTTTATTTGGGTAGTGAGAAGGTCTTCTCGTGCTCTGAGACGATAGTCTCAAAAGCACTACGGAATTGCTCCCCCCTGCAGAGTACTGTGTTGCAGTACATACACACAACTGTGACCCTCGAAAGGTAAGGGTCATCAGCATTATGTATGGCCTGTGAGGCAGCATGAGGAAGACGCTGTCCCACAGAGGTGTTCCTTGTGGTGACAGGATCAGAAACGGAGGATGAAGTAGAGGAAATCAACCTACTACGCTCCTCGCAAGGTACAACCTTGCGAATGGCCCCAGAGTGAAATGACCTTAGGTGTTGCTTCATGGAAGTGGTCCCAAAGCTGTACGCACCATGCCTCCCTCGACTGAGTACCACTCATTGCAGGTGGCTCGGTTTGCACGAGCCTTAGGACCATCCCCATGAATGGTAAATAACCGCCACACCCAAGACTCAAGCCGAGTGCGGGTAGTAGGGATTTCCACTACCTCATTCTCATCATCCTCTTCTTCCTCCTCTGCATCATCACTCCTGTTCCCCTCGTCAGGCCCTTGGGGAGGTGATGGTGGTGGATGGGGTGGGGGTGGTGCTGAAGCAGGTGCAGCAACAGGTGGCAGTAGTGCAGCCATGGATGCCATCTCGATGATGGTGTAATCTGCAAGTTGCAGGAAAAATAGCTGTGCTCTGAAGAATAGCCAGAAACACAATGAAAATAAGCTCTAGGGCGTGGTCTTTTATAGGGGTGCTTGTACGCGGTTCGCAGACATGCGCGCTGTCCATGGACAGATCGAACACAACAAAGGTTCAAAAACTTTCAAAAAGTATTTAGAAACTCAGGATTAGTATGTGGGACTTGTGTTATGGTGAGTTTTTATTGAGAAATATTGTTGATTACTTGAAAATGTACTTTTTGTTCGGGGACACGAACAGTGTCCGCATTCAGAACACGCGATCAGCATGGGCCCAGTCACATAATCGCTTCGCGAACATGTTTGCGAAAGAAGCGGCTGTCCACAGGACACCAAATGCACGGACATTGCTTTGCGCTTGCGCGTTGATGTTCTACGGACACTGTTCGGGTCCTAAAGTAATTAAAAGTGCGTCACACGTCAAACGAAAAGTTACGGACAACCGTTTGTTCTTAGAACAGTTTAACTTCCTTGCAAACAATACGGACAGACATAGTGTCCTCAGGACACCTCCATTTTCGTTTATTTACGAACATTTCAGGACACCACTTGTGTTGTTAGAACAGTTTCAACTTGCTAGCGAACAATACGGACAGGTATAGTGTTCTTCAGGACACCCCCATTTTGTTTATTTACGAACATTTCAGGACATCGCGTGTGTTCTAGAACAGTTTCAACTTGCTAGTGAACAGTACGGACAGGTATAGTGTTCGTCAGGACACCTCCATTTTCGTTTATTTACAAACATTTCAGAACACCGTGTGTGTTCTTAGAACAGTTTCAACTTGCTAGGGAACACTACGGACAAGTATTGTGTTCTTCAGGACACTTCCATTTTCGTTTCTTTACGAACATTTCAGGACACCGCTTGTGTTCTAGAACAGTTTCTACTTGCTAGCGAACAGTACGGACAGGTATAATCTTCTTCAGGACACCTCCATTTTCGTTTATTTACGAACATTTCAGGACACCACTTGTGTTCTTAGAACAGTTTCAACTTGCTAGCAAACAATAAGGACAGGTATAGTGTTCTTCAGGACACCCCCATTTTCATTTATTTACGAACATTTCAGGACAACGCGTGTGTTCTAGAACAGTTTCAACTTGCTAGCAAACAGTACGGACAGGTATAGTGTTCTTCAGGACACCTCCATTTTCGTTTATTTATGAATATTTCAGAACACCGCGTTTGTTCTTAGAACAGTTTCAACTTGCTAGCGAACACTACGGGCAGGTATAGTGTTCTTCAGGACACTTCCATTTTCGTTTCTTTACAAACATTTCAGGACACCACGTGTGTTCTCGAACAGTTTCAACTTGCTAGCGAACAGTATGGACACGTATAGTGTTCTTCAGGAAACCTCCATTTTCATTTATTTACGAACATTTCAGAACAACCGCGCTGTCACCTAAATTGTTTTTTTTTTTTTAAACTGAAACTAATTACAACACAATGGCCCACATTACGACCCTGGCGGAAAGTAACTGACCTGACCGCCATAGCGTAAATAGCGTTTCCGCCATTGCACGACGGAGTAAAGTGCGGCTAATTCTGACCCATCGGGCACGAGCACTACGCCATGGCGGAAGTGCAAAGTCCGCGATGGCGGAAATGTCCCCAAAACGCCCCTCACCGCCGTCGTACGGCGCCCTAGGTGCAATTCCGCCACCCATCATAGCGGTCACCGTAATGAGCGGCAATCGCAAAATACGGTGACCGTAAATATACGGAAACGGAAGTAAAAACATTGTCCCGGAACGGGAAACAGCACGCCGTACACCTATAAAATCAGAATCCCAACACAACCATAAAAAATCCTACCCTGAGACACATCCCAACCCGAAATCCACCCTAGTGAAAACAACAAAAATGGGAAAAGTAGCGAAAAAAGCGTGCGACCGCAAGCGGCAGGTCCACTTCTCCCATGAGGAACTCACCGTGCTCACAGAGACCCTCCAGGAGAATGCTGCCGTCGTCGTTTCAGGACACCACGTGTGTTCTCGAACAGTTTCAACTTGCTAGCGAACAGTATGGACACGTATAGTGTTCTTCAGGAAACCTCCATTTTCATTTATTTACGAACATTTCAGAACAACCGCGCTGTCACCTAAATTGTTTTTTTTTTTTTAAACTGAAACTAATTACAACACAATGGCCCTCATTACGACCCTGGCGGAAAGTAACTGACCTGACCGCCATAGCGTAAATAGCGTTTCCGCCATTGCACGACGGAGTAAAGTGCGGCTAATTCTGACCCATCGGGCACGAGCACTACGCCATGGCGGAAGTGCAAAGTCCGCGATGGCGGAAATGTCCCCAAAACGCCCCTCACCGCCGTCGTACGGCGCCCTAGGTGCAATTCCGCCACCCATCATAGCGGTCACCGTAATGAGCGGCAATCGCAAAATACGGTGACCGTAAATATACGGAAATGGAAGTAAAAATATGGTCCCGGAACGGGAAACAGCACGCCGTACACCTATAAAATCAGAATCCCAACACAACCATAAAAAATCCTACCCTGAGACACATCCCAACCCGAAATCCACCCTAGTGAAAACAACAAAAATGGGAAAAGTAGCGAAAAAAGTGTGCGACCGCAAGCGGCAGGTCCACTTCTCCCATGAGGAACTCACCGTGCTCACAGAGACCCTCCAGGAGAATGCTGCCGTCGTCTTCTCGACGCAAATGACCAGGACGGCACTTGCGAACAAGAAGGCCATATGGGCCCTGGTGGCACAGCGGGTAAGTGCGGTGGGGACCGCACCCCGCAACCCACAGCAATGCAGAAAGCGATGGGACGACTTGCGGATACGCGTACGGAGCATACTATCCGCCAACCGTAACATTGCCACAGCTACCGGGGGAGGATCGGAATCACCCATCAAGTTGACCCCCTGGGAAGAAATCTGTGCCTCCACCATTGGAATGGAGAGTATAGAGGGAGTCGGAGGGATGGAGAAAGGAGTGCAGACATCCGAAGAATCAGGTAGGTGGGCCAAATAAAACAATGCTAAATCCACAATGTCCAATCATGTGAAGTACCATGTGTCCACATAGTGCAACAGAAACACATGGCCAGGAGAACGTCCACATACATTGGCCTGATAGCGCACTTTAAAAGTCACAATAAATACATAAATAATTAAAAATCCTAAAAACACCCTCTACACGTGCAGCATGCACACCCTAACTGCAGGCTGCAAAACAACTGCATCCTCAATCCACACAAAAATGAAACCACCTCCAAGGCCCTGACCCAAATCACCCTCAGGTACCACCCCAATGCATGTGATACATTGCCATTCCAATTTCCACAGACCCATTAATAACTGCCGCCCTCCTTTACTCCACCACAGGGTCCGATTCAAACGACGAACTCCAGGACACCCCTACCAGCACACCTGCAAAGAGGGCCAAGACCAACGGCCAAAGACCCTCCACCTCAGCTGCACGGATCAAGACACGGCAGCAGCACAAATCAAGTGGCAGCACACAGGAGGGGACTTCAACAGGCACCCCAGCAGCCAGCATGCCCACAACAGCAGCACCACAGGTCCCCCCAATGGATGCCACAGAAGGCACTGCTTCTGGTGGCAGCAGCACCATAGGTGACACTGCATTAATGGCAGCATGCTCCGACACAGAAAACGGTGCTGTCGATGTAGGATCCATCCATGACCTGTCTCAATCCCCCTGTTTGTTTCATCCCGTACACCATGAGGATACCACGCAGGTGCACCCACAAGACGACGACTGGCCATCCCCCACAAGCCCTGTGGCAAGGCAACATGAGGTGATCAGCCCCTCTGTGACACCACCGCAAATGGGCATGGCCCAGCAGAGGCAACAGTCCCTCGACCAGGTGATCGTGCAACAGCAGAAACTGGCCACGCTCCTCAAGGAGCATGCTGATGAATGTGGGGGTACTAAGGCAGCCATAGAAACATCTACTGAGACACTTAGGGCAGAAATGGAGAGAAGTACAGAGACACTAAGGGCACAAATGGAGAGAAGCACCGAGAGCCTGAGGGTACAAATGGAGAGAAGCACCGAGAGCCTGAGGGTACAAATGGAGAGAAGCACCGAGAGCCTGAGGGGGGAACTGCATGCGACGTCCAAAGACGTATGTGCTGAATTTGCCGCTGTGCGCCGTGTGCTCACTGAGCTCTCACAAACCCTTAGGGACATGCATGGACGTGAGCAGGCAGAGACATCATCCGTTGCAAGTTCCGTCCAGGGCAGCCCCCAACGTAGATCTGGGAGGAACCTGCGCTCCACAGGCAGGGGTGCTCCTGATACCCGGAGAGGGGGCTTGCAATAGCGTCTGCCCACTGACAATGAGCATCTTTGGACACTGGTGTTCGGGGGGGAGGTAGGAGGGTGGTGGGGGTGTGTTGGGCTTACTTGGGTGGCGGGTCGATGGGGTGTGTAACATAATTTCACATATGCTATAAACATTTCACATTCATCCAATGAGATGTGTGGACATTGATCTTTGTGTACGAGGCCTTTATAGGCGTACAGTCCATATTGTGCATGTTCCAGACACACACAGTGCCACAAGTCCTGTGTCCATGTATCAGCCACCAGGCGTGAGTGCTAGAAGCATGAATCTATGATAATCTGACGAATTTCACGGCCCTCCTGTGCCTCGCGGACTCCTTGAGGTGCTGCCACATCCCCACCCTCATCATGACCATCTTCAGGTGCTTGCAGTTCTGCGTCAGGGGGCATGGGCACATTTCTACGTTAGCACGTGTTGTGTAGCATGACACATGCCATGACCATCTTTGCAACCTTCTGATGGCGGTACAGGAGTGCCCCGCCAGACCTGCTGAGGCAGCGGAAACGACCCTTCAGTAGGCCGAATGCCTGTTCTATGACTACACGGGTACGTGAGTGGGCATGGTTGTAGTCCTCCTCATGCTGGTTCTGTGGGTTCCGGAGTGGTGTAAGGAGCCATCTCTTCAGTGGATACCCGGCATCACCTGTATGTGGACAATAAAGGATGTTTGTGAATGACATTGCTACGTACGCACCCCCCCCCTTCCTGCCAGGTCATTGCCGCATCACATACCCCACATTATCATGCATGAAATGAGACTCACCGAGTAGCCAGGATCTGTTCCCTGCGTGTCGCTCCATGTAGCGTGGTATTGTAGAGTTCCTCAAGACCATAGAATCATGGGTTGATCCAGGAAATCGGGCACAACAATGTGTAATGATCCTGTTGGAGTCACACACCATTTGTACATTAAGAGAATGATATTGTTTTCGGTTGCGGTACTAGCCTCCATGGCATGTGGGACAACCAATTCCACATGGGTGCAGTCGATGGCACCAATGCAACCCGGTATGCCGGCAAGTGCATGGAATCCCACTTTTGTGTTCGTAATTTCCTGCTCCGAGCGTGGTAGAGAGATGTAGTCGTCTTCAGGAGGGCATCGAGCACTTGCAATAGTGTCCGTGACAACAGTGGCTGTGAAATGCCATGCAACTGTCCGACTGTGTGCTGGTAGGTGCCTGTGGCCAGGAAGTGGAGTACAGACACCACCTTCAGTAGGGGTGGGATGGCGGTTGGGCTATCTATCATGCTGACAAGGTCAGCGTGTGTCATGTCCACAATGGCGGTTATGGTGTCCCGGTCCAAACGGTAGAGGGTGTGGATCTGCTCATCAGTGAGGTTGAACGGATGAGCTCGGAGGCGTGGGATTGCGGGCTGCCTGCGTGGTGGTAGTGGCTGTGCTGGTGGGCCTTGCTGGCCCTGCCTTGCCCTCCTCCTCCTCCTGCGTCTCCTCTGTGCGGCCGGTTGTTGTAGTAGTTGGTGTTCGTCTTCTTCTTGAAGTTGGAGTACTTGCAGTGCTATCAGGTCCCCCAGGGCCAACATCGCTAGTCCTGCCGGTAGCATTTTGGAGTGGGTGTGGTTGTGGGAGGGGGTTGGGTGTGCAATTTATGTGTTTTCAGGCAGTATAGCCTCCACCTGTGGTGATTCATTCCACCTGTGCAAGCTGCAATCCCCTTTGGGCGAGCACGTCCCGCACACAACGCTGCAATTTGATGCATGGCATCTTGCTATTACAATCATGTATTTATTCCCGATGGCAGTGAAATATTGCTTCATATGTTCATTCTGCTATGGTCCCATTGTTTCACATACTATCTTTACAGTCGCGAACAAACTTGTGAAGGGTCAGTGGAATGTAGTGCTCGATTAACGGTGGACCCTCATGCAGCACTGTACCGAGGTTCACCGACGGGCGGGGCGTCCCATTTCTGAGTGAAGCCAGTTGCCATTTTCACACACTGCCGCACTACATGGATGAATTTGTGATTTCGAGCGGTCACAGATGCCTTTTCGACGTGATGTTGCAAATGAGGAATTCGAAGGACAGCGCTTTCGGTTTTCAGCTAGCGGCGAGGAGACGCCCACAGGTCTGACTGCAGATATAAAGTTCTATTGTTTAATGTCCTTCGGACAGGGGCCATGGCGAGAATGCAATGATTGATATGAATATGGGATGCGCAATAGCGTAGTGGACGATCAGGCCGGACGTTCCCAAATACATGTTACTTCACAACACTGGAATTCCGGGCTGGAGCACAGTGGATTTTGCAGACTGCATTACGCACAGACTCAATGGAAATTTCACATGTTATGTGAGTAAATAATCAGGCGTTTTCATACCGGGATGAGGGGATGATGTATGGATGCATGGACAGATGATTTAATAGAGAGTTTGCCATGTACATGGCTTTTTGGAATCTATCCACTTCCCCTGCGCTATGTGATGCAGGGCTGCCATAGTGGGACCATCGTCTATCTGCCCTTGTTGAACCCTCTCTGTCTTGACGCGCCTTCAAACACTTGTGTCTATGCACGTTACTAATCCCATCTAATGGATTCTGTTTTAACAGACGCATGCACACAAACACTCGTTTGTAATAGTGTTTTCACCTCGATTTATATAGTTATGATTTGCAAGTGATTTTTGGGTGGGAATAATCCTTTTGAGTGGGCTAGCATGCATATGGCTGTGGATTTAGTGTGATCATTGAAGTGAGTAATTCAAATGAAGTTCTGATGCCCATACTATTCTTTTTCATTTCATTTGGGTGACAGGTATCTCCTCCCCTTTTGCCGCTGCCATCTGTATGCCACTCCTGCAGATGGCTTTTACTCCCGACACCTGCTGCTTTGTGTTAATCAGTGGAGCACCATTACGATCTCATGGGACGATCGCCAATGGGCCACATGCCCTTACGCAGTACTAGTGGCTAGGAGCAACATATCGACCTTTCAGCTGGACTAGTGCCTACCTAATGGGACGGCCCTGCGGTTCTAGGCGCTTCCATGTTGACTTTTTGAACGTGAATGTAGCCCCTGTGTACCATGAAGGTACAGGGCGTCACACAAGAAGAAGCTGGTCATTTATTGCGGATGCAGCCCACAATAATGAAATATATTTTGGAGTTCATGACCTAATAGCTGTATGGGCTTGGTGATTTTGTTGTGCATTAAATTTCTATTCTGATATTAACCGTGTACCATTCTTCTTTGCAAGTAATGTAGCATATTCCTATTTGTGGAGCGATGTATTGTGAGAAGATCTGCATTGGGTTCCGGCTTCTGAGTATAGTTGCGTGGTACTGTACTGGGCGCGTTTGCCTATGAAGCCCAGTGAGGTCAGGGATAGGGGCTGCCATTATGACTGTTTTAATGATGTCATGCTCAGAGGCGGGGGATTAGTTTTTGTGTAACAGATGCCGGTCAGCCAGGTGGATTGGTGGAATGATGTGATTATCAGAATGTGGCTGGTCACAGGTGCCTGTGTTTGTGTGCGTTTCTTGGAGGGAGACTGAGGTCATGTCCATTGGAATAGCTTCTGTATTCGTGCCATCTGTGCCCTGCAGCTCCCATTGGCCCCTCTTGAGATGAGCCTGGCTGCTCAGTCACTCTGCCAACTTGTGTGGTACATGCTTATGCTGATGGTTGGTTTGTTTACTGGCAGGAGTACAGGGCTGGTGCAGTCTCACTCAGGATACTGCTTTGAATGTTGCCTTACACTGGTGTCAAGTGATGGGGGGCCTGTGGTTGTTTTGTCTCATATTTCAGTTCATGTTGCTGTACTTGAACCTTCACATGCCTGTGCTGCATCAGTACGGCAATGGTGACATGGCATATATGGATGGCCACTCACAAGGCACTTGGAGCCCCTACATTCATTTGTTCGTTGGCATGCATGGGTGACTTGTACATTTCACTGGTTGCATTGTGTGACTTCATTGCACCTACGAGGAGTTGTGCAATGTGGCCAGGGAGTGGTGTACAGGCACTCAGTAGGGCCATTTACGGTTGGTTCGCGATGCCGTACTTCTCACCATGGCGGAATGGTACTTTCCGCCATGCTTGATGGCGTTAGGTAAATGTCCGCTAGGGTCAGAATTCGCGTACCGTTGCGCCATGGTGGTAATTACGGTTTCGCATGGCGCGCGTGCGCGTACTTGGTGCAGTTAGCGTTGGCGTTCACTACGGTGTTGCTAATGGCATCGTACTTTTCGGTGACGGGTCATAATCACACCGAGCGCTATTCGATGGCGGTATTGCATTTCCGCCATCGTTTTTCGATTTCCGCCAGGGTCGTAATGAGGGCCAATATAAAAATGTTACT
The DNA here is from genome assembly GCF_040938575.1 of Ambystoma mexicanum. Classification (NCBI taxonomy): domain Eukaryota; kingdom Metazoa; phylum Chordata; class Amphibia; order Caudata; family Ambystomatidae; genus Ambystoma; species Ambystoma mexicanum. Next base: position 489,380,614 of record NC_090926.1, on the reverse strand, counting down.
TTATTTAACATATATTAACAATTTATGACAGAGAAGGTGAGGCAGAAACGGAAACAAAAACAGGAGAATTAGGGGTTTCAACACGATTGGTATCAGGTGAAGAAGGGATGGAAGTCTCATCAAAACGTTTTGGGTTATGGAGAGGGTTTGGGGATCATTGACTGGAATAGGGTGAGGGGGACAAGTACAATTGGTCAATAACTCAATTGGTCAATAATAAATCAATGTTTTCTTTTATGCTGTCAAGAGTGTTATCCATAACAGTTTCTTCAGAGGTATTTTCTATATTGGTATGCTCTGTTAAATGTATATAAAATACTAATAATTAAATGGTTTATATTGTAAAGTGTGTACCATTAGTTTCACTATCTTCTGACATATCCTCATGTGGGAAATGCTCCTCTAGCCATTTCAGAGTACTAGACATTTCTGTGAGATAATATTTTTTTTATCTAATACAGAAAGTTACTAAATATATGAGTAAAATGAAGTACGCTTACTATTTCAGGTAAGATATGTTCTGAGTACTCTGTAGGTCTGGTCTTGCTCTGAGTTGTGGAGTGTCTGTGAGGTAATTTTGTTGGAAGCCAATTTATCTTCTTTTGGTGTATTCCATTTTAGAACATATTGTATTTAATGAATGGTTAGTGTGTTACATTTATGGGTTACATTTCTTATGTATTACTACATATAATATGTATGTGTGCTGCTTTTTGAATTTTTCAAATGTTACTATGTTATGATATAACAATTAAACATACCCCCCCCAGAGTTTTTAGGTAGTGGTACTGTTGTCCGAACATGTCCGCAGACCTCAAAAAAGTTTGCGGACATCAAATTCAGTAGAAGGGGTTCAGTATGTTCCATATTACATGTACATAAAGTCAAAGTTATTATTGTTAAGTTGTGAAAAAACTTTGTTAAAGGGACGTTATGGTTAAGTTGCTCTACTAAAATCCCAAGTATAACCGGAAAACCCCTGAAATTCGCCAGTTATGGTAAGCTAAGCAACCATAACTCCCACCACCACCGTGCACTGCTAAGACTAACACCCACGACATCAAAGATGACATCACAAATGTCATTGATGATATCACTGATGACATCACATGTCTGGCTCACTCTTTTTTCTTTTGCTGACATATCTAGGCCACATGGTTTTCTTCAGTAACAGGCATAAACTAAAAATGTTATTTTATTTGTAGACATATCCTTCAAGTAGGATCTTAAAGTAATTCCCTTAGAGTCCAGTCACATCATATGAAACAAATACATAGGGGAAGACACAAGCTTGAAAGACAGCAATCCTTTTTGTGCATAAAGATAATCAATAGAGTTATCAGCACTTTCTGATCGTTCTGTTGTTTTTTATGGCTGTACTTTCCCTGTATATGGTCATATTTGTATACATTGTACTCACACTACTTAGGATCCAATCACATCAAGTGATACATATACATAGGGTAAATGGTAGCTTTGAAACAGAGCAATCATTTATTTGCACGAAAATAATCAGTTAGGTTATGAATTGTTTCTGCTACTACTTGTTTTTTTTTGCTAACTTCACTTTCCCTGTATATACCCATATTGGTATGTGCTCTTGTCTCTGTGTGTTTTGTCTATAGTAATGCAATTATGAAATACATGGGTTTTATTAGCTACTTATTACATATTTGACAGTACACAAAAATCTATTAAGAAAACAATTATCATTTCAGTATTCAACATATTAACATTACGAATATTATACCTTCATCTTGTACGCTGCACACAATGCTATGTTTCTGCATGAGTAGCTTGGTATACTAGATAGAACCCCATAATAGAATGCTATTTATATCAATGCATCGTTCAATGCACTAATTAGGGTATGATATTTATTGCAATGATCCTTGACACTTTTTTCGCAACATTATAATAAGAATCCCTTGTACACATATTTCATGAAAAGTACATACACATGTGATGTCACCAGTGATATCATCAATGACATTTGTGATGTCATCTTTGATGTCGTGGGTGTTAGTCTTAGCAGTGCACGGTGGTGGTGCGAGTTATGGTTGCTTAGCTTACCATAACTGGCAATTTTCAGGGGTTTTTCGGTTTTACTTGGAACCATAACGTCCTTTTAACAAAGTGTTTCACTGAATTTCATAGGTTTTTAGTAGCGCAACTTAACCATAACATCCCTTTAACAAAGTTTTTTCACTGAATACAAATATAGATATGTTATCATCATGATCACATTCTGACCACTTTGTAGCATTACATTTTTTTACCTGTCCCAATTTATGGGTATTGAACCACACATACGCTGAGCGCCACACATTCATTCTGGACACTAGCCCCAGCACTGTGCCAGACATAACATTTTTATTACATTGCCGTCATTTGGTTCCTTTTTCTCCTATTTAGTTAGGAGATTAGAGACATCAACACGAAATACTCTAGTGTTTATAAACATTTAAGTCCGCTCCAAGATGGAAGCCACACTTAGTACAGGGTGAATTAGTCCTTTTTCCCTATCTACACTCACTGAAGTCTTCAGAACTTACACAAGATGGTGATCAGCACATATCTTTGTTACCCTGGTTACCGATGCCACGCGTGCTGCAGTACCACTGGTGGGAGCATGTCCCCCGCTCGCCAGGTAAATTCTTTACCTTCTGCTGATACGTAGCGATCCAACATTATAATATTAAATAGTAGTCACATCCACCCAATCCTAACATCCATACTTCTAACCTAGAAGATGCGGCCCTGTCTAGGATCATCTTTACTGACACCACATTGAAACGCCTTATAGCCCGCATCTAACCGCGTGGAACATTACTGTCTGCCGTACATCATGGGTGAGCCGAACTTTCTGAACTTGTTTTAATAATGACGTCAGGAACAGACATACTATAGGCTGACCAGATTTATATAATTTTCAACAGGGTTCCGGACCCGCTACACGGGCACAAATAATATGGAGCATTTTTACCCTCTTGGTTAAGGGTATACCCTATTCATGCAGATATATACAGATGATATACCCAGCAGTGAGTTAAAATCAGGTCTGCCAAGGACCTCTCATAGTTTTCTACATTTTAACTACCCGGGCACCTATGGGTAAAGCTTCTTTCATATATCTTTGGGATATTATCATTAAACACACTGTCACGTGCACTATGAGTCTGCATCCTCTCGTAGAGTATGACTGAACAAGATAGAAATATTTTGCTATGTTGATGATATTGCTCCTAAATGGTGTCTAACCTCTCTCCTTCCTAATATTTAAGGGACAACTAGGCTCATCCAGTTGTACCTACCTGTAGTTTTGAACTCAATTGGACTTCCAGTGCAATGCATTCCATATATCTATCTATACTCTCATGATACCTGTAAATGTGATTCCCCACATGAAATGATGTCCCCCATCAATCAATGATACTAGTATCTATTTAGTAGTACCTATACTCTGTCTGAATCCAGTCGAGCTATTAGTGGCCAGCAATATGTTTAGCCATTAGCTACCTGCATTTCACTCATTTCACTCATTTTGACTGTGCCGTTATTTCCCGGTTTGAAATTAAGTTCCCAATTGATTGATGACATTGTTATTATATAAAAACTATCAGTTTGATTCTTGCATATTTGATATTTTTGTTGTATGTTGAATGATTTGACTCTGTAGACATGAGTTACAACACACTCATTGTGTCTTTTCTCCATGTATTTTCAACAGTCCAATTAGGCTTTGAAGAAGAGGAATTCCCTCGAAACGCATCAGCTGAATATATTGGACTATTGAACACATCGTGCTTGCATATTCTTGACAATTAAATTGCTGTTTTCGGTGCACAAGTTTTGGCTTAACAATTTTTTCATGAACTTGATTACTGGAACTGCACATTACTAACGATTGAAGGACTTTAGTCCATACGGAATTACTATCTGCCTTAAATGCGGTTGCATATAGTGTGCAGGGGACAGGAGGATTCCAATCTTGGATCCTCTTTTTCCTCTTTTGAGTATAGTGGAGGCTTTGTACCAGAGCTTCATTTCCTCCCCTGCACCTTCAATACATTAAACCAGCAGTGCTGGATTTTGAATATCCGTTGTCTCCAAAAATTAGTTTCCACACGAAGGAAGAGGTGTGAACCCATAACCCCCTCTTTCTCACATATCGACCCTCTGAGGTCCAACATGGGTATTTCCTCTCTTCTATCTCCCTCGCTACATGGGGTGTTCCACAGGGGTCTACCCTGTCTCCCTGGCCCTTTAAAGACCTACCTGGCACCTCTGGCCCACCACATCCATACCTTATGTTCTAACATTCAGTGTTATGTGGATGACACCCAGCTGTCCTTCAGGCTCCCCTCAGCCTCTTCTGCTCCTTCTCTCATATCTGACTGTCCACAATTCAGGAATGGTGTGCCTCCAACGATCTCTGCCTTAATTCTAGTAAGACTGAGATCCTCCTCATCGGGGCACCTGCTCTCGCCTTCCCTCTCTCACTCTGGCTCCCTACTCTGGGCCTTCTACATGTACCTTCCTGTGAGGCTGTGAACCTTGCTGCCATCTTCAACTCCACCCTCTCCATCTCTCCTCACATCTCTGACATCTCTAAGAAGTTACACTACCAGCTGCACCTCCTCAGAGGTATTCTTCCTTTCCTGACTTTCCTCCAGAAGCTGGCTGTCTTCAGAGACTTGGTCCTCTCTAGGGTGGACTACTGCAACAGCCTCTTTCTAAATCTGCCTGCCTCTACTCTTCGCCCTTTACAACTAATCCAGAACAGGACTGTGCACCTCAAGCTCAAGGAATTTATCTTTCCAGCCCTGAAATCTCTTTACTGGCTTCCTGTGGCTGCAAGGATCATGTTGAAGACCCTCTGCATCACCCGCAAGGTTTTCTGGGTCCGGGGAGCACACTACATCCAACTTTCTCTTCCTAAGCATTTTCCTTCTCTAACCCTCTGCTCATCCACCTCCAACTCTCTGAGGGTCAGACGCTTCTCCAGGTAAAAAGTTGGGTTGGATCTCTGTCCTCGACTGGGGCCTCCCTCTGACACAGCCTCCCTGACTCTCTCAAACTTGAGCAGAACCACAAAAGGTTCCGGACGCAACTCAAGACCTTCCTTTTCACTTCCACTGTCTTTCTCCCTGTCCCTTGCTTATGTCCCTCTCTGCTGTGCATACCGATTACCTGGCCACCCACTAAACCTACGGCACCTGGCTCCTGTATGACCAGTTGCCCTTGCACTGCCTCCGGGCCACCCAACCACTTAACACTGTATCTGCAACCGTACAGTGCCCTGACTCTCTGCACTTATAAGCCACCTCCCTGGCAGCACTTATGAGTTCCTTTGCACTTCCTCTCCCCCTGGCAATTCTCCCCATCCCCCCTCCCACATTTGCATGATCTGAATGACACAAGGCCTGGTAAAATTGTAATTTTGTCCTTCTGTCTTCCCTTCCTTGTTTTGTCGCGCCTAGAAACACTTGTGCACAGGCGCATTACTTATCATATCATATCATATTCATTTGGCTACAGATAACCTTGGTCCTTTTCTCTCCAGTTATATTATATGCCCTACACGGAGGCAAAAATTAGTGGGTTTTCACCCCACTCATGCATACTCAAGAATTTACGCTGATTGCCTTTAAGACGCATTGATTACAAAATAAAATAGAAGCTGTGCCCAATCACCAAAAGTATTCTAATTTTGAGAGCTTGATTGCACATGATACTGAATTTCATATTGTGATGAATAGCAGGTTATCTAGATTAAGTACAGGTGACCATATGTAGTCTGATTGTGCCGATCTGTTACTATGATGGGTTCATGAATGGAGAGTAACACAACAAGGAAGTGATGTTTGGGGCTTTTCAAGGTGTTACCACTGGTTATTTTAATGGTTGGCTGGGTGTCAATGAAGCTTTTAAATTCGACAAGTTTGCTTGTCCCTATTTTCTAAACTTGAAAATATCATTGTTTTGTCTGAGCCAAACATCTGGTACATGAGTGGCGCCAGAAAGTATCAGGTGTTCTGTTTAACCCCTGACGTTTTTGGCATAGCTAGGTTCAATATGAGTACCCATGGCCCTGCCCGGCCCCTATATGTAGAGTGTACAATAAAGGGTACATTTGTTGCATGTAAAGATGAGCCATGATAAGTTGGTAAGATGTTTAGTCAATGGCGTTTGCATGGATTTTCTATTGATATCATCCGTAAGTGCCAGAAGACCATCATTTTGGCTTACATTTTTTTACACCGATGTTACATCAAACTTAGCCAAGACGATGGGCCTCATTCCAATACTGGCGGCAGCCGTGCCGGTAAAACTGGCACGGCTGCTGCTGGTATCATTTTTTTTGGGTGCCCACGAATGGGCAATTACCGGGTCATTACGGCCTTGCCGGACTCGGTAATTGCCCATTCACGGGAGCCAGAAAAAATGCTCCCCATAGGGCTCAATAGGAATGGGGAGGTCAGATGCACCATTCATCATTCTTGAATGGTGCTGGTGCATCCAACATGCTCTGCTCACGGGTGTTGGTACGCCTGCCAGATCAGACCTGGCAGGCGGGAAGGCACCCGTGAGCAGAACTCGTAGTTTGCTGGTCCGGTAACAACAGTACCAGTAGTTTACCAGTACTGTTGATGCTGGACCGGCAAACTTATAATGAGGCCCAGTGTCTTCATCAAAATGTCAGCTTTGTTTTAGTTATCATTTTTAAGAAGTGATTGTTATTATTTAGAACTGACACAAACTCCTGAACAAACAGCTAGAAGATCAGAGAAGATATTCTCTCTGTAGCCATTTCATTGGCAGAGATTATGGTTCTGCAAAAATTGTTTGCCGTGTGCATTTTGGGCAGAACAAAAATCTTGCATACATTGCTTTAGGATAAACATGTTTTTCTCCATTTATTTCATCAATGAGATTGATCCTTCTGTATGACACAACCACACTATGGATCACTATGTTTAAGAGTTCACCAGTGGCTACAGCTTTAATTTGTGTCCATTGTATATTATGTACACTGATCAGGCACTAGCCATGGTTTTTAGCACAATACTGGCGAGTGGACATAATATTGGCTGCACCCACTATATATTCTAACATATAAATGGGCCTCACTAGCCATGGCCTTTGACTATGATCAGTTTGTACATCTTTTGGCCATGTCCACTCTATATTGTAAAATAATAAAATGCAATAAGCGATGGCCTTTCGGCCGTGCTCACTGTGAATTATACAACACTAACCAGCCACGAGCTATGGACTTCGTCCGTGCCAACTGTATATTATATTCACTAACCAGCCACTAGCCATGGTCATCAACACAATTCTAGTCAGTGGCCACGGCTTTTGGCTGTGCCGACTGTATATTCTAACATATATTAATGGGCACTAGCTATGGCCTTTAGCCATGACCACTGACTACATCTTTCAACGTTGCCCACTCTATATTTTAAAACAGTGATGGGCTAGTAGACATTGCTTTTAACCATGCACATTGGTATTTTTTTTTAACACTAACCAACCACTAGCTATGGCCTTTGGCGCAGACCAGTGACCCCAGCCTTTGTCATGGCTAAATCCAATTTGTTATTAAGATAATCAAAGTTTTCATAAGCTGACTTATACATGTAATGCCATCAGTGTTGTCATACAACATGTCATTAGTGATGTGATCTGTGATGGCATAATTATAGTCATAGGCTGGGCTGCAGGGGGAGTGAAATTAAGGTTGCTTTTGCTGAATTTCAAAGGATTTGTTACAGTTCATTGTTCATCTTAATGTTCCTGCAACTAAAGTTTTTTCCTTGAATTTCAAGCAAGGGTTTTGTTATTCCATACATCATTTATATTAATAATACAGTAAATGGGGCTAATGAAAACCATGTATCATGTGTAGAAAGTAAAATAAAAAGAAACTGTGCAACCACATTACCCCCAAATAAAACTGTTCTTGAAAAACGTCGTTTGCATATTTACTTACGTTTTAAGAGTTTACATTTATATGTAATGTTGATGAATAGAAAGTTATTAAAGTGTTGCAGTAACTGTGTACAAAAACTACACTCAATGGGCCTCATTACGAGTTATGCGGTAATGGAAAAACGATGCCAGTAAGGGAATACCGGCACCGCATACTGCTCCGGCCTATTACAAGTCGACAACCCGGAATCAACGTCACCACTGAGACTGTGCTCCCAGTACCGGAATGCACATGGGCACGTGGCCCTTTGCACCGGCAATACCGGGATACCTCTAACAGGAGGACATCACAAGTCACGCGGACATGTAATTACCGGCATCATCACGAAGGTGGGAATAAGGGATAACATGATGCTGGCTAACAGCAATGTGCAGTGTTCCCAACTGCCACAGGTGCACACAATCAGCACAGCTGGAGGCAATGGAGTCTGGGCCAGCACAAAAGGAGCACACCCACACACCACACCCCTTCCCACACCAAAATGATCCCACTTGCAGTTGTGATATTTGGGCTGGAGCACATGCTTGCATTGCTACACCATGAGCAACAACTACAACAGTCACCACAGAGGAGATGCAGGAGGAGAATGAGGGTGAGACAGGTGCAGCAAGTCCCACCAGTGCATGCTGAACCAAGTGCTGGATGCCCTCCTGAAGCACTCAAGCGACTACTTATCCCTACTACGGACTGCCCAGGAGATCGCTGACACAGAAATTGGCTTCCATGCACTGGCAGGCATGCCACATTGTATCGGTGCCCTCGACTGCACCCATGTGGAATTGGTGGTCCCATATGCCATGGAGGTGGCGTACCACAATTGTAAGCTTTACCACTCTGTCAATGTGCAGATGGTATGTGATTCCAGCAAGTTCATCACACATTGTTGTGCCCGATATCCCGGATCAACTCATGATTCAATGGTCCTGCGGAACTCCACGTTACCATGTTACATGGAGCAACATGCTGGACGACGTGCCTGGCTGCTTCGTAAATTGCATGACAGGCACATGGCATCTAATGGGGGGGATGCACACACCACCTGGGTGAGATATGGGTGGTGACTGGACAATGCAAAACACTGTGCTCCAAAGCATCCCAAACTGAACATGACACCTAAACCTCTTAGAAATGATGGAAGCTGAACACCAATGACAATATGCCTGACTTGCAAACAGCCCTCATCCCACAACACGTCCACTGTACAACATCAGACCTTACCCTTGATAACACAATGCAGCAACATGCTGTGAGTTTGCACAATGTAAATGACCGCAGCAAAACACAACACAGGACATGCATCCATGAGTGTGCACAAATCAATTCCACTAAGGGAATACACTGTTTGTCACTGGCCCACCACCACAATAGCACTGCATGTCACCATGGGACCAAGCGCTGAATGACTAATCATGATGAGACTTGTGCCAATGCTGCTAGTAAAAAAACATACGAATCACTCCAGATCACATAGATGATAGCAAATACAGCGACATCCACAGTGCATGAACACCAGCAAGGAAGTGGACACCCTACATCATCTGGACAACGCAACCCACACCTGTAGACCATGGGACAGCACACTTTGTGGCAAGTTAAAATGTGTGCATACATCCAGTACATGTGCATGTCAACAACAATTATCTGCAGGCATGATAGTGATAAGTACAGGTGTCATGTTAGGAATTGACTCACACATACCTTATGTTGCACCCATGCAGGTGATGCTGGCTATCCCTTGAAGCCGTGGCTCCTCACCCCTGTCCAGAACCCGCAGAACAGGCACGAAGAGGACTACAATCTGGCCCATACCCGTACCCGTGTGGTGATCAAGCAGACCTTTGGCCTGTTGAAGGCATGTTTTCGCTGCCTCAGCAGGTCGGGTGGGGCTCTCCTGTACGGGTATGAGAAGGAGGCCAAGTTCATCATGGCATGTGCCATGCTGCACAACATGTGCATCCGACGGAATGTGCCTCTGCTCCCTGACATTAAACAGCAACAACCAGGTGAGGATGAACATGATGAAGAAGAAGGGGTTGCACATCAGCCAGGTGTCGATGCACAGGAGGGACGTGCTGTGCGCCAGTCTGTGATAGGCCAATATTTCTAAGACACATGGATGCAGAGGGTGCCATGGATTTGGGACTCTGGCCACTGGGTGTAGGGGTACATGGACACTGTGCACTGTAAATCAATAAAGCACACATACACAATAACCAATGTCCAATCATGTGATTTTTCGGTACACAATGGGTGTATTGAACAGGTAATATGAACAAAGTGCTTTAACCATCCACCTCACACACACACCCTCTCTCTCCCCCTCTCCCCCTCCCCACACACCCCCTCCCGTTCCCCTCCCACCACAACTCCCCCACACACCCCCTCCTGCCTCCCCCTCCCCCCACAACTCCCCCACAAATGGTGTGCAATGGTATGGAACATGAGTCTGAAATAGTGCAGAGATGCAGGCCGCCCCTGCTACTTGTGTCCTCTGTCAGCCTCCTGGGCGGCATGTCAGTGTGCTGTATGGTGTGCGATGACCTGCCCAGAGGGCCCGTCTGGGTGGAGCTGGCCGATGACCCTGTGCCCGCATTCTCCACTGTCGGGGCAGGACGCTGAGCCTCCAAGGCATCAGCAATCCTGCCCAGCACCTGCCTCACTGTCGACAGCTCCCCACATATGTGTGTGGTGCTTGACTCAATGGGCCCTTTCATGGCCGCAGTGTTCTCACGGGCCTCCTGCCTTGTCAGGGCACCATCTGAAATGTACTGTTTACAAGCCCTGACATCTCCTGCTGCCGCCCCTCCATTTGTGCCATGCGCCACTCTTGGTCCGGGACTCCTGCTGAGGTGGATGGCAGATCTGCCAAGGCGCTCAATGCAAGTGGGCCCTCTGTGGGGCTCCAGGCTTCTGGTATTGCCTCTTCTCCAGAATGGTCAGGCGTAGTGCTGTTGGGGGTGCTCATTGGGGTGTGCTGGGGTGTTTGGTCGGGGCTGGGTGTGCCTAGCACTTCTGTTGACAGGTTGTCATCCTCAGGGACACATACCTCTGCCTGTCACTGTCCTTTGTCACCATTCTGGGGCACTGTCGCAGCTGCCTCCCCTACAGAGCTGTTTGCAGCAGACAGGGTCCCATCTGCCACTGGCTCAGGTTCAGTGGATTCCAACGGTATAGCCACTGTTGGTATTGTAGATGTCCTTTGCCGCCCCTGTGCCCTGCCATCCTGTGTCGGCTTTGCCTTCAGTTGCTGTTGTTGCTTGCCTAGGCCCTAAGATGTAGAAGGCATGTTGCTGACTTCCCTGCCCCTGGCCTTCTTTGATGAAGTCGTGGCCTGTGCAGCTATGTCCTGAGCATTGCTGTTGGAATCTGAGCCTGTGGGGGACTGAGAGAGGTGCGGCATCAGGGATGTTTGTATATGCATCATGCATACATTGGTATTATAGCAGCTGTACACATTTGATGATTTGCTGTCTTGGAGTTGTGACACACAGGTTGCTTGCTATATGGGGGATTATTCAGGCATACGTCTGGTTCACACATGTGTAAGGTGGTGTATGCTGTGTGACATGCCTTTGTGTTGTGGACTGTGTGCAGTGTAACACATGCCGTTGCGCTGTTTATGTGATGTGCTTCAGGTATGGCATTGGCATGCTGCATTAATGTAGATGTGACGGTGCTGGGGACAGCATCTAGGCAGGGAGGTGTCCATGTGTGTGTGATGGCCTATGCATTGGCTCATGTCACTGTTACATTTGTGGCCCATCATCATACTTTGCTTTCCGGTGGTTTATGTGGATACTGTCGGGGGGTTTCTCCCGGGGTCGGCTGAGCCTTCCGCGGACCTCCGGGCTGGGAGGCCCCAACTCCTCCCGTGTATCCCAAAAATGAGTATGATACACACACAAGAAGCAAGGTGGTTCTGCTGTTTATTGAGTAACGGCAGGGATGGGTCTAGGATCGTACGCGTCCGTCCTGACTCTCGAAATTCATGGGGCTCGCAGGCCCCTTTTTGCCTCAGTATGACGCGCTACTTGCGTCACCTGGGAAAGTTAGCAAAAACCTATCGCCACTCTGGATTGGTTCCTCGAGTGGTAGGGTTAGTATAGCATACATATAGAGAATGCTGTTAGTGGTTAAGGGTCAGTCAGGTGGTATACTTGGGTTGTCCCTTCTATTAGATACATGAAAATTGTTACACGAAGACCCCTAATGATTGGCTAATGTTAATGGCGTCAGTGATGAGTGCCCCATGTTCTGATTGGTCCACTCGCGAGTCCCCCAGCCTGGGACCATCGTTGTTCCCAGCTCGCGGTGTACCTGTCATTTGCAACAATATGTAACTATGTGTTTGTGCAGACAATGCGTGGATTTGCTCATATGCCTGAGAGCAGAGTATTCCCACCGCTGTAGGTGTCCATTGGGTCATTTCATTTTTGCAGCCTGTGTCTCAAACGTGGGACCTAGGCGACTTCTCCCTCTTGGGTTTGGCACCCTGTCAGGTTCGGCTTGGTCACGTGAGGAGAGACCGTGGTTGAGGCAGAATTCTGCACATTTAATGTTGTATTTTCCACTGTGTGTCTGGCTTAGTTTGCAGGTGTGACCTTGGCTTCGGCTTGTGGCATGCGAGTTGCAACATTGCCCCCTTGGCTGTCAGTTCTCACTGGGCTCATTCTGCATGATCAGCAATTGTACTCTTGCTCGTTCAATGTTCATGGAGGCTCTTGCTTGTGGCCTACTTGGGCCTGGTGCATAGGTGGGGATGTTTAATGCACGGCACTTTAAGTTGCGGTATCACATTGCTTCATATCCAGTATCATGTCCTCGTTGTATTTTCATCCCAATGCAAGGGTTAGGAGAAGCGTCAGCAAGCATTTTAGATGAGTGCTTTGTGCGTCTTGCATTTCTTCATTTTGAAAAACCTATGTGAAAAATAATAAAGATGCGCGTCAGTGAGTGTGTCCGTCACCTACGTCATAGCACTGAATATGTTCTTCGTGTGGATTGGTGTGGGGGTGTCCAGTGCCCATGGTTGCACGGGTGTTCTGACAGTTGGCTAGGTCGTCATGGCATCTCTAACGATGTATTTATTTACTGTTGAAAGGTTTAGTCGAGTTCATCCATGCCGCAGGTGTCGGCTTGAGCAGGGCAGGCTGGTGGGCAGGCTGATGGGCACATCCGTATGTTCCTGTACCAGGGTATTTGGTCGTCTGGTAGGTAGGCAAATTCATCTCGTGGCGGGTGTCTGGGTCGCGATCCTCTAGGCCAGGGGCGCAAGGAGATTGGGGGGAGTCTTTTGTCCCATTCTCCCACTTCAATACTCACCTCCTTCTGCTGATGACGGCACTCCACGCTCCATGTCCCCCACACCCTCTATCACCTCCATGCCAATGGTGCTTGAACAGGTTTCTTCCCACCGGTTATGTTGGACCCGCCACCTGTAGCCAGACCCTGGCTCTGATTTGCAGATAGGATATTGCGCACACTGAGGCTCATGCCATTCAACCTTTTTTTGACGTCCTTGATGGTGCAGGGGGTGGTGCCGACTGCACTGACCTTCTGGGCCACTTCCTCCAATATTTCTTTTTTCTTTAGCTGGGCAGCTCGCCTCAGATCTGATTCAAGCACCACGTCTCCATTCTGGGCCAGAGTGTCTGCCAGCATGTTTAACTCGTCCTTAGAGAAGCACTCTTTTTGCTGGTGGAATGTTCTTTTTTCAGCGGCCTTTGCATTGTGCTGGAGGTGTAGCTGGAGATGTAGCAGGTGTCGTGTGGATCCAGGTCCTGTGTCTCGAGGATTGCAATGGATTGTGTTTTTCAAGATGGCCACTGCAGCATTTCTCGTTCCGGCGCAATTATGTTACTTCCGGTTCCAGTATTGCCGGACCCGTTATTGCCGGTGCCCGATATTTAGGAGTGGACGAAGGCAAAGGAGGTGTCAGCCGCTAAAGGGGTTATAGCGTCATTTACGGCATGCCAGTACAGACGATACTGGCATGCTGCTATGCGCATGCACGTATTCTCGTAATCGGCCGCTGTTAGCAGCGTCAGTGCTATCCGGACGCAGTATTGCCTCCATGCCGGTAAGGTTTGCTTATTACTACATATCTCATAATGAGGCGCAATGTATCCCAAAAAAATTCTTTACAAGACTACAGAGCACATACATATGTATGTGTGTGTTTTTTTTTAATGGTTTTATAGCCACTTCTACCAAAGTTGCATGCGCGGCTAAATGCAGCAACAACTGGGGAGTTTTACCTGTGTCTTCCACAGGGGATAAACACAGCTATAATTAAATACATAAGGCTATTTCGTTTTTTTAACACACGCTGGGCCTCATTACCAGTCTGGTGGTCCGGAAATAAGGGTGCCAGTAGCAATGTACCGGCACCCTTTCCGGACCACCAGACTACGAGAATGCCTGCTTGGTACGGTGCACCCGAAGGTTAGTAATGGTGCCGGTGCTTCTGTGTCCCCTTTAACGTGGAGTAATATGGGACTTCACGGGAATGGGGACTTACAGTTAGCGCCGCTTGACAGCCAGGGACTTGTAATATCCCAGAGGCATGGGAATATCATGGGAATATCAGGTGGCAGAAACAGTGTTACGAGGTTGGCGGCAACCTGCTAGTAGCACTGGCAGTTTACTGCTGAACTTGTAATGAGGCACATTGTATTGAAAGGATGAATTAAGGGTCTTTGATCCATATATACAGTATGTGTTTTCAATGGGCCTCATTACATGGTAGGCGGTAGCCATGGCGCTATTGGCTACCCCCCTACCGCTGTCGGAGTCCGGGTTCCCGGAATATGGACTTACTGGTCTATTCCGACCTTTGCAGGACCGGTAAGTCTCCATTCTGGGAACCATTCCCCATTCCCATTCGAGGCCCCATAGGGCTCAATGGGAATGGGGAAAGAGCTAATAACGGTACCGCTACTAGCGGTACCGTTATTTGCTCTGAAGTCCCTCAGCGGGTCCCTTCCTTAACGTGTGGTCTCACCACATGTTAAGGACGGGACCCGCTGAGGGACCTCGTAGCAGGGCGGTAGGGGATTACCGGCACCGGTGCCCGTACTGGTGCCGGTAATCCCCTACCGCCTACCGTGTAATGAGGCCCAATGTCTATTTTTATAACTGAAATGTATGTTCTGAAAATGACTGTTTTGAAGGGTAAGTCAAAAGGGGTAGAAACTGGGAAGGGAAAAACACGAGGATTCATGTATATAACAATATATATTTATTTTTGAATTTTATATTTGATACATTTCTTTCTAAAGAATGGGGTAAAAAAACACGACACTTAAAAATATACCTGCCACCTCTCACCTCTATAATGCTGTGACACCTTTTGCACATCACGATAAAATTAGAAATGTCGGATGCAGGCTGGATGGACTGAGTTTAGGTGTTAGTTGGTGGAAAATAGCTGGTAATTGTATTTGAAGTCTATGGCACAGATGCAAAATACTGCTGTGCTGATTTTGTTCCATGTGCTTTGACCTTATATTTAACATGAGCCTTCCTATATGATTCATCCACTTCATCCCAATGAACACAGACAAAATGTTGAATTGATGTGGATGTCCCCAAGCTTTTGTGACGGCTTGTGTGAAGGTCTCCCCCACAAAAGCCTACCACAGAAATTGCACATGACCTCTACTGGCTCCTTTTTGCTGTGTTGGTCCTTTACACAGAAATATTGCCAACTATCAGGAATGTTTTTTGTGCACATTGCTTCTACCGTGGCAGTAAAGCTGAAGTCACCCACACCACCTCATAATCACTGCTGGTAGCAGTCATTTTGAAATGCAGAACCATGGAGGAAAAATAGAAAATTGAAAAATACACAACACAAAAAGGTCTCTGACACTTAATATAAAAAAAACTTTAAAAATAACAAGCTAAAATAGAAAAATATGACAAAATACAAAGCACAAGACAAAGTAAAAGGGTATAGGAAGAAGAAAGGTAAAAAAGAATGGATAAAGAAGTTCACCCACTAAGAAACAAAGTGCAATGACAAAAAACAGGGAGGAGGTGCTTGGGAGAGGGGTATAACCGTGGTTACGCGATATAGTGAACCAGAATGTATTTTCCATCGTGCGGATACGCCCAAGTGCATTCATGTGTTTGCACATAAATCATTGACCAATAGCCTAAATCAACGTAAAGACACGCTTGCAGGTAGCCATAGCCGCGTTGAGGGAAGGCCCAATCACTTTGAAAGCTGTGTTCACGTGGCTACATGGCATTGCGCCTGTTCTTGACACACGGGCTGAGTGTCACTGTTTAGTCGCATCAAAAAACTGCTCAATCACACACTAGAATATATTGAAACGTCCACACCTAGGCCGTACAATGAGATCTGTGCATGCAAAATCACCCAATGAGACATCAAGGTTTATCGATGTGAATACATTTCTTGGCGCCTGCAGCGCCAGCCAATCATATCATGCATTGCGGCTTCATGTATACACATGAATCTTGGCCAGATCAACAAATGGACCAATCACACGTTGCGATGTAGTGACGCGGCTATGCCCATGCCGTTTGACAAAATTTGTGTGTGTGAAAACACCCAAAGGGACGTCAAGTTTCTTCACTGCAGCTACGGGATTGCTATCCGTGTCAATGAAGGGTCCAATCATAATTTGAAGTGTATGATGCAATCTGCATCTGTGAACGTGCATAGCCACAAATAATCACTGCACCCACAAAAAAAGTGCATATTGATTGCCGCTAGTAGTGTGTGTAAGTGAAAGGTTTACCACGTAACTACAAGCACTTTTTACCCACTTTTACCCTAATTATCTATTCCCTTGTCTTGTAATTTTTTGGCTATCTTTAGATTGCAGCATTTTGAAAACTAGTTGATCTTTCACATGAGTTAATTGCTACAAATCTCCAAAAAAACAAGTACGTGTTTACCTCCAAACAAAACGCTGTAGTCAGTCTTCAAGACCACTTGCATTTGCAAGTGAATAAAAGCTAGCATCAAGTTAGACACCATGATTACTTCATCTACAATCAAGGTATTCAATTTTCTAAGAACCTTTCCTACTTCTTGCACTGCACTTGATACAAGTTTTCAATACTCTAGTTTGTTGTCATTCTCCACTGGTAGAATCAACAGTTGATGTAAAGTAACACCTTCTACATTGAATGCTGCTAAAACTGTTGGAGAATTTACAATAAATGACAAAGAGCAAACAGTAACATTTTGGATCATAGCTCTTATTGCATGAATTAAACAAGATTTACCTGCTCCTTCTTGTCCAAAAACATACAACAATACTGGTTTGTATTGGACACAAGAACATTCATGCTAGTCATGCTTTAAACCATGTAAGAACCTATCTTTGATTTGATGATAAACTTCTTTTTGCTCTATTAAGTTTACTAACGATTTCATCATAATTTCCATCTGTAACTTTAGTTTGTTGCATTGCACTTTCTACTTCTTCCATGGCAAGCTCAACATCAGTTTGAATAATTGGCACATTTTTACTTCCTGTTATATAATCTTGACTTCACTCAGGAGTCTCTTTTGCCAATTCAGCTGCCAAAATTTCTTCTAGATGTAATTATTTCTACAGTTACTCCAAGTCTTGCTCAAATCCTGGATATATAATTAAGTATTTTTTAACAAAAAATGATTCTTCAAAAGTTTCAAAACTTCCAAGAAAATCACTCTCTACACGCCATGGGAAGAACAACTGCAAAAGGCAAACATGAAATAAGTCCTTTTTTCTGGAGTTTGATAAAACAGTTTCACGTGGTTGGTGAGACTTGCCTTATCATGTCTCACTAGACAACCAGTACATCCATGAACTTTAAACTGTCCCCTGTCAATGTTTGCTTCAATATTTCAATATGAGTAGCATTCTGCTACTTCATATAAACAAATAAACTCCAACTCTACAGATTGATTTGTATAATAAGTATCTTCAAGTTGGTTTTCAGAATCTCTGTACTGTCAGATACTGTTTCATGTAATTTCTGTACTTCACTCAAAGGCTTGAGTACCCTATTTCTATTACTTGCTGGTACAAGACTTAACTAAAGTACATTAATGCTACCGCCATACAGAGGCAATCTAGTTAGCCAATGTGCAGCATGTAGCAATCAAACTCTCTATGTGAGAGCATCATCAGACCAATGCATAGACGTTTCTGACTAAGACTTTTATCTGCTGATAAATCTGCCCATACCTCATTGCTCTTTTCAGCTTTTGTCATGTATGCTGTAACATAACAAGCAACAGCTGCTATATCATCAGCAATATACTGTACATTAGTATTTGCATTCCAACACTGAGCAATGACAGGATTGTAATAATAATAATGAATCTGCATTCCTTATCTCTTTTTAAATAATAGGTATTTCCTGATGACTTACCAATAATATGGTGTCGAACAGTGGACATTAAGCTATTCTCTCAACCAACTGTTGTCACAGGCCTTGAAAAGCCAAATCTGCAGTGACGGTAGTACTTGTCTTTACTTTTGTATTTTCTCTGACAGTACCTTCACATTAGTGACTTCAAAATCTTTCCACCTTGTTCCGTAGATCAGCATTCTCTATGGACTCCATCACACAGCCATCACTTTCGTACCCAAAATGAGAAGCATCTTTAACAGAATATGTAAATGTTGAACCCACATGCCTGGTACTCTTTCCTCCAAAAGAAATGTTCAACGGTGCCTAGTGCACCATTTTCTTTATTACATATAAAGTGTAGCATGGCTAAAAATCAGTGATGAAAGAAATGAGCTACACTTACACGATCCATGTAACACAATTCTCCTGTGTCATGTGTTCTATGTCTTCTTTCTGTGGATTACTTTCACGAATCATCCCAATCACACTCATCACAACTTAAAGTCACAAACCACGTTGGTGAGCCCAAGTTTCTGGTCATTCATCTAACCTCAGAGTGTCTCTTATACCAATATTCCTTGCTTCCTCTAATTGTAGCAATAATATTGGTAAGTTTACCCTCTTAAACTTCATTATTTTCTTTTACCTGTTGCAACATCTAACATTCAGAAAGATATTAATATCTAGTTCTGGTCTGAAGTGTATGAACAACAGCATAACATGATGTTGAACATTCACTATCATTCAATAAGTGAAAAATATATTGAACATTTGGAGGAGAATTGGGATTCTTCAGAATACATTCTTGTACAGCGATATTCTGAAAAATAAATTGGAACCTTCTGATCATCAAATCTGCCTCCTATACCAGTAGGAAAAAGCATTGGGAAACACACTTCCAATGTCTTTTCCCAGACACTGACTGGTGCGCCTTGTGTTGCTTTTATTCTATACAATTCTAAACTGCTGCCCTTGACTTCACGTGAGTGTAGAGGATGAATAGTGTAATGTTCATACAAACTATTCCCTTCTTCAACAGATTAACTTTGGAACTGACCTTCACTGCTTTTGTTTGATAACTCAATGTCAAGCATTGACAAGTCTGGTACAGTCAAGTCACACTGCCTGTGTATAAATCATTTTGGTCCAATAGAAATGCCAATGCGTTTTTCACCTTTCCAATATCTATCAGCTGTTGCTAAGTGTTCTTATCTTTTGTGGCAACACCATTTACTAAAACAAACAAAAAATCTGCAATGTCAGACTTCACTCCTAGAGTGCTGAAATGTCCTTCCAAATTGAGAGGTTAATACACAACTTTGCCGCTCACACCTGGCACTAATGATTTTCTGTAGGAAGTTTGACATCTTTGTTTGCAATATAACAATAACTTGAAAAGGATGAACAGTTTGCAATGCAATCACTTCAAACATGGTCATTTACTGAAGCACAGCAGGTATATGAGACCCTACCATGTAGTTTAAGACAATTCAAGCAGGAATAAGTGTTTGCTTATAAAACTCAACACTGTGTCTACAAACATAAAATATCTCACTTGCCTCAAATCGTTCTTCTACAAACAAATGCAGATAAAGTTATTTCCAAACACCTTCTACACTCTATTTAATATCCCCATCAATGTACATTAGTTGCATTTGAGACTTATAAAAAGTGCATCGACAAGATATGCAAACAATGTCAGGTCTTTCAGTAGAAGACAACTCAAACATGGCAATACTTTTTTCCATACTGTTGAAAAATCAGCTACTTTGAAAGCATAGGATCATCATCTACACTTTCTGTAAGTGTTTCATCTACATACACATAATCCTGTAAATGCATTATATTTATCATTTGCAGTGTATAAACCAAACCTTCTACAGTTCCAGTCACAAGTGTTCGATTTAAAAGTGCAAGAGGCATACTTGGTGTTTTGCACTCATGTAGTTTACAAGAAGGTGTCTCATTTTAGTATGATGACCAGCCAGCATCCATATATCATGAATTTGGCTGGTACATCTAGTTTATCAAGACAAGCTAGAAACGGAACCAAAAGTCCTGTTTTTGCACAAACTTCACAGACATCTATTCTCTGTAGCATCTTGATCTGTATTTGAAAAATATAATTTTTGTGCAAAACTGTTAAGACTTTACAAGAACATGTATCAATATTGCACACAAAATTGCACGTCCATACCTCACTTTGCTTTTTTAGGTTTTATTCCAGACTGACCTAAACCTCCAATTTCTGTATTATCAGACATTATCATTTGTTCTTTTTTAGAAATCACACCATTTTGGACTTCATAGCTACGCCCACTATCATCAATATCAAGAGACACATTATTTCCTTGAATGTAACTCTCCTGTGTGTTTCCATTCGCTACCTACCACACCGCACCACAAAAGTTGTCACATGTAAGTACATTAACTGTTTCTATATTTCTATGGAATGGTGTAGTCTCCTTAAGTAATTTAAGTTTACTCAATACAAAAATTGACAATATTCATATGAAATTAGTACTTCTATTTTTTTCTTTTCAAAAAACGCTTTACACGATATCTAGATTTTGGTATCACACTTCTCCGAAGCTTTGTAAAAATTCGACAGTGGTACATTTTCCTATATATTCAGCTAAAGCGACCTTAACTTTGCACCCCTGTTGTGCAGCCAATGACCACAATGATGACATCACCAATCACGTCACTGATGATATCACTAATTGCATTACAACAGTAACAGACAGCCATGGTCAGTGTGCATGACCAAATATATTTTAACACATGAATGGGTACTAATCATGACCGTCAGGATGGACTGAGGTTGGGTGTTAGCTGGTGGAAAATAATGAGTAATTGTATTGGAACTTGAAGGCACAGATGTTAAATACTGCTGTGCTGATCTTGCTGCATGTGCTTTTAGCTTATGTTTCACATGAGCCTTCCTATACGCGTCATCCACTTCATCCCAATGTATGCAGACAAGATGTTGAATTAATGTTGAGGTTCCCAAATTTGCAACGGCTTGTTTGAAGGTCCCCTCCGCAAAACCTTACCACAGAAATTGCACATGACCTCCTCCTGTTTTAAATGACAGCCATTGAAAAGTTGAACAGACTTTGTATCCCATTCCATGGAGGTCATATTTTTTAAGTTTAGAAATAATGGTGTGTCTTGCAACCAAATATATACACTATTAGTACCCCAGTCTAATGGGCCAGAGTCCAAATAGCAATAAGCCCAGGGTCAGGCCAGCATTACCGGGTCAGGTAAAGCTTCAGGGGCTTTGTTAAGATCCTTGCTTCGGTTGGGCCTGACACAGTAATGCGCCCCGGGTCGGGTCAGGGCTTCCCATACAGAAATGTTAAATGAGCGCTCACCAAGTATTAATTCAAGTCAAGTTGAACATCACCATTAGTCCTATTCAAATTGTCAAACTAGTTCAGCACTCTTAGTTGAGCACTTTCACTAAACCAACGTTCAACAAACCCTCCAATTGTAAAGTTGAGGGCTTGTTGAAAATTAAAATGACTTCCTACTTGTGAGTTTTTTTTGTACATGTAGTTGAGCATTGTTTGAGAATTTACAGTCATTGGATAGAGTTGAGCGCAGGTTGAGCTCAACTTCCCATTTCCAGTTGAGGGTTTGGTGAGTATTTACATTATTTAGTTAATGTCTGTTTTTTTCATTTTGTTGAGCATTTATTAATCACGTGTTATTGAAAGCAATGTTTCTCTATTCATTAGTAGGTGGGGGGAAGTGGAAAAGGAGAATAGACAGAGGAAAGAACAAGGGGAACGAGAGCATGACCATCAAAGAAAACATAAAATCTTACAGTGTGTCTGAAAAACACAATTAAACAAATCCATTTGGACAACTAACAACTAGCTAGAGTAGAGAATGTGAGGAAGGCTCTGAGGGAGATTACAGATATACGGTCAAGAGCCTTTGGGTTGTATTCACAGCTCATCTATCAAATAGTATACGATGGGTGAAACATTTACTAGCAGAGAAAGATAGATATAAGCACGCACACCGTAGGGCCCATTGAATAATCAATTAAAAACCTTTAACCGCCTTTGAGTGAGGGTTGAAGCGATCCTTGTGCCATCTGGGACACCACTCATTGCATGATTTTTATTGATGGATCATCAATGATTGATCAGGACACTGGTAAGAGAAAAACAGGAGCAGAAGTTGAAAAACTTGAGGGTGGTGAGTACGAGGTGGAGGTGGAGACGCAATTGCCGTCACATTACTCTGCTCAAACAACCAAGTTGGCGGCACTTATTGAGGCACTGGAAATGAGTAAGGGGAAGGCAGTCACTATCTACTCCGACTCTGAGTATGTTACCACAACAATACATTCTGGTTCATCTACATGGCAGAGAAGAGGATTTTGAAGATCTGATGGGACCCCTGTCCAGCATGCTGCACTGCTTTCACAATTAATTGACATGTTAACATTGCCTGTGGCGGTAGGGGTTGTTAAATGTGCTGCGCATACTAGCAAAACTGAGCACTTGGTAATGATGCCACAGACCGATTCTCAAAGGATGTTGGGTATTTGCCCCTCCCAGATATCCCAGAAATTGAAATGATGTCCAAACAGGCACAGTTGCCGGTCCCATATACTACAGTCCCCTTGTTACAAATAGTTGAACTGCAGGGAAAAGCACCACAGGAGCAAAAGGAGTTTTGGGCAAAGTGTGGGTATACGCTCTCGCTCACAAATTTGTTGTGGAGGCAGGACGTGACATGGAAGGTAGCGATGTCCATAGAGTTGCTTCTTGTGGCTTTGGAGCAACTGTATTTCCTGGTACATACTCCTCAGCGACAAATTGCAGTGGAGCTTCAGGAGGATACATTTGTGCCCAACCTCTCTAAGCAGGTGAGTAGGTTTATTGGTAATTGCACACTCTGTAAGGAATTCAATCCAGGAAATACTATGAGGATGGTAAGAGCGGTTATACCCCGACCCTCAGGTCCTTTTAAGGAATTACATGTTGATTTCATTGATATGGTACAAAGTGCAGCACCTATTTTTATTTAATTGTGGTTGTGTGTGCATTCTCCCAATGGCTTGAGGGAGGACACTGCACGCACCCAGATGCCAAATCAGTGGCTAGATTCTTGGTGAGGGTGGTTTTTCCACAGTAGGGTATTTGTGAAGTGTTAAGGTCCAATAATGGGACTCACTTCTTAATGCTTTGTTCACTGAGTTTACTTCACTTTTGGGGATACGGCACAGGTTGTGCTCGGTATACCACCCTCAGGCCAATGGGATTGTGGAGTGTCTCAATGGCTTGTTGAAAACCCAATTGTCAAAAATGTATTCGGATTTGACTAAGTCATGGTTATATTGCCATCCATTGTCACTGTTTTGTTTGTGGAATAAGCCTGGAAAAGGTCACCATCTTAGTTCCCATGAGGTAGTGAAAGGTTATAGAATGTTCACACCTCCCTCACCCGCAGGCATAGGTACTGATGCACATAAGTCAGCAAAAATTCTGGGAAATGAATTTGGGGACTATCTTAAGGCTTTTACCAAGAGTGTCAGAATTGTGTCCTTGCAGGTTATGCATCTCATCAGTAAAACAAGATTGAAGGCGGTGTGGGACCAAACAAGCATCAGCATCTGTTGTTTCTCCCTGGGGAGAGGGTCTTTGTTTGCTCTTTTATCCATCACTGGAATGACCGTCGATTCCACTGACCCCATTAGGTCATCTTCTCTACTCCTACGACTGTGGGAGTGGAAGGTGTTAAAGCATGGGTACATCTCCACAATATTAGAAGTGACACCGGTACACCAACACTGATGCCTGAGGAACAGCAATCGACTAATAATTTAAGTGGAAACTAAGAAATCACAGTTTGTTCCAGATGACAGAGGGGAGGAGCACATACAAAACCTGAGAATTATTTTTAAAGTTTGTCTTGAAATTGAGAATTGTTTAGTAGGTATTGGTTGTCGAAAGACAATATGTTCAGCAATTTATAGAGTTCTTTTCTTTTTTTCTTTTTGGGTCATATGTGTTGGACAAAAAATGTGTACAGGGGAGGAAACATGAGGATATGTGTGTAGAAAAGTAAGAATGTTTCAAAATTAATTTTGCATCTGATGATTCTGATGGGAGTTTAGAAATTGTAAATGATGCACACAGCTTTGCAGCTGATAATATATGGTACCAGCACATGAAGAGAGTGGGAAAGGAGTGAGTGACTGAGTCATGGCACATTTGCTCCCTCATTCCACATGCCTCTGGTGTCCCTAGATTATTTATTCCTAATGATGTTGAAGTGGCAATTGCACGTTGTCTGTGCACCTAGTCCTATGCAGGGTTCAAGGGCAGTTTCAGTGGCAATCTCTAGCAGCGTTTGTCCTTCTGATCAATGAAGAATGGTCTATTTCAAATGGGGAAGATCACAAAGATGTTTGTTTTATGCAACAAGTGTAGCTTAACCTTGAGGGTCTGATAATCATGAAAAACTAATGGGAGCAAGGGGCAATGAGTTGCAAGGCTGGAGGGATGGTGGGACTCTCTGAAGAAGGGGTGGCACAAACTAATTTTTAATGTGGAAAAGATTAGCGAAAATATGTGAATTTGTTAACATAGCTCAAGGAACATGAGAAACCTGCTAATATCTGGTTACTTACATGTTTTTGTCTGTGTTTTACTTTGGGCATACAACAAAACTGTGGAACCACTCTGCATATTCCTGATTTGGCTGGAGGTACAGCAGCGATTGTCAATTTATTCTGGTCATGTGGGCCCTTTTCGTACAAACAATTACCTCCGGCCTGGAGTAGGGGTGTCACGGTATTAGTTTTATGATCGTACAATAACCTTCTTGCCAAAAGACGGTATATCAAGGTTATCGCGGTATAGCAGGTGGAGTTAACTAATCTTAACAAATATTTTCTAAAAGGTCATAAATTGTCAGATTTACCAACCCAAACAAAATCAGGCACCCAGTGCCAGAATTGGGCTTTTCAACATACTTTCCACTGAATTGCCACCCCTTGCCTCCACCAAACACAAACACACGTGTGGGGAGGAGGAGGGGGGTGGGGAGCCCTGCTGCGACTGGTGAAGCAAATTGAATAGCTTTTCTTAAGTGGTCATTTAGGATTTTAGCTCCCCCACTGGCTACTGGTGAAGATGAACATGTTGGCAATAGAGAGATGGTGAGAGTACACAGCTTTTACTTTGTTGTCTTCCTTTGTTGTGCTAACTGTGTATAGTTCCAATCTTCAACTTATTAGTAGGGTACAGCCCACTATCAACTGCCACCGTGTAGGGCACTAAAATGAACTGGGAGTAAGAATGACCTAGGCTAATTAGCCTTCGGTGTGGGCCACACACCCTTAATACCCACTTCAGGTTAGACAATTGTTTAGTGCTTGTATAAAAAATATGTAAGTCCAAAAGTAATCGTTAACAAAATTATTTTATTTTACCAAAACGTATCTTAATGTTTCAAAAGAATCAAAGCTATTGGTTCAACTTCACCAATTAGGCTAGTACTGAGACTGGGGCAAACAGAAACCCCTTTGGCTAATGCATTTCAGAATCATTCCTTCTTCAGAGCTGGGTTATTTATGCACTACTAATGCAGTAGTATTTATATTACCAAAAAGTAGCATATCGGTTAATTAGTATTAATCACATCAAAAACATGTTTTAAAACCATAATTCAACGAGAGACAAATATTCAATTGGACAGGGCACCCACAGGTACAAACAAATATTCAACACGAAAAGAGAGAGAAACAAGAGAAAAGCAAGCATAATCAATACATCTATTCATGTTGGTTTTACAGTTAAATCAAAGCTTTGCCTGGAACAGTCAGCACCGTATTCTGTGCCATGCACATTTTGAGTGTGTGTGACTTATTTACTTCATAGTGACTAGATGACACCATTTTTAGGGATGCATATACGTGTATATCATAGTTTAATTTATATATATGTTTTCTGATATCTTACAAGAGTCATATGCTGCACTTAGTTTCTGTGCAAAGGTATTTGTCCTAAAGAGTGTGCATGCAAGTAACTTGTTAAGTGTTCATTGAAAATCTCTTTTTGATATGCACACTTATGACCACTGACCTGTTTGCCGTAGCTTTCTCTGAATACGAGTTAACCTCGTAGTCTGTTTAATCATTTAACGCTGTGGGACAGTCAAAAGGCATGCTTTGAATATTCACACTTCTACACTTCTACGTGCTTAAGAGTCATAAAATGCAGTGCGATGGTATATCATTTTCTCTTACCTAAAGTCATTGAAATCCCGTGTCCTGTTGCTCCTAACACGAACGGCGGTCTGGGACCGTGGTTCGTAACATTGCTATAGCAACGTTTAGGTCCCAACATGGCCGCGCGCATACACCCGCGTCGGCCATGTTGGTGGGGGCAAAACTATCAATTAGGCAGGTGTAGCATTGTCGCTTGGTGCTCGAACTGTAATAGTGACAGTGAGCAATCCAATAGTAATAAACTTAAATTGTGTTGGTGAGCTGTGCTCACAGCTCGTTTGCATCAAACTCATGACTCTGCTCATAAGCAAGTGCTATGTATAGCAATGTGTTCAAAGCCTTAAACTGTCAACTGGTTGAGTGCCCCTTAATGCTCACGCTATAAAGGTGAGCAAGGCACTTGAAATAACGTAATTGTTAACTTAGAGTAGATAAATAAATATGCTCTTAAGAAAGCTAGTAAATCATTTCTCTCACTATTGAAGTGTTAAGTCTATTCACAGCAAAGCTAGCATTTAACTCTTTGGTGTAATAGTAAATCAGTCATGAGATACTAGATCATGTTCACCATTGTGGCTGCTTTACTCATAATAATGCTCATAAATTATTGGTCATACTCATGCCTTATCAGGTTATATGTACAGTAACTTGTGTTTATCACATGGTGAGAGCACCAGGAGGTTGATTTTCCAAGACAAACCTTATATGCTGGATGTTATTAACAATCAATGCTGAATTCCTAATCGTATGGTGTACCCATGCAAAGACTGTTTGCTGGTGTTTAAGCAACATCTGTATTTTAGTTATATGGGTCCAAGGATATGTGTGCTATAAGGATAGATATATAAACCTAAAGTACCTTTGAGGGTAAGCAATCCCTAGCCGTGTTTCTTTAACCTTTTAAGGATCAACAGTATCTCAACACGTGTTAACATTTGTACATATTATATCATGTGAACATGAAGATAGAACAGTGTTATTATCACAAGAAGCAGTTGAGGTTGAACTCTATATTAAGTCTTCGGGGAGATAATGCTTCTAATCGATCGATCCAATAGGCTTCCCTTTGTTGTCTTCTTCTTTTCAAGTCCATATGTGAGCCATGCACTTCCAAGGTCTCTAAGACTTGAAACTTGATCTGCAAGATATTGTGCTTATTCTCATTAAAATGTCTTGCCACTGCAGAATTTGTGTTGTGATTGTGTATGCATGACCTGTGTTCATTCATGCGAACTCTCAGTTTACATCCTGTTTCTCCTACGTAGTAGAGTCCACAAGGACAACGTATGCAGTAAACACAGTTTTCTTTGGAGCAGGTTGCATAACATCTGATCGTTATCTTCTCTCCAGTGTATGTGTGTGGAACTAATCCACATTTGATGATGTTGTTACAGTTGCTGCAGTTCAAGCAGGGATAAGTCCCTACTTTCTTTGGCTTGCTCCTTTTTGTTGTGGTATCTCTCGTATTCACAAGCAGGTCCCTTAGGTTGCTTGATCTTTGGTATACAAATGTGGGAACTTCTGTGAATAAATCTTTGGTTCTTGCATTACTCCTAAGTATTGTCCAATGTCTGTTAATGCACCTCTTGATCTGCATACTTTGTGAAGAGAACTTTGACACAAATACTAGTGCCGGAGATAGTTTTTTGTCTTTAGGAATGAGTGTACTAGCTCTTATTTTGGCAGATACCTTGTGCCTTGCTGCTTGGCTTGTATTTCTTCATTCGGGTATCCTCTTTCCTTTAGTTTTTTACTCAGTTTTTCTAGTTCCTCTTTGCATTTTCTCTGGTCACTAATGATCCTTTTCAAATGCAACATTTGTCCATAAGGTAGATTCTTCAAGGTGTTCTGCTGGTGAAAACTCATACGGTGCAATACATTGTTCCTGTCAGTGGGTTTAGTGAACAGGGAAGTTGTAATCTAATGATTATGAACATTCACGCTGATGTCCAGGAAGTGTATGCCTGGGTTGCCAATTTCCGAGGTAAATTGAATGCGTGAATCTATGCTGTTGATATATATATATCATGAACTCGTCCAGTGATTCTCTTGTCCCTTGCCAGATGCCGAAAATGTCGTCAATGTGGCAGACCCACTTTTTAAGTTTGCTTTTCCATTCTTCTTTTTGCAAAATATGAATGGTTTCAAATCGATGCATGAACGCGTTTGTGTATGCAGGTGCCATTGTCGCATCCATAGCAGTGCCAGAGGTTTGGATATAAAATTCATTCTTGTATTCAAAGTACAAATTCATTGTGATGAAAGTGAGCAGTGCTAGTATGAATTCTTTCGCTGATCCTATTTCTCCTTCCTGTAAAAGTAGCCACTCAACTGCTTCTTGCCCTAAGTCATGGGAAATACTTGTGTATAGGCTGGTCACATCGATGGTAAAGATAATATCTTGTTGAGTGAGTCGTACTTCTTCTATGATGTTAAGGAAGTGTGTTCTATCTTTTACATAAGGCAATGTCTTCTGTATAAGCGGATGAAGAAAATAGTCAATGTAAGTCCCTAATGGTTGCAGGATTCCCCCTGTGGCAGCAACTATTGGTCTTCCTGGTGGGTTGATATGGCTCTTCTGGATTTTAGGGAGGAGATAAAAGTGTGGTGTATTAGGTTTCAGGTTGAGTAGAAATGTCCTAGTTTTCTGTGTTATCCTACCTCTCTCCTCTGCGTTTGTTAGTAAGTCTTCTACATTTTTCCGTATCTCAATAGTTGGATCATGCCCAATTTTAGAGTACGCATTGTGGTCATCCAGTTGTCTCTTGCATTCATTCTCGTAATCCTGTGTATTTTGCAGTACTAAGATGAACATGTTGCCATCTTGATAACCTGCATGCCACAGATCAATGGAGGCTGATGTTAGTATATGCTTGTGCGCATACACACACACATGCACACACACACACACACACACACACACACACATTCTCTCTTTACGTTACAGCCTTTAGTTTACTTGCGGGCCAAAAGCTGTTCAGTAATCACGGACATGTTACCCTTTGGTATGGCAGCGGGGAATACCCACAGAGATTAGTGAATTTTGTTGTGTGACTTAAATCTAAATTCAATGATAGAGCCAGGGAAATCCCCCATTGTCATATGTTTAGCACATATTATCCATTATAAATATATAAACCCCAGAGCCGCCAACCCAAAGTAAACCCTTTTCCTTCTTGGCACTGTATTTATTCTTCCTATTGCTAACATATTGATTTTGTGTCAGGCACGCATGGTTTATAGAATGGCATTAAAAACTGCTCCAACTGACACTACTTTGCAGACTGCACATCCAACAGTGCAAGACCA
Source organism: Ambystoma mexicanum (assembly GCF_040938575.1). Taxonomy (NCBI): domain Eukaryota; kingdom Metazoa; phylum Chordata; class Amphibia; order Caudata; family Ambystomatidae; genus Ambystoma; species Ambystoma mexicanum. Next base: position 489,350,663 of record NC_090926.1, on the reverse strand, counting down.
AGACTGTGCAGCACTTGCTTACTGCAGCCTTTACAAATCAGATTGAAAAGCACACTTAACGGTATAAACGGTATACAGGTATAAACAATGTGACTGTTATTATTGTTCAATTAAATGGTTCACAGTATCTTTAATGGTATACCGTTATACCGTTACATCCCTAGCCTGGAGAGGGGTGTGTAGCATCACCACTTTGCACAAGTCCATCCTCATGGTTCTGCAGAGCCACCTGAAATTGTGCCCATTTTGTCCCGCATACAACCTGCATCCCTTGTATCATTGGACATGGACAATCTATGAACTATGCAGGACTCTGGAGAAACTGACTTTTTGAGGAGCACCTTCTGAGGCTCTAAGGAACATTCCTGAATGTTTTCAACTGTTAAGCCATACTGAAACTTTCTCTTCCCTCTATTGGCCCCCTGAGTGCAATCCACTGTCAATGCAAAATAGCTTCAGAGAACTTGTTACGAGTTGCTATTATTTCTCAATTCCTCTGTGTTAGCGTTCAGTGCCATCAAAGAAGAACTTTGGGCTTTTTATCTTGTAACCCTGCAAAATCACTATATCTTGGACATGCTAACAGCTATCGGGGGTGGGTGTGGCATACATTGGCCAAAACGTCCTGCACATATGCACCTCCTAATGACTTGGATAACAGAACGTTGGCTCAAACAATTACTGAACTGCAAAATCTCTCTTTTCTCTTGGATGCAGTGGTGGATGAACATAATCTTAAAAGTATTTTCACACTTTTTTGTTCTTGTAAGTTATGTCTTTGATTGTGCTTGACTCAGATGCCTTGGAGTACTGCCATCTTTCTTGTAACACCATCTAAGGCTAGGTATACAACCAATTGTCTTCACATGGGTACTCAAACTGATTTTGGAATGACTGAAGGGGGAGGTTTCTGTCCTTCCCCAGGTTGGAGTGGATGTGTAGAACAAAGGGTAGATTATGGAACTAATAATGAGTCAAATTGGGGTTGTCTAGTGGAGGATTATGGGAAAAATAGTTGTGAATATTTCTTCCATAAAAATAGTGAGATTGATGGTTTGGGGGAATTTCGGGAAATTGGCAAAGTTTGAACTGTGTGCTCCATACCACTGACTGAGGGTTGGGCACATCATCATGGTCATTTTTGTCACTTTCGCAAATTGTTACAAATATTACAATATTTATGGTAAGTGGGATAAGGGTTACATTTATGTTACTTTGTATTATTTTGTGTAGAGGCAATAGATGTGTTGCACGGAGGGCCCCTCCACACAGGCGGTCAATATGCACACATGGAGTTTAGCTGTATGAATGCTGGTAATAGGTATTAAATGCACTCATAATGTATACATGTATGGGAAGTAGTTTTCAAATTTAGTAAACGATATTAAACAAATGAGGTATGGTTGCTCTATGTGTCGAGGTGTGTGTTCGCAATCATGTCAATGGTCCTTCAGCAGTCAGGAAACAGGTTTCGTAAACTGGTCAATGGGGTGGTTGCATCAGTTGCAGATGGCTCAAGTTCTGGAGGGCGAAGGGAAGATGTGATCTCTGGTAAACAGGAGAGTTCACTTTTGTAAGGGATAGGCATTTATGAAACCCACAGGATTGTTTGAACAGATGGCTTCACCCAGGACACTTCCAGAGATCATTAGTAATAAATTCAAGGAGAATGGTTGTGTTGTCAGACAGTGGGCAGAACTCATGTGAATAGGAAGAGCCAATAATCATGGAATTTGGACACTGGACAGGTTTGGGCAATGTGGTTAGCAAACACAAATAGGTCAAAGGGAATCTCGATCTTCCTGTGCTTGGGTATTTTTAGGGCAGGTCAGTGTGCCTCATTAATTGGAATGCTGTTATTTTGTAACTAAAAGGCAAGGGTGCCACCAAATATGAAAAGGTTTTTGGGAAGGGGTGTGTTGAAAATGTAAACCTTGTAATTATAGGTTTTAGGGGATTGTGTTATAATGTCTGTGTCCAGTGAACTGTGTGGGTTTTAGATTTATCTGTCCAGGGCAACCAATCATGGTTGAGGGGGATGCCTTTGTAACAGTATCTGGGGGAGTGTATTAACTGTTGCAAACTGCATATGATATGTGTTATTTGTGTGGTTCAGGGAGACCAGAGTTAGTTTGACTGTTAGATGTCATCTAAACCCCCTCCTGGCCATTGTACAATAAATGTGCTTTTTGGACAAAAGGTACACTTGTTAATTTTAGAGGTGGGCCTAATTAGGGAAAGAGGCGGAGCTAAATGTCCACACCTACTATGTCCCAATTAATTCAAGAGCTGTTCATCCAGACCTGGAGTTGGGGCAGTTTAATTCTTCTGAACACTGGCTTTTTTTTAAACTAAAAACTCAGAACGTTGAGTCTCATAGTGCAAAGAAACTATGATTGGATAATTATCTCTAGGATCATAGGGGGCATGCATCATATGCATAGTAATCGAAAACCCACCAAAAATGTACATTTCTGAAATCATCTCCTTGTTTTATAGTTTAGGGCTATGGATTCACTTAAAATTAATTATATTGTTCTATAACCTTTTAACTAGTTCAGGCAAACCATGTGCTACAGCAGTATGCAGGCCAGCATGCCCTATGCCATTCATACATTGCTAGTCCAGTGCTATGTTTTTCTATGCGTTCTGGGACTTACACATGTCCCAGAATACAACTTCAAACCAGGATTAGACTAGCATTTCCCAAATGGAATGATGCATGTTGGCATATATGCAAAACATGGACATTTTGCTTTGAGTTCAAATGCAATTCCAATTCCAATGATAACAATATTTGAAAAGGAACAACATCTACTGCTGTTTTTTATGTGACATATTATATCCCAATCAAACTCAATTGTTTAGAGCACATGCTATGTTTTGTATGAGAAAAAACAATTAAGTGCTTTACCCTCTTCCTTACCCCGCCTAGACCTACCTCACAAGTAGAGTAACTTTTACAAAGCCACCAGTCAAGTCATGTACTCACTCGTTTTTCTATGTTTCGCTCGCCAACCTTACATGTCCAAAATAATTGGCAGACTATTTCAGATTTTTTTTAAAAAAACGTTCATGCATGGAACAGGGAAAGAGCTCTAGATGCATGTATATCTGCGTGTATATCAAGAGAAGTTGTTCTTTGTATGCATGCATTTGAATTTGCACACATACTGCAGCAAGCTATTACATACACTTAACACAGCAGTCAAATATAACATGCGTTTGGCAATTTAATGCAGGACACTGTTAATTGTCTTCTGGGTGCAGATATAATTCAGGAAACAGACTATTCTGTGCATGTCTTTCTATGTGCACATATAATTCACGAACTTGCTACATATGTGTGAGGTGCAGGCTGGCACTCTGAGCGGAAAGCTGGTGATTGTTATGAATCACGCTCCATCAGGCGAGCCCGGGCAATACAACAAAGCATCAGCAGTGGATGGTGTGCTAATCTTGTATAGTCAATCCCCGTAGATTGAAAAGAGGGAGCCTATGGCTTCTTACGAGCAGGAGATGCTCCTGAGTACAGCAGGGATTGCACGTGGCAAAAGACAACTGAAACTGGTAAAACGCCATTAAAGGTGGGTCAGCTGCTGCTGCTAGCTGAAACTCGTGAGATCTAGGAATCTCCCAGCATGCACTGTTCTTTTCACCGGGGCTTTTGACCTCCAGCACTTCCCAAAATGTCCGGCGGCTCAACTCTGCTCAGAGCATTTCTGTTTTAAATGGGCACTTTTGCAGCGAGCGAGTAGCCGGATTGTTTCGAGAATGTTTCCCATGCATGTGGACAAAGCAATAAGCAAGCCGATACTCGTGTCCACGCAGCTATTTCAGCTGCATACTGGAACTATGCTATTTGTACTCGCGCACATTTGTAAGCTGCACATACTGGTGAGGGCTTTGTTGGAGGGACTGTGCGAACGAGTGCATGGAAGTAAATCTGATGGGCTGAGTTTGTTGGATATATGGCATCACACAATATGGTGGAGGAGGGCATCCGTGAGACATTTAGGAAACTGAGTGGGGTTGGGGTGATTGCTTCGAGTGGGCCAGGGCTTCTACGTAGGGAGGCAGGAATTGTTGAAGGCTAAAATATTTTAATAGCATTGTGTGCTATGATGTTAGGGGGTTTCCCAAATGCAGAGTACCTGAGGTTCCATGTCCATGTGTGATAAGGCCATATTTCTTTGCTTGGCATTCTGGGACTTGGGGTTCCTTAACATTTCAAATGGGAATTTAAAAACGACAAGTCCCACAGTACAAAAGGAAAAAAAGGACAGACTGGACATGGAAAACTTGAGAGCTCTGTGATGCGGATGGGGTCGGGGGGTTTGTTGAATGGAGTTGTGTGTGTGTGTGTGCGGGAGGGAGTGTTTGTGTGGGAGGGGATGTTGTATGTGTGAGACAGAAGTTTATATGTGTGGGAGGGGAGTTTATGGATGTGGGAAGGGGGATCCTGTGTGTGTGGGAGGGGGTTTCTGTGTGTGTGCGGGAGGGTGTGTGTGTGTGGGAGGGGTGTGTGTGTGGGAGGAGAGTTGTGTGTGTGGGTGAGGGAGTTGTGTGTCTGTGTGTGGGGGTAGTTGTGTGCGTGTGGGGGGTGCGTGTGTGTTTGGGGGTAGTTGTGTGTGTGTGTGAGGGGCATTTGTGTGTGTTTTTGGGAGTTTTGTGTGTGTGTTTGGGGGAGTTTGTCTGTGTTTGGGGGGAGTTGTCTGTGTGTGGGGGGAGCCTGGAGAAGCCAAGATGGGAGGGTTAGAAGTAGGGACATCCAAGACCTGCAAGAGCCCATTTCCAAAGTGCCTTTTACCAGGCAGCCTAGGCGAGAATGCACTGGCCCAAATAACCTTAAAGGTTATGGTTCAGTCATGTGATTCAATCTATGCATAGTGTGCAGACTGACACGAGTGGGGCAACTCTGGTAGGGTATCTTCCTGCTCTGTCCTGACCTAAAGCTACAATGTAAATGTTGTGGCCGTGATATCCATTTCTCTTAGCCGGTGCTTCTTGTGTCACAGTTCTTTTATGGGGATCCCTGAGGAGGACTGTACATGTCAACAGGTATGTGGAGGAAAAATCGGCCACAGTGATGTTAAGCCTAAGGGTCTTGACACTTAACACACAATGCTGGTAGCACTGCTTTAGTCTATTTGGAATACAACTCCCATCAACTGCCATGGCCATTGGGCAAGGGTCCAGGCCTTCCTCACCCCCAGGGTCTAAATGGACCCAGTCCTGGCGCCTCTGGCGCCATGCTCATGGAAAAGTGTGCGCTGCACACTCTGTGTCTAGGGCACGTGCATCAGGGACCATGACGTGGCCATAGACTATCATTGGAAGGCACGTGCAAGAGTCCCTCGGAGGGGCAAGGTGGAGCCACAAGGCGGGGCAAAAGGGAGGGGACAGTGGCATCCTATTTAAGGCCAACCCACCCACATGCCTCCACTTCGCGTTATTCTGCTTTCAGCAGCCTAACACTTACCGCTGTCCTCCATCTCGTCGTGCATCCACTTGATTACAGCTACTCTATCGCTGAAGGCGCCTCTTACCTGAATCAGCTACTCCATCGCTGAAGGCGTATTTTACCTGATTCCAGCTACCCCATCGCTGAAGGTGCCTCTTAACTGTATCCAGCTACTCCATCGCTGAGGGCATATCTTACGTGATTCCAGCTACTCCATTGCTGAAGGTGCCTCTTACCTGAATCCAGCTACTCCATCACTGAAGGTGCTCCTTATCTGATTCCAGCCGCTCCATCGCTGGGTGCGCATCTTACTTGCATCCCATCGCCATAGAAGTCGGAGCCTTTCCTGACCAGATCCGGGCATCCAGCAACACAGAGCTCCACTTCCTTTCTTCATCTTCGTGGTACCTTGATCCTGCAGACGCAGAGCTGCTCCCGAGCCCCCAAACTCCACTCTACGCCACCAGTCTTCTTCTGCAAGGGAAAAAGAACACAACAGGTTAGAAACCATATAAATAACGAACGTTTGGCCACACCGTACCTGAGTCTAGAGTTCCATTATAAAGGCCAATTTACCAGCTAATTCGGGAGCCCCATCATCCGCAAGGGAATCCCCGGACGCGCTCCACGACTACGATTGGCCATCTTTACACCTATTGGGAAAGAGATAAGACATTGCGAGAATGACTATTCATAATCAAGGCAAAATACATTAAGAAAACGAACATTAATTATAACCAAAATACTTAAATTCTAAGTGGATTGGTCGCAGCCTGTCTGGATCTTCACTTCCACGGACTAGTGAAGCAACTAAGTCCACTCTACGCGCCCCTGCTACAAGAAGCAGGATGGAGAGCTCACCGTTACAAAACCACAGGTGAGCTTGCATGGGAAAGCGCTTGTGCACTTCATTTTGGCACGAGAGTGTCGAGGGAATTCACAACACCAGCACGCCATTCTCGCCACGCCATGCCTCCCATCTTCTCTCAGGGATAATACCAGCATCCAGAACAGGAGGCTCAGCAACAGCTGGGGGAGAGAGTCTATCCAAGGGAGCCAAGTCGAGGGAGGGCTCCAACCGTGTCCCAATGTTCCCGCAGAGACCAGATGAGCGTAACATCAACCATAATTATAGTTAATTGGGAGGGATCATGGGAGGCGCAGTCTAAGACATCTGGAGATCAGGTATTGGATGAGGATGGGTCTTGGGAATAGAATCTTCCTTTTCACTTTGCTTGAGCCACCTCCCTGATGTAAGGACGTCTCTTCATTGGCCATAGCTTTTTCTTTGGAATACAGTGCACTTGTATGTAAACGGTTTATTGAAATCAAAAGAAGTGTATTAAAGTTTGGGTAAAGTCTTTTTGTTAGCAAAATGTTGTTCTTGATTATTTCAACACTGTGTCTTAGAATTAATACCAGGCAGGCTGAAGAGTTATTAATGAGCTGGTGTAGCCAGTAAGCTAAGAGCAGGGGTTTCTGGTTACCCCAGTATGAGAAGAGTGTGGCAACATCCAAAAGAGTGGGATGGTCAGAGCCATATGTAGAGGCTTGTGGCCAAATGAAGGAGGCAGAGACAGTAGTCTCAATCAGTGACTTAACTAACGCTCAGGCGCTACATGCAGGATTGAGAATCAACTAGGGCTCAGCCAGTGAGGATCAATTAATGCTCAATTATAGCCAATGGTGGGATTCAGTGAATAGCCAACAGTTGAGGCTCAATTAATGCTCAACACCTTGAGCGTTTGTTGAAACTGATCCATCTAATTTGCATGTGAAAATATCTACTAAACCTCAACTGAGGAACAACTAAAAGTGATGATCCTGGCTCTAAATTAAGGCTCAACTGATGAAGCTCAATTAACTGTAAACTTTAGTGAGCATTGTTTGAAGTTTAGCAGTCTAATTTTCATATGAACATCTCAACCAGTGGTCATGGTGAGGCCCAAGTTCAGTTCAATTGAGTAGTAGTTGAAAGCTGTAGGAGTTGGGGCTGTGTTACAGGGGTCTATTAGATTAGCATGCATATTTAGTGTCAGTGGGTTTATGTACAGACAAGGCAACAAAAACACAGCAAGCAATGGCAAAGTCAGCCAGCGTGCGCACCGGATGGAAATGCACACATTATCACAAAGGGCACATATTTAAAATGAAAACGATTTTGGAAAATGCTTTTCTGCAAAGGAGTTAAACGTGCAGGCAGTTATCACCTGTGTGGTTTCATTATTAAATGTGTAGCATGGCATGAGCTGCGAAGATGGAATGTGTCCTTTTGACAAACACCATTGTTAAGTCAGGAAGCCAAAGAAAGACAGATGTTTCTTATTGCTGTCCAACAGCGATAACACGTGGGGTAGTGGGATGGTCAGAGGAAATAGCATGTTCTGGGAGGGGGAGGTTTACCTTTTGAGTGACAGGGGAAGATTATAAATGCTCTGTGGGTGGGTGTGCGAGTTAGATGTTCAGAAACCTCATGGGAGACAGTGCTGGGCAGATCCACCGGCAACAGGAGAGTTACATTCTTGAGGAATACTCGAGCTGGGCTGAGACAGTGCAGGAAGGCAGCCTGGGAAGCTTTGATGAAATAGTGTGGCAGGCTTACTGGGGTCATGACATTCATTATCGATGGGTGAACCAAGTGAGAAGGTTTTCCACATTGAGCTGTGCCAGGAACCTCACCAAGTTCTAGGTAAATATGAGTAACAAGTAAGGATTTGCTGCAGAATGTTTGCCCGGGAATCAGATAGAGTTAACTAATGGTTTTCATGTGTAATGTTTAAAGCAAATTCACGTTACCAATGTGCATGATGGAATGCAAATTTCTGTTGTGATTTTATTCTCTCTCATCGCCTGCCAATTTCATCATGTACAACGTAATTTGTTAAGATAATGCTCAGTGAAGCCTTTTAATGTGGGCAAACATTTCCATGTAAAATATCATTTCAATTCTCGTGTATTCATGGCTTATGTTGCATTATGTATTTTATCTAAACAACTGTGAATATCATTAGTAAATAAATCTAGAAACGTAACACATATTGAGTTGGGTTTTCATTGCATGATTGCATTTACAAGCACATAGACTAGGAAGTCACAGGGACTAGACCTATTTTACCATAGGTGGTAATTCATTTTACCAAAGGTGATAAAATTGGAAGTAGGTTTTTGGCTTTCCTAGTAAGTGAGTTTAGGAGTATATGGTGTGTGTGTATACATTTATTTGTTCCTAATGTGACATGTTTTGCACTTTGGCTGCTAGAGCATACATCAGCATCCTAGATAAGCTGCTCAGAGGAAGTGATATTGTCCCTTACTAAGTGTACAAAGTCCAGTGTCTGATACCATGAGTAACTGTGAGTGACCTAGGGTAAAAAGGACATTTGTTAGACTATATTCTGAGGAGAGTGGCAACAATAAAAAAGAGGATTATCACAAGAGGTGCTTTGCTACAATAAATAGCACTATTTACCACCATAGTACGCTACAACAGAATTAGGTGTAACTCCTTTGGAAAATATATCTAACAAGCTTGTGGTTGAGTGCTCTATTGATTTTCTTTGGTAGGGGTTATTGTTAAATAATAATTTTCTGCAACACAAATGTGCAATATATTGCACACTTAGACTGAGAAGATACAAATTCCCCAAATCCATGTGTACATTGATTTCTTTACATGCTCTTCTTGTTTATTGAAAAGTAGTATGCATAGAAAAAAATATTTGCGTAGAAAAGAAATACTCGTACTTAAAAATATAGATCTTCTTGAATCTGCAAATAGAAATCTGTAAGAGGGTAAACAATAGTTTATCATAGAGCAAGCTCTAAATAACACAACAAATGCACTCTCAGAGTTTCACTGCAAATAAAGCTGTAAATATTTACTGACACTTAATATCTACTTATCCAAAAAGATCCACAGATGTTTACATCAGGAACAGAGTCAGAATGTGCACAGTGTGACTTCTTCAATCATAGCCTATTTTGTTATTGAGATATTCAAAGTTTTATACACAAAATGATAAATAATATTATGTCTAATGCAATAAGTGTTTTATCTATATACACATCGTTTTGTTTTCGTACAGAAAGTGGAACAAATTGCCACTTTAAAAAACAACTAAGGATGACAATCTAGTATTCTGCTATTAGCTTGTCCCGTTCCTTAGTTGTGGCACCTCCCACTGCTATCCATTGTTAGCATAGATCACAGATGACTCTCATAACTTAGACATTGGAAGCTGGTAAAATTGGAACATGTGAAGTTGACACTGCTGCCAAAGTCGACAGTTCATTCATTGTCAGTGATGTTGCACTGTTGGAATCATTTGCTGGATGTGGTGCTGATTTCCATGCATGTAATGCATGACCACTTGCATTTTAGTTTTGTGGTGTTCATGCAATTTATAATATGTAATGTCCACATCATCCCAATACACTCTCATCAGGTGATTGATCATGACAGCTATTCAAAGGATTTGCAAAGGCACATTTGATGATTCATGTCTTAGGTTCTTCACGCACAATGTGCACTCAACATCCTCTGCCTCCCTTTTAGAGCAATGTTCTTTGCCCTTGAAATATCTCCAACTGTCTACAGGTTTATTATATTCCTGTGGATTTCTTCCTCGGTGGTAGGGGACTGGGGTCCAAGATGGCATCATCATCGCTGCTTCTGCAGTTCTCATGTTTAGACATGTTGAAATGTCCAACTAGTGAGGAGAATGTAAAATAGCAACAATGACAACTCTATTGTTACAGGTAAAACAGAAAAACCCCAGGAACTTGCCAGTTATGATAAGCTAAGCAACCATAACTCATGCTACCACCATGCAATGTTAGCACTAACACCTGGGGCATCAAAGATATCACAGATGTCATTGATCCATTTAATACCAGTTAAAGTGCACCCTAATTTGCTACAACTTCCTAATATCATACTCACTCCCAATATAGCAGCATTTTCGGTCAATCCTGAAAGTTTCAACTTAAAACTATGGCATTCCCCACATCCTAGCAACATTTTTAACACTTCTTTTAACTTTTGCCAAATTATTGCACCTTTTTTTGTTTGCCGACATTCGCAAACGTCTCACGTCATGGCAGATTTTCCTGGACAGTGTGACGTGAACATGTGCAGTGTTCACGGAGGGGTCTGCACTTTCGATCACATCCCTGCTTCACGAACAGTTCAAAACTGCATATTTAGCTGATCTAGGACATTTCAAGCTGAAAATGTACCTTTGCACAACTCCTAGACCTAGTGTTACTGATGTTCTATTTGTAATCCAAAGAGAGAGCACATGCTTGGAAGAATATTTTCTGAACTTCTATTTAACTTAGAAAATGGCATCAGCCATGGCCAATCCTCTACTCCAGGAGCCATCACCACCAACACCACAACCACCACCACCACCAGCTGGAGGGCCTGGACAATGTAACATGCACAATGATGCAGAAAAGAATCAAGATGACCAGGAAGATGAGATAGAGGAAATGCCTACCTCCAGTACTCAGAGACAATCATGGGTCTGTCGGTTCTATACCACCATAGGGGGTATATCAAAGGCTAAGGCTAAGAAGGTGAAATGCACTGAGTGCAACGGTGTACTCATCCGTGGACAACCTGGCCAGTACTCCTACAGTGCCACCTCCATGTGCCGCCATACCAAATCCAACCATCGGGATGCTCTAAGAAAGGCTGTTCCTTTATCAAGAAGTAGCAGGCTGTCTTCCTCTACCTTATCATACTCAAACAATATTGCCACCACACAGGCTAGTCCTGTGGGGCACACAATCCAACCAGCTACCTTGCATGACAAAAATACTCTGTATATACTGCAACACACCACTCTGCAGGGGGGGAAGTTTCTAAGTGTTTTCAAGGCTGTAATGAAGGAGCATGAGAAGCACTGCCCCCTACCTTAGATTTAACACACTCCCAACATTTTCCTTTGTCCACCTGCCCCTCCATATCTGTGGTTTGTGCCCCTTCCCTCATTTCGCTCCCCACCTCACTTCCTGGTCTCCCCTGCAAAAAAGAATTCAAAATAAAAAAACTGCAAAAAAAGGTTCTTTTAGGAACGGCATTTCACAGTTAAAAAATAGAACTAAAAAAATAAGCTAATAGACTACATCTACTTTAAATTTTTCAGTAGAGTAGTTAGACTGAGTAAGAATCTCCAACATTCCATTAGCATGTTCTACTATGCTAATGGAAATAATGGATAATTGTATACTAGAGAAAAAGATAAAAACACAGAAAAATTTTCTTCCCAGATACTTTTTCTCTAGCATACAATAAGGACCATAATCCATGGACCTTCATGACTATCCGCACTGTCCAGAGTCCCCACTCCAGGCCATGCATCATCAAAAAAAACCAGATTGCACGTGCACACCACGGCACAAGACAGCCCTTCGACCCCTTTTACCGTTATGTTTGTAACACTCCATCATTGCCTGTTTCAAACAATCACACATCTATCCACCAGTCGGTTCCAAAAACTCTACATATAACCCTATCATCATATTAAACTTTCACACACCAACTGCCACTTAAAAAATGTTCTACAAATATTTTGCATCTGTATTTCCCTTGCTTATCTAAAACATTTTACACACTGCTGCTATAAATGCACATATGCATTGTGCAGTAAGAGTAGTACATGAGTGGAATGGGGATTAGAGGTTGCCAAGTGCTGATAGGAGCCCAGAAGGAAAGTGCCAAAAGATGCCAAGGTGGGAGGCCAGTGGCTTACTGCTGGGTCAGAGGAGTCCCAAGGGTGGGGTTTGCAGCCTCCAGGTGGAAGACCTGCAAGGGAAGTGCTGAAGGGGGTGGGGGTGAACTGGTGTCGACTAAATATAGGGCCTTGAACCTGTGAGATTCATGATGGACCAGGTCACCAGTCTCAGTGGCTGTGGTATGAGTTAGCAGGGAAGGGATTAAGTACAACAGGAAGAGAAAAGCAGAGTTTTCAGAAGTTTCTGAAACTTAATCAAGCCCAGCTCAAGTATAAGAGGAGCAGGAAGGCTGTTCCAAAGAGAGGCACCAGCGGAAGAGAGAGACATGCCTCCCATTCTCTGTTTCAAGCAGATAATTGGAGTTAGAGGAGTGGAGGGCTCAAGCCGGGGAGTATTTAGGAAAGTGTTCATAACACACCTGATTACCTTCATGCACAATCTTATATTTACATTTAAAAAAACAAAAGCCCACAGATTCACTAGTTAGCATTTATAAAGCAATTGTCTATTGGTCACCATCATGATCTGAGCGCGACAACTCTCATTGCATTGCTTTCCATGGACAATTTGGTCTTTAGAGTTTGTTTAACAAATTACTTGGTATTTATTTTGTACTTCCCTTGTACTTTATTTAAAATTGTGGAACAGCCCATGTACACAGGCCAAAAAGTGTGAAGAAGACATTTTAAGAGTTTTAATAGAGACATTCTGGAGGCATGATATTCTGAAAAAAATTGTATTTACAGAAAACCCTCTGCATGAGAAAAAAAGTAATTTATGTTGTGGGAGAGATAGTGTTTAGTGTATGCTACTTGAAGTATGTTGTTCAAGTGGTATCCTTGTCTCAGGCCTTTTCTGCAGTTAATTGTATGTTGTCAATGTTGTAATACACATTTTGTTTGCCTGGAGATGAACTTGAAATCTTATTATTTTATGTGTAAGCAACAGCTCCCTCTAGCAGTAATAACAGGCAAAGTGGGTAGTCTCTACTGTACAACTTGAAGTCTTATTGTTGTATGGGTAAGGCAACAGCTCCCTCTAGCTGTGCTAATAGGCGAAGAGGGCACATGATGGCTTTGGATAAACATACATCTGGCCTTTTATTATATAGTATGATTGACTCTAGTAGTTTCACATGCTGCGGTTTTCATAACACTGGCCACTTTACTCATTAAATGGATTTCAGAAATGCTGTGGCCCACAAAAAGCCACTGTAAGTGACCACTGTCGTATCTACCAATCATAGCCAGTGACCCCTTTGAATGGACATGTCCTGCAGCAATTCCTCAGCCCAAACAAGTGGCTAATGAGATTTTCCGGAATTGAGTCCTGGGTGACACTTGGCTCTAGTAATGGGTCAGTAGCCAATGGCAGCCTAGCCATGCCATGGAGCCCACCAAGCCCCACACAGTGGCCACTGGATGTCCTCCTTGTGCACTATGACAAAGTTTCACAGGACATAGATTTTGGCCATGGCACATGGCAGACAAAGCCACCAGCAGTGGCTAATGTATCTGACTGCTTTGCCCCATTGCTGGTCTGTGACCAACTGGCAAAGATCTGTTTCCACTTCATGCCCATGTGAACTCTCAGTTTCCATGACAGGTCCACTAGCTACTATAAACCGTGTGGCCCCAGTAATCCACCCAAAGTAGCATCTCTACATGCCTGGCTCCCCTGCAAGGTGATTAACACCATAGGATGCCTGACGTGTTCACCAGCTACAACTTGCTCCTCGGCAAACCCTGTGGGTCTGAGCAGAGTCTGTGGGGTTGAATCAAGATTTGGCCAGGTCGAACACTGGCCCTAAGCCAAAGGCCAACACACAAGCTCACACACAGTCCTGTTGATTGACCCATGGGTTTGTGGGCTGGGCTTAATCCTCTTGAAAAAAACAGTTTTTTATATTTTGGGTGCATATTGCACTACTCTGTGATCCCCTCGCTGGACATTGCATCAAGTTAGAGATGGCCCAACACCATCTCTAACTTTTCAAACAAATTGCATTGCATAGACTGCAGAAAAGTGATAGAATACAAATGGCTGACATTTTGAAAAAAAATGTTCCACACCTCAAACCAATGAGATTATCTATTTTTAAACTGAAAATCTGGGTGCTCCTCACTACAATTTTCTGATCTGATGTGGTTCTGTGAACACAAAATGGAAATTAACCTTTGGCATATTTGTTATGTTATGTTACTTTGCATTTATATAGCGCCTTATGTGTCATTGGTCTGATTCCTCGGGAACTGTAGTTCAAGTCAGTTGAGAGAAAGAGAGTTCTAAAACTCACCGGATATGTGTGCAGCTGGTGTAGCACTTGCATGATAGCTGCTTCTTAGCACTAGGTGTGGTGTTTGGGAGGTCAGTAATATGTGTTCATTCCGGAGGGTTGACACCAGACTGCTCAGCTAGCAGTGCTTAATTAGGATGTTGAGGAGTAAGAGACAGGTGTTACTATGAGAGGTGGTGTATAGGAGAGAGTAAGCGTGGTAGTATGATATGGTGGTTTCCGCTCCATCCGCTCCATCCACTCCATCCACTCCATCAGCTGGATGAAGAAAAAACATAACAAAAATGTTCCTACTAGTCTTTGAGACATTCAGATCCTGCAAGTGCTGTAACATGAAAAGTGAGAGAGAGAGGGCAGGAGGGAATGTGCAGGACGGGGAGGAAAGAGATACTTAAGGAGGGAAGAGAAGGGAACATAAGTGCCATTGAACAAAAATCACAAGGCTGGAAATGAAGAGTGGGTGCACAAATTGGGAAAGCCTCATATCACGGTTTATGGGCTACATCAAATAATGCAGGTACAAGTAGTAAAAAGCAACATTGGAATACCTCACCTCATGGTGCAGGGGGGCTACATCAAATATCAAAATGGTTTAAATGCAAAACAGCACAGGCTGTGAAAAGTCAGTTGAGTGGGTGCAGGTACGTAAAATGTAAAACAGCACAGGCTGCGAAACGTCTGATCAGTGGTTACAGCACACTGCAAGTTATGGGGCAACATTGTGAAATAAGACCATATTTGTTGAGAGAAGCAGTGGAGGAGCAGTGTTTTCACGTTGTAGTGAGTGAGTAGCACAAGGAGTGACAATATGGGCAGCCAGACAGATTGGTCTTCTTTGCTTTGTCTTCCACGTGAAGTGGAAAGGACAGGTGAAGTGGCAAGGACAGGCGAGCGGGCCAACAGCAGTTTCAGGTGAAAAGGGGAATCGGTAGACATTGGATGCCACCTCTGCACCCGGAAGTGAGGTAGGGAATAACAGGAAAAGGCAAGACGGCGTCAGAATACTCAAACCACAACGTGTGAGGCCGGCAGACTAATCAGGGGCATATTGGACATTTTGGCGCCATTTTCAAAGAAAATCGCTGGGCACATTTATTAAAAAAATTTACAAAATAAAACATACTTCTGTCACCACCATCAGAAAACAAACAACTATATCATTGCAATGTACTGCTCACAGGTCTCTCATGGTACTAATTCCCCAGAGAAATCGGGTATTGAAACACATTTTTTATAGTAATTTTTGTTGTATTGGACATCACATTACATTTATAATATTCTTAAACAGTTTGCAGTTCTCCTCTGTTTCCTAAACTGTTTCTTTTAGTTGCTCAAGTTCTCCACAAAGTGTGGTTGCATGTGTGACATGTATTTCGACAACTGTGGCATTATGAGCAGAACATGTGGCTATTATGATTGTCTTACAACTACGGTGGGAGGTTTTGCTGTTTCGCACTGCAAAATCATTCTCACAATGTTTCTGCACTGAATTTTAAGTGAACATCTGCGAAAACCTGCCAATACCAAACAGTCCACATTAAGGACCTTATTAACAAAGGGTTTTCCAATGGGAGTTTGCCATTATAAAACGCCTCTGTGAATTAGTCCCTATGTTTCAGCAGTGTTTTTAAAGAAAGCCTAACATTAACATCACCTTTACCAAAAGGTTTTCACTTATTTTTTTAATGATATACACATTCATACCAACAGCACCTTTGGTCATGACCTGGGCATGCCAAGCCTCCCTTAGTGGCCACATGATATGACCTTCAGCCATTCCAAGTGATCACATTGCATAGGAGAGGACCTTCAGCCTTGCTTCAGGCATTTCAAGCCACCCATAATAGGCACTGGTCATGGTAACATTGCTTGGATCATGCTCCTTAACCTCCCGTATTGAGTACCGACAATTGTTTGCTGCCCTGGCTAATGATCACTTTTGATGGGGCATGACATCTGACCATGTTCTCCACCCACCCAAGCCACTCATAGTGTCCTTAAATAATAGTTTGGCTGTAGCATGGGATGGCCCACGTACATGCCCCAAGGGCATTAGTAAGTCCAGGGGACAATGTTACAATGTCTTATGTCCACAGACCTGGCAAGTGTGCCCTTGGACACCACTGGCCCATGGATTCTAAGCCGTGCCAATTGGTAGCATGTGGGTCTATCCACAGGCTGTGTGGCCAAACTAGACATTTATTTTCATGTGTGGCCCTCCTTTTCTCTGCACAGGTATGCAAGGAACCCCAAAACAAAGAAATGAAAGGTGTATCGAGTCTGTTGACCCAAAGATTTTTCATTTTTTTGGGGTTAGTCAGTGGACAGTTCATATGAACACAGATATCAATAACTAGATTTTGACCACTTTTGGCCAGATCTTAAAGAAACCAACGAACACATTTGTTCCAAATATTCTAATGCACACATTGGCAAACAGATACCCACTACTTGTGAATGTTTGGTGCAAATCCTTCTATTGGTTTACATTGTGGGTAAGAGGAAAATCTTGATTTATCGGAAATTGCATGAGCAATGCAAGATGAAATATTTGGAACCTGACCAATAGCTTCATATCCCACCTAACAGAACATCATGAAAAGTGGGTCTTTTTTGTATTTTTTGCAAAGTTTTGTGAATATTTGTCAAAGTAATCAGCACCTCAAATATGCTCCTGCTGTGGAGAATCCATCTCTTTTTAACCTGTGATTCTGCGCTAGTAAATGGAGTCCCGGTTGGAGCCATAGCTGATTTGGGCAGTAAGCAGACAACAGTGAGATCCAATTTGATATCTAACAGGGACCTGAGAAAGGAAAGCCCGATCAAACTCACCTGCGTACATGGAGATGAGGAGATTTATCATGAAACTCCAGTCACCATCAGGGTTCAAGGTGGGTCCACTAAAATGAATGCTTCTGTCATTCCAGGACTATCCGAAAAGATAATGGGCCTCATTACACGGAAGGCGGTAAGGGTTAACGGTCACCGGTAATGCTACCGGTGACCGTTAACCCTTAGCGTGCGTTCCCTTTGCGGGACCCGACTTTAACGGCTGGTTTTACCAGCCGTTAAAGTAGGGTGCCGCAAAGGGACCTTGGTGCTAATTATGGTACTGCAATTTTCGGTACCGTAATTAGCGCCTTCCCCATTCCCATTATGCCCTATGGGGGCAAAAATGGGAATCGGAAAGGGCCTTGGTGAATGGGGAATTACCTCCCCCGCTCACCTTGGAGTAGGGCGGTAATTCTGCCATCCACCAAGGCGGACACGGTAAAATACCGGCGGCAACCATGGCGCTAATAGTGCCATGGTTACCGCCTACCGTTTAATGAGGCCCAATTATTGGTACGGACTTTCCCAACTTTGAAGAAATCCAAAGAAACTCCAGTAAAACATCCCTCCCATATTACCCAATCTTCTCATGGAAAGAGCAGGTTTTTCTTCAGAAAGTCATGACTGAAAGTGGGCAACCAATTGAAAGGAGCCTCTACCATATTTGGGGGAGACTGATGAGTATCATCCAGATGATAGCCCCAGCAGCAACCTCATCACATGAGGCCTGGGGAAGGTAGCCGCTGCCTGATCCTGACCTTGGGGGCCACTATATGAGTGAGGATCACAAGGGAGGACACAACCACCAGGGAGATTTCATGTTGCCATTGGATGAGACATGGTATTTCCCCATTTCCCATGAGTGAGACCCTCAACACCCCAAGATCTTAATGTCAAGAAAGCTCTTCTCTACACTACTCTCGTCAAGTACACTTTGACTCAAACATCCATAATTCACACATAACAACATTTGTGTCTTATGTGCCTTTATTTGAAACCTATGAGAAAAACCAACTAAGAGTTAAAGGTCCAATGATATTCATAGATTCCAACTCAAACAACTACTCAAGTACTGATATGAAGAGGAAGAGGAAGAGGAGAGAGTTTGTGCAGACTAACAGTAACTCGAAGTAGAACATGCAGGCTAGTTGTTTTTCCAAACCTTCAGAGTGAGGGACATTTATAGATGGCAATGGCACTATGGTAACGAGCTGTGCTGGAGAGGGCGTTAAAACCAGTGCAGAGGCTTATAGAGATGGGGCACACAAACCAGGCTACTGGAGCAGAGAACACTGATTGGACAGGTGGCGGGATGACGAATACATGCAAAGAGGGATGTGGAGAAGCTGGGAGCCAGCTGAAGCACAATGAGGTGCGACTGCTTGAAGAGGCAGCGTTCTCCCGTCCGGGCTGCGAGGGAAAGTCGATGTATGACCACGAAGCTGTGCAGAATGCTGGAAGAATGTCCACACACTCCTAAGGGGAATGCGGGTGAAGAAATCACCCCATAGAAGAGTGAGCAGGATCAGAGACACAAGAAGGAACTGTTGAGTAAACTAAAGAGTTGTGAAACAGATAAGAATTCCTAGCAGGTGTGTACACAAGAAAGATGAAATGTAATAAAATATTCCTGCCAGGGAATTAGACCAGGCGATCTGAAAAGCCCATGACAGAAGTCCAGGCAGGTGAGTATACCAGGCAGCTGCTATTTTGTAAAGATTCCTGGCAGAGGAATATACCATGTGATCTTGAAAGATTATCAGAAACTCTACTGTACAACTGTTACAGAACAAATTGTTTAAACTTAGTGATCCCAGTGAAGACCCAAAGGAACTGTTATCCAAGGAGAAATTGTTTTACCATCCTAAGAGTCCAGGGCAAGGAGCCCAACCTCGTGATCTGCAGGTTTTTACCATGGAGAACATTTTTGTTGGAGTTATTTTTTATACTTTTCTTTTTTAACACTTTTTTGCCAACATCAAGTTAGAGAAATGTCCTTGCACCATGTGTTTTTTTAATGTAGTGTGAGGGTCAGGTTAGGATGTTTTGGACACAGGGACAGTGTTTCTTAGAGACATACTGACAAAGACAGATCCTTAGTTTTTAGTTCACAGGCAGGGACACCCCTCTTTAACATTAGGGGATAGAGTTATTTGTCCAACCCATTTTCTTTTAATAAATCTCTTTTGTTCAAACATAATCTCCTTGTGCCCTGTTCTCAATTCTGACTCCTCACAGATAGCTCTTGCAAAATCTTCTGTAAAGTATTCAAAATATGAGCTATAGTTTCCCAGAAAGAAAGTCAAAAACAATGGTCTTTATTGTTGCTCCAGAGGGCCATGAGTTTTGCAAATATATTGCTGTATGTAATGTCTTTAGTACTCTTGAAGAATAACACTGACAATTTCAATATAAAATCTGCACACTGCCATGTATGTAGCATAGTGACTGGCTGCAACAATCTCTTTGTGTCTCCTCATTGTTCACTATTTTGATGTTCCTCATTCCTGTTTTGGGCTGTTCTTTCATATAAAAACAAAAAAAAAATTCTTCCCTTTGTATCCTCCCAACCCCTGTGAGATGTCAGGCACTATTCTTTTGGTATGATACATTGGTGTTTACTTTGTAACATTTACTATAATGCACAGCAGATGTTGTGTCAGCACACCCGATCTATGCCCATGCTTAAATTTCATTTCTAGCATATAGTTACACCCCAAGTAAACTTCGAACACTAAGACAAAATATGGTACTCGTGTATTGCTCTGAACAGACTGAGCAGATGGAGACTAATTGTGTGATAATTACATTTGGTGATTTAAATGTTACACTTACATCCTCTTGCTTGCCGCTAGATCAGATGGTGACATATAGGACGCATATCAGAGTCAACCATGTGCCAAGCATACTGGAAGGCAGCTAGGGATACCTAGACGAAATCTCACATAAAGTGACCACGCTCCACATTAATAATGTTCATATCCGCTAATGTGTATGCAGCTCCAATATTCAGCGCCCTGAGTGGATGAGCTACAAAGCATGCAGATTCTGTCTTTAAGTGTATTAGCATGGCCCTGATGTAGAAGTGTCTTTGTATTGTTGATTGCTTCGGGGTTGTTCCATAGGTGCAGGTGAGCACTGACTTGATGTGTTTACACCACGATGGACTTGATCCACCACTTTGTGTTGGCAAGCCCACTAGCAACTCCTTATTTATAGCCACGTGGAGAGAGGCCCAGAGACGTGCCCAATAGGGAACATTACAATGATATTACATCTGGAATATTTTTTTGGGTGGTGTCGAGAAGCACGGTCATATTTGCAGTGCTTTGAACTACTTCCAGCCTCACGGATTTTATGTATCACCACATTCTGCACCATAGACTGCTGCTGCCCTTGCAAAGCCGGTGATAGTGCACCACTTCCATCTTTGTGGGAAAAAGTCAACATTGCTTTGCTAGCCCTTTCCAGGGAAAGGAAAAATTCTTCTACATAGTCTAACCAGCTACCATTATTCATGACTCTAGAATCTAGGCTATTAACTTGTTTTATTGTTTGGCCTTCTATTTTTACATGTAACCTGGGTTTTGTTTTCTTCTGTAGTGGGCAAAAGACATTAAATTTGCTCTTATCATAATTCATGGTTATCGCATTCTGTGTATATCCTTCGCTAAAAATGGACACTTGTTTTCTTAGGCCAATCGAGGGGGGTGTGGGGTCAGTGATAGTAAGATTGCATCATCTGCAAACAAAAGGCTGGGGATCACTTTGTAGTTCTTAGTCGCTTTCTAAAAATACAAAATAGGGAAGGTGCAAGGACACAACCCTGTGTTAGCCCCACCCCTGCGGTAAAGAAGGTCGTAGTGTCACCACAGATGCCCCAGTGGACTCCAGCTGTGTTCTTACAAAAGAGACTCCTAATGGCTTGGAACAGTTCAGTAGGAATGGCTGACTCTTGAAGGGCATTCCAGAGTTTCTACCTCAGGACGCCATCACAAGCTCATTTTAGATCAGTACAAATGATGTATAAGTTCGTCCTTCTTAGGGATACTTATTTTCATAGTAGTAAACCCAGCATAAAGGTCTGATCGATGGTGCTAAGGCCAGGTAGAAAGCCTGCCTAGTAATTACTGATTATCCGATTGTCATGCAACCAATTCTTCAAGTGGAAGAACAGACATTGTGCATAGATTTTGCCAGTAGCATCCAAAAGGAATATCGGCCTATAGTTGCCAGGGTTTTCCTGGCCACCTTTCTAATAAAGAGGCACAAGAATTGCTGTCTTTGTTGGTAACTGTTTCTAAAAGACCCTGCAATTTCTTCACCGCAAATTCGCTTTTTTTTCCTCTTAATCACATCTTTGTAATAGGCCCTAAGCAAACATCTGAAGAATATGTCTATTCTGACCATACTTGAGCTCTGTCATGATGGCCTTTTTTGCTTTATGGCAATCATTGTTGTTCCATGAGGAGTGGCGTATGGCCAAATCATGCACTTGCTTGTTAGGTCTGGTAACAAAATGATCAATGCTCTTGATGATTTCCTCAAACGTTGTGATTATAAATGGGTTAGTGTAACTATCAGAAAGCAAGGTTTCAAGTGGAGGTAAGATGTGACAATAAAATATTGGTTCCATAGTTTGGCAACTAAATCTTTTTTATTTTCTGTTTAGTGGTGCCTTGGTAACAAGTTTAGGAACAGGTTCAGTTTCCTCCCTTGTTATAGACAGTTGGCAGCAAATTGGCCTGTGGTCCTTATTAGACCTATCATCGACATACATGTCTCTGATCAGTTTCCAATCGTTAATGCAAATAAGCACATTATCTATATGTGAACTTTTGCTACCACTAAAGAAACTTGGTTTTGCCGGTTGATCACTGGCAGTTCTTCCATTGCAGGACCAGAGCTCCAGATTAATACATTTAAGGACACTCTCAAAGGCTGACTTATGCATTCCTTTGGAATGTCCCATGTATTTTCCTCTTCTTCTAGTACATTTCCAGGAATCTTAGTGGCTCTATTTGTAGGTTTAAGTCACATACATAAGTATGCATGGCCCTCTCGGATAATTCTCTTTAGCTAATTACACTTGTATAAGTATGATTGCTCGGATGGTTGTAGATGTTGATTGAACAAGATCATGAAATTGTCATTTTCCTTGTCTTTGTGTTGCTCTTGGTTCTCTTCTGAGCCCGTTTCTTGGGTGATCATTTCACAATTAAACCTTGAATCCACCCTAGTCGGTAACTATTCCTGGGGGCAAAACTCTAATGCTTTGACTAGCTGTCACGTGAAAGGATGCATAGCCACAGGGGTCAAGTCCTAAAAAACTAAAAATAAAAGTGGTGGGACTCATTAACATACTGATTGAATGTGGTGTCACCAGAAATGATCATGTCAAAGTGTCATCTAAAAAAAGTGTACCCTCGATTTAAGCCCTCCGTGAAGATCAGTCACTGACCAGGATTCCTGGAAAATTATAATGTGGTGTTTACTTACAACGTAGTGTTTCCTGGTGGTGAGTGTTGATGGAGTGGCTGCGGGGGCAGGATGTTGCCCAGCTGTCATGGTCCCTGCACACATTGAGGAGGTAGGGTGAGCACGAGCATGAGTGAAAAAGCCCCGGCGTTAAGCGCAGTGGAGTGCTGAGGAAGCGGCTGCGGTGCGGGCTATTGCCCAGCTGTCACGGGTCCCGCTCACATTGAGGAGGTGGGATGATCAGGAGAAGGAGTGAAAAAGCCCTGGTGTGAAGACGGAGCATGGGGTGGTGGGGAAGTACAGGCAGAGGAAGGAGCCTCAGGAGCCAAAAGTCAGCAATCCCAGAAGCGAGGACACTGGATGCCTGCAGAGAGGTTTTTGGACCCACTGGGACTTGCTGTATTATGGCTGCA
Organism: Ambystoma mexicanum; assembly: GCF_040938575.1. Classification (NCBI taxonomy): domain Eukaryota; kingdom Metazoa; phylum Chordata; class Amphibia; order Caudata; family Ambystomatidae; genus Ambystoma; species Ambystoma mexicanum. The sequence continues at coordinate 489,327,439 of NC_090926.1, read as the reverse complement.
TCTTGGACAAGGGCGCTGGTTTTGCGTTCCCAGCTCCTCTGGGGGCCTTTTGCTGATCACTTCCTCCTCGTTTAGCTGATCACACCACCCTTCTACAAGAGGACTGTGGAATCCTTAGTTTTTAGTTCACAGGCAGGGACACCCCTCTTTAACATTGGGGGATAGAGTTATTTGTCCAACCCATTTTCTTTTAATAAATCTCTTTTGTTCAAACATAATCTCCTTGTGCCCTGTTCTCAATTCTGACTCCTCACAGATAGCTCTTGCAAAATCTTCTGTAAAGTATTCAAAATATGAGCTATAGTTTCCCAGAAAGAAAGTCAAAAACAATGGTCTTTATTGTTGCTCCAGAGGGCCATGAGTTTTGCACATATATTGCTGTATGTAATGTCTTTAGTACTCTTGAAGAATAACACTGACAATTTCAATATAAATTCTGCACACTGCCATGTATGTAGCATAGTGACTGGCTGCAACAATCTCTTTGTGTCTCCTCATTGTTCACTATTTTGATGTTCCTCATTCCTGTTTTGGGCTGTTCTTTCATATAAAAACAAAAAAAAAAATCTTCCCTTTATATCCTCCCAACCTCTGTGAGATTTCAGGCACTATTCTTTTGGTATGATACATTGGTGTTTACTTTGTAACATTTACTATAATGCACAGCAGATGTTGTGTCAGCACACCCGATCTATGCCCATGCTTAAATTTCATTTCTAGCATATAGTTACACCCCAAGTAAACTTCGAACACTAAGACAAAATATGGTACTCGTGTATTGCTCTGAACAGACTGAGCAGATGGAGACTAATTGTGTGATAATTACATTTGGTGATTTAAATGTTACACTTACATCCTCTTGCTTGCCGCTAGATCAGATGGTGACATATAGGACGCATATCAGAGTCAACCATGTGCCAAGCATACTGGAAGGCAGCTAGGGATACCTAGACGAAATCTCACATAAAGTGACCACGCTCCACATTAATAATGTTCATATCCGCTAATGTGTATGCAGCTCCAATATTCAGCGCCCTGAGTGGATGAGCTACAAAGCATGCAGATTCTGTCTTTAAGTGTATTAGCATGGCCCTGATGTAGAAGTGTCTTTGTATTGTTGATTGCTTCGGGGTTGTTCCATAGGTGCAGGTGAGCACTGACTTGATGTGTTTACACCACGATGGACTTGATCCACCACTTTGTGTTGGCAAGCCCACTAGCAACTCCTTATTTATAGCCACGTGGAGAGAGGCCCAGAGACGTGCCCAATAGGGAACATTACAATGATATTACATCTGGAATATTTTTTTGGGTGGTGTCGAGAAGCACGGTCATATTTGCAGTGCTTTGAACTACTTCCAGCCTCACGGATTTTATGTATCACCACATTCTGCACCATAGACTGCTGCTGCCCTTGCAAAGCCGGTGATAGTGCACCACTTCCATCTTTGTGGGAAAAAGTCAACATTGCTTTGCTAGCCCTTTCCAGGGAAAGGAAAAATTCTTCTACATAGTCTAACCAGCTACCATTATTCATGACTCTAGAATCTAGGCTATTAACTTGTTTTATTGTTTGGCCTTCTATTTTTACATGTAACCTGGGTTTTGTTTTCTTCTGTAGTGGGCAAAAGACATTAAATTTGCTCTTATCATAATTCATGGTTATCGCATTCTGTGTATATCCTTCGCTAAAAATGGACACTTGTTTTCTTAGGCCAATCGAGGGGGGTGTGGGGTCAGTGATAGTAAGATTGCATCATCTGCAAACAAAAGGCTGGGGATCACTTTGTAGTTCTTAGTCGCTTTCTAAAAATACAAAATAGGGAAGGTGCAAGGACACAACCCTGTGTTAGCCCCACCCCTGCGGTAAAGAAGGTCGTAGTGTCACCACAGATGCCCCAGTGGACTCCAGCTGTGTTCTTACAAAAGAGACTCCTAATGGCTTGGAACAGTTCAGTAGGAATGGCTGACTCTTGAAGGGCATTCCAGAGTTTCTACCTCAGGACGCCATCACAAGCTCATTTTAGATCAGTACAAATGATGTATAAGTTCGTCCTTCTTAGGGATACTTATTTTCATAGTAGTAAACCCAGCATAAAGGTCTGATCGATGGTGCTAAGGCCAGGTAGAAAGCCTGCCTAGTAATTACTGATTATCCGATTGTCATGCAACCAATTCTTCAAGTGGAAGAACAGACATTGTGCATAGATTTTGCCAGTAGCATCCAAAAGGAATATCGGCCTATAGTTGCCAGGGTTTTCCTGGCCACCTTTCTAATAAAGAGGCACAAGAATTGCTGTCTTTGTTGGTAACTGTTTCTAAAAGACCCTGCAATTTCTTCACCGCAAATTCGCTTTTTTTTCCTCTTAATCACATCTTTGTAATAGGCCCTAAGCAAACATCTGAAGAATATGTCTATTCTGACCATACTTGAGCTCTGTCATGATGGCCTTTTTTGCTTTATGGCAATCATTGTTGTTCCATGAGGAGTGGCATATGGCCAAATCATGCACTTGCTTGTTAGGTCTGGTAACAAAATGATCAATGCTCTTGATGATTTCCTCAAACGTTGTGATTATAAATGGGTTAGTGTAACTATCAGAAAGCAAGGTTTCAAGTGGAGGTAAGATGTGACAATAAAATATTGGTTCCATAGTTTGGCAACTAAATCTTTTTTATTTTCTGTTTAGTGGTGCCTTGGTATCAAGTTTAGGAACAGGTTCAGTTTCCTCCCTTGTTATAGACAGTTGGCAGCAAATTGGCCTGTGGTCCTTATTAGACCTATCATCGACATACATGTCTCTGATCAGTTTCCAATCGTTAATGCAAATAAGCACATTATCTATATGTGAACTTTTGCTACCACTAAAGAAACTTGGTTTTGCCGGTTGATCACTGGCAGTTCTTCCATTGCAGGACCAGAGCTCCAGATTAATACATTTAAGGACACTCTCAAAGGCTGACTTATGCATTCCTTTGGAATGTCCCATGTATTTTCCTCTTCTTCTAGTACATTTCCAGGAATCTTAGTGGCTCTATTTGTAGGTTTAAGTCACATACATAAGTATGCATGGCCCTCTCGGATAATTCTCTTTAGCTAATTCCACTTGTATAAGTATGATTGCTCGGATGGTTGTAGATGTTGATTGAACAAGATCATGAAATTGTCATTTTCCTTGTCTTTGTGTTGCTCTTGGTTCTCTTCTGAGCCCGTTTCTTGGGTGATCATTTCACAATTAAACCTTGAATCCACCCTAGTCGGTAACTATTCCTGGGGGCAAAACTCTAATGCTTTGACTAGCTGTCACGTGAAAGGATGCATAGCCACAGGGGTCAAGTCCTAAAAAACTAAAAATAAAAGTGGTGGGACTCATTAACATACTGATTGAATGTGGTGTCACCAGAAATGATCATGTCAAAGTGTCATCTAAAAAAAGTGTACCCTCGATTTAAGCCCTCCGTGAAGATCAGTCACTGACCAGGATTCCTGGAAAATTATAATGTGGTGTTTACTTACTACGTAGTGTTTCCTGGTGGTGAGTGTTGATGGAGTGGCTGCGGGGGCAGGATGTTGCCCAGCTGTCATGGTCCCTGCACACATTGAGGAGGTAGGGTGAGCACGAGCATGAGTGAAAAAGCCCCGGCGTTAAGCGCAGTGGAGTGCTGAGGAAGCGGCTGCGGTGCGGGCTATTGCCCAGCTGTCACGGGTCCCGCTCACATTGAGGAGGTGGGATGATCAGGAGAAGGAGTGAAAAAGCCCTGGTGTGAAGACGGAGCATGGGGTGGTGGGGAAGTACAGGCAGAGGAAGGAGCCTCAGGAGCCAAAAGTCAGCAATCCCAGAAGCGAGGACACTGGATGCCTGCAGAGAGGTTTTTGGACCCACTGGGACTTGCTGTATTATGGCTGCATCTTGGACAAGGGCGCTGGTTTTGCGTTCCCAGCTCCTCTGGGGGCCTTTTGCTGATCACTTCCTCCTCGTTTAGCTGATCACACCACCCTTCTACAAGAGGACTGTGGAATACCTTCTGGAACACGGCTGCAGGTGTTGTGGGCCTGCAGGCAGCTAGGAGCCTGCAGAAAGGAAGGAACTGCCCACCTGCTGTCTGCCTGCAAGGATTTGCCGTGCAGCAGAACTCGTCTGGCAAGGTGAGGAATTGGCGGGGGGGGGGGGCATTGAAGTATTAATTGACCTCCTTCATTACCTAACATGGCATGGCAGCCTCGATTGTACCGGCTTTCACAGAGGGGGCCAGCTGCCCCCCCTCGCCACAAAGTCTCCCGGTGTTCACTGAATGGAAGCAGAAAATACTTATAGTTAAATGCTGGTGATGCCTCTCGCATCGGACGCGTCTCTGGCAGCACCAAGGCGCATCCCCTGCAATGCTGTCAGGATCACACAAATGCCTACAAGCTCATTAAAGATGGATGTCATGGGGAGTGAAATCATTGAACATAATGCAGAAAGTGATCAATATATCAGCAATGCCATCAGCAGCATTAGCAACATCAGCAGAGCAATTACTTGCAGTGCAGGGAGTGGAGGGACAGACTACTACGCTGCCAGCCCTGAGATCATCTCCAAGGATCGACCTAGTTGGGGCGGGCTTCAACGAAGTCAATGCCAACCCTGGTGGCCTTGAGCCAACCATTTTCAATTCTGCTGGAATTTGGAGAACTCCAGAGACAAAGAGATGCCAGCAAACCTACTACTGCCATTGCGATTGATTCTGATATGGCCATGCCCACCCCTGCTACAGTCAAAGACATTATAAGCCAGAATGCGTCTCATAGCTTGTCACTAAAAAGGTTGGAGGGTGCGGGTTGTTGTCGCCTATGACCAGACCCCCATTACCACCAGTATCACCAGGAGCCCTTAAGGATCAGAAAGACATGCATAACAAATTGGCATCAGTTAGGTGCTTACTCTCCCTGTTTACTAGCCCTCGCAGGAATGCTCACCGCCCCCACACCGGGCCAAGTGGACGAGGGTTCACAGATGGGATGCCAATGTAACCTCATTCTAACTAAACTAATACCAACTAAGAAACGAGCGTTACACAAGGGCCCTCCAGATACCAGCGGAGACAGCCGACAGTAGCCGAGCGATCCGTTCCAACCCGATTGACACTATTGTCAACAATACTGGTCTTACCAGTCAACCTTGCTATCTGCACCCAAATCTTAAGCCAATAGCACCAAAGCGCTAACTTATCACATCAGATAGCATGTGGGCAAGCTGATCAGGGGTCCAGAGCCACTCTTTTGGGTGACAATGTGTGTGGAAGGGTAGACTATGTAGAATTCAATCTGACCCTCAATGTTACCAGCCACAGGGGTCTGAGACTGCAGCACAGTTATGGGGCAGAGCAAGAAAAAGCAAGAGGGCCCTGCAAGGGTTTGGGCCTGACCACCGCAAAACTAGGGGATCTCTAATTAATAAGTGCACCCATTGTTGTCGAGATGACATCATAAATTGCACAAAGCCACACCACAATGGGGGCACACCATTGACTCTATCCGTTTTGTTCTAAAGGAACAAAGAGTGGTCAATGGCATACTGGGAATTGCAATGAGACGTCACCTTTCATCATGCAGCATGATCGAAATTAGCACCCATGTTCGGTGCTAATTTTGATCATGTTAGAATGTGGGGGGCCAAGTCTTACTTTCTTGTTTGAAGTGTATTCAGAAGTGGAGTATGTACTGATGGTCATTCTATGTGCAATGGGTTTTCGCAGGGTACGATCTTAGCTCAATATTGCAGTTAGGAAATGGAAATGAAATATATTCTAAGACCAGACCTTGGACCAAGATTACCTCTCTAAATACCATGCAAACGTAGCCTGTATCTGGTGAGTCAGGAGTGTGTGCTCTTGTGCATCACGTTATATCATTACGAATCACAGAAAGACATCCCCTGACCAATCATATCCAGTAAATGCATGTATGTGTTCTGCTTGTACCTGATTCTACATCATTTGGACGAGGTCTAGGGACCTTATGCATGTAGACAAATCTGTTATGTGGGCAAGGTAGCACATTATGCTTTGAGGTTATGAGCTGTGTTAAATGAGGTTAAACCTATTGAAGTGCCCAACAGAAGTAGATTATTTTAAAGTATTAGATGGTTTTCTGTGTATCTGATTGCTTTCCGTCCCAGGATTATTTACTTTTGCGCACCCCCAAGTTAAGTCCATGCACAGTGTTTTCTTCTGGGGCCGTTGCTGCTCCATTATTCAAGACCAGTGGCCCATCCATCTTCTGCTGGGGTTTTGATCATGATGTCATTACTTCTAACCAGAGCATTCAAAAGAAGGCAAAGGTGGAGCTTTCACGCCCTTAAGCCACAGGGCTGAACATTGATCAGGAAGCAGTGCTTTTCCTAGACAGAGATGTCAGACCATTTTTTTCAATTCCTCCAATTCAATCACATTATCCATACATTTAAACATACATGTTTCTTCCTGGTTCCTGCTAACACCAGGCACACTAATTTTTGGTGTTTGAAGTAATTAGTTCATTATCGACTACAGTATCCAATTTTCACAGCATATTGGTGCTGGGTGAAAGGTTTAGAGGAACGATTAGGGCAGATGGTTCATCTGCCTCTTGATCTTGATGAGTGCTCAGCAAAGAGGACATGTTTGTTGCCGATATGTTCCTCGCCAATGTCGTGGCATCAGCATTTGTAGGGAAAAATGGAACTGTGCTGGTATCTGTGTCTTTGTCTGAAGAGTGGTTGGGACTCACATTAACATGGGCCAGAGCATGGATGTTATAGTTTTTACCACCTTCTTGGTCTTTGTTCATGGGCATTTGAAATTCAGCTAGTGGATCTTCGTGTTTTTTTATTGCTTGCTTTCGATAGTTTTATACAGTCAGTATGTTTGTGCCTTAATGGCGACATCAGGGGCTTAGATATCGGAGGGTTATCTTTTTCAATCCCCAGTATAGTCATTTGCTGCATAGCCACTAGGCTTACTGGCTTCATTCAGAGTAGAAAAGCAAGCGGATCGGGACCAGGGCTCAAGTCAAGGGTACACGTGGGTGGACGGGGACTTTTTTTTAGAGGTTGGACTCAGTCCCCCCCCCAGCTAAAATGAGAAACATTGAATGCCTTCTTTGAATTTATGAATTCCTCTGCATCAAACCGCAGTCTCAGGTTTGTAGGCCTGGACACTTCACCACTGCACTATATAACCTGATGAAAAATAACACACAACTAAAGGTGAAATGTTCCATTTCGAGTTTGCAAGTTCCACAGAAAACATTTGTATAGGTTCTTGGAGTTTAAAAAATACACACCTTTTTTAACGTTTTCAAAAACACTATTAGAAGAAAATATCCTCTCTTGGTTTTGTGTGTATGTTAATTTTATGAAAGACAAATGCCCTTCATCCTATGCAATTTTGGTGGATATTGCAAAGCCAAGTTAATGAAATGTGCATATTTAACCTTGATTTGCTAATTTCTGGTGACAGTCACATCCCATTACGTTTGTTAACGAGTCCCCCCACTTTATTTTTTAGGACTTGACCCCTGGTCGGCACGCACTTCTTCCAGTGTAAAACACTGTTTTTAGAAGTATAATCTATATTTTCAGCTGCTCCGAGAAAGTACCTGGCTATGGAGATTGAATAATTGCACAATCATGTTTTTCACTGAAAGAAGAAAGCCAGAACGGGCGCTGCTTTGAGAGTCTGCACCTAAGAAGAGAAGGGACAGGCGAGAAGACGCCCAGGCATCATGGCATGGGAGCAGAGCCTGCCACAGCACCTGCCGTGGCACTTGCAATTTTGAGGGCTGATTGGATCAATGGCTTCACCAGTGGTTTTTGTCCTGAGGCTCTTGATCCCGATTGCTTCTCAGGATCCAAGCATTCCAGTCATGCGCCTAGATCATCTGTCTTTAATTCATTCTAGATGGTTTAGTCAAAGAAGTCAAGAGAGCGATCTTTTTATTTTCATGTTTCAAAATGTCTATGTGACTTTGGAGCAGTGGGTAACCTCATCTTCTCAGGCCTTAATGTACTGCATGCTTCTACCTTTCCCTGGGCTAACCACATCCTTGCCTTTTAAGTGGCACATTTGTGAGACTACGCCTGGATATGGGGACATGGCGCCCTTTGATGATTCATTTTCTGTATTTCTAAAAATAAAAGGAATACATTTGCTGAAGAGTAATCTGACATTAAAGTGACTGTTATTACACATTTCCGCTGATTAGGTTATCAGTAACATTCTCTTTATTAATCTAACTCCTAACAGAAATGTGATCTCCCAATCTGTTTAATTAATAGCATTATCAACTGCGTTGATTCCTTTCCGGTAGCCAGAGGTGGCAGGCATGACTTCAATCTACAGAAGCTTGATCGAAAACAGACCACAACTTACAGATCATACATTTTTTAAAGCATTCACATGTTGGATTCTATGCATTTACAAATGCCGTATTAATTTTGCAGAAACCTGAACCAAAATACTCTCAGTAATAGAAACGTTCTTCTTTTCTAACCAGGCTGCGTATGTAATGAATTTCTGTGCACATGGAGGCTGATGCATGATGTCAGCTACTGGGGAGCAGAGGCGTTGCTAGGGGGGGAGTGGGGGCGCTTAGTGGGTTACAGCCCCGGGTCTTTTGGTTGTAGCCCCGGATACAATCTCAGGGTCTACCACCAAAAGGCTAGCTAGCCCAATGCCCCGACATTCCCGTCATTAGTCTAGCCCCGGATCTTTTCCAGACCTAGCAACACCCCTGCTGGGGATAGAAAGTCTTGATGAAAGGAAAACAAGTTGTTCCCCTCTGCTTTCAGAGAATACTTTGAATCCTCTGATGTGTTTCCATCATTTCCGGAAATGCGAAATTTGGCAAGTACAACACAACACATAAAACGAACTCATCAATGCAATGCAGACTTGTTTAAAAAATATACTCCCTGATCAAAACCAAACTGCCACATTTTTTGTGGACAGAAATCATGAATTGTTTCGATGTTCTAGTCTGTGCATTTTTTACAATGCGGCATAAATGTTTTGTAAAAACATTTGTAGTGAATGATCAGCTCAAAAACGACTTTCCACCGACTGACAAGTGCAAAGATAACATTTTGCTGCACTGTGTCCATGCAAAGGTTAGTGCCACATTTCCATACACTGGTGAAATATTACACAACACCTGAGAGAGTTATGTAATCTGACCCCTGGTACTTGAAAGGAAGACCAAACTGTATTATTTTGTAACGCAAAATGACTCCAATAGCACATTTTATGTAATGCTGTCCGCCTCTTGGCGCTTGGATCTACTAGTAGAGGGCTTCGTGAATACATAAGATGTCGATGCAAGCAGATCAGAAGTACCCCTTGTCGGTGTTAGTTAGTTGGTCTACAGCATGTGGCGAGTGTGTTGCTCGAGGGGACTCCTAGGGGCTGTTGTGTCCTTGTGTACTAACAGATTTCCCCTTGTGAACATGGGTATATCTGGGGTTTCTATTTTGCGAGCATGTTAGTCAATGAAAAGATTGGTGAGTGGGTAGTAAGACATTGTTTGAGCGAACAAGCCACTGCTGTGCATGAGTATGTGTTTTATAAACTGATTTAAGGAGTGCACAGTGGACAGAGGGAGAGTAATTATGAGATGTCCATTGGTTGGGAAAGTTGGTTATTGGAGGCCATGACCTAGGGTGCTTGGTTCCTTGTCTAGAGGCAGAATCCTGCTGGGCCAGGACCGACATTTGAGTCTATTGTGTTTCTCATAAATGATTGTGCTCATTAGACATTCTCTTTTGGAGGAGGCTGTCGCTGAATCCTCCTGCCTGGCTTTGTGAACCAGAAAGGTGGTCACTGTGGGGGCTTGGTGCCACACCAAGCAAGCACATGTTTGCACCCAGGGATGGTATGTGGGGGATCCCCTGGTCACTCTACCATAGCCACAGGTCTAGTCCTGGGGGTCAGGATGCAATCCACTATAAAAGCCTAGTTGGACAGGCCAAGCCCCAAGAAGGAGATATGACTCACACCCTGTAAAACCATTCAAGGAAATACTTGTGTAACCCCTCCTGTATTGAGAGAGCCTAAATCTCACGTAACCAATCCCACACACTTAATAATGAAATTGACAACATTCCCCTTAAGTGAAAAGGATTCTTTCAACTTGACAATGGTAGAAAGTGTTTTGTGTCAGTGAACTCAGTTGTTCTACTGACTCAATGTTGCCAGTCTGCGATTTCACAAATGCTATAAAAGCAGAACAGGAAACAAAGTCACCAAATTATTATTCTCGACAATACATACTCACACCAGGGATACAAAGTTGTGATTTCGCCACGCGCACAAGGGATTGTGTTACATGTTATGGAACCACACAAAGTGTGATCCGAGCTTCTAATTGACCGGCTGCACACACAGAAGACTCCATCTCAGCACAGACAACCACAGGGTTGGGCAGAGGGAAACACTACCATGAACATTGATGTCAGTCCTCTTACAGGCTTAACCCAGCCTCTTGAGCCCGATTCAATCCTATGTGCACTCAGGGAGAGTAGCCAATCCTAGTCTTCTCTGTATTACCAGTTACATCTGCAAACCCTCACTAAAATCCTGTCCCGGGGGAGGAGGGAGCACAGTTTCGATGTCCCCAGTCACAGTTGTTCAATGTGGGTTGTAGCAAGTGGAGGGTTGTGCTTGGAGAATGCTAGGGACTCGAGAGCAGTGGATGAAGCAGAAGATGGAAAGACAGAGGAGAGTGGTGAGGTTGCAACAATGGAGAATAAGAGGAGATAGAGAAAGCAAATGTGATCAAGGATTAGGTGGACTGAAGGATGTGTTGAAAATTGACAAGGAGAACCATGAGGTGATAAAATCTGAGGATGAGGATGAGCAGAACGAGGTGGTGGGAAATAATGTGGAGGAGGAGATGGTACATCAGAGGGTGTGAGTGGACAGGAGAAGGTGTGAACAAGGGAGAAGGTGGTAAAACAGCATGAGAACAGAAAAAAGAGAAGGAAATTATAAGTAAGGGAATAAGAGGGGAGGGAATAACATCAAGGTAATGATGAAAGCATGGGGATAAGGCAACATCCAGATATGAGAATGGGTGTTAATGGCGGTGGTAGGAGCAAGGTTGCAGAAGGAAGTGATGAGACATCAGGAGCATGAGGAGGAGGCACAATTGAAAATGGTTAGTGGCATGCAGGAAGTTACATCAGGAGGTAAGATGGATTCAGGTGAAGATGAAGGGAAAATATCCCATGGATGAAGTGGTAAAGTTACATCGTAGACTGGGGAATAATAACAGGGGTAGAAAGTAAATCCAAAACAGGAACATCAGATAGTGAGGGAAAAGACTAGGAGGATAGGGAGAAGTCACAGCTAGCAAATGAAAAGAGCAAGTTCCTGTGTGGCTGATTGGCACTAGGCAGGACCAGATTATGAGAGGAGGTTTGAGCAGGGGCCCTGGAGATTACTTTGAGTTTAGACAGGTGGAGAGGAATGAACACAGGACCTCAAATAGCCCTATGTCTCTTTCTTTTGAGACTTGTAAGGCCAATGTTCCCACATTGCAGAATGCTTCCAAAGTAGCTCAAAGACTGTCAACTCTTTTTTACTTCAAAAGATAATTTTAGTTTTGTTACTGAAGCCTTTGCTTGCTTAACATTGTTATAGTGGTCACTGATATAATTTGTTTCTGCTATTGGTATTGCCGCAGAAAGGGCACCAAAATTACAAATGTATACTAGCCAATCAATGAGCTCCCCAGTGATGTGCGCCCCATGCTCACTCCTCCCCCTCCTAGGTTAGTAGAATATTTCGAAATTATTGCATGTAAGGAGAGGAAAGAATTGATAAAGAAATCCTTGACAATGATGTTGATTATCTGACAAAAAAATGAAACACGTTATTTTTTATTTAATATTTTGATTTAGTTGACTGTTTAGGCAGGTTCCGACTAATAATGTTTCCTGTTGAAGGGTCCAGCCAGTGATTGCTTTTTAGAACTATGCAATCAACATATGAAAATATGCAAATGTGAATTCTGCTTAGAATCACAAAAGATGGGGCTCTGAGAACTGAATGAATATTTTATGATTTTCATCAAGGCACTGCTTGTCATGAATGAGACAGCATCGCAGTCATGACGTCTGCTGTATAAAGCAGCCAAGCTGCTAAAGCCTATGATTGGTTGGCATGGAAATGCCACTTACCAAAAGGCCGTGCAGCTGTAAAGTGAGACCCTGTTCAATAGGAAGCTATGCGCCATATAGGGATAACTGAACATCAGGCATCACTATGATTCCTGGCCTCGCTGTATATGAGGTAGGAATGTCAAGTGGCCACCTAATTCTTACATTTAGTGGTGCGAACCACTTGAGGCAAAAGGAAAAGGTAGAGAAAAGTAAGTAGGAGATGTGACATCACTAATGTGCACCTTAAGGTCAAAGGATATTTCGTTACTAAGCGTGATGTTCAAATGTAACTTTCTAAATGTATCGCGTTAATGTATGTTTTTGTCTAACACCCTATAACAAGTCACTGAATTGATATGTGGGTCAGGCATTTTTGGGCATGGTGGTACTCTGCGTGATTCCCTATCTGGTTTTCTGCATCTGAAAGAAATAAACTGGCTGTCACCCGCTGCTAGGTTGAACTGAGTTTTGAATATTGTTTTTGCTTTGACTTGATCCTATGTACATCTACATATGTATGCACACCCACCAAATGACAATCAATGCATATGCACTGGATTGCATGTATTGAGTTCTGTGGGATGTTTTTACCCATGCATCCGAGCCCTACCTCAAAAACTGTGGAGTACTGACATGGAAAACATCATGATGGCCAGAGATTCCCAGAAAATGCCCAGGGAAGTGCATGAAGAATAGGCTGCCACCCATTTTGCCGATGTTATGGGCACAGAAGGGCACTGCCTAAAACCACCATTGGACTACCCACACAGTAGCCTGAAACCATTGGGAATGGCAATGCTGATTGCCAAAAGCAACCTAGAATTGTGGGGAATTCATTTTCTTAAATCCCAAAAATGGTTGCATTACCAGTACTCACCACTATCAGAAAGCCGGCGTTTTAAAACAACACCAGACTTTTTTTTTTTTTTGTGTGTAAAACTGAATAAATGAACCCAAAGCAGGCCAAAGAAAGACTTACTGAGAGGTGGATACAATGTAAAGTTATATTCTGAAGTGACTTGAAGGTTTATAACAAGACTGGCTGAGCTGTGGATTTCAGCAGTTTAAGTAAATTTGGACTGAAGGACACTAAAAATCTAAATGTTTAAAATAAATGAGTGACCTACTTTTGAGTGTCACATAGGTTGCAATTGTTTAAATGTCATAGTTTTAAACTTAGAATCAGCATTCTAGCTGCATATGTAAAATGGTTAGTTTTATTTGAATGCAGAAAACTGGGTAACTAAAAGTGACATTAGCTGGGGGCTGGCTTAAGGAACTGAATTCTGCCTACCAGCTACCCCCGACAGGAGTTGAGACTTGCACAACAGCTGTGTTCCCAGGCCTAGCTGCCTTTTGCTGCTCCCACCAAAAGGGATATGACACTTCTCTGATTGAATTACCTGGGCTCTGCAGGAAATTGAACAAAGCCCTGTCCTGACTCAGGCAAATGTTTTATTATGGGGGCCGTAAAAGTGGCTTCCTCCTGTAAGGAAAGGGGAGGAGCACTGCCTGTGAGAGCAAGCTGGCTTGGCAGAACTGGAAAAACCAGAAATTCAACCTTGTGCTGGGGGGAAACCACACCCCTTTGGGGCCAGAACATAACTCTAAAAAGATGGATCATTCATAGAGCGGACTTGTGAAAATTATTTAAATGATACCATAATTCTTGTGATTTTTCTGCCCACATTTTAAGAGGTTTTTAGAACCGGTGGCATGATCTGGGGGCAAACTAGCAGTTAAGAGGGTATTACTTAAAATGTCTGCATGTGAAAAGTCTGATACTTCATCAATTAATGCCTGCATGCCTTGCACACATTTGGGTAAATTTGAGTAAGAATCTGATATTGGTAACTTGACCAAAAAGTGAAATATGTTGCCATTTCTCTTTGCAAGCTCTCAGGAAGAGCAGATTTAAACAGGGTATATCTCATGTGATATGCATGATGGGTGCATGTAATTTCAAACCACTGTGTAGCTATGAAATATGTCTTTTTGATCAAATATAGATTGTGTGTAAAGTTGACAGGGGTGGGTTCTCTGTATCATAAACAGACCTCATCATGATGACACTTCATTTCATTCCCCCAATCAAGGGGAAGAGGATGAAGTGGCCAATGGCAAGTGGAGAGGGGTAGGGCCTAGGAAGCTAGCCTTTCCACCCATTTTCAAAACACATAAAAGCAGACAGTCAGGACAGATAGGGACATTCTATTCCATCTGCTGCGGGACGCTCTGCCGGGAAAATCCATACTTTACCTCCATCAACCTCCAGAGAGCCAACATAGAGACTTCAATCTATCCACCTTCAGAGACCAAGACTTTACTTCAGAATTTGTAGCAGAGAGGTCAACTACAAGCTAAATCCCTCTTTAGCAGGCCTCAAATCATTGCCATTATCACAGCCAGGCGAGCTGTTTGAATTCTTTGCAAGAACTCTTGCCATTTGCCAGAGAGCAGTGTTGTATCCAGAGAGAGACCAGCTGGGCCGGAGACCGCTGTATCCGGACCCACAGACCTGATCAGAACCAGAGACCCAGACCAGACCAGCAGAGTAGAGCTGACCCAGACGCTGTGCGCAGAGACCGTCCGTGGCGAGTGAAGAAAACCTGACCAGATCCGTGGCGAGGCCCATTTTGTTCTAAGTATATTGTGAGTACCTAGCAGAACTGTGCAGAACCAATCTCTTAGTTAAAATAATATAATTCAATCTATTTTAATCTAACCAGAACTGTCTCCTAGAAGTTGTACCTTGTCATTTGCAAAGCTGCCACCTGTCATTTCTAGTTGCTAGCTGTCACTTGTCACTTTGAACTTTAAAATTTCAAATCCGAAAAACAAACTTCACAAAATCGTTCATAACTCCGTAACCGTTTGTGCTAGGAACTTGCAGTAACTTTTCTCTGAAAGCTGGGAATCCTGGCTTTTCAACGAACCTAGAAACGCATTCCAATTCTCTATACATTCGCCGCAATCGCGAAAAACGCACTCGCGAATTTGCCGCGATTTGCAAATTTCTCCACGTGTGAAAACAGCAGCTTCCTTGCTTTCCTTGCTACAAATTCGTTTGCCTCTTAAGAACCATCCCTGATTCATTGCTAGAGTGAGCCTGGACTAATATTCACTTGATACCACTCACCCTGAACCTCTAGAGGGAATTAAAAGCATTTTAGCATATTTTTCACTTCATTGCCAGCACATATAAAAGCACTTTGGGCCTGTGTTTCAAACTTCTGTAGTCTAAGCTTGCTGGGGTGAACTGAATTACATTTGATTGCATTTCTGAGAACTGTGTGCTTTCCTTCCATTTCCTTGCATTGCATAAAAGGGGGGGTGAATTGTCCAAGAAAGTGATTACATTGTCTTTTGCTGAAATCCTATCAAGTTATTTTCTGTACTGCATTTCATTCCACATTGCATCCATTTGAAACCATCAAAGTATTGTTGCTATCTTATCCATCCTATAACCACTCATCATTGATTATAAAGAAGTGTGCTAGTGCCGGACTATCCATTATTGATTACTGCTCAGATTAATTGTCATATTCAATTATTAAATTATTATAAAGTGTGATATATATATCTATTGTTTAAATTATCAAATAAACCTTTTAACTTGTAAAACAGAACTACTTCTTGGCTCAGTGGGGTCAGGGGGATTCCAAGAGAGGGGTGTTATATAGGGGTAGTCATCCAGAACGCATGAACTGGACATAAAGATATATCAATAAGGGTTTCCATTCAGTATCCCAGACTAGGCATTGACTTAGCTGTAGTGTTGAATTGAATCCTCTTACAGTTCTGTGTACTTTATGTGTGGTGTCATGTTAATTATTATGCACTGTGTTATTGCATCTTGATGAAGGTTACTTATTGCTACACTTTGTACGTTTTCGCTTCATTGCCTCATAACTAAGCACAATGGACTACGACCCTTAACATTTTTTTTACATATGACAATATTTGATTTCTGTAAAAAACGTTATATTTCAGCCAGTTGGGAGTCTGTGTGTGTGCAGCAAGTTCACCTGCAATGCTGCTTCTAAACAAGAATATGTTGTCTTGCTTTACTAATTGATAAAACAAATGATCGATAAAGTGAAATAATTACTAGTGGAAAAGCCCGTATACATGGGCTATTGTATGTAAAAGAAGACCTTTTCAGAGTGTAAATATATTATGTGGTGTATTTTAAATTAATTTATTTGCTCAACTAAATATCAGAGATACCAGAATGACTCGGAGACCATGCTTAAAGTGCTAGGTGGTAAGGACCAGAGAAAATGTGGGTCATTGATTAAACTGGACGAAACTGTGCTAAATGAAGATCAATCAAATCCGATCAGTGAGGATTCCTGGACGAATCATTTTAGAAGCCTGTACACCATGGCTTTGGACATCAGTGAAAGCGCCAACATCTGTGAGAGTCCTGAACCGTGGGTATCCTCAAACGACATCAACAACATTGTAACACAAATTAAAAAGCTAAAAGACTCGAGAGCCCTTGGTCCTGACAGGTTCACCAACTGCATGCTGAAAGATTTCCCCGAAGACTGGGCCATCTTCATATCCATCTTGCTTAATGAAATAGCCACCTCTCATCAACTGCCAGGTTCATGGAAGAGAGCGTTAGTGGTACCAATTCATAAAAAAGGCGACGAGAAAATCCAAAGAAGTACCGCCCTATCGCCATCCTGGACGTCATCAGCAAGTTATATAGTACAATCAACCTGGACCAGTTCCACAGCTTGTGTTGGCTAACCAACTGTTTTGCCACAATCCAAACTGGCTTTGTTAAGATCCTGGGCATCTCAGTTAACATCCTGTTACTACAGGTGTTGAAAGGTAATTCAGGAAGCAACTCACTCAGTATTGTTATGGCTTTTGTGGACGTGGTCCAGGCTTTTGACCAAATTGATAGATGCAAACTATTGTCGCAACTTGAGAGGAAAAACTGCCCTAAGTCAATACTTCATGCAATCAGGGCGATGTACTCTAATACCTCCTTAAGAGTCAGATTAAATAAAGAGGGGATTTTTCCAACAAATTCAAAATCAAAACTTCAAGAGGAGTTAAGCAAGGGTGTCCTATGGCACCAGCCCTTTTACATTTCTTCCCGGAGGTTATGCCCGATGCTTTTTTGACAACTAGATTCCCCCCCCCCCCAAGGTAGGAGGAGGTCAATTATCACAATTATTGTACACCGATGATATTGTACTAATCAATCACACTCCAGTGGGCCTACAAAGGTAACTGAATGCCCTACAAAGTTATATTCTAAAAAACGGACTTGAAATCAACAGAGGAAAAAAAAAATGTTGAGTTTTGGAAACTCCAGCAGGGAGAAAAATGCCTTTTCCTGCTCCCTTGTTGGTGATAAATTTGAACATGTGCAATATGTCAAGTACTTGGGTGTTTGGCTGAGTAAATCAAGACCTGAAGCTCCGATGTCAGCTTACCTATTTGAGAAGATGAAAGCTCTTACCAGCCAAGCATGGGCACTGAACAGAAAGTTTGGTCGCTTTTCCATCTTACCAGTGCTTAGGTGTTATAGAGCTAACGTAATCCCTATGGTGACTTATGGGGCCAAAGCTATGTTTATGGCCTCGTCTTGAAGGTGCATTCTGGAAAAGAGTACTGGGTGTTTCCCAGTCGACACCCATCACCATCATTTGGAGAGAACTGGGCCTTGCTTGTATTTGTATTTTATTTATTTATATAGAAAGCCTGGCCCAGAGGCATCTGGGCGCATTTCTTAAGGTTACAGTGACAATGTATGGATCAGACATCAACATAACATTCAAAAGATCCTTACATCCTTGAAGTGCAAGTGGATTGGAATAGAATTGCTCTGTTTGGGAAATGCTGCATGCTCTCAAGCCCAGTGATCCTGGAGATTGTGTACAAAGAAATGATGTCCGATGGTAACCCTACCTTGAATAGCTGGGGTCTGAGAATGTTGAATCAGCTCGAAGTGATTGGGAGCTCTTTAGAGCAACTGGTGACTAACCCAACAAGAGTAAAAAATACATTATAAGACCACGACTGGATCTAAACGGTGGAGGCGGCGAGCAGCTACCAATCTGTAGCCCAGTTGACTCCAGAAGACTGGAAGTTAAACACAGTCTCTGACTATCTGAAGCAGTTCCCTGACAAGAATGTTAGCAACACATTTTTTAGAGCTCGTTTGTACTTGATTCCAACTAACGAGATCTGAGCAATTCGGGGTCAAAAACTTTTCAGACTTCTTTTTTCAGATTTCGCAATTTCTGACAAGGAAGATTGTTGAACGTCATTAAGTTTTCAGCAGAGACGTTGAGAACAAATAAAAAACCTCTGAAGAAGTAATATCACATCAGGATGTTTAGAAGGTAGCACCTCCCCAATTCATCCATCTGATTTAACTTGATGGCAAAAAATGATTATTCTGCAGGCTGTTAGGTTTTAGCACAACCCCTTTGATATTATGACAGGGAAATGTAGGCCCCTGGGATCCTCCATGCATGAGTCCCTTCGCTAGCAATTATCTGATTTGTTCCATTTATATAGCAAGGAAAATCCTTTCCTCGTTTCCCCTTAACCCTCTTCCTAAATGTTTTTGTTTTCACTGTTTTTTTTTTCTGTTTGTTGAGTTGCATATTGTTATTCAGTGGCGCAGATGCTCGCTCTACCAGTTTTAGGGAGAATACATATTTTCGCAAAGACCAGTTTTTGTTCATACTTAGTGTGTTCACATATTCAGGACTTTTTATTCTATTTTCACCTTTAGTAATCCTATTCCATACCTTCTTACCATTAGAATGCATGTCTAGTGAAGTCATTAAATTATTGAACAAAACTGAGGTGACACCTTTGTCCACCATTTGGGATTGAAGAGATTGTGCCTTTAAAGTAGTCATTGACACTGTTTCTACCTCTTCCAGTTATCCTGAATATGTATGTTGATCAAAGTGCCAGGTCTTTTCTTCATAAGTTCAATAAGAACTGTATTGTACCTTAATCTCCTTGTTTATGTTGTCATAGCGTATGACCAGAGACTACAGTACCAGATTTAAGGCAGGGGATAAAGAGGAGCAAAATAAACCTCTGTCTGCTGTGTATGAAGCACAATCCAATGTATTGAAGATGAATGTGACATATTTTCATCTTTTGCAGTGTGCTAAATATCAGTAAATTAGGAACATATGTCCCCATCTTGGTGTGCACTGGTTACGAGAGTGCATAAACTGCCAAGTTTAGATCTTTTTGGATCACTTTCCATGAAAGGTGTTGTGTTTGCACACTTGTATAATTGACAAGGCTGTAGAGTAGGAGTTCACCATAACAGTTTTCTGTCCAGCCAGCTGTAAAACGTTCCATTGGTCTGTTAGGTCCTCCCGGCCCAGGTTTCCAGTAGTAATCTTTTTAGGGAAATAGCCTGTGATTTTATTATTATTATTTCCATCAACAGTGTTAAAGGATGACAGAGGGGAGGTGTTGAAACCAGGTGACTGATTCTCATTGGCGGTAGGGGAGCAAATGGGGCTAGGGTGAGAGGTTTGAGGAAGAACAAAGTGTTGCTGCATGAGATGTAGAATCCACCAGGGAATATTTAGACAAGTTATAACCATATAATGCTTTTGAGCTTTTTGGACTGAAACATTGGGCCTCATTACACGGACGGCGGTAAGGGTTAACGGTCACCGTTAATGGCAACGGTGACCGTTAACCCTTACCGCCGTACTACGAGGTCCCTTTGCGGGTTGGAGGAATTAACGCCTGCTTCTTGCAGGCGTTAAGTACCAACCCGCTAAGGGACCTCGGAGCTAATTACGGCACCGCAAAATTGCGGTGCCGTAATTAGCGCCTTCCCCATCCCCATAGAGCCCTATGGGGCAGAAATGGGAATGGGGAAGGGCAATGGCGGAAGGGGGATTTACCGCCCCTCCAACCTTGGAATGGGGCGGTAAATCCCCTTTCCGCCAAGGCGGTGCCGGTAATTTACCGGCATGGTCCAGGGTGCTAATAGCACCCTGGATTACCGCCTTCCGTGTAATGAGGCCCATTGTATTATAAAACCTTACTCCTCAGATTGTAAACCGGCAAAGCCAGCTCAATAATTTCTAAACACAAAAGGTAAAGGAAAAAATCCAAATATCCAAAGTCACACACAACTCTACTTTCCACTGTTAGGGCACACCTACTGACAACTGCCATTGCCACCCTTGTCTGTGTGAGGCTCCATGCCAGAAGGCAGGTTTTTCTCCAGGCCTCCTCAATCTGGCCCAGCTCTACCCAAGGTTTACGCTCACAAAGCACTCACCGTAGCCCACAGAACTCTGACTCCAAAGCCTCTTGCTGACAGCTGCACTTGATGCACTTGTGGCTTTCATAATTGTGAGAACTAACCGTCACCATACAAAGCCCAAGAATGGCTTATTATTAGTGATTATCCTGGCCCCAGACTAATAGTTCTTCATATTCATTATGGAGTTGGAACAGAGGTGAAGTGTCTGTCTACAGTGACTTTGCTGTCACAGCACCTGTCAAACATGGCACCTGTGACCTTTGAAACTGCCCTGGTCTCTGCTACTGAAGAGTAGAAGCTGCAGATCAGGAGGCTGATGAAGGAGAGAACAGTACACTATACATTTGGCATGGATACTTCTGAAAAGGGTGTCTGTTTAGCAGACCCTCACTGCTGAGTTTACATCAGCTACATCCCTTTATTATTTCATAGAATTCAAAACCGCTAGGGCTTCAACATACTTAGCAGATGGTAATTCCTCTTCCTCACAATGTAAATCATGGAATCATCTCACAGTTTCAATAAAGAAGAAAAGATCACTGTGAACCAGAAGGAAGGCATTTCACCCATAGACAACCCACGAGAGGTTGCATGCGCATGGAAGGCTGAGTGCAGAGAGTTGATTCTGACCCACCATACTGCTAAGATTGCACTTGCCCTTTGAGTTTAATAATAAAGACAGTTTTTAAGTACTAGTCTCCTGTCACTATCTCATTTGATGCTGATGAACACACTGTGCATCATGTACTTTACATTCCAATTGCATTAGCCTGCAACTCGTGACTTGAGATCTCCCAAAGCCATTTATGAAGAACACTGTTGTGTTGTAGAAAGTGACAGATTTGAAGGGGCCTCTGCATAAAATGATAATATTTGAGGCCCCCCTATTTTGCATATGTAGTGGCATCACTGACATTACAGAAAATTATATAACATAATGAGACTTTGATGCTGGAAGAGTTCCATGAAATGAAGTTTCACAGGATATGTCATGAGACAAACTTTGTGATGTCCAATATATAAAAGGCCACCGTTTTTATATACATGGGGAAATTGAATGAGTGAGATCATTTTGTAGTAGGTGACAGTGTGAGCTGTATCACTTGTAGAGCCTTTTATTGTTGACTGATAAGGAGTAGTAAGATGAAAATCCTTTGCTTGGGAGTACTCACTCTGGTTACGTTGTGAGGCCGGTGTTGAAGAGAAGTCTGTAACTGAAGCACTTGAACATATCTTTCCAGGTGTAATTTGTAGAGCTATTGTTTGCAGTAAATTCTTTTGTAACTTTGGTTCAAAAACACTATTTGACTTTGGAATGCAGTGCAAACAAACGGTGATTTTGTTTTGTTTTGCTACCAGAAGTTAAAGGCCACTTCATGGTTGCTTTAATTTTTATGGTGTGTATATGTGTCCAAACTAACCATATGCTTTTCATTCAGACGCTTGAGATAAGGATTCATGTGACTGTAAAAAGAAATTACTCTCCAAGTTTCACTTTATTATTTATGACATACAGCAAGCTTCAAACCTAAAGTATGCCTCTTGCTGTGACCAGAGTTTTCAAGGAACTAATGGCATGGATCTGGCTTTGGGCAGACAAGGCAAAGTGAATCTGGTGCAGTATTTCTTTATTGTTTGAATGAAGCACAACCTATCTACTGTGGAGGTCTGTGAGAGGAAGCAACTCTGCAGGCCCTTACATGTAAACAAAATCAACAGAGGTCCGAGACTGCTCAAAACAGCCGCTCCAGTCTTCAGTCCAGTAATTTCTCTTCCCACGTCATCATAACTCACTTACCTTGTCTTCCCTTCCCCTCCGACCACCGTGTTTGCGTACAACAATTGTTATATAGTGATGACTTGAAAATGTACACACATTATAATAAATCACTTGGACAAACGGGTAAATCCAGAGTATCAAAATGCAGGTGTGAATACTTTTTATTGAACAAAAACGATTATGCAGCGATGGAACAATGCATTCTCTTTCAAAGTCCCAACTTCTTCATCAGAGGATATAGAGTGAAATGATTGGCAAACAAAAAAACAGGGGTATTGAAACTTGGATTTTGCTTGATTTTGGAGCTGTACTAACATGGTGCTGATGCAGTATACATTCTTAGAGAGATAAGTTAAGCAAAAAAGTACATTGATTTCCATCTTGAATGCTTCAAATATCAGTTTGCAATTCAATATGGGGCTTTGACAGCGGGGACAGGGTACGTTTGCATTCAGGCATAGCCAGTTCCCAGATTCAAAAGTTTCATAATTTGCACTGAAGAGTGCAGAAATGCAGAGCAAATGGCGGCATACACTTGTGGCCTGCGCATTTGCACTCCGCCGTGTAATTGAACTATGATTTATCAAAACTTGAGGAGTTTTTTTTGCATAGCTCTAGAGGATAGTTCAGTGGCAAAGTGCTCATCTTGGAAGCAAAACGACACAGAACAACAAAGGTTCGATCCCCTGTATGTGCTTACAATCCACTCGATATTAAGTGCATTATAAATAACCAATTACAATAGCCCTGAAAACTAGACTCTTTTCGTAGGCTCGATGGACTTCTCTGACCTTCTCTGTGTTTTTTGGTCTCCTAGCTCCTTTGTCACAATGCTAATGCCCCTACTCTTGTCCCGTTGTATATTTTGTGTTTTTGTGCACCCAGATGTCTGAGGGTTTACAGCGTGTTACAAACAAATAAATACATAAAAAAGTGAGTAATTGTTGCATGGCATGCTGACAAGGCATGAATGGAAAGCATTAAAGCATTACGCAGGGATTATTCAGGGATTTTACTACATTCATTCAATTTACAGCTCATTGGAACATGAGCTCCAATGTGTGAAACGGTAATCTGTTTTTTTAATTGTTTGACAAAGACTTTCTTAATATACTATGTGAGGAAAATGTGTCAATCTACTAAAAAGTAAAGTTTTGCTGTGTCAAGTAAGGTTCAAAGAAAATAAGAGACTAGGGGGTCATTACGAGTTAGGAGGTAGCCATGGAGATAATACCTCGAAACTCGTGTCCGGGTATGGGTTCTCTAAATGGGGACTTACCGGGTCATTCCAACCTTGGAGGACCCAATAAGTCCCCATTCAGAAAACCATTCCCCATTCCCATTCGAGCCCCCATACGGGCCCGATATTAGCTCCTGGTCTCTTAGCGGCTCTCGTTAAGGGACCTCGGAATGCGGCCTTACCGCCAGCCTCGTAACAAGGCCCATAGTTTAAAACAGTTTTGTGTGTAATATTTAATTGTCTTGAAAGAAGGCATAGATTTGTCTATTCAACTGGTGCAGTCCAAGTTGTGATGAAAATAGAGGTGACTCAAAGGAACCATTATTCACACATAGCTTCCCATATAAATGGGCTGCCATTAAAAATAGAGGGCTAAGAGGTGAAGTATCTGTGCAGTTCCAGTGAAACATGGCGTGCATCCAGTGGCATAGTGGGGCACCCATGCCACATTTCCCTGGGACGTGCCCACCTCATCCTCACCCTCACCAAAGTCAGGGTAAGTGCTCAGCTGGAGCCGACTGCGGCTATCTGGTGGTGCTGGAATGTTCTTCATGGATGCGCATGTAGAGAATGAACTGTGAATGTGAGAGAAAGTATATGGGCGAGTGACTGGTGTGTGAATGAGTAACTTTGATTGTGTGTGTGAATGTTCTCGGGGGGTACTCCTGTGATGAATGCAGTGTGAATGTTCTCTGTGTGTTGGTGATTGTAAGAGTAGTGGTCTGGATGAGTGAATGGTGGGCTAATGGGTATGAATCTGATTATGTGTTAATGTTCTGGGTGGCTGCTCATGTGGAGAATGTAGGGTGAGTGATTGTGAGAGAAGGCGTATGGGTGAGTTACTGATGGGTGAATTGCTCTCAATGCAATTATGTGTGTGTGCAAACAATGCTGGGGGATGAGGGAGCACTGTAAAATTGTTGACATTTCTTTAAACATGGCATGTTTTACTCATATGTTTGGGCGAAGCCAACTTGATGAATGTTATTATGTGGCTAATCTAACATTGACATTGTCTACTGTACATCTATGATAAAGAAAGCAAGCATGATAATTGATGTTACATGACTAGACTGGCATTTTGAACAGCAAATCTAGCCATCTCCTACTGTGGCATGACATTCCTTACTGGAAATGTATGGCAAAGCAAGCATGATAAGTGTTCTTACATACCTAGATAAGTCTAGCCATTTTTTACTGTGGCATGACATATTGTAATGGGACTTTATGATAACACAAGCTTGATATGTAATTTTGAATGGCCAGACTGTAGCATGACATTGTTTTTACTGACCCTCTATGAAAAAGGGGGTGTGGTTGCATAGCTGGACCATGCAGTTATGAGCGCCTGAGGCTCTGTGCCTGCCTTGCCATATCCTGCCCTAGTATCGTGTTTACTGAAGACAAACATACATTATTCCTGTTGTGATGTGTTGTGGAGGCAGAAGAGAAGTGGTACAACTGGTAACCCCTCGGGAGGACATCCTATTGAAGGGTGTACCAGATCAAGGCCTCTGTGGCCAGTGGGAGGTGATGCCATCTTGGTCGTCTCACTCAGCGCGGATGGAGGCGTCAATGAGATGAGTGTTATGATGTGGCTAAACTGGCCTGAAGTGGACCAAGAGTGCCCAGAGACACTCCTGGTGGGGTGGCTGGTCCCATCCCCGCTTCCCCTTATCACCCTGAGCACCAAATATCTCCACCGGGGAGCCGAGACCAGGAGATCTTGCCGAGCAGATGATCAGGGCTCCTTGGTAGGATCATGGCAGGCTGGTAATGACAAAGGGATGTTAGGCATCTCAGGGAGCCGATCATGCAAGTTGGGCCCAGATGCTGATATCGCCAAGCCTCGTGTGAACTTAGTGTGCACCTTTGAAAACACCTGTAAAATTCCAGCCCATTCATCGTTCTTGTCAACCACACCCACAATTGCAACATTTAGGCTTGTAAACCTCGGCAAACTTTTCAGATCACTGTGTGGACATAGACGTGTCCACAAATTACAACACCATCACATGGAAAGGAGACTATTCCCTGAGAGGATTAAAAGGCTGAAATCACGCTCCAAACTGTGCACTAAACTGTGATGATTTGGACTTTTCACCCATGACTCCTGGTTTAAAGGTCCAGGCTATCTTTATAAATCAGATATGCGCATTGGCTGCAACCCACCAATATATTTGATCGTGGTTAAGTGTCAGGTGAAGGCAGCACAAAATGTACCAATAATCAGTGACCCACTCTGCCCTGCACCAGCCTCTGCATCCATGGCCAGCACGGATGGCGAACGACCCTTTCCTATTACTCTTTTTCCCTAAAATGTCACGATGGGTATCACTGACTCCGGAATGTCCACGGAGGGAAAAATTGATGCTATCAGTTCGAATGTGAATCTGCGATCGCATGACCTTTAGAAAATATCACATATTTCGGATCCGAAGACACCTTTCACATATGTGTACGTCAGATGACTGACATGTGGAAAAATATGAAAACAATGGAAGATAGGGTTAACAAAGCCAAAGTTAGAGTCCACAGAAGATACATTAAAATACTGGGACTGTTTCTTGAGAAATGGCTTATTGAACTCCTGAAACTGAGAGGGCTTTTGCATTTCTGTTCCATAGAATGGGCTCACTGAAAAACAAATAAACCTCTGCGTCTGCTGCTCGCAATCTGACTCTGATTTTGCACCTTGATTCTCTCCTTTGTTGTTCGGTTTGTATTGTTTTATGTGCGCCTTGAGGCCGGGCATGTGGGGGACATACAATAATTCAAATAAATAAATAAATAAATACATAAATGCACACCAACTCCGGTGCCCCACCGAGAATGGTGGTAGCAAAACTACTGAAATCCCATGACCGAGATGCGATTCTACATATGGCACGCAACAAGAATCCTTTAACATAAAATTGATCTAGGATTGGCTTTTTTCTGGATAACACCAGAGCTTTTCAGAAGGCACACCAGTCATTTGCCTCTGTTAAAAAGAAATATAATCTCTCAAGGTAAAATATGCCCTCCTTTTTCCGGCTATGCTTAAGATATTCCTGAACGGAAGAACACTTATCTTCACAGTCTCACAGGAGACGTGGACATGGATGCAGACTCATTGGGATGAAGGGGAAATCGCTAAACAAAGATTGTGCAGGAATCTGCGTAAAGCTGAGCCAAAACATCCTCTACCTCCATCCCCCCTATCAGCATGATCTATGGACCCATTGGATGGAGAGGCCTGTGCCTACTGGAATACAGGTTGATGGTCCTCACTTCAGAGATGGGCTATCTGTAGATACTATGTAATGGACAATGCTTAATTTCGATCATAGTGCCCCACTACGGAGCAGGATGGTCTTGACGGCTGCATAGCTCCCCTCACAGTTTACACTTATTGTTTATAGTTATGCCCGTCTAGTTGGAGGGTTGCAAGTTTGGGCAATACTTCAAGTTGGGATGACATATGGGGTGGGGAAACAGGTTGCACTGTTCTTGTTATGGGTAAGGGCGGTTACCAAGGTTTCTATAACGGATTGCAGTGAAAACGCTCATTACACCTTGATTCTATATACTGATCTTGCCCAATGGTCACAGGATTACATAAATGTTTGATGATTGAAAGAGAGAGCTGTCATTCCTCACATGGAATGTTGACGGCTTGTGTAACCGGATTGAAAGAGGGACTGTTCTACAATACATTGTCAGGCACATGACAGATGTCACGCTACTTCAGGAGACAGGTTTTTCAGAGACGGAATGTAAGTTCTTCTGAAAAGATTCTTACAGTTATACTATATATTCATGTTTCTCAGGGGCTCAGGGGAATTATAACCATGAAACACAAACAGTTACCATTTAAAGTCACAAAAGGCTATACAAGATCATAGGGCAGATATGTTTTGATGACAAGAGAGGTTTGGGTGGAGCTTCTTCACATTCTTAATGTGTATGCCCCACCTCCACTGACCATGGAACTTCCTACAGGATACCCAAAATATGTTAGTGCAACATCCAATCAATATGTGGATCATGGCAGGGCGACTTTAATGATGTAATGAATTGCTCACTGGATGGACTGCACTGACCTCTGTGGTAGAAACGTGGATGCTCACACTAAATTGTACACCTTTGCCTTGGCAATGGGCATGGATGAAGTATGGAGGTCCTTCCTCAACCAGACTAGAGGGTTCTCTTTCCAATCTGGGGTGCGTGCATCCATGTCAAGGCTTGACTACATTTTGTACCATACAGCGAGGCACACAGATTAACATCAGCTAAATTTCTACCCAGGGACCTCTCTGACCACACAAAGTTATTAATCGGGATAAGGAGATTGGGGAAAACTGGCCTCTGAACAGTTATTACCTGCAGTTCCCTACCTGTATTGATGGCTTAACAGCTCAAACAGATGAATATTTCACAATTAATACGCCATCTTTTGATAATCTGATAACACTTTGGGAGGGTAACAAGGCAGTACTGCGGGGGGAGACAATCTCAAGACTCAGGCCACAACACAAAAACCAGATGAGGATTACAGAAGAAACAGAGACTGACTTGATGCATCTGGAAAGCAAATTTCTCTCCTCAAACTCCGGTGACACACATAGACTGCTTCTCAAGATGAGGGAGAAGTACCAAAATCAAGTTCTTGACCCACCACACAAAGCACACTGGGCTAAAATAAGCCAAGTCTATGAGGTTGAGGACAATGCTGGGAAGTTCATGGCATAGCTGGAGAAACGAGGCAATGAATCAAGATATATTAGAGAATTGGAGGATGGAACAGTAGTTAGAATATCAGATGATAGGGAGATTGCCAACACGGTTGCAGAATATTATAAATCACTCTACCGGATACCCCATATTACACATATTCAGGGTGTATCGAACATTCTGAATGATCTTGTGCTACCTCAAATCACAGATGAGCAAATAAAAAACGATATGGACTGTGATATTAGGGAAGAAGAGATTGCTTAATCAATCTCAGATCTCCAACCTGGGAAATTGCCAGGGCCGAAGGTATTCCTAGTGAATGTGTGGGAGAAGCTTGGTAATAACATCTCAAAAACTTTGCTCAACCTTTTTCGAAAAAGAGCATTGAAATGGGTGAATTGTCCCCAGACCATAGACAAGCTACCATTGTGGTAATCACCAAGAAAGACAAACCCTCTACTAAATTCTCTTTATACAGACCCATCTCGTTCATTAATGGAGAAGCTAAGATCTTGGCCACCGTCCTGACCAATTGATTATTACAGGTCATCCTCTTGGTAATCCATCCCGATCAATGCAGGTTTTTACCCAACAGATCCAGCTGTGTGTACATTAGGCGAATCCACGTGGCAATAGATCATGCCCCTCTGATTCCGAGCCCACTCTCAATCCTCTAAATTGACTTTAAGAAAGTTTTTGATTCAGTGCTATGGGCATTCCTATGGCAAGTTATGGAATGCATGGTATTTGTCATTGAAATCCTACATTGGATAAAATTGTTGTGAGAGAAACTGTGGCAGAGGTGGGTGTGAACAGGGCATCTTCTAAATCATTTCCACTGGAGAGGGGGACTAGACAAGGCTGTACCCTCTCCCCGCTCCTGTTCACCCTAGCCATTGAACCTTGGGAGATATGATTGAGATCTAACCCAACATGGGATGGCTTTGTATGCCCACTGGAGACAAGGACAGAGTGGTGCTGTATGCTGACAACCTCCTAATTTTCTTTGCAGACCTCACTTACTCCTGACCAAGGGTGATACAAATTCTTAGCAAATACAGAATACTCTGTGGGATTACGGTGAACTTGCATAAACAAAATATTTTTCCCCTACAAGACGATGACCTAGGGCTCTCCCAAATTGTAACAACCAAATAGCCCAAGACACATCTAAATACCTGGGCATATGCGTGTGCAGGGACCAGAGCCTGTTTATCAAGCACAATCTAGAACTGATAACTGCCTGCTAGGGAGGGCTACGTTGTACATGATGCTGACACTTCCCAAATACGTGCATGTCCTATAAAATACCCCTATCACTGTACCAAAATCAGAATTTGATAGAGTGGATGCTGTTTTGATGGACCTCATCTGGCAAGGCTCCCATCCCCAAATTGACCTACTAACTCTACAGAACTCGGTATGGGCAGGATAGGATTGCCTAATATTAGGACATACTACTGGGTGGGCCAACTGGCGATGTCCAATGAATGGCTGCATGATGATCCACAATTACCTACCATAAGGATACAATGTGCCTGGATGAATAGCGCCTCGCTGCTACAGATCCAATATGGTGGGAAAGGGATGTATACACTTCCAGTAGCAACACGACAAGTCATCAAAGTTTGAAGAGAAGTTACTGTTCACATGGGCTTGGTGGGTAAAATCACACTCTCACAACTGCTTTGGCACAATACAGAACTCTTAGAAATGTATAAGATAGGCATTCCCATATTGTAGATCGGAAATAATATTCTTGTTTTGGTAGATATAGTAGAAAAAGGGAACCTGCTTTCATTCCAATATCTCAAAACTAAATATGACTTGCCTATGACTGAATTCTATCATTGGGCCTCATCATGAGTTGGGCCTTAGCCATTAAATGTGGTGGTAACGCTCTAACCTCTGCATTTAAGGTTTGGCCGAATCATGAGTCGGGCAGTAACTGGGAGTTTTACCTCCAGCATTTTTGCTGGAGGAATAAAATGTCCCCTTACTGGCAGTTTTTGCCAATTTCGGCACTATTCCGCTGGCACAATTACTGCCGGCATTAATCGTGCCCCCAACCCCATTTGTTCTATTTTTAACTGTGAAAGGTGGTTCCTAAAGGAACATTCTTTTTTGTTTTTTTTTATTTATATGTTTTATTGGTTACAAAAGACAATTTTAAACCTTTCACATAGTTTTTAGTCTCAAAGAAGAAGAAGATCCCACATCCAATACGCCCATCAACAATTCAATCCCCGGCATCTAGTTGATGGGTGTGATTAAATTGTCCTCTTTTACCCTGATCCTTTAGGGCAGTAGTTAGTTTTGGGCAAGACAGCTATAGTTTAATTACTGTTCAGGCATGGGAGTGCATCAAGTGTTCTTCCAGTTTTTTCCACTGTTAACAGGCCTTTCCCAATATGCCTCCTCGGTGCTTGGGTTAATTAAGCAAGCATAGTTTCCCAAGTATTTGCACCTTTGAGCCGAGAGCTCTGGGCAAGATACTAACAGGTGCCTGATTGTTTCTATTATGTCAGCATTTCCACAATGTCTTCATCCAGCTTCAGACTGTGTGATCTGTTTTCTTTGTAGTTGTACTTCTTTAGTTGGGAGGATGTTTAACCTGCATCATATCAACAGGTCCCTGAGCCGGGAAGAAGTGAATTTCCTCAAGTGTGGGGATGGATCATTGACTGCCTTCCGCTCTCAGATAATATTGTGACATAGTTTGTTCGCCAGTTTTAGCGTGCCGGTTTCATCCCAATCATGCTATCGCATTATTCTCTTTGCCTTGTCGGGATTTGTTCGTAATATCTCTGCTTTGATGTTATAGTACAATAGAATCTACTGGCATTTCGTTTTCCACTCTTGCAGGTTTGAATCTTGCTTCCCTGTTGTTTTTGCTAGAATCTCGATTGGTGGAGCGGGTGGGTCCAGAATACATTTCCTATAGAAAGAAATTGTTTTCCACAGGACTATCAACCTCATTGACTGGAGCCTGAGTTCATATCTTATTGTTGAGATGGACAGGCAGTGAGGGAGTCTTAGGATTTTCCCCAAGAAATAGGCTTCAACTATGTCCCAAGTTTCCCATCGCAGGTTTAGCAGGCACTCTGCACCGTAGGTCACCACCGCCACCACGTTCTGCTTAAAAAAGGTTAATATTGGTAACATGGAGTATGCCCCATATCTGCGGTGGAGCGCTCGCCCTTGATTTGTGAGTTTTCTTTTTAATGTTTCTCTTATTAGAGTATATTGACCTTGTTCATTTATATTTTTGTTAATTCTTGTTCCCAGATAGACTATTGAGTCTACAATGTCCAGTTTTGATTTTCAATTGACCATACAAAGTTCTTTTCTTTATTGGTGTCCTCCTGCTAATTTCATTATTAAGACGACTGACTTCTTTATGTTGATCTTCATTTGAAGACCACATTATCCGCATATAAGATCAAGGGGAGCTCCTCCCCTTCAATTGTGGGGGGAAAGGCTCTGATCTTGCTCTGCGACTCAAACATATCCGCCAGATATAAAATGAACAGGAAGGGTTCCAGTGTGCAACCTTGTTTAATTCCTTTGAATGTCGGGATCTTTTCCGTGGTGGCGCCACCTTTCGTGGTTATGATTTGGATTGAGGTGTCGGTGTATAGTTCTTGAATGGCTTCCATAAGATCGACTGGGCAATTCCATTTCTTCAATTTTTCCTGGGGAAGCTCTCTACTGACTCCATTGAAGGCTTGTTCTAGGTCAATAAATCCCAGGTACACAGTTGTTTTTGTTTCAAGGGCCCAGAGCTTTAGTAAATTCAGAATGAATCAATTCAAAGACGTGCCAACTCCATATACGAAAGCTGTTTGCCGTTTGTCCAAAAGGCCCTCCCTAATGGCCAGTTTTTTAAGTCCCTTGGGAGAATGGAGGAGAATATATTCCCTATGGAGTCCAGAAGAGCTATAGGTCTATAGTTCCTTGGATCTCCACAGTCTCCTTTTGTGTATATTGGGACAATCAGTGCTTCTTTCCATGACAATGGAATGGTTCTTGACTTCTTTATTTGATTGAAGAATTGCAGGATAAAGATAGCCCATGCTTCCCCGTTTTCTTCAAGTGTTTGATTTGATATGCCATCCAGCCCGGCCGCCCTTGAAGTGCTTAACCTCTTTATTCTCCCCAGAATATTGCCAAAATCACATTCTATGAGCCATGGTGTTTTTTGCCCTGAGTTTATAATCGTTTCTGTAGTTAAAGTTTGCTGGAACAGGGTAGAATAATGCTTAACCCATAGAACTTTTGAGATCTGGGAGATGGTTAAGTCTGGTTGGAAATCGTTGCCTTTATTAATGATATCCCACAGGCTATGCGCATTTGCCGTTTGAATTGCAGCTAGCATCTTCTCTGCGTCACATTGAGCTCTCGAGGCCTTCAATGAGATTAGCCAGTTATTATAATATTGTTTGCACTTTTGTATTAGATGTTCTTTGTTGGGCATTGCGCTTTTTCTTATGCTTCTTAATTCTGCACGATGGATCTTTCGTCTGATCACAAGGTCGGCATTATACGCATGTTTCCTAGTGATGGAGCGATTTTTGTTTCCATCACATTGTACCATGTATTCCTTTAATAACCATTTGTATTCTACTTCTCCTGGGCTTCTTTTTACCTGGTTATTGAACCCATCCGTTACTTTAGCAATTGCCTGAGTTTTTATTCTAAGCCGGTTTCTTCCCCACAAAACTTCTAATACCGGGAGTGCCTGATATGTTGCACCACCAGATCCCCAATTAAATTCCAGCTCTAATAGAGCAGGATTGCTAGATTTCTGATTTTTCACAGTGAATGTATTTATCCACTTTTGAGTGTTTCCTGAAACAAAACAGTAGTTGAGGACTACGCTACTTAAATTGTTTGACCATGTGATTGTTCCTTCAAGGTCTCCTTTTGTCTGTACATTTATGATTTTCATCTCTCGAATTTCCATTTCATCCGACCATCGTTTTTCGTTTCCTTCCAGCTGCTGATTTGATTTTAGTTTTCCCGTCTTGTCTAGCAGCTTTAAGTTTAGGTCCCTGCATATAATAATTGATTGATTTTTTCCTTTGATCATGGATTCGTCTATTGCTTTCATTATATCTGATAGATATATTTCAGTATCGCAGTCAGTTTGGCCCCAGTAGGTGTTGATTAAGAGGAGACTGATATCCTGAGATTTAAACCTTTTCTTGATCTTTAAGATCTGGACATACAGGTTTGGAGTGAAGTGACTCAGTACTTGGAGGTCGCATTCACCTTTTACAAATGTCAGGAGACCGGCACGGGGGCCACCCAGTCGTCCTTTCTTTGCCGGGTTCATGTACACCTCGTAGCCCTCACATAAAGGAATCAATCTAATCCAAGATTCCTGGAGGCAGATTATTTCATATTTTTCCAGAAAGGCACTGTCTCCCGAGTAAAGGTGATTAAAGCCCCTTGTGTTCCATGAGGCCAGTAGGGGTTTCCCCCTCAATGCCTCAGCATTGGCCTATTGTCTCTTTTTTTCCGGTTTTAGATCATTGGCTCCTTGTTTTCATCATTGACCTCCACTGCCTTGCATTAAGGTTTTTGAGTTGGAGTTATCCACAGTACATTTCAATTTTGCCGTTCTGCTAACAACGAGGGTCCTGAATCCATCTCTCTGTCTTTTTTCATCCAATGTATTTCTGTCTCCCCCTCTCGGTCTCTGTGAGTCCTTCTGCCTTTCTTTCAGCACATCTCCTTCTGTCCGGTTGTAGTCTTTCCTTAGCGGGATTGCCCTGTCCAGTTTGTTTTTCTGGGCCTCTCTTCCTTTAGTTTGCTGTACGATGCTTTCTTCCCCATTCCTTTCACTGTGCCTGATTTTATTATGCTCTCTAACTGGATTTTTTTGATGGTTTCTTGGGGGTTCTACATACCACCATTCCGCTCTTGATTTTTAAGTTTCATGTGATGAGCAATTTTGATTTTCCTTTCTGCAGCTTATTTCATCTCCTTCCACTTCTGTTAATCTGAAGCCTCCGTCTGCCAGCTTACCCTTGGATTTTATCACGAGATCCACCGTTCTTTTTTTGTATCAGATGGATTATTATAACATATGGCCTCTTTTAGTCTGGAAATGTTACTATTAAAATGTCGTCCGCTGAGATATTTCTAAGTGATGTAAATTGTGTTATGATAGCCGTCAGATTTTTTCTACTGAGGATGATCTTTTTTGAGTCTTTTACTACTCTCTCCAGCTTGAGTTTATGGAGCCTATGCGTACCTTTTTTTCCCTCCGTATAGTCCCTCTTATTTCCTTCTGTCCTCTCCTTTGTCTCGTTATTTTGCAGGCTTGTGATATTTCGCAGGGTTCTTCTTCGTACTGATCCTACTGATTGAGACCTTTTTTTCAGCCGCTCTTCTAGGGATTTCACGTTCAGTTTTATTTTTCATTTCCCTACTGCGGGATCATTTCCTGGGCTCCTGGTGACTTTGATCATCCGTCGTTTTTACTCTCCTCTCTGGCTGTTTTCGTTTTTTATCTCCTTTAGTCTTTTTTTTCTGTTTCATATTGATGGGTCTGATTGTCAATCGTTTGCCAGTCTGATTTACTAATATTTTGTCATTGTTCATCCTCATTATTTTCATCTAACAGTTCAATTAAGTTGCTCAAATATACATCTGAGTTCTCTCCACTTTCGGTTTCAGGTGAGACTGAGTTTTTCGAAATTTCATTTTTACTAGATGAATTGCAGATCTTAATTTCCAGCCCTGGCTTCTTTGCTGGCTGGTTTTGTTCTTCCCTAGCTGGAATTTTTATATTGCTTAGGAAGGATCTTGAGCCACATTCCTTTTGTTTAATACTTTGATTTTTTGGCTTTTTTTGCAGATTGTCTTGCAGCTCTTTAGCTGGTCACTTTGAGGTTGTTTCTTTTCTGCTCTTAGTCTCATTTTGTACATCACCAAAAATTGCGTAGCTTGATTTATTCCTTTCATACTTGCCCGTTTTCAGCATAGCCTTTTGAGGGAGATCATTAGCTGGATTTTCTTTGCCATCTTGTTTTGCTTTGATTTTATTGGGACCTCTTCCTAGTCGCATGGGTCCCCCTTTATCTTGTTTCATGATATTTTTTCCTACTAAGACCGAAGTTGGAGCTTTCATTTCTTCCTGTTCCCCTCTATCTTCTCGAGATACCTCGATCTGAGGGAAATTGCGGGTGTCTCGTTGATAATTGGTACAAATCCACTTGTGATCTTCTAGGATCGCCTCCATCAAAAGTTGTTTATCGTTGGCATCATGGCGTGCTAAATCACTTAGATGGTCTTGCACTTATTTGATTTATCTGCTTCTTTGTCCATTCTGAGCTCTAATCTTTTTAACACTCCTTCGATTTCAGTTATCTGATCCTTCGTTGTAGAGTTTACTGAATAAACTGTGTGCAGGGTTTCATTGATGTTCTCGTACAGCTTGAGAAAAGGGGCCATCGTAATATTTGGTGCCACCATTACCACATTCTGCATGTGCAAAAAATCGTCTGTTCTCCCCTTATTGCACATCTCTCTTATTTTTCCAAGGGAATCTTCATCCATCCGTGCTTCCAATTTGTTTTTTCGTCTCTGATTTACCTCCTTATTTGTCTTTTTTTTGCCTTTAGTCATAGGGAACCCTGTATGTTTTTCTTTTTGTCCCTATTGTTTCTGAGTTTCCCATTCCTCATGGTCTTCTACACCAAGCGCGGATATTTTTTCTTTAATAAAGGACAAACCTTTCCTTTTTTCTGTGGTAATTTGCCCAGTGAGGTTTGCGATATCCTGAACATGTTTCTGTGCCAAGGCAGAGTTGCTGCGTTTTTCTTCCTCTATAGCCTTCCCTTCATTTGAGACCTTGAGATTAGGAGAGCCTGTCCTGGTCCCTGAGTGATTTTTCTTCCCTGGGCTCCAGGATATCTCTGCCGCCCGGGAGTTTCTTGCCATTTTGGATTTGATTAGGTCCAAGGCTTGAGGTGATATATCCATATCTCCCCAGAAGGCCTCGTCCTGCCAGGTCATTAACTCTGTTGATTTCTCCTGTTCGCCTTTCATATGCTTCAAAGGTGTCCTTTCTAGAGTGCTTGCTCTTCTGATGTTGAGTTTCTTTCAGAGTGGGAGTTGATAAGATAGCTTCATCTGGTGTTTTTCGAGTGCTTGTTTGAAGATTAGTAGTGTGGGTTTTCCTCTGGCATTTAATTCAAGATTGGCTCTGGATTCTTAAAATGAACTACCAGTGATTTTCTCCCTTTGAGAGGCCACCTCAGGGTTAGATTTAAGTATCCGAGGTGAGGAGTTTTCTCCCACTTGTATCACAGCTACTGGAGTTGTAGTAGGCGTGTTGTTGGTAGTGCCTAATAGGTCTATTGGCGGCTCTAATACGTCTGGTCTCCTGATGGGTATGGGGGAAGCATGATCCTGTTGTACAGGGCTGATCGTCTCAGGATTCTGTGCTTCCTCCCCTCTCAACCTTGTATTCAGTATTTCCTTACATGGCCAGTTTGTCAGATCTAGGAGAATTGTTTTAGGCATCTCAGCCATGTTCTTACATCCCTCCTCTTCCATGTCAGTGGCCCGCCGCTGTGGTGTCAGCGGGGGCCCATCTGGCTTCCTTGGGGGTATCAAATTGCTTGATGGTGCTTTAGGTGTGTTACCAGTGACCAGTTCCCTAGAGGTCCCCTCCAAAGACATGGGCTGTATGGGTGGTTGATCCTCATCACCCATTTTGGTGGTTTCAGTGTTCTTGTTAATTCCGTCTGCTATGTTCCCAGGTTCATCACACTATTTCGATACCTGGTCCTTCTCAGGTGCTCCAGGTAGAATGAGTATGTTGATTGGGTCTTGGGATTGGGGTTGAATTTGGACATCCTCTAGCATCTCCTGGAGGAGTCTCTCTTTAGTGAATGGTAACCATGATAGTTTTAGAGGGGGCAGAGTTTACTTTTCGGGGGTCTGGTGGGTGATGCAGGCACCAAGAGGTCTGGATGGGAAGCTAGTCTCTGTTTTACCTGCATCCTCGTTTTCACCACCACCTCGCCCCTTGAGTCAGTAGGTTCGCTCGTCAGGCGGCCCATTTTCACACATTGTTCAGCTCCTCTACGGTCCAAGAATGTCTATCTTCTATGTTGAGGTTGTTTTTTTTACTTGTCTGACAAGACCAGCAAGCCAGCAAATAGACAAACAGTCAGCTGGGGTGTCACTCGCCCTTTTCACGCTCGGGTTTATTGCCACAAGGGTGGCTGGGAGCTCCTTTTCAGTTCCACTTCTGTGTATGGGCGTGGCCTCCCAGGGGGCGTGGCCTCACTTCTTCTTCCTGCTTCCTCGCGGCTCAAGGCCCGCCGCAGAGGGGAAGCAGGGGATGGAAACACAAGCTGCACTCCTGCAGAAAACTCCAAACGCAAACGCCAAACAGTCTGCTGGGGTGTTACTCGCCCTTTTCGCGTTATCTCTTATTTCTTTTGTTGTTTTTTGATGTATTTATTTTTCTAGCAGGAGAGCTTAGAACGAAAGGTGAGGAGGGAAAAGATAGAAGAGGCACCAAGCACTAATATGGAGGGGCAGGTGGACAGGGGAAGATGTTGCACACGTGTTACTTCTAAGGTAGGGACAGTGTTTCTCATGCTCCTTGATTACCACTTCAAAAGCACTTCAAAATTGCTTCCCTCTGCAGAATTATGTGCTATAGTATATACAGAGGACTGTTGTCTTAAAAAAGTATGGATCAACAGCATCTTTTATTGCTTGCAAGGTAGCTGGTAGGATTTTGTGTCCCACAGTAGTAGGCTGTGTGGTTACAGTATTGTTTGAGCAAGATGAGGTGGAGCAAGGTAGCCTCCTACTTGCTAAAAAAGGAACAACTTTCTGAGAGCATTGCGGTCATTTGATTTGGCGTGGCAGCACATGGCGGTGGTCACATAGGAGTACTGTCCGGGGAGTCTGCAACTTCTACTCAGTGCATTTCACTTTGGCAGCTTTAGCCTTTGGTACATTCCCAATAGTGGTATAGAACTGCCACACCCATGATTCTCTCTGGGTGCTACAGGTAGGCACTTCTTCTACCTCATCTTCTTGGTCCTCTTCATTGTCTTTGGAAGTACTGCGTTTTTTTGTTTGTTGTGAAGTTCCTCCAGCTGGTGGTGCTGGTGGCTCTTGGGGAGGAGGGATGGCAATAGGTGATGCCATTTTTAAGATAAATAGCAGTTTTGTTAAAATCCTTCCAAGTATGTACTGTGTATGAGATTGTTAATGGATAGTGAGTAAGAATAGGTGTAGGAGCTGTGTAAGGGAAATTTTGAAGTTGAAATGCCCTAGATCAGTAGAAAACGCAGTTCCAAACTGTCTGCGAAACACGGATCTGATCGCAAAGTGCAGGCGCATTCTTGGACACGTCATCATGCTGCGTGCCAGCGTATGGTCACGTGGCACTGTCCGGAATGTCCACGGTGAAGTCAGATGTTTGTGGACGTCTACCGACGCAAAATCAGTTGAAAAAGTTGCAAAAAGTGTATACAAGTGTTAAAAATTATGCTAGAAGGTGGGAAATGGCAGAGTTTTAAGGTGAAACTTTGTAAATTGCACACAAATGTTGCTATATTGGGTAAGTATGATATTAGTAAGTTGTAGGAAAATAGCATGCACTGGTAAACACCCATGAATTTCACTGAAAAAACTTTGTTAAAGGGACGTTATGGTTAAGTTGCACTAATAAAAACCTATGATATTCCATGAAAACATTTTGTTAAAGCGACGTTATGGTCAAGTTGCACTAATAAAAACCCATGATATTCATTGAAAAAACTTTGCTGAAGGGACGTTATGGTTACAAGTAAAAATGTAAAACCTCAGAAATTTGCCATTTATGGTAAGCTGAGCAACCATAACTCGCACCACCACCGTGCACTGCTAAGACTAACACCCAGGACATTCATTTTGATGAAAAGTCCCTACAAGCGGTTTTGTTTATATTGTTGTTAAGAAGATGTCAGGGGCGATTGGGAGAATGTACTTATCTAAACAACATTGTATTGGAGTGTTGTTGTTAATACAGGAACCTAATCAAATATAAACATAGGCAATGGCTGCAGCATGCACCATAGAAGTACAATATTTATAATATTGTCATTTTGGAAAGTACAATAATGAATGCTACCTTATGCAAGTTTTGAGTAATGTTAAATATGTAATAACTAGCTAACATTTCAAGACATACTACACTTCTGCTAGTACATATGAAGAACCACAATGCATACAAATCAGAGGCACATACAGGGAAACTAAAGTAAGGAAGAAAGAAACAGCCTAATCAGAAAATGTTAATAACATTAAAGTTTATCTTCATGTATACAAATGAATTGCGTGTTTGAGGCCTGCTTATTTCCCCATGTATGTGCACCATTAGTTGAGACTAAACCCTAAGAAACATACTTTAAGAACGTATGATAAGGTTAATGTCTAGAAATATAGCACCTTTTCAATTTTAATATTCTGACTGTCAGTGAACAAAACCACCTGGCCTATCAGTGAACTAAAACACGTGGCCCAGATATTGTCATCAGTGATGTCATTGATGATGTTTGTGATGTCATCTTTGATGACCTGGGTGTTAGTCTTAGCAGTGCACGGTGGTGGCGTGAGTTATGGTTGCTTAGCTTACCATAACTGGCAAATTTCTGAGGTTTTTCAGTTTTACTTGTAACCATAACGTCCCTTTAACAAAGTTTTTTCAGTGAATTTCATAGGTTTTTATTAGTGCATCTTAACCATAATGTCCCTTTAACAATATTTTTTCAGTGAATGTCATAGGTTTTTATTAGTGCAACTTAACCATAACGTCCCTTTAACAAAGTGTTTTCATTCATATTTATATATGTATGTTTGTGGAGTATTGTATTTATAATTCTCGTGGCTGTCCCTACAAAATTCTGAAGATTTGGATAGGTTAAGAAATGCATGTTATGAATGCTGAAATGATTGGGGTGGAAAATGATATATGACGAGTTTGAAGCCCAGTTGCTAGTTGCAATGAATAAGTCATAGAAGTGATGTACCGTTTAATGACCCTTGGTGAAATATCAATAATATTTTACAAAAAAAAATGATAATTGTTCTTACTTTTCTGGACTAGTCTACATTGCAGACAGTTTGGACATACTTTCTTGTTATGGCATTGTGTTTTGTACCCCAAAACCAGCAGTAGTATGTTTTCATGTAGGGGTTCTGGCATATAGTAGCAGAGTCAGGTAGGACATGTTTGCTTATAGTATCATTATTGGCATTATGTGCAAAGCAAACATGTATATGTTCTTAAATGGGAGTACTGGCATATATTAGTGTAACCAGCATGGAAATGTATGGACACAGCCAACATGGGAATGTTTTATACTGGCATATGTTCTGGGGAAAGGCATGAACACGTGTTGGAAAATGCTCCTGTTTGTGTCTAGCATCTGTGGGATTTCTTTCATGAGTAGCCCTACAAAAGGAGATTGCAAACTGTCTGGCTGTTTACCCAATTTTTTACAGAAAATATGCGGTCTAATGAACTATTTTAACCCATTATTCGAAAAATGTTCATGGGGGAAATCCTTCCCAACCCTTTTTTTGTTGGTTCTAGCTTGTATACTTGTGTCAAATATGTACGGCACTCCCATTTAAATATTCACCAGCCGCCAATGGTTGGTGGTACATTTGGGTGCCAGGAGCCAGGCACCACCCTTTGTTTCTACACTAGGTAAAAGTCTTAAGCTTCAATTAAAAAACATTCTTACATCTTTCACCTAGAACAAAGCGTGTTTACCCATGTAGCAGCATGATCGTCATGGCATTAGTCATACATGGTGGTCCAGAACGACTCTGAGTGTAGCGTGTCCAGTGCTTTGATGAGGAGCTTGTGGGGAGGACGAGGCCTCATCATGACTTGCAGGGGGCCCCTGAAAATAAATGCGTGTTAAGCCACTGTGTGTAGCATTTTCTATGAAACTTGGGAATGAGGGGTATAGCCTCTCAGTCCCACAGGGTTTTGAGAGTTGACATCACATGCTCATCAGGCAAAGGAAACAAAAAGAGCCTCATGCCTTTAAGCTGAGAAGCCACTGTAAACACACTTTGTTCTAGGTGGTATACCAGTGGCAGCAGGTGTCTGCAGGTCCCCCATGCACATCGGGCCTGGTCAACGGAATATGGTGCCCATACCTACGGCTGACCCTCAATGGGGACTCCCCAGGAGATGGTGCAAATACAAACATGTAGGGAAGTGCTTGGATGGATGGATGGATGGATGGATGGATGGATGGATGCAAGCTATTCTGGATGCATGTGGTCAGAGAGAATGCTGGAAGGGGAGAATGCTGACAAAGGAGTGAGCGAATGCTGTGGTGCTGGCGTTCCAGCCCAGAGAGTTGGAGATATGTAGTCTGGGTGGT
Organism: Ambystoma mexicanum; assembly: GCF_040938575.1. Taxonomy (NCBI): domain Eukaryota; kingdom Metazoa; phylum Chordata; class Amphibia; order Caudata; family Ambystomatidae; genus Ambystoma; species Ambystoma mexicanum. The sequence continues at coordinate 489,285,804 of NC_090926.1, read as the reverse complement.
TGGAGCCAGTGGGTTCCTCTCAAGTAACTTAAGGAAACGTGATGTATCTGCAATAAAGGAACTCTTAAGTTACCTACCTGAAGTGTCCAGGGTATTCTTAGAACAAAACCTTGCAAAGAATCCTGCACCAGCAGCCAGCAAATGGATCAGCTCGAATGGCAACAAAAAGCTTCAGCTATGAAAATCAGCCATTGCCAGGCTGCTATTCTCATTAAAAGGCTACTGGCTGATGCCAATATTTTATTTTACGTTAATGGTGCAAATTAAACAGGTTCCATAGTCTAACTCTGGGACCTGGCTTCAGTTCTGATTTAAGGAGGTTCCAGTTCCAACAGGCTGAAACAATACTTTTTTAATTTTTTTCTAAAGCAGAAATGTCCGTTCAAAATTGCTTGAAGTTTACTTCTCTTAGAAGCCAGGCTTGTTTTACTGTGCTTTCGACCTGGGATAATAATGGGTGTTTCATAGCCATGTTAATGGAGGGCGGTTTCTGACACTATAACTTATTTTGACTTTTAGAACTGATGGATGAAGCACAGTGTCCCCATGCATAGTGCAGCTGTGGCGCCAGATCAATAAATGATCCGTGAAAGATTTGCCCATGTTAGAAGGTCACAGAAAAAGTAATTTGCTGCCGGCTATTGTGATAAACACTGGGAGGCCGTGCGCTGCTGGAAAGCGTTTCGTATTACATTTGTAGCCCCACAGTAGGATAACATAATCAATAGGAGAACATGGCACAATTGCTGTGTTATTCACACCTCAGTGCTCATGAGCGTTATTAAATCTCACCTTGCTCCTTGTGTGGACTGTCACCACCATTGTTGAGCGATGCACTCGAAATAGTTGCGCATGCGGGTTAGACTTGCAGTACTGTTCTGTGTATGGGATTTTGTCCGAGAGCAAAACTCTGGTGAATTGATGTCTGGCTGTTTACTTGTGGACGAGTTTTTGGTGCACTGGCACATCTATTAATTTGCTCCAAACATGGATGTGCTCAATCCACCAATTCACATATTGCTCATTTGCAAACCAGGGGACATTTATGCAAACCCGGGGACATTTAAAACTGCCAAGTGTATTAGAATATATCTGTGCCTGCTTGTAACAGGTGGACAGGGGTGCACATTGTATTAGAGGATCATTAACAACCCTTTCATTTCATTTTCTGTTAAGTGGAATAGTAGCAAAATGATTTCTCACTTCCAGAAGAATATTTTGTTTTCTTTCAATTTCACAGTGACATGGCCACTGTGAAAAGCGTTTGATGGGAGCCTGTAACACATTAGTGTTGGGAGAGTGCTACCAACATCACCTTATACAAGAGGGCAAGGAAGCACATGTTTTGCACTACAGTCCACCAACTTGTAATGCACAAGTCGCCATTAAGAATGAGGTGACATTTGTCAAACTAGCGCTAATAAAAAAGTGCATTCTCTGCACTTTTTTTTTTTTTTGCGGTAGTTTATGAGAATACGGCCTTAGTGCGTAACTTTAGGAGCTAGTGAGTGATAGGCCTGGACCATTTAATTATGAATGTCTGCTGCAGGCTGATGGTGCCAATGGGGGCTTTAGAGTCCTGAGAGGAGGTAAACTGGGTTGGGTGAGGGGTGCCTCATTCCAAGGAAAAAAAGCCATGACTTTGCACGATTTGAGAGGGGATACCGCAACAATGTCCGAGTGAAAGGACCTTAATAAAGGAGGTATCTACACCCACATGGTTGATGGCAGGCAGCTGGAATGTCACTTTTCAGAAGCCATTGTTAGGCTTCAGGATGGCTTGGGTTTATTAGCAAACCTGCATTCACACTCTATAACCAGGCTCTCACAAATATTTGGTACATATAGGTAGGATGTATTTGCAGCAAGCAGGAAACGATGAAATGCATTTGTATATGTTTGGAACGATTGCATCAAGTGTGAAAACCTGAGAGGCACGGCAGCTCTTTGGGAAATAAACCAGCAACTCGCACATTGCTTTTGAAAATATAAAGACAGCCTATCTGTCGCCAACTTATACATCAGCGACCATTCAATCAGCTGATCCGTTATCTGACTGCACGCTGGTTATTGGCAGTCAAGGTTTTCACTACTCATGGCTACATCACGAGTTTGGCGGTAACCCTTAAATGAGGCGGTAATGCTATTAACTCTGCATTTAAGGGTCCACCAAATCATGGGTTTGGCAGCATTTACCCCCAGGTATGAGCTGGGGGTAAATGCGCCAGGAATTTTCTAATATTCAGTGCAATTACTGTACGGTAATACCGCTGATGGTAAATGCTCCAAAAATTCCCCATTGGGTTGAAAGGGGAATTCCCCAACGGGCCCATTGGGGAATGGGGAATTACCATTCCGCCAAACCTGTGATCTGGCGCTAATAGCACCCGGGGCGTTGGGGGGGTTGGCAGTAACGCTATTAACCCTGGCTGTATCCCGACAACCGCCCAACTCATGATGAGGCCTCTAGTCCTTTAAACAAAAGATACTCAGCAAACAGAACAAGCAACTAGAACAAGTCTAATGTATAGGTACATGTCGTATCGACTGAGTGCTCTACAAATATCAATGTGTGTGTGTGTGCGTGTGGGGGTGTGTATGTGGGTTGGTGGAGGTGGAATTTGTAAAGCTCAAATATGTCTAGCAAGCAGCCAGGCAGTAATGGGTGATTCAATATCATTTACAAGGTTGGGAGAGTGAGGGAATACCTTCCAAACTGGAAACAAAATAGAAGCACCCCGCTGCTACCCGCTATGGTGAGTAAGTGGTACTCTCCATCCTCTGATATGAGAGGTACATGCCCCAAGAGTCTGGGTTGACCTGGGTGCTGCCCAATGTACCTCCCAGAGGGTGGATGTAGCATGATTCCCTGGTATTGTCACGTTCTCTGAGACTTAGGGCCTCATTACATGGACGGCGGTAAGGGTTAATGGTCACCGTTAATGGTACCGGTGACCATTAAACCTTACCGCCTTACTACGAGGTCCCTTTGCGGGTTGGAGACTTTAACGCCTGATTTTTGCAGGCGTTAAAAACCAACCCGCAAAGGGGCCAGGGAGCTAATTACAGTACCGCAATTTGCGGTGCCGTAATTAGCACCTTCGCCATTCCCATTATGCCCTATGGGGCAAAAATGGGAATGGGGAAGGGCAATGGGGGAAGGGGGAATTACCGCCCCACTTCCCCTTTCCACCAAGGCGGTGCCGGTATTTTACCGGCATGGACCAAGGTGCTAATAGCACCTTGGTCCACCGCCGTCCGTGTAATGAGGCCCTTAGTATTTTATCTTTCCTTGAGAAGATGCCAGAAACACTGAAAGAGCAATGGAACTACCCCAGCAGCCCCAGCCTCACACCAGGACACATAGCAGACTGAACCCCAACCTCAAAAACTTAGCAAAACTAACTTACATATGTTCTCGGGTAGTGGGAAGATCCCAGACTGCCCGTAAACTGAGTGGTGAGATGGAATTCTTCACAGATTCAGCCAGAAAATGCAGGCAGCCACACATAGGAAATTCCACAGTACGCCAGGCATTTGAAGGTGCAGAGCTGGCAATAAATGATAAATAAGCTAATTTCCCGTTTTTACATTATGAAGAGGATAGGAATAACTGTTGCAAGAATAATCATGGAGATACGAGTATGACGTATTGACATTTTAAGTTGCTGCCCTGTGTACTTTTATATACCATACATTAGCCATCCGATTAGTATATTATTTTCAGAAAAATCAATTGGCGGCAGTGGTCGAGGTGTACACAAAACGAAGTAGTGGAACTATGTCCCTGTTGGTCTGCCCCGCTCCCCACAAACCCCATCCCTGTGCCCCCTCTCACACAGAATTCAAACCCCCAAACACACCTGCTCTTTATGGGAATATGCAGTGCAGTGCACTGAAGTGCAAACTTGAACTTCTTCCTACATGTTTATTTTAAAACTTAACCATTCCAGAATGGTTTCTTTTTAAAATAAAAGTATAGGAACAGTGAAATTTAAAAATGAAAAGAATAGGAGCACCGCTCCCGACTGCTCCTGCCCACTTCAACCTCTGATTGGTGGTTGATTTCCAAGAAGAAGGAGATGTTATAGGACCTTTTGAGATTTTACTATGATCAACGTCTTTCCAGTCAATTGTCAATGTAAGCGCACCCACAAACCTTTTCATGTGGAATTGTGAATAAAGCATGTCTTCAACACATCCCAATACCTGCAGGCCAAAGGAGTTATTAGTTGATCTAGATGCAGTGGCAATGTACTAGTGGTTTGGCAAGAGAACACCAAGTTTTGTTACAATATGCAGAGTTTCAAAGCAACAATGAATATGGTCTGAAACTCACATTTCAACACAGCAAAGAAATATACCAAATCTAGACATGGCAATAGCAGTCCTCATTGATCAACTAGTAACCATAATATCCAGAAAACCTGCACAAGGGAACTGCATCTTGCATACTAACAGCTGTCATAGGAATAAAGTCATCTGTAATATACTTACTAAAGAATTAGTCCGAGCAATGTGTAATTGCTGAAATGTAAATGATTTCCAATCATAAAAATACATCATAACATAGAGGTTCATACCTAAGGCATACATTTGTTTTCTGAAATTGATTAGCAGAGTTTGCTAATTAAAAAGTTGATTAGAAAACAAGCCCATTTGGTTAGCAATCTTATACTAATATGTTTAATGTCAGCAGAAGTTATTTGAACCCAAGATATAAAAAGAGCATCAATACAGCATTGCTGTGTATCGCTGAAGTAAACAATTACTGAGAATATTCAGACCTACTGGCCCTAAAAGAATTGCATGTGACACATAGCAACGGGTGACAAAAAAGGTTAACATGCTTTCTGTAGAATGTCACCACAAACCCACTGTTTGGCACACTGCTGCCACCCAGAATCCAACTATGCACAGTGAAACTTGTATTTGACATTTACTGCAAAATAAATGTTTTATGCAAGTTTCAAACATCTCCTGCAAATAGTAGTCACCCTACATAAAACCTACTTGACTATACGAGTGGCTAGGTAGACTTTTGCAAGCCCTGGATTCGTGTAAGTATCATGAATGGACACAAAGAAATATGATAGAAAGGTTCTGAAAACAGTACGGCCAGCTCTCTCCCGCAGTTGCTAATTTATAATGGAAGTGCATTTACCTCCAACTATAAGGTGGAGGTAGATGCACACAGGTAATGCAATTGGGCACCCAATGGACACAGAAAGGGTACATTTGGCCCACACATTGCCCAAAACACACTTTCCAACACCATGCAGGCCCTTGCACTTATCAGCCTGGAAATCCAGCATCTCATGCTGTACATTGAGGTGCAGAAGAGCACCATAGACTACATGGTGCAGAGAGGAGGAGGAGACACCATGGAAGGCAAGTGCCAATTCCCTGGGTCAGACCATCACCCTGGGCATTAACAGATGGCCAGTTCATAAATCTCTAGCAGCTCAACAGGAAGACCAATGCTGAGCTACTCTCCCTGATCCAGAATGACATTCAGAGCAGGATTAACCTCCATGTGGCCTTGTCACTGCCTGCTGCTCATGCATGTGTCAGTGCTGCAGTCTATTGACACATGCATCTACCAGCACACTGTGGGCATGCTGCATTGTAGGTTGCAGCCCGCATTTTCAATTATGCTTGACTAGGGGCTGGATGAACTCTTAGAAAATGCACCCCACCATATTGCCCTTCCCACCAATTTGGCACAGATAAATTCTACAACGGCACAATTTTACTTAGCTGCCCAACTTCCCAACATAATAGCAGCCCTAGACTGCACCCATGTGGCCTTGGAGTCCCTGTAGGCAGCAGAAGAGGTATAACACAAGAGGAAACAGCACCATTCACTGAAAGTCCAGCTGATCTGTGATGCAGACCTCACCATCACACACTGCTGCACCTTGATGTCTTGGTCCTGTGGGACATCACACTGCTTGAATAAATGGAGAGACAAAGCGGGCAACAGACATGGATGTTTGGTAAGTACCAATGCCACCACAAATCACAAATGTGCATCAGAAGGGGGCAACAACACAAAGAAAAATAAATGCATACCACATATTACCACATATTACTTCCACCAACCCACAGGAATAGGCCCTGCATGACAATGCTTCACCATGACAGTAAAGCACGATAGCTCAATAAGTAACAAATCCACTAATAGTGAATTACATGTACCCACTGCATAGGGAACCAATACCTAAAAAGGCAATAGTACTGTTTACCACTGCACAACGAAAACACAACACTGCCAGAGAGTGATGGTATGTATACTGCAAACCATGAGTTTTGTTCCACAAGAGCAGAAATGACAAACCATAAAAATGTACACTTACACCTGTATTCCCCCTCAGGGCAAATGCATAGCGCAGGCAGCATGCAACTACTACAGACAACATGTACATTGCTAATCCTGTTACAGTGTATGAATGTTGGAAATGGTGGTTGAGACATGGGAATGGGAATTCCAAAATGATATTGCATGCATGACAATATTTCTGTGATATAAAACCATGTTGTTCAACAATGCGTTCTAACATCATGAAGATAGTGTTGAGGATCATGCCATGAACAAATGCCACACATCTTTTTTTTATGTTTACTGACACCTGTGCCCTCTACCCTTGCAGGTGAGTCTGGATACCCACAGCTCCCATGGTTAATGACACCTGTGTACAATCCACGCATACCACAGGAGGTGGCCTCTCAGGCTGTGCATTGAGTGGACACTTGGCATACTGAATGGAAGTTTCTGGTGTCTCCACCCGACTCCAGGGGCCCTAATGTATAGCCCAGAGAAGGTGTAGTCTGTGCCATGCTGCAAAATATGTGCATCAAGCGACATGTGCCCCTGCCCACAGATGTGGATATGCCTCCCTCAGAAGACAATGACACACATGCTGCTGATGAACGGCTGCCACGCAATCAGCGTGATGAAGGCAGGAAAGGAAATCTGAAGTGTCAAGCGCTCATAGACAATTTGTTTTAAACACATTTGTTTGCAGCAACATCTCCCATGTGTACATAGCCATGTATTACATTGTACACTCTCACTCAAAAAGCTTTGACCTTGCATGGGTTAAGGTTTACAAGTGATGTATTCAATTCAGTGCAAAACACCCATGCACTCCTCACACCCTCATCCCCAATTCCATTGCCTCCCCAAACCCTCACCCACAGCACCACCCCCTCCCCACACTTTCATCCCCAACACCATCCCCGCTCCAAACCCTCATGGTGTGCAGTCACATGGACATTTCCACTACTTCTTCCTCATGCCACTTCTTTGACTTTGAGTGGTAAGACAACCTTTGTGCCACTGCGAGTGCCTTGGTGGTGTGCTCACCACAGATTCCTCTGGATTGACACTGAAGTGGCCCGTTCACCACCCTGGATGTGCTGCAAGGTGATGTTTATGGCTTTTGAGACATGTTCATTTGTAGCATACATGTGCTCCGCCAACTTCCACATCCTTTCGCTCATCAGTGTCGTGTTTGTTGTGCCATCTGCTGCCAGCACAAATGGTCAAGGGCAGCTGCCACCTTCCTGGAAGCACCCTACATTGCATCTTACGTTGCCTGGGAGTGACCCTGTTGTTCCTGGCCAATCCATTCTTGGCAAAGCTCAATCTGCAAAAGCCTCTTCGATTGGCATTGAGTGTGTGTTGGAGAACTGGGCTGTGAGTGACATGCCAGTGCCTCCCCTCAGCGCTGTAGACCCTGCTCCATCTACATCTTCATCCACTGAAAGCAATTCAGTGCCTTGTGGAGGATGCCAATGCAGGATGTGGCAAGATGGTAAGGGGCAGGGACTGTAGTGTAGAGGTAAGATTATGTACAGTTGAGAGGAGTCCAGAGACATTCGGCTCACTGGGGCAGCTGCAGTCGTAGTGGCAGTGGTGACAGGTAGGGTGTTTATGTCCTTTGCAGTGACCTGTCCGGCAGCCTCAATAATGCCTGTGTTAGGATAGGTGGTTTATACCCCAGCCTCTTTGCCAACAGTGGTGACAGTTGGCTGGGTGAGGGGTGCTCCTGCAGGCTCTCCAATGGCCGATGTTGATGTCACAATTTTAGCAGTTATGCTTGTGCCCCCAAAGGTGGCTGCAGCCGTGCCCTTAGACTGAGAGGTCCTGCAGGTGTCCTTGTTCCCAATTGTCTCCTTGGGGTCTGGAACACTGGAAGGTGGGGTCTGGAACACTGGAAGGTGCCTTATTGCCACTTGCAGGAGCAGGAGTGCCAGATCTCTCCCCCTCCCGCCCCTCTGGCTGACTCACACCCTGACACAGCCCTTCTCATGCTCCACTCTGCTATCTCTGACACTCTTGATGTACTTGCCCCTGTCATGAGGATCCGCATGAAGACTAAAGCCAAGTGCAACTCCTGGTATGACTCAGACCTCGTCACCCTTAAATACAAGAGTAGTGTCTCAGTGTCAGGAAATGTTTGGCATATTGTATATACTGTGACAAACTGGCCTGCCGCCTGCTCCAATGGTAATACCGACTCTCTGTCCTCACTAAGAGAGCTCACATCCAAGTCTGCGTCTCTGCGGCAGCTAACAACTCGGCTGAACTCTTTAAAATCTGCAAGGAGCTTGCCAATCCTGCCGCAGTCTCTACCTCTCTTGTCCCCTCCCAGGCCGTCTGTACGGCCCTGGCTTCTCATTTCATCTCTAAAACCCAGGACATCCTGTCCACCCTTTCGTCCTCTTCTGCTTCTCCCTCCACTCTGTCCTCTTCCTCTGGCCCCCTTTCTCCCCTCCCTTGTCTGCCTTTCCTCTCTTCACCCCAATGAGGTTTATAGGCAATCTATGAATGCCTCATCAAAACAGGTTCTTCCCTGTTCTTCCAAAACCACCAAGGACCACATTGACACCCCGCTCCAGCCTTGGCCGACATCTGCAACCACTATTTTGCCATGGAACCTTCCCTTCCCCCCTGAAGCACTATTTTGTGCACCCTCTTCTCAATAAACCCTCAGCCGCCCCTCCTGTCCAGTTTACTATCACACAATCTCCCTCACTCCTATCCTGGAAAAGCTGGCCATCTCCCAGATTAATCTTCACACTGAATCTCTTGGTTGTCTTCATGGCCATCAGTCTGGTTTCAGCGCATCCAGAAGCATGGAAACTGCTCTCCTGAACATCTGTGAAGACGTGCTCTCTAACCTCGATGCTAATCTCCTCTCTGTCCTCACCTTACTTGATCTCTCTTCTGCCTTTGAAACAGTCAACCATGCCATCCTGCTCAACAGACTCCGTGATAACCTGTGTATCACTGGTCAAGCTCTGGCCTGGCTAACTTCTTTCCTCTCGGACCAAACCTCCCAGGTCCAACTTGGGTGCTTCCTCTCCTCTATCTCTCCCTCTACCTGTGGTGTATCCTAGGGGTCTAACCTTTCTCACTGATTGTTCAAACAATACCTGGCACCTCTCGCCACAACATATTGCTGCTCTCTGCTAGTACTTTCAGTACTATGCAGACAACACCCAGCTCGCTTTCCGGCTCCCTTCTGCCACCTCTTCTACTTCTCTCAGTACGGATTGTCTGTCTGCAAACCAGGAGTGGTGTGCCACTAATGATCTCTGCCTTAAGGCCAGTAAGACGGAGATCCTCCTCATTGGCACACCTGCACCTTCTTTTCCTGCCACTCTCTGGCCAGCCTCCCTTGGCCCTATTCCTGCTCCCACTTGTGAGCCTATGAACCTCAGGGTAATCTTCAACTTCACACTCTCCTTCTCTCCTCACATCTCTGATGTCTTTAAGAAGTCAAACTACCAACTGCACCTCCTCAGGGGTATTCTTCCTTTCTTCTCCTTGCCCCAGAAGCTCTCTGTATGCAGATCTCTGGTTCTCTCTAGGCGTGACTACTGCAGCAGCTGCGTTTTAAATCTGCCTGTCTCTACTCTCCGTCCTCTACAACTCATCCAGAACAGGACTGCGAGGCTGGTCCTTGGCCTCAAGCCCAGGAATCGTATCTCTCCAGCGCTGAAATCTCTCCATTGGCTCCCAGTGGCTGCAAGGATCAAGTTCAAGACCCTTTGCATTGTACACAAGGCCTTCTAGGGCCAGCGACTGCAGTACCTCCAGCTCCCATGAAATCTAGAGGCCCTTTTACTCAAGGTAACGTGTCGTACTATGGGTAGGACGGAGAATAACGGCTTACACAAAGCAGTACGACCGACTCAGGAAGTTGGCAAATAACTCATTACTTTCCTTACACTATTTTCTACATTCCCCGTTACTTTTTAACTACCACAATCCCATCCCCTCAATTTCCCATTCTCCTTAGTCTACTCACCATTCGCCATTTCAGCTCAAGACCTTTGGTATCGACTCCCCTCTCCAATCTACCATTTTTGCCTTCCGTCCGCTAAGCACTTGTGTAAACCAGGAGGGATTTAGTCAAAAACGGACCCGTCCCACCTGTATGGATTTTCTCGCAAGAATTCTACATCATGATCTTCTGGCTAGATGGCGAAGGGCACCCGATTGAACAAAGTACTAGAGTTTATTGGTCGATGGGTCTTTGCTTCAACCATCCAACATGCTACCAGATGAACCAAGTGTCCCTTTTACACAAGGTAACATGTCGTAATACGGATGGGACAGAGAATAATGTTTTACATCAATCATTAAGACCGATTTAGGAAGTTGGCAAATAACTCTGTTTTAATAACAATAGTCTAAAATAGGGAGCACAATGGACATCAAAGGACATTGCACAGCATGATCTTGAAGCATTTCATAAAACATATGGGAGATTGTGGTTGGCTTAAGGGGAATCTAATTATATTTTCTATATGGGATAGGATTGTGATTGGGTCTCTAAAGTCAGGTGGGTACACATGTCTTCCCCTAGTGCAAGTCATAGTGCAAGTCATCTTCGACAGTAATTAGAAACACAACACTTCATTGGCTCTCAAACTATAAGGCTCTTTGTTATATGGCCTTCTACAATTGGTTGGCATGCTTGTACCCTTCTGGAACATTCGATGCTCTAGCAGCACGTAATCTGGTAACACAGGTGCTGGTGGATGGACTTGGCAATATCTCCCCACCTACTTAGCCTGACATCTCTCATCACTCATGCTGTCTGCCATTCACATTGTCTTTGAACTCGACCTTGCAGTAGCTTCTCGTCTCTGGGAATATAAGGGAGAGTGAGCGCTCGCTATCTTCAATCTGGTGCACCATGGCCATTTTTCACTCTCCGCTCTCTCTCAGCTCACTGATCAGATCGTATTATGGTATTAAATCGTCCTTAAAAAAAGAAACTTTTCACCCATGGTGTTCTCTCCTTGCAACATATCAAGAGATGCCTCATCTTCTCATGTTTTACTGTTATTGGCAGCTGATAACCAGTTCTTGGCTGCGCCCAGTCTTTGACATCAAGCCAGACAACCTCTTTGGTCTTGCTTCGAATTCGAGCCTTTTCCTTGCTGCGACACACATAGCTTCCAATCCATCTTTCTTCATGGAGACTTGCTTACTAAAATCTATCATCGAATGTCCAGAACTCTATTTACATGTATGTTGGGGGAACCGGCTGTAGTCTATATACTATGGATAGCCAGCCTCATGAATACTTACTCTACTTGCGTTTCTGCATCTGTACAATTGTAAAATGGCTTGTGTTTTCTGCAATGGGCTTCACACTTGCAATCTTCATTCCACACATACAAGTCTTCTTAATTCTTTACTTTGTCATCAGATTCTATTTCACCTATGCATTCTCTTCTCTAGTCATCCTTTTCAGTGCCTCACACTCACTTCTCGTGACGTCACCAGCTTATCCTTTTACATCTTCACACTTCTTCAGGTGCTACTTTCAGGAGAACTTCAGTGTTTTGGGGGTACTTAAGGTCTTCTCAACGGATACCTTGTCTCAAAGATACCATTACTGGTGTTGCACATGTCGTAAATTCCGGTTTCCAGCATATAGGCAGAATAGGGGCGGGACTTCCTGTTGAGGCATTCGGCTGCTCCTCTACAATCTCTTCAGAAATATCTTCCTACTCAAGCTCTTCGCTCCTCCACTTTCAACTCCTTGAGGGTCAGGTGCTTCCCCAAGCAACGAGTCAGGGGCAGATCTCTCTCCTTGGCTTGCGCCTCCATCTGGGACAGCCTCCCTGCCTCTCTGAAACTCGATCAGAACCATGTCTGGTTCGGGAGCATCTCAATACTTTCATCTTTGCTTTGCCATCTCTCTTCCTCTTCCCTGCTGATCGCCTATCTGAGTTTGCACTGGTCAGCTGGAAATCTTGGAAATCTTGCCTAGCTTTCTCTTGATCCTTTTAATTGTTGATCAGACCGTTGGCCTTCCAACACGCACAGCCTGGCTCGGATCAGCCTCGGAAAAGCTTTTTCTTCACATACCCAGCCTCGCTCAAAGTGTGTCTTTGCTCGCCACCTTTTATTTTCATCGGGAGACTTAATAATTGGCAGGGGTAAATGATTAGATCTATGTGGCTGACTCTGACTGGCCTCATTACAGTGATGGGGCCAATGCAAGTCAGGGGAAGTAATCCTTCTGTCCTCATTCCTCATCTTCCTTGGTGCAGTACTTTTGTCAATACAAAGTGGGGAGGAATTATGGGAGGGGTTAGATGAGCTATGGAAAAAGGGGGATGCTGTGTCTCACCATTGGGTGCGTTTACCCAACTCCCCCGAGGACCCACTACTCAGGTGATCCTCTCTCGCTTGTCCACCCATAGGGTCGGGATCTAAAAGCAATGGCCTTTCCCTGGCTGCCTCAGTAAGGGATCCCTGGGGACTAGATTGTGAAACACCCTCTGTTTTTTGACATTACCGACTGCCAAGGGTTACTAGCTTGTGTCCACATGGTTTGCGAGGGGGTAGCGATGTTGTCTCATGCTGACCCGCTTCCTTCCCTTAAGGTGTTTGTTGGAAATGCACCCTCAACCCCTGCAAAACGTAAAGCCCACATGTCCCTGCCTTTCAATTGTTATTTGTTAGTCTACTTTACAGGCTCACATTAGTTAGGAGAATGGAATGCCTTGGCTTAATATCTGCCTTGCTGTACCTCCCTGCTTCGTATAATGTAGATCTGCAATCTCCATTTGTCACTTCCACTGTCAGTGCCACACTGTCTCAGCCAGCTCTCTCCTGTTTGCACAGCACACGTGCATGTGAAACTCAGCTTACCCCATTACTTTAAACATAGCCAGAGCAGCTCAGCCTAAAGCACGCTCACAGCCAGGACAGTACAGCATGGAATGTTTTGTTTTGACAAGCAAATTGGAAGTTCATATGCGTCTTTGTTAGAGTTCATAAGAATCTTGATGATGCATTTGGTCAACATGCCAGCTAGAGAAACAGGATCTTTTCAGACATCCACCAGAGAAGTTTCATTGTCAAATGCAAAACATGTTACCTGCTGCTAGCTATTTCACTCTGATGCCACGATAACTCATGCTTCAGTGCCTATCTGTCATTGCCTTGTGGCACTGGGCTTTCATTAGGCCTTTCAGGGAAGTCATTTATCCAGAGCCCCCGAACCAAGCAATTATTTCACATTTTTAGTTAAGGCACTTCATAAACAAAAGAAGAACAACCATAAATAGGCCTGCGCTATGAGTGAAGAAAAATATAAAACTGAAATGTGGTAAGTGGTCATTTAAAAAAAAAGTTTCTATTTTTAAACTTATGATCACAATCATACTTTCCTCTTGTTAAAACCAAGGATATCACAACTTTGTTTTAAAGCGGATAGAAGACCAATTATTCTTACCAAATGTTTATATTTTTCGATTAATAAGTAGTCAAAAATGTGCACTTCTACAAATGTGACAATGATAAATGATATGCTATGATATGAAATGAGTTAAACTCCCTCAAGCACTGCCCTGCCACTCCACATACACCCTGGATGTCTCCTCACAAACATACAGAGGTGTTGGTGTAGGTCTCACAAAGCAGCGTAGTCTTGATATTTTTTTTAAAGTTATAATCATTCGAGTTCGACTACAACAGAAGAAACAGAGCAATTATACATTTTCAGAAGACTTTTGAATCTGTTTCTTTGTCCTAAGAAAATGACCCGGTCTCCTAGGAAACAAATAGGAGCACCTGTACTGTGAAACCTCATAAACATTAAAATATAGTGTAATTATAGGCTCGAACAGGACTGTATCAATTAAAAATTGTCGAAACACTAAGGCCTTCGTTGTTAGCAATATTGCAGCACCCCCAAAGCATTTGGACATGGTGATCCCTACAGAATATGCACTGTCATATTTGAGAGCAGCAATGTGAATATACAGCTTATAGATCTTACAGCAGAGCTCACATTTGTAAGTGCTCTGGAATATATATTTCCCTCCTTGGGTTGTCGCCATTATTAATAATGCTTTATTGTATGTATTTATTTTTGTTGCACGCAGAGTGTCACCTCGTTTTCATGACAAAGATTGTGCATTTTCATGACGCAGCTCATATTATCTGCTAATTGGGGTTCTTATCAACTTTATATAAACATCATATAAAATGTGTATACAAAATACTGGGTTCAATTAAATGTATATACAAAAAATATACATTTTATATCAAAATTATTGAGGTTCAATGACATTTTTTGGTGGATTCAATTAAATGGATAGGGGTTCAAATCCACCGTTATGTATGCCCTACAGAAGGGTTTGTATCAATTTTATAGTAATTTATTATACATAATATTGGAGGTCAATTACATTTTTTGGGGTGCAATCAGATGTATAGGGATTGCAGGGCGTGGAAAAGGGGTAGGCAACCTGTCAACTGAAACACTTGATGAAAGTTATCACACCCCACTACTCACACCCATGGGCAGTGGGGCTGTATATAAACTACAAATCGGAAATCATTTATCCACATTTCAAGTTTCTATAATGCTCATAGAACTTGGATTTTGAAAGGTGTGAACACACTTACATAAACATTCTCCATGGGAAGCTTAATACTTTCTGGATGGATTCCATCCACCACATGGGATTAGTGCATGGTGATTTTAATGGATCAAATCTGCATCAAGTCTTGAGGGGGGCTGGAGTACTTCTATCCAATTGGCATCCTGTAGCTCTGAATGGTAGTTTGGCCTGCCAAACAGGGGTATACAGCTTTCAATAAAATACCCAGCTCATGTCCTGCTTTCATTGTGGGTTTTACTTACCTGTAGACATAGAATTGGACAGGACAGGCAAACACATGTGTGTTTTTGTGGGAGCTTTAGGGTTCTTTTGAAAAGATTAGAAGAGTTTTGCAGTGTTGCATAGGTGTCTGCAAGTTGTTTGTGGTCTTGTATGATTCTTGTTTGAGCCTTTCTTATGTATTGAACGTTGTAGTGTTTGAAGTATATTTATCCCTATTTTCTCTCTTTTTCTGTGTGTGTGTGTGTGTGTGCGTGCTTTAGGCACCCTCTCTAATCCTCTGTTTTTTACGCTTAATCCTTTGTAAAAAGAAAATACAAAACCTCCAAAAGTCCATTATGTGCTTTCTCCTGCACTTTTTTCCTTTTGTATCGCAAGGGTGTTCCCTTTGAGGAATGAATGTCTTTTCAACATAATGAAGTATTTTTTTTAATTTTTTTATACAAAGCTAATTAATCTATCTATATACATACCTCAATTACAACAATGGGGTGGGATTCCAATTGAAGAACACATTTTATTCAGTGTAATTAATACATTCATTTACAAAGTAATCAAACACATAGAAGAACCTTTGTTAAATATAAACTACAACCATTCAATCATCTCATTTATATGATTTCATAAACACAACTCAATCATCCAAACAACAATATTGAAACCAAAATATTTCTGATCAAATAAAACATTATAACAATGTGTTAACATTCCATATAACAATAGGGTTTTTTTTTCTTGTATTTATATCAATGTCTCATACAGTGGCCTATGTAATATTTTCTAATTTGTATGATCGACTGGTTTTGGCCCAACCCCTCAAAAATGTGAAGGCCCAGCAGCACATCTAGAGGCAAACAAAGGGTGGACAGGGCATCTATGAAGCATAAATGGCAGGAAAGAGGGCGACAACAGCCTTTATGCAAAAATCTGCACACATGAGGTGTTGGATGTTAAGGTAAATTTCATGGAGGACCACAAAGAAAACCACTGAACCTGCATGGGCAAAGGGCTAGCATAGTAGCAGCATAGGGAACATATTTATAAATGAAACCTTTATAAGGAATATGTTAATTTCCTTCTGGTACTGAGATCGCTTTTGGCATACATCTTAAATTCCCTTCCTTTACTTCGAGGTCTTGGTTCCTAAGATGTAGGTTTAACACACTACATACCATAGAAATCTGGGGGCCACGACACTGAATAATACCTTAGAGAGTATATGCAGACTTTGTAGGAAACACTCCATCATTTGTTGTTACATTACAACATACTAAAAACCTGCCGTTTGATCTTCTTTGGCACATTTGTACATACAGGTGGGAAAGTAATAATGGACATGTTTTAGTGCTGTCTAATGAATGGAAGGAAATAGTTGCAAAATTTAGCGTTATTGTCATTTCTGAAATAAAGATTTTTGCTCTTAGAAGATAAGTCAATACCTTTAAAATGAGGGTTTCAGCCCTTGATAGTTTGAACTTTACAGTGGAGGGGCCTCGTGGGGCCATAAGTAAGGAGTTAATTTCACATATTAACAGAATATATTTTTGGATTGAATTCTTTTAAGTAAAGGTGGTTCACCAATATCCTATAATCAATAGATATAAATTAATTAATGGATGTTATGCGTGTTGAATATGTATATGCTTGTAGGTCTATTTTTATAGTGTTATTATTGGTAGTAAGATTAAGTAATGGGAAATTCTTTTATATGTAAAAATGGTAAATAATGAAATGAAGTGTTTGAGAATATTTGTTTATTTATACGTAAGATTTTACTTTTGAGACCATATTACAATACAAACACATATAAGTAACAATTTACATGACAACAAGTATGATAGATAGCACACAAGCGGGACCTGTCAAAGTTGGCAGCATTTCATTTGATGATATGGGGTCCTGTTTTCACATTTACCGTGGACTGAGGAAAGCCACAGCCTTGTTTTTGGACAGCGAAATGTGCCACTGCCATGATGAGTAGTCACAGAATGAGTGCGGATGATGCACCCACACTCTGCCGTGTTACTGGTGTATGCGTCACAAATGTAGGTTGGCTAAATGGCCTGGAAACTTGAAAAGGGAAGCACATGAGCAGAGAGCTGCTGGCTTTGCAAACATTACACTACGAGGAAAAGTCCAGCACCTGGATAGGCAAGCAGAATTGTAGAGGTCTTGAAAGGTGCTGTAAAGCCATAACCTCCAACGCCAGAAAATGTATCATTGGGAGGTTCTTTGTTAATGTAACTTAGTAAATATATCTTAAAAAAAACATTTATGTAATGAGGCTCATTGTGTGAAATCCTATGAAAACTCTAAGTTACCTGTGCCCAGGGGCAATTTGTAGTACATTTCTGCACAACTGGATGGTAATTAACATGTTTCCTCCCTTGTTGCCTCGTGCCCCATTTGCATTATTGTGTAAAAGGCAGCAGGTTCCATCAGCACCTGGATATCCGTCGCAGAATTGTGCTGGAGAAGGATTTGAGAGGTCCTGGTCTGCATAAAGGGTGTATTGCCATTGCAGTGACACTGTTGAATGAATGTCTACCTGTTAAGTGCATTGAAATACCTCACCATGGTAGTTGTGACCTAAACCTTATGGCAGTGACAACCTTTTAATGATAGTAAAACATGCATTAAGCAGTTACCTCCTAAAATGAAGCATTCTCAATTCACAGCACTGATGCTGACGCACTGAAGCTGCAAGGAGATGTCACCATTGGAGAAAGAATATGTTCCAGCAGAGGTCGATGGTACGTCTATGGAATCCCATGCAGTGATGGATGTGGGAACACTCTGGTGGCACAGAAGAACCGATATTTGCACTGATGGACTAAGTCAGTGCACACCAATCATCCCTCCCTGAACTCAGCCACAGCAAGACTCATTACCCAGACAGCCAGGCACTATTGCAGGCACAAAAAGGCCACACACAATCCAAAACACCAGCTGGGAACAGGATAGATGACATGGTCTGCCCATCCCACTTTCATCAGGAGTGACTGCTAGGTGTCCAGGGACATTTATGAGTGCAGGTATTATTGGTGGATTACCAGGCATTGTGAGATTAGCTCAATGCACTCAAGAGGAGCTCAGGGCAACACATTAGAGCTTTGTAGAAATGAATTCTGTCTGAAGTGCATCGGTCAATGACTGCAGTAATTGAATCACTGGTAACAGGCACCACTTGGAGCTCAACTCTGAGTGTCATTGGAGGACCGGAATCCACCAATACAAGGGTGCCTGCTACACCATTGTCTGCAAGATGGGACTACATAGGGAGACTTCCTTAAGAAGGAGCATGCTCCATGTGCACAAGTAACCCCAGGGGCCAATAAGCTAAATGTGTGAGATTCCAGTTTGAGTGTGTTATTCAAGCCTTCCCACATTATCAAGGTACCTATACATAGGTTACGCCTGAGGTTAAGACCAATATATTATTTTTTGTTGAGAAGCAATCTTGTGTGTCCCATTCATTATATGGTTCATGAGCCCAGGGAGTAGAGTTGTACTGTGTTCATGACACAGGTGGTGCTATGCCCATTTGATACCGGGAGGATTCTGCATGGAGTATCTGTGGGTTCATCAGCATAGTGAGATATGGAAGTTGTACCAAAATACTTTGGCAATGTGCCACTCTTTGAGTCAGCACTTGCTTCCAGCTGTGTATGTGCTGTGCCTGATGTTGTCCCCAAACTGCTCCATAGACTCAAGTGGTCATTGTCTAACCTTTGGCATAATGTGTGGGTGGTGCACCACTGAGGACATGTAGATGTAAATGTCAAATACAATCTGTGGCCAGTGGTCATATCACTTTCTCATCAATGATGCACAAGAATCAGTCAGAAACTTCACCAGAATGCATGCCAGTTGGGTTGAAAAATCTCAAAACCAGGATCCCATATACCAGCTTCCGTGTCTCACTGCTCAACAACTGTATCATTTCGGCCATAATTCTGCAGATATTTTCAAGCCACAACGGGAGGATCTTTTAGGTAGCAGTGCACAGGCAACTGTGATGTTGACTATTGTCAGGGGGGTCATAAATCAGCACTCACCCAGTGTGGTCAAGACACCAAATATATGCACAATTGGATTTTGGGTGATTTTAGTGCAGTACTGAAGCGTTGCTAGCCCCCATATACTTAATTTCTGCAAGGGGTAGGTAGATGTCTTCTCCGGGGGCCCTGTTAGATATATTTTGGGGTTATGTCTGGTACTTTGTGGTATTTTTATAGTGGGGTTTTTGCTGTGTTATTTTTATAGTGGTTTGACTAACTTCAGAATACTGCCTAATAATTATTTCACTCGGGTCACTGCCAACAAACAGATACTGGACTTCATACACCCTGAATAAATGGCTCATGCTCTCTTGTGATGTTTTTTTACAACGTCACGATGATGCCGTTTTGGCTGTGTTCCAACCAATGTAAAGCATGCAATTGAAATACAGAACACGCAGTCAGCCTCTATAAGTAAAACAATCCACTGCAATTACACACATACCCATAGCACCTCTGAAATGCTGAACTCCCACAAGTAATTTACCTTATGTTTGCCACATGTACTGAAATGTGAATTACAGCCTGTGGCAAAATAGGGATACCACCTGTTGGACCTCAGTTTATGGGCCTCATTACACGGTAGGCAGCAAACCATGGCGCTATTAGCGCCATGGTTCATGCCGGTCATTTACCGGTACCGCCTTGGAGGAAAGGGGAATTACCGGCCTATTCCAAGGTTGGGAAGGCGGTAATTCCTCCTTCTCCATTGCCCGTCCCCATTCCCATTTATGCACCATAAGGAATAATGGGAATGGGGAAGGCGCTATTTACAGTACCGCAAATTGCGGTACCGTAATTAGCACCCCGGTCCCTTTGCGGGTTTGTTTTATAATGCTTGCTAAAAGCAGGCGTTAATGTACCAGCCCGCAAAGGGACCTCATAGTAAGGCTGTAAGGGTTTACCGGTACTGGTAAAATACCGGTACCGGTAAACCCTTACCGCCTACCATGTAATGAGGCCCTATGTGTTAACAATAATTCAGACATATAATAAGATGCCAGTGCTATTCGTTTTTCTCTTTTATGGCTTTGTAAAATGTAAACATTCAGAAAATGACCAGTTTTATTGCACTGTACTCTTTTATAGAGACTTCTCTAGAGAGCTCACACACATTAAATAGCTTTTCCAATGATAAGCTTCAGTGACACATTTATTTGCTGGCTGGCTAACACAAGGTCTGATGTAACCTTCAATGTTTCTCTCATACAATTCTTGGCAGCTATAATTCCCTTGTCTTAACAAAGTTTGCTTCAAAATGGGAGTCCATGAAAAATATAGATTGTGAATTACTTTAAAAAAACAAACATAATTGTAGCACACCACCTATAAGCATTTCTCATGTATACTACACACACTCCTCAATTACTGTATATTTACCTAAATCAAGCTGGCGATATTCCTGACTCAACTTGCCAGTAAATCTTTCCCCAGCCTTTCTGCCTGCTGCAACCCAATGAAGGATTCTCGAAACTTCACAGCTCTGCTAAGTATTGCCACCCAGGAGAGAGAGAGCAACAGCCTTATTCAGACTGAAATCAGCCTAGCACCGGCCCTCTGCCACCTCTGTCAGTCAGTGCCAGAAGAGGAATGCCCCTCTACTCAAAACCTTTTTTATGAAACTCCCTGTCACTCCAGAAAAACACCTCCCCGTGACCAGATCCACCTACATCACACAATTTCCTCTGTGCCTCTCATTGTGCTAGCTGAAGAGCAACGTGATATATATTTCTTGCACATCCTGCTCTAATAAATTGCAATGTTTTTAGTTGAACAGATCTTCACATGTTTCAGCCTGTATGTTTAAAGTTCATTTTTTTCCCAATTTAACAGCAGCATATACTGGCTCAATCTGCATCAAGTTCATTTCATGGACTAATTTGCAATACATGTTATCAAGGGAATCAGTTACATGTTAGATGGGGTCGGTTAATTTGTATGTTATTTATGTTAGTATTATATTTAGTGTAGCTCAGTACATTGAAATAGCATCACGGAGCAAAGTGATCATGTTCTAGCATGTGTTCTCTGCATTTGCATCTATTTAAATTTAGCTTGAGACTCATACTCTTTAGTCAATTAATGACCCTCACTCCCTTGGCCCTAGTTAAAACTGAAACCCTTGCTAAAATGTCAATGCTGAAATGCAGAGTTTAAATGTTGAAACTTCATAGTTTAGATTCCTACTCCTACAGACCCACCCTCACATGTGGATGTGATAAGCATATAGAATGTAGCAGATGTAGACACTCAATAAAAGATTCACCCAGAAGGGGGAGGAAAGTACAAACAGACAAAAAAGCCAGACTGTTAGTGTGGGTTGTTTGAGTGGATTGTGGTTGTTAGTTGGTGGAGTTTGGGGAGCATCATGAGCATTGTGTAGGAACAGAGGATACTGGAGACGGGGGAAGAAGGAGTCAGGAGGAGGTGATAGATATTTGGAGGAGGTGCAAACAGATGGAGGAGTTGCTAGAAGGTTGGAGGCGGTAACAGCAGGAGGAGGTAGTGGAAGGTTGGAGGAGGTAGTAATAGCTAGATGAAGTGGTAGATGGGTGAAGGAGGTGACAACAGCAGGAGGAAGTTGTAGAACATTGAATGCAGTGGCAACAGCAGAATGAAATGGTAGAATTTTGGCAGAGCTAACAAAAACTGGAGAGTCAGTAGCCATTTGGAGAAGGTGGGAACAACATGAGTGGGGGTAGACAATAAGAGCAAATGATAACAGTAGGGGGAGGCAGTAGACTAATGGTGATGGTAGTAACCGTCAGAGGAAGTTGATCTGAAGTAAGAGCAGGATGATTCCTGTGGCCTAGTTCAGCCTTTTTGACAGGATCAGACAGTGGACAGAGGAACGAGATGGGGATAGGATTATGACTGTGAGTTCTGAGAGGTAGAGGGTTAGGTAGACAAGGGGCACAATCCTGGATTTGGGACATTTCCCTGGAGTTTAGATAGTGGAGGTAGGTATTCCTAACTCTGACTCCAACTCTATATATACTTCAGGCTGCTTGAGGAAGTGCCATTTCAAGCCCAATAGGAGTGGAAAAAAAGGATTGAGATCTTCACCAAAACAGAGAGTGGTTGAAAGAGAGCAGCAGCTATGGAACCCAATAGAACCTGTATCTAATTACCTTACCAGACTGCTGTCACCCTTGGACTAAAGGACTTGACATTTTAGAGTGAGACACTTTGTTTGTTACCATGAGATTACAAGTGGTGGTATGGCAGTTTTAAGCCCGATTTTTGCCGTCCATAGGACCACATGGGGATTTTGGTGGAATTACCACTAGCAGTAATTCTGCTGCATTAATTCTCATGAGATTTCAACTTAAAGTGGAACCTTTACATCAGCATAATGCCAGAAAAGTGGCACTAATGTCATTATCACCCATTAATTCCTGCACTGCCAAGCTCGTAATGAGACCCATTGTCTGTGCCTATGCCAGCTGGCCCACACCCGTGTCTGCTAGTCTGACTGATTGTAGTGGGTCTTCATTGATTTGAACAAGTGCCTCTTCTCATCATATCACCCTTACTAGTCTGACCTGGCCCTCTAGGACCTTTCTGTCCCTTTCTAACTGTGTCCTCCTCCTTCATTCACAAACTGTTCCTCATCACTTGACTTCACCATCATCTCTTGATGAATATCTCCACCACCGGATGTTACTGTCTCTTCCTGATAATCACCTCCACCATCTAATCACTTTCTCTAGAATTCATATTCGAGCACTGGATGTAACCATCTCTTCCTGACAACCACCCCTACCTGATGCAACCATCTCCTCTTAATACCCAGCCCCCAGATGCAACCACCTCCTACTGATAAAACCACATTATCCGACTCCTTCTCTCGCCTTTTCTACAGCACCTCCTTAGCACTCATTAGAATGGGTCCTAGCTGATATAGTGGTTTATATGCTTCCCCTAAGTACTTTCTACCTTCGCTTGGTGATAGAGGCAGGGCTTTGCTTAGCTTTGGTTTCTAGGCTGAACTGTACTAGATGTGGTCTCTGTGAGCAAGTATGCATTTTAACAAAGGCCGGCTACCAATTTAGAATAATTTCTTCACTGTGTCAAGAATCCCAGCCCTCCCTGTGGGAGACTCAGATACTATGTGTACCCCTTATTCACTTTAGTGACTGAGTAAATGTCCCTGTCTGTCTGCGATGCTTCAGCGAGTCAGGACAACTCTGATGATTTACTTCACATATTGCTTGCTTGTCAAGCGATTTCCCAACTAAGAGACAAGGAGTATTAATGTCCGAACTACGTGCTCTGAATGCTCTCCCGGGTCATTGCTTACCGACAACATAGTATCCAGGGTGAGCTTGGTGACCGAAACAAATACTAATAATATGTTATTTTCTGCAAGATTTATAATCAATTTGGCAGTATTTCTCAATGCAACTTGCGGAATTTACTTTAATTTTATTGATGGTTGTGTTTTATGTTAAATGCAAGATTTAATGGATGTTTGTAAAACATCTTTCATGTTTCAATAACCCTTATATGGCAAGATAATACATTTTTCCCTTTACAGTTTCCCTGTTTGGGCAGAGGCCTCAGGTAATAGCTGCATGTAACTGGCCCCTGCAAAGTGGTGGGTGCCAAAAGAGGGTGACTGGGGGATCCTCCAAATAATGCTTTTGAGCTCATTATCCACATGCTCTGAGAGATGCCCATAAGTGAAGCCCCTTGACCCAAGAACCAGGAAGGGGACTGTGTTACAATTTTGGAATTTCATTTGTTCTTTCTTATACCCTAGTATATGTGTAAAAGACACTATGAAATCATCTGTATGGGTTTCTGGTGGAAGATGGGGCATAACGGGGGACTTGGGATGAAGTGTGATGTCCTTGTCGAGATCTCTTATTATATCTTCAATGCAAACTCTACCATTATCCAAAGTCACAAGGTGGGTAGTGACATTTGGAGTCCCCATGACCATCTTTCTAAGTCTGTGAGCTGGTATTTCAGGATTTTCAAGCAAATTGTTCAAAACATCTTCAATATTGCTTTAACATTGTATGTGTCTATTACATGCTAGAAGTGTTGCATCTTTCCAAGGGTGCAAATGAGAAGACATTTAGGAGTATGCTGATCTTTCATTAATCCAATCAATTGGATTGATGTGGCTGCCCGAATCAAATGAAAAGCACTCTCCTTCTATCAGAAAGTGTTGATTCCCCCAACTAAAGCTCTCTTTGTTTGAGTCTAAACTCCCTAATGACAAATGTGAGCTCTATACATTTCTCTTTTTGGATAAAAGAGTGTGAGTCTCTCTTCAAGGGGCTGGAGCGGTTAAAGGAGATGTTAATGATGCCATTTTGTAAGGTAAACAGGGATTTGTGGGATTTAGATTGGTACAAGACTAGAGAGGATATTATGCACTATGTTTTACATCAAAATATGATTTGTCATTATAAACCTCTGGTAAGCCACAGATGTACATCATGAAATTTCCAAGTCCTAAATGGAGGAAAGTGTTCATGAGATTTCATTTTAATCTACTTCCCACAATGGAGGTAGAAGGGGCATGTATGACTATTTCAACAAGGGAAAGTATGTGTAGGTAATGTAAAGCCTAGTGGGTTGTGGAAATGCTGGAGCATCTGTCATCCGAATGCCCAAAATCTATTTATCAAGGTAAAAGCACTTTGGGGATGTTCTGCAAGGGGGACCATTTTATGAGAGAACCCTTTTTTGGGTTGAGATATTAGCTCGAACCCTGGTTTCCTAGGTATGAGCAACAGACAAATATATAACTAAATTGTTAATATTGAATGAAGATTCTCTTTTTTGTGAATAAGAAATAGGTTATTCATGCTCTTTTATGGATTGATTTGATTTGTAAACTGGCTGGACACAATGTTTGTGTGTTTGTTTGTGTAAGGTTTGATTTTGAAACCAATTGCACAATAAATAAATTAGTTACTTAATTAATTAATTATCCCAGAAAAGATGTACTTATTGACGTTTTTTGTGTCTATGCTCTCTCTTCACATTTACTTTTCTGGGCTGCAATTGTGTTAAAATGTCTGGTTGTGTAATGTGGGTATCTGTCTCTCCTCAGTTTCTCTCCCTCTTCTGCAACTAACAAGATCTGTGGCCTCCCTGATATCTGATGTGAGTATCAATCAAAATATGGCTCCTTCGGTAATAGTGCCTGACCTGTTACTTCACCCCAGAGAAATTTGATCTGAAGAAATTGCATTTTTAATAGGAACACCAGTGTTAGACGAGCAAGATTTGCTTTCACAGGCTTCTCTATTGCTACAACTGGTAACTGGATTTAAGCATCCTGGAGTAGAGAAAGTACATTCATTCCTGGGTCTAAGTGATAGAGGTGCATGATCACGAAGATAAAGTGAATAAATGGGCCTTGTCAAAAGGCGGCATAAACCTCTCTCAGCCAGGGTTGGGGTGCTTACCAAGATTGATACCGTAGCCAGTCATACCCCTGAGGAGGAAGTGGGAGTAGAACGTTTCTCAATTCCTGTCCCCCCATGTACCAATCTGAATTTGCATTGAACCATATGCCCAGCCTTGCCACCAATTTTCCTTGTCAGATTCTGACCCACAAGAGAATGAAGAGATGGGGAAGCATGGAAAGCCGATAACAGAAACAGAAGAAATCGTCCCCTGATCAAATATTCAGCACCGCAGGGGCAGAGCGGTCACCAGGGAAGTATTCTGAATCCAGTCACCAGAGAGCACAGAGCCTCTGTGTCACTTCCGAAAGTACCTGCTCAACAAATGGGGCTAGCAACGGCTTATGGCAATTTTGCATACTTACCCTAGGGGTTACAGAAAATGCTTCCCAGGAGAAAAACATTTCCATAGACAAGCCAGCATATTGGTCAGAGACCGCGGACCAACCATCATCAGGGAAGGGGTATATAAGCCTGGGGCAGGAAACAGGAAGTATACATGTATCGGGTGAGGTCAGAGGAGGTTTGGACACTGACCAAGAGACCATCAGGATGAAGGAGGGAGCGTCAGGTTGTGGAGCAGTTGATGTACTGGCTTGTTATATTATTTCTGTTGTGGGAGAACATTTCCAGAGATGAGATATCACTATAGATGGGAATATACAGGCAGATTGTTGTCAATGAAATATTACAATCTATTTTGTTAAATGCAAAGATTCATAATAGACAAAATAGATTTTGAATATTCAGTTTTATTTTACACGTGATGTCCATCCAACTTTTCTGGGCAGTATACACTGGATCAGGTTACACTTACATCTGTGTGTGTGTGTCCATTTGTGTGAAGCATGTGTGTAGAAAGGACAGGCTAAGTGGTTAATGTTAGAAGAGTGATACTGAGTGTAAGGAGGGTAGTGAGGGTAGTGAGTTGGAGTATGCAGAGTGTGAGTGCGACGAGGAACAGTGGGAGTAGGGGGAGAAGTAGTGAGAGGAGCAGGAGGAGGAGGTGAAGAGGAAGTAGTGTTGGAGGAGCAGTAGGAGTAAGAAGAAGGAAGGGTAGAGTAACATAGCAAGAGAACAGTTAATATCAAAGAGGGGAGGCACAGGAGTGGAACATGGGAGGGACAGGAACTTGGCAGGAGGAGATTGGGGGAAGGAGGAAGAGTAGAAGTTAGTGGTGAAGTCTTACCGGTAACCAGTGATAGTATTGCCATACAAAATAAACTAAAAACATTTTCATCGACAATGCAATCACATACATATAATGTAAAATATATATAACATTTCTAAAATATATGTTCTTATATTAATGTGTAAATGTGCTGTAATTCCCATGTTTCACAATTTTATTCAACTGTAGTTCGCTTTCTGTCCACTGGAGGCTTCCACAGTAGTGTTGTTCTTGGTTAGCCGAGCAGGCCATGTTCATGCTTCAGTGTTTCTGGTGAAGGCTCCAGGAGAAGACGTTGCCACATTCATCAAGGCCTTGCATTTTTTGGGCGAACTTTTTTTTTCAACATTTGGATGATTTTTTTCCATAATTCATTCGGTTTTAGTCATATTTTTGCTGGATTTTTTCAGATAACTTTTTTCACAATGTCAGATGGTTTTTCCTTTGATTCTTGGGATTTTGGAATGCTACTGCTGGACACTGTTTTTGGGTTGCTGGATTACATGTGGGAACTTGGAGTTTTTCTCATTTTCGGATGGTTTTTGTCTTGGATTCTTTGGATTTTGGAATGGTTTCTTTGGATGCTTCGATTGGATCACTGGATTATTGTTGGGAACTTGGATATTTCACATAGTCGGATGATTTCTTCACTGGATTGCTTGGTTTTTGGAATGTTTTGGATACTGAGTTTGGATCACTGGAAAACGTTTGGGAACATATTTTTTTCAGATTTTCGGGTAGTTCATTCGCTAGATTCTTTGGTTATTGGAATGGTTTCTCTGGATACTGTGTTTGTATCGCTCAATTACATGTGGGTACTTGGATGTCCAAGTATACGGGATTTTGGATTGATTTCTTATGGTGCTTGGACTGTTGTAATTCCTCTTGGAAAATGGCAAAAAAAACATTATTCCTAAACGGTGCAAAACATGGGCTGATAATAAAGTACCTGGTAAGTTTAATAAAAAAAAATTTAATTAAAATAAAAAATCTTTATTCCTTAACAACTGTGGTTGCTGAATGGTAGAAACTGTTAACTGCCACTTTTTAAATATTTCATATTAAACTAAATCCTAACCTGCAATGTGAAATGGTATTTTTAGGCATATTAGTTTAAATACAGTTCCACTTGATGATTCCCTTTCTCACTGAGCTTTAAATTATGGTATTATGTATTTTGGATCCCTCTTTCAAATGGTTGTGTTATGTGCTGTGAAATACATTAGCATTGGGTAACATGATTTATGACCCTTCCTTGCTCTTAGTAGCAGTATTTATTTTGTCAACAATGAAATTGCCTATTCCATTGTTTACATAGGGATGCACTGAAAATGATACCTCTGTAATTGCACCGTTATTTTGTGATCCCGGTATTTAAGGAATGATTACATCATCAGAAAGGCAAAACTTCCTAAATGTCCTCATTAGAACTCCAATGATGAGAATAGGGAAAGTTAGGATGTCCCCAGGTGAGATAGTGTGCCTGCTTTCAGGGAGAATACATTTTCTATAAGGCTGATAATAAACTGTAGTAGTCAACAACCTGTAGAACTAAGCACAGGCAGACGCCTGAGTCAGGGAGTAGGTTTGATGAAAGAAGAGAGTGAGAGGAACCGCCGAAGGCCCCACAAAGATTTTAATAACAAAACATTGAACCATCCTTGGGACTCGGAGTGATTTCTGTGCCATCTGTGACATCACATTAAGGCTGGACAGTATATGTCCTATCGTTATTGTAGTCCTCCTCATCCTTAAAGAATGTTCTAACTTTGCATATCTTCAAGTTCATATTCATAGTATTTCATAGTACTATTGAAGATATTATATTTTTTTGTGGTGGATAATGGTATAGCGAGTTCTTAATTATTATTTTTTTAATTTCAGTTCCACTTTCTTGTGACATCTCTCTGCACAGATGATCAATACATTGATCCATATGCTGATCTTTTGTTCAAGTTGTGCTTCCATTGCTTGACCTACTCTTCATCTTCCTCTTCGTCACACAACCGAAATATGCAAATGCAAAGGCATCTATGCATTCTGCCTCGTTCCAAATATTGATTAAGCAATTTGAATTCCCATTTTTATTGTTTTCTTTCTATGGTTCAATCCCTCTCTTAAGCCACTTTTCTCTGACAATCTCTTTTTTCCACTCTCATTATAAAATGATGTATACTCTAACTGTGATTACCTTCTGTGTTTTTCTGTAAGGGTATCTATCTATCTATCTATCTATCTATCTATCTATCTATCTATCTATCTATCTATCTATCTATCTATCTATCTGTCTGTCTGTCTGTCTGTCTGTCTGTCTGTCTGTCTGTCTATCTATCTATCTATCTATCTATGTTTGCTTATAAAGCTCCAAAGCACTCAGGCATCCAGACACTGAACAAAAAACAGAACTACAGAAATGCGATTTCTGGTTCCATTAAACAAACAACCTAGTCTTCACCAACTTCCTAAATACAAAAAAGATTTTCTTCATTCCGGAGTGATTCTGGGAGCTCATTCCAAGCCTGTGCATCCCGAACAGGAAAAGAGTGACCATTACCCCAGTCTCTTTTGAATCGGTTGACCTTTAGAAGCCATGCCTTAGCTGAACGAAGACTCCTAGTGGGGTGATAGATCGCTACTTTATCTTTTAGATATTGGGGAGCAGTCCCAAAAATACACTTGTGTCCCAGTGTCAACAACTTGAAAAGGACTCTGGCTGCCATCGGCAGCCAATGCAGCTCTCCTCAGGCCACTGTCACTGGTTCGCTCTGTGCCATATGATGAACTATGTGCACTGCTTTATTGTGTACTTTCTGCAGTTTCTGTATAGCATCCTTACAGGCACAGCCTAACAGGGAGTTATGTATTTATGTATTTATTTATTTATTTTATTTAGTTACACGCCCAAACCCTTGGGTGTCACAGCGTACATACATCTTATACAAAAACATGTTGGGTTACTTAAGGATTTGGTTACATACAATCGTGGCTCTCTTGCATATAATTTGTACATAGTATTCATACATGTTACTCTTGAGTTACAAGCTGGGTAATTTTGTTACAAAGTAAAGTTAATTAATTGACTTCTGGTAGGTGTTAGTATTTATTGAATAGCCAAGTTTTTAATTGTTTCTTGAACTTTTGAAAAGAAATCGATCTGGAGGGCCGGTTTGGGAGTGAATTCCAAATACGTAGCACAGCTATGGGGAAGCTAGAATTGCCTGCTTTGGAGGTGGTGAAGCGAGGTATGTGTGTATGTGTATTGTTACAGATACAGAACTCATAGTTTGCAGGGTCCCACAGGGGGCATGTTTGGGGCATGTTTGTCCACCTGTCTCTTTAATATCTACATCAAGCTTCTTTTCTTGGATTTGGAAGAGATTGGGGGAAATCATGCCGATGAGGCTAAATATTATCTATATTCTCATCAAATGTGTATGTCCATGAATTGGTTATGCTTAAATGCTGGGAAAAACCAAGCTTATGAATTATGGATACAAGTATTCCTGAGAAAGTCTAGGTCAAGTTTACTCTGGCTTCCATATTGCAGGTAGCTTGATCCCGGTGGCTAGGAAGGTTAAGATCCTCAGTAATTATTTGGAGGCTAATCTAAATGCTGATGCCCACGTGGTTAGTTAGTAACGCCGACTATTATAGTGTTGAGATTGGTTGGTCCTCTGGTCACAAGGCAAAACCACATAAAATGAGCACGGGCTATCATATTACAGAGACCCATCTAGAACAGATTCATCTGCTAGGAGATAGACAATCCGGATTATGACCCAGCCACAGTAAATAGACTGACCTTTTAGACCCAAAAGAACAGATAGACTTCATTAGGGACTCTGGCAAACTAGGCATCCTATTACTGTTAGACCTCACTGCAGCGTTCAACTTGGTCGACCATGACAAATTATGCCTCACCCTAGCAACTAGTTTCCACTTCTCTAAGAAAGCCACAACGTGGATAAAATCCTTCCTTTCAGACCGTACCTCAAGAGAAGCCCTAGGTGAAGAAGCAGCTGATCCCATCCCAGTCCCCCTGGGAGTACCACATGACTCCTGTCTCTCCTCTATGCTATACAATGCTTACACAAAGCTACTCTTCGCAGCTCTACATGTCATGGGAGTAATTTACATAAACTACATAAACCAATTCTTATTCCCATCTCAGGCAACCTCGAACAAGACACTGCTTGCATCAACAAAATCTACTCCCTGATCCAAAATTGGATGGCGAATAACAGTCTTTGGCCCTCATTACGATACTGACGCTAAACCATGGCGCTATTAGCACCATGGTTGGTGCCGGTATTGTCACGAGTCCGCTAATGTTCAATGGGGAATTAACACCCCATTCCAAGGTTGGCGGGGCGGTACTTCCCCATTGAACATTGGCCCTTCCCCATTCCCATTTTTGCCCCATAGGGCTCAGTGGGACTGGGGAAGGCGCTAAGTACGGTACCGCAAATTGCGGTACCGTACTTAGCACCAAGGTTCCTTTGCGGGTCCCTAATTTAACGGCTGGTCTAGACTAGCCGTTCAGGTCGGGTCCTGCAAAGGGACATCGTAGTAAGGGTCGCAATGAGGCCCTTTGCCTCATTGGAGAAAAAACTGAAATTCTTATAGTAGACTCTCCAACAAGACTCAGTAAACTCCCATCTGACTATACCTCCATCCTAATAGCTGGCACTCCCATCCCCATTTTACACAAAGTTAAAACTTAAGGAGTTCATCTCGACTCCAACCTCACAATGACCAACCATATCAGCGCATTAGCCTCTTCCACAGTCTATACAGCTAAGCTAATAAGGCTTAGCAGACCTCTCCTCTCCACAAATAACTGCTTAACTCTAGCCAGAGCTCTCATTCTCACCAAACTAGACTATTGCAATGTATTATTGCTAGGCACATCAAAATAAACCTGACCAAACTTCAACCTCTGCAAAATAAAGCCCTTAGAGCAGCACTAGGTATACACAGTAGAGAACATATCTCCAAACATAGGAGAGATACCCACTGGCTACCTATACAAGCTAGAATCATACACAACACACTCACCATCACTCACAAATGTATCTTCAACACAGCCCCCATCTCACCCAACTGCAGTATTTCCCGCAAAACACATCCAGAACCCACAGGTACAGTAACAATACACATACACACATACCTCGCTTCACCACCTCCAAAGCAGGCAATTCTAGCTTCCCCATAGCTGTGCTACGTATTTGGAATTCACTCCCAAACCGGCCCTCCAGATCGATTTCTTTTCAAAAGTTCAAGAAACAATTAAAAACTTGGCTATTCAATAAATACTAACACCTACCAGAAGTCAATTAATTAACTTTACTTTGTAACAAAATTACCCAGCTTGTAACTCAAGAGTAACATGTATGAATACTATGTACAAATTATATGCAAGAGAGCCACGATTGTATGTAACCAAATCCTTAAGTAACCCAACATGTTTTTGTATAAGATGTATGTACGCTGTGACACCCAAGGGTTTGGGCGTGTAACTAAATAAAATAAATACATAAATACATAACTCCCTGTTAGGCTGTGCCTGTAAGGATGCTATACAGAAACTGCAGAAAGTACACAATAAAGCAGTGCACATAGTTCATCATATGGCACAGAGCGAACCAGTGACAGTGGCCTGAGGAGAGCTGCATTGGCTGCCGATGGCAGCCAGAGTCCTTTTCAAGTTGTTGACACTGGGACACAAGTGTATTTTTGGGACTGCTCCCCAATATCTAAAAGATAAAGTAGCGATCTATCACCCCACTAGGAGTCTTCGTTCAGCTAAGGCATGCCTTCTAAAGGTCAACCGATTCAAAAGAGACTGGGGTAATGGTCACTCTTTTCCTGTTCGGGATGCACAGGCTTGGAATGAGCTCCCAGAATCACTCCGGAATGAAGAAAATCTTTTTTGTATTTAGGAAGTTGGTGAAGACTAGGTTGTTTGTTTAATGGAACCAGAAATCGCATGTCTGTAGTTCTGTTTTTTGTTCAGTGTCTGGATGCCTGAGTGCTTTGGAGCTTTATAAGCAAACATAGATAGATAGATAGATAGATAGACAGACAGACAGACAGACAGACAGACAGACAGACAGACAGATAGATAGATAGATAGATAGATAGATAGATAGATAGATAGATAGATAGATACCCTTACAGAAAAACACAGAAGGTAATCACAGTTAGAGTATACAAGGGAGGAGTTTTATAAAAGTAATTATTGTTTTTTATAAAGTTATGGAATAATATCAGTGGAAATGTTTTATCCATTTAATTGAAAACAAGGTTTGATGCTTGGAACAGTTTTTATTATGTCCTGCCATTACTCTACAATAACAAACCCTATTAAATAAGAAGCCAGGAGCATTTAATCAATACAAAGTTACCATATGTAGAAGATCTTGAAGCTGGGTGTGAATTCTTTGGATTTGGAGAAGATGTGTTAGAATCTCAGATGTCTTTGAGAGAAGCTTCTTGGGCCAGAAATCACACTGTTATTTTTAAAGAAATAACCTCATGATGTAATTTTCCTCACGATGTAATTGTGCATTCAATGTATGCAGGGGACACCCTGGCAGCCCCTCCATCCCATAAACCCCGGCTGCCCTTGTTCGGTATTATGGTGTTCAGTCTTTTTTTCTCTATCTTTTTCAATGGAAACGCTACATGAATCCATCCATGTTCCTTTGAGATTTGCCTTGTTTTTGTGTTTGATATTATAAGCAGCAACATGCTGTTTTATCTGAAAGGAGTGAGCATTGGGGACGATGAGCTACTGGATTGTTCCTTAAGTGTTATGTCAGTGGTTGAGGAAGTCAACCAATAGGAGGAAACAGTGCTTGAATGGGGGGAATGTCAATGGTGCTTTTCAGGGGGAGGGAGGAAGGCTGCAGCTGAGGAGAGGCAGGACCATGTTACGAGGCAGACTGAGCAAAAAGGAGGTGCAGGTGAAAGGGGCTGTGTCAGAGCACGGAGATCTTGGCAAAGACTAGTGGCTTCTAAAGTTAAAGCAGCAAACTGTCTGGTGAAAATGTGGTTGCCAATGAGGAGGAGGTTGTGGTAGCTGAAGAATCACTTATAGGGGAACTTCAGCAGTACAGGGAGAGGTAGCCACATAGGTGCATATAAATGATGATGAGACGGGAAAGCTGGACATGGTGAGAGTGCTTCAGGAGACAGTAAAACATTAGGCAGAGGAGCCAGAGATGGTCCCCCATCAGATATCTCAGAAGAAGAAGAATTGGGACACCAGACCATTGTATGTCTATGTGTAGAGGGCAGTAGGAGAAGGACATGCTCAGGCTTTTGTTTTGAAGTTGGATCAAAGAAGAGCACCTAAGGCACTTCTTCAAAACAAAAGCACTTTAAGGTGTGGCACACATGAAGGGCAACATACCCTGCTATTACAGAACCAGAGGTGCTGGTGGCGAGGGAGTGTTGGATAACACACCAGTCTGTCACCTGTCATATTATAGCAAGCAACCAATATAACCCCTTATTCCCTGACAATCCAAACATCTTCCCAACCCCATTGTCTGATCCAGAAAAACACTAGAACCATTGACAATTATGGCAACTATACCAACACTAGGACGACAGTATACTGTTGGTGGTGTTGTGGTGGAAATCAGGGTGTGGCAACATGTATGCAATAGAGTGGAGCAGTGGTCTTCAAACTGGGGTGCTGGCCCTCTAGGAGGGCCCAAAGGAGGTCCATGGGGCCTTGAATCTTCAATAAGGCATTATGATGACCGTTTTTAATACAAAAAGGATTAAGGTGACTGTTTTAAAACAAAATATAAGCAGTAGATAATCTGCTTATATTTTAAACCAGATGTGCCCCCCACACCCTGGACATCATTTTGGCACCCGGGGTGGTCAAATCCTAGATGGCTGGGCCTATATAGAATATTTTTCCTCAAGGATATTGGGGGCTCGATATGAAAAAGTTTGAATATCACTGGAGAAGAGTGAAAGTGAAGACGAATGCAGGCATGCACTTCAGGCAATGCCTGTAATCTGTCATTGGCCTGAGCTGTGTCTAATGGCAGGAGACAATGACATAGAGAAGTGCAGGCTTCAGCACCAGGCTAGCCTTTGGTGGTCAATAGGCAAGAGGTCGGAAAAGGTAGAGACATGGTGCACTGACAGAGTGCTGGAAAAAAGAACCGGAGGCTCTTCAGTTCGGTAGAGGCAGACACTACAGATAACTAGAATTTAAAAGTGACTCTGCTTTTGGCAGAGACAAATAGATTGATGCAGAATCTCAAATTTGGGAGTGTTATATTAGGACTTACAAAGTGGCTGGGAGAGTTGGAAGAACCAAGGGAATTGAGGCAGAACCTCCAGTTTGTGGGTGCAAAACTTGCACATAAGGAGTAGCTCCATGGCAGTGCAAACACTGATCAAATGTTGGGATTAGCCAGCTAAAAAGATACAAATCTAACACTAGGTTGATGATGTAGTGAGCACAGTAGTAGGAATCAAAATGATTCTGCACTTTTGAGCCATATTCATTGAGGATGGACTTCAACTGAGTGCAGTATAAGAATTTAGAGGGTGGATTCACTATTTGGTAGAAATAAATAGGTTGGGGATGGATGGAACATTGAACTTTAACTTTTGTAATGCTCCTAAACACACACGTCTCAGTAAAACCTTCCAAGAACTTTCTCTCCAGCCACTTGACTTCAGCTGGTTTCCACACAAATCGTTATCATCTGGAGATTCTGTTGTGTGGTTTTCCAAGTGATAACCCTTGTGTTTCGTCCCAGTGTAAAGTTAGGTGATAAGATTCTTGTTAATTTTTATGAAAGTAAGCTCTCACATGTGTGCCAGTTGGGCTCCTACAGTGATCTGAGACAATATTCCCAGGATTGGTAAATACCTCTTCACAATGGGGGATGCTTGGGGATTTCAGAGCTAATTTAACAAGTACAGAATGTCACACTGACCTCTTGTCAAGCCAGAAATGCAATGGATCATCACCAACACAGAGTCAGAATATGTCAAGAACATCGCAATCAACCATCTGTTCTTTGGTGTGCCAGCCGCAGTCTTGTGAGGAAACCAATGCATACAGCAATCCATTTTGGGGGAGGAGTCTGTCCAACAGTCTCATATATCTTCCTATTGCTTATTATGGTCCTACCAAAACTAAAATCAGAAGTTAAGGAAATCGAGTGTGCTGTATTTGATATCCTACTTTGCAGCAGTGCAGTTTGCATCTCCAGTGGGTAAGTGGTCACATAACTTAGACTCTATCTTCTTGTTCCATCTGGGCTTGTGACTGCTCTTTAGTGCATCCTTACACATGGGTAGTATGTCGACCTGGTGATGTATGAGCACTTGCCATAATTTAAATTACAGGCCTACTTGAGTACAGTGTTGATATATGTTCGATGTGCCAGCTGACTCTGAACAGATATGGGTGGATAAAAGGGATAACACCTGTTTGGGTGGTTCTTTTGGCAGCAGGTAATGTGGATGGTGGTTGGCGTACATGTTACATGGAACATGTTCATGGTGTGTTCAAAAGGCACACGGACTCTGCATATTGACCTCATTAAACAGCAGATGGGACCTTTCTGCGCAAGGATGGTTGCTGTGGTACCTGTACGCTTAATGTTTCAGGGAACTGGGAAAGGAGTTGCAGACATTGGGGCATGTGCAATGCGGCATGTGACATGATATAGATTGTGCCACCCATTGAGTGTGCCTTGGGGTTCAGTTACATGCACACGACATACATTTCACAGGGAAGATGTGCACAACAGCAGCAACGTGGGCTCCTGCACCAACCTCTGCATCCCATATTCCTATGATCCAGGTTACGTAAAACATGATTGATGCCTTCTCCACCTATGAAAGCATGTTGGTTACTTACCGCTGCATCATGCTCGCACTCTTGCCTTTGTTATGAGATGATTCTGCTCACATGGCACTTCAGGTCATCCCAGAGTTTACTTAAGTCATTGTGGGACCTTTGGTAGGTAGGCACTGCCTGAACCTTATCTCACATCCAGTTCCCCAGTTGTGCCCTTTTGGCTCAGGCAGATTGTGACATGTGGTGGCCCACTAGCCTTCATGCTTCCTTTGCTACCTCATCACTAAGCACTGTGAGCTGCAGATCACTGCATTTAGACTTCACTGCCTGCCATCACCTCCTTTCCCTCCACCAATGCCTGTGCCATCTTCCATGTTTCTCATTGTCAATGGATGAGTGAGTGTGGCTGGGATGCAATATGGATTGTGTCTCTGTTCTCTCTATCACCTCATGTGTTAAATAGCATTTTTTTTTCGCAATCCAGTGACTTTATTACCGTTCGGGTGACAAACTTCCTGTTTTATCAGAGGTTGTGCTTTCAGTTTATCGCATTTTATAAATACCATTAGTGCCATCTTGGTGGTAATGTCATAATCACCTGTGCTGGCCTCTTTTCTGGTATGTGTTAACATTTTTTTTCCCGAAAGATATTTTATTGGGTGCAATTACCGTCGAACTCTTAATCAGTCCCAGATACTATTGAGCATATCTGGCTTTACTATATAATCCATTTGCTTAAACTCCTGAAATGTGGAAAACCCCAAGAGGTTTCCTTTGCAAATAGAAACTCATTACACATATGACAATATAAACATAGGGAGAAGAATTAAGCAGGTTGAACTTCCTTTGCAACCAACAAAGACGACCACACAAAAGAGTCAAACCATCCAACATGAATATAGGTTATAGCACAGCATTGGCGATGAGATATGCGAATTCTGATTTTGTCAGGCGTGTGACGTTAGCAAGATGTAAGGATTCCACAGCATGATGACATTTATCTCTTGACCTAATGGAGTCACTTCACAAAAGGGCACACTGCCAATGTGTCACACATGCACACATTCCTTTGCGGTTCACAGAAGTGCCAATTGGTGAATATAGAGCACTCCAACAACCCTCTAGCATCCATTGCCCAAAGTAAGCAAGTCCCCACAGTCCAGTTAAGGAATGACAACAGAAGACATATCCTCTAGTTGAAGAAATAAAGTCACAATAATCAGCATGAATAAATGGTCAGAACCTCCAGTGAACACTCTGAACTGAAGATCAGTAGATAGACCCACATATTAACTTTGAGTGCCCAATTCAAATGCAACCCTGTCCCTAATTTCTATCAGCTCCATAAAGCGTGTCATTAGCCAAGTACGTGCAAAACCCACACAGTTTGAGACCAGCATTTTGCTGGTTCATACATGGGCATTTGTTCATCAGGTGTCAGTAGGAGCTCTCCCACTCCTGGAATGTGGGGCTGTGTGCCCCCTTTATCTGGCAGAGCCTTTCATGTTCTCTGCTAATCATCAGTGTCACTTTTACCTGAGCGTTCTGAGCAGTACTGGATGCAACATTGGCCCTTATTTATTTGACAGTTGGACATATTTCTTTAGCCTTTTGAATAAATTAAAGGTGCATCTCTAGACGGTTTCAGCTGTTCCTGTTAATAGAATCCCCATTGTCTAGATCAGCTTAAATCAGTTTTGAACTGGTTCACCCATTTCTAAATCTAATCATGTGGTCCTACTTGACAGAAATTAAGTCATCTAACAGTTCAGACGGGCAGCAAATGTTATATTTGTTTAACCTATTATGTGTGTTTCACCACCAGCTTTAAGGCAGAACTATTGCATCATGGTGCAGATGCGTGGCTGATGAGATGGGAGGAAGGACACACAGCTTGTGTGAGATGTTTGGATTTTTTTCTCAACCATTGGCTGCTCTTGGCCCTGATAATCCCTATGGCCATTGCCACCCTGTGTGCTGTAAACTGCTGCAAGTGTTATTTCTAAGCAGCCTGTTGGGAGTGTATGGAAATGTGTGCTACTGGTGTAATTAAAATGTGGTAACCAAGTGTGCCTTCAGCCACTTGCTTTGTAAGCACTAACATCCTGTTGAAAATAGACTTTGGCAAATCAAACAGTTGCAAATATGTATCAAATTATTACACCTGCTATTGCATCACGCCATGTTGCAGCTGTTGTGATTTCATGGACAGTTAGAACCATTGTGGCATTGCCTGGCAAATGCCCATCCCATGCCCACAAAAAATCCAACACTGTTGGCTTTGCCAAAGCTTAGTTTAATTTTAATATTGAGTAGCTTTGTTTAGAAGTTTATGACTTCATGACACACGGTTTTTGCGTGATCCCCCAAAAATACTAACAAAAGGGAGACTTGTAACCTCATTTCTCTTCGTTCACAAGTGGTATCATGATTAATCCAGGCTTCTTTGTATTCTGAAATTACACACATTTCAAACAAATTCGTGTTGTTGAGACCAATAGGGGATGTCTGATTTAGTGAAATATGCATAAAGAGGTATTTCTTTAGTGGCCTTATGGCCAGCTCTGCTTTTGTCTTGTACATATTTTTTTTACATTTTGGAGACTTCAAAGCATTTTTTGAATAGATGTCAACTAAATGGAGCGGTGCTGATGCATCTTCCCATGTACAATTTGCCAAGACAATATTTTAAAAGCTTATGTGTCCTATTTCTAGAAGTTCATTTGAAAACTAGATGAAATACCAGGCAATGAAAGTTGACGTCATTGTAATCTGGAGTTTAGGCACATGTAATAGGATGTATGATGTATTTTCAAAAATAGTAGCAGTGGGAATTCATAGGCCTTTATATACAGGCAGGTCGGATGAAGGGCTCAGAGAGGAATTCACATTCTATGCTTCTGCCATTGCCAGAAAAGTGATAACCGCACAGTGGAAACATACAATTCTACTGCAATATGAAAATCAGTGCCAAAAAGTGAAAATTCATTTTGTGGTGTGAACTGCAATAAAGTTTTTGTAGATGCAATTATAGATCTTCTTGCACCGTTAGACATAATATTGGGAGACAATATTATCTACGCTGTCGAACGCTGCAGCAAAGTCCACGAAAATCACGTATAATGTAGTGTGTGTCTGTTGTCTTATATCACCAATACATGAGTCTAGGACCCTTAGGTTATGTGCATGGCCTGCTCCAGGTCTGAAGCCTGTTTGTGTAAAATGTAAAATCTCTTTAGTATTAGCCCACTCTTGGAGTTTTTGAGAAACAAAAGTAGAAAATAATTTTCCAGAAGCGTCGAGCATCGACAGTAGACGGTAGTTTTCAGGTAGTCCACGTGCCCCTTTCTTATATACCAGAAGAATTATTGCCTGTGACCATGTTTTTGGTATTTGTTGGGTTTTACAGACTTTATTAAATAATTTGCTTAATATCACTACCCATTCATGGGAGTTTTGTTTAAAAATGGCATTAGCAAATCTGTTGGGGCCGGGGGATTTTGAGTCATTTAATTTCATGATTGCAGATTTCAGCTTTTCAACAGTGAACTGCATAAGCCATTTTTCATTATTATTTATAGTTCGATCTTCCAAACTATTATTTTGTTTTTGTTGTAAGACGGTTACCCAGATGTTTCCTTGGATAGGGTTCACTGTCTGTTCACGCGTATCTCCTTTGGCTTTTGCTAGTTTAGCTCATATATTCTTTGTATTTTTGCTGGCTAACATTTTAATCATTACTTGCCAGTCTTGATTTAGCATGGAGTATTTATGCTTTCTCAACCATTGTTGATAATAGCCTCTTATTAACGTTTTATATACTGATTGCAATTTAACCCCAAGATTTTGAGCTTTCGTAGTTTTTTTTACTCATTTCCCGTTTTTCATTGCAGACTGCCACATCGTATATATACTGATTTTTCTGGCATATCGTATGTTGCTTCATTTTATTCTCGCCTGTTTTCTTAGTTAATTCGTAGAATTTGTGTTCTATTTCAGACAATAACTTTTTGCAGAATATTTCAGACTCTTTTTTGATCTTTTTCAAGTTGGCTCCTGTCCAACAAATGGGAGTTCCTGCATGGTTGACAACAATGTTTTTACATCCACTGGGATAATGAGTTGTCAATTGACCCTCAAAATAAAAATATACTGGCTGTAGAGATTGAACAACAAACATCAGCAACACCATGGAATCTCGTAATGGTAAATGTGTATGCACCTCCGAATCTGACTGATCTAAAAGAACTTAAGGATAGTATTGAAAATGCACTAATAACAACTAACATCAATTTAAAGAACCAAATGATATTAGTAGGAGAAGATATGAATGCAAGATGCAATGATAATAGAGAATGTGCAGAATATGAAAATGTAAAGAAAAAGAGCATCATGATGCAAAAAAATGGGAACAACAAGGGCGATGGATGGATATGACTCTGCGACAATGGGGGCTCTCGATGATGAATGGTAGGACTCGGGGTGATATACCCAGAGCATATACCTGGAAGGGTAATAACAGTAAATCAACCCTTGATTACATCTTTGGGAATAACGAAATTCTAGAAAGAGCACATAGTTTAAAAATTACTCCTACTCCTATGACTAAAAGTGATCACAAGATGATAATCCTAGAGATCAATAAACACCT
This sequence comes from Ambystoma mexicanum, assembly GCF_040938575.1. Classification (NCBI taxonomy): domain Eukaryota; kingdom Metazoa; phylum Chordata; class Amphibia; order Caudata; family Ambystomatidae; genus Ambystoma; species Ambystoma mexicanum. The sequence continues at coordinate 489,244,475 of NC_090926.1, read as the reverse complement.
ACATGAGAATTATCCCAGTGGATGTAAAAACATTGTTGTCAACCATGTAGGAACTGCCATTCGTTGGACAGGAGCCAACTTGGAAAAGAGTCTGAAATATTCTGCAATGGATTTAAATTCTGTGGATCACCTTGGTCCACTGAGGATATGTTACAGTGATGAAAGTGTTCTAAGTGTCTGGATACTAGCCATGATTGAAGGTAGCTGTTTATAAAGAAGTCACAGGGGGAATTGGATTGCTGTGTGGAATGCAGTAATGCACTGATGTCTGATGGACATGGTTCTCCAAAGTTATTGCACATTCTTAGTCCTTTGAGTGGGTGTGACAGGTTGTATCTGTGTTTTAGGACTGCTTTGTGCTACAATCTGATGGGGGCAGGTCTGAGTCAGTGGTTTATTTGGAGAGGGAAGGAAGCAGAAGCGGGTCAATACTTTGACTTTGTATTGTTTATAGTATGGGTGGATGACTCTGTGTCTACTCATTTCACTAGGTGGAGGTCTTTATAGGCCTGTGATGGTGAGAGGAATCTTGTGAATGATGACCACCTCTCCATCTTGAACAGCGTGTCTTTTTGCATGGGTGGGACTCTACAATTGGGTAGAATAACCCTCACAAAAACATGATTACTGTTATTGCATTTGGTCTAGTGGATTTAATGACATATGCCAAGAGGTGGCATGTATATGTCAATCCCCATTGTTGTACTCCATATGACTCCATATTGGTGGAACTTTCGCCTGTGTTAATTAAATATTTACATAAAAGTGGAGGATATACATTCAGCACATTGCTGGGTGTAAATCCTAAATTTCAAGGTCATATTCCAATTTTGGTGCATTGCCAAACATGGCAGTAATTCTGCTACTGACCAACAATAGCGGCAACAGAATTACGGCTTTCTTCACCCTACTTCAAAACCCCTAATGACTCTGGATGTGTTCTGCAGAAGAAGTGCTTTTGGTTAACCACTTGTCCCTCATCAGTAATACAAGTTTCTTTAAGTTACGGAGTAATGAACTTCAAATGCACATCATATGGTGGACCAATCATTAATAGCACAGCAAAGTAACAAGTATGTTGAGTGATCATAACAGTCATTGGCATCATTTACATTGTGATGAGAGTTACAGAGACTGGCAGAGTTAGCCATATTTACAGTGAGACGTGATGTTTTTGTATGCAATATTCAGGAAGTAAAGCTTTAAGATTACATTTTGAAGTGTGTGGTCAATGTCAGTGTTTCTGTACTGTTAGCTTTATAGAGCACTGAATTAAGGAATCCATTGCTACCTACATAGAGGCTGTAATTAATTGTTGGTAAAGAGCTGGTGATCCTTGGCCCTTCATGATCCTAACATGCCCAAATATATGCCACCACAGGAATGGCTGTTGGAAAAGGTGTCCTTTAAACAGATACACAACAGGTCACCCTGAAAAACATCCTGAGGAGAAGGTAGGGGGTGATCGGGTGATTTCTTCATTCAGTTAGAGAATGGCGGGTAGTCCTGAATGATGGGCAGTCACAAACATACTGTGTTCACATAGGCAGTTGTGGTGATCTGTTGGAGCTGTAACAGGAATTAGCACATGCAATGGATTGTTAGATGCCCCTTCACAAATGACCTTCAAAGGATTGAAGGCACAAACTGCTGTTAGTTAACAATATGTCCATCGAATTAAATAGTTTAACACCTCCCTCCCCCAGGGCACCGTAAGCCACACATGCTCGCCCTATCCATTTCAAATACAATGTTATGGTCAGTCCATAAGACTAACAGTACTGAGAGACTGTCTCTTTGTGAATTTCACAATTGAACACATCATCTTAAAGTGAAGTGTCGCTAGGTACTTTGTATTCTTTCTTTTTCTGTAATGGCTTTTTGCTTACTTTTACAATGTGGCTGGGATAAGGTGGTGGCAGCAATTAATTTTGTACTATGTTTTGGTAATTTTACTTGTGCACTTTTGCATTGACCTTAAATGGCTACTCAGGTTGGTTAGCACCCTAAAACGGCCGTGCCAAACGGTTTTCTCTTGTCATATGGCTAAATATTAATTTGGCCTTCTGTTAGGGAGTTTTATAAAAGTCTACCAATTGTAGGACGACTCACTCTTGGGACACAGTGCTCCAACTCTTAGCATACACCTGAACCATGCAGGTTTTGTTGGTAGCAATGGTTGAACAGCAAGGCTTATCTTGGGAGGGCTAAATGGCTGAAGGCAGTACAAAGAACTAGAGAGTAGACACATAGGGCAAAGAAATTTCTAGGGATTTTTACAAAAGTTCCCTTATGGTAGGACTAAAGAAGAGTCACTCTTAGACGTATAGGTTTCAAATTCTTAGATTTGGCCCAAACTACCCAAAGTTTTTGTAGCAATGGCTGAGAATCCAGGCCTATCCTAGGGGGAAGAGGGCTGTAGAAAGGCACACAGGACTCAGAGCATACAGGGTACTTCAAAGATACACTGACCCACTTGTAGTTTATATAGAAATAACATTTACTATATTCACAAAAAGATCAAGTCTGTTAAGCAAGGTAAGTACTATTCACATTAAATCACAATCAAATAATAGTAGAAGAAAAGTTTGATGGCCAATGTGCCATCAAGGCAGTAAGTAACCCCTCACCTGCTCCCGCACTCTGTGTCCACTTCTCCTGCTTCCCGCTCTTTTCTGGCAAACCCTGCGATTGTCCTCTCATTTATATATTTATTTTAATCCGGTTTTATTATTTTATTTCCGTTGGATTTCATTGCAGGTTTTTTTGGGCTCATTATACACCCCAGTGTTTGTGATACAATTTCCTTTCCCTGTAGTCCCAGCCTTTAGTTATTTATGTGTCTGCCTTTGCTCGCCATTCATGTTACACCCGTCCATCCCATACCCTGCACCTTCCCTCCCGACTCCTGCTCACCTGGTCTATGATTGGTTGACTAAAGTAGGAAGTGAGCCGGAGTGCAAGCCTCAATGCCCAACGTTCTATCAAGGCAGGAATTAACACCTTGCCTGCTCCCCGCACCCTGTGTCAACTTCTCCTGTTTCAGCTCTATTCTGGCACACCCACAGTCGTCCTCTCATTTATTTATTTATTTGAATCCAGTTTTATTATTTTATTTTCATTGTATTTTGTTTTGTTGTTATTTTGGGCTTATAATACTTCCCAGTGATTGTGATCTATTTGTCTGGGCTCAATTTCCTCTGCCTGCAGCCCGAGCCTATAGTTATTTATTTTTCTGCCCCATTTCCCCTGCCCTCTGTGTTAGACGCATCCATCCCATCCGGTGCCCTCTTCCCTCTTCACTGCCGCCTCATCCACTCCCGACTCCTGCTCATCTAGCCCACAAATGGTTGCCTGACGTAGGAAGTGTGCAGGAGTGCAAGCCGGTGAGAAAGGTCATCTCCTTGTGCCATAGTGCCCAATATTCCATCAAGGCAGTGAGTAACACCTCACCTGCTCCCTACCCCCTGTGCCCACTTCTCCTGCTTCCTACTCTATTCTGGCATCCTCGCGCTCGTCCTCTCATTTTTTTTTAATCTGGTTTTATTATTTTATTTCTGTTATATTTTGTTTTATTCTTAGGCTCATAATACTCCCCAGTGCTTGTGTTCAATTTTGCTGGACCCAATTCCCTCTCCCTGTAGCCCCAGCCTTTAGTTATTTATTTTTCTGCTTCTGCTCCCCTGCCCTTCGATTTACACCAATCCATCCCCTCCCCTGCCCTCTTCCCTCCCCACTCCCGCCCATCTGGCCCACTGGGCCCAAGATTGGTTGCCTGAACTAGGAAGTGATCCTCTTTACAGAAGGATTCAAGGCAGTGATATTGTGGTGTGAGCGGAGAGTTCATCCATTACTATCCTCCAGTAAAACCCCTCCACTGTTATTAAATAATGTCATATACCGAGAAGCATTCAGCCTAATTGTGTAAGGTAGCCATATTCTCCATTTAGTCTAATTGTGTAAGGTATCCATATACTGTGTTCAGCCCTATGATGTAAGGTTGCTATATTCTGCATTTAGGCATATGGTGTAAGGTAGCCATATTCTGCATTTAGCCTAATTGTGTAGGGTAGCCATATTCTACATTCCGCTGTATACTGTAAGGTTACCATATTGTAAGGTAGCCATATTCTGCACTCAGCCTGATTGTGTAAGGTAGCAATATTCTGAATTTTGCAATTGCAAGTACTCGCCACGCAGCACACTTAGATAGAATTGTGAAGATTAGCTATGCATCACATTTAGATAGATTTGTGAAGATTAACCATGCATCACACTTAGATTTGTGAACATTAGGCATGTATCACACTTAGATAGATTGTGAAATTAACCATGCGTATCACTAGATGGAATTGTGTAGAGTATCCACCTAGAAAGATTTAGAGACTAGCCAATGTACTATTCACCCTGCTCCTGCTTCCTCTAATACACCTCCCAAGTACTAGAAACATCCACTGGGCTAGTCAATTTATACACAAACACACAGCCAACATAAGTGTTACTTATGTTGGCTGTGTGTTTGTGTATACATTGCATACACCAAATAAAACAGACACTGGAACTTACCCATATGTATATAAAAAACCAGTGCACTTAACCACAACCTTAAATACCAGACAATCTAAACATAAAACACACACACACACCCCCAACATAACAAACATTCACATAGGAAAACAACCCAGGCGTTGGACCTTACCCGTAAGGATACGACAAGCCACTGCACGCAATAAACCACCTGCAAGCCAACACACAGACACCAGTTTCTCCTGGTTTTGGGACAATCCTATCACTCTACCCTCACTGACCAACCCCGTCCTCTTTCTTGCAGAGCCACGTGAGTGCCTGGAAACAGCACCTGGATAATAGTGGTGCATGGTATAAATCAACATAACATAATATAGCATAATATAACATGGCGCAGTGTACATAATGCTCTCGATAAACTGTTTCAGGGTACCCAGGGCCATCTTTGTGATGGATTGGGGAAATTCACAATTCATAACTAAATCACCTCCTGGCTCTCGAATGTATAGTTTTGTTCATGTTTGGAACAGTGTTGTCAATTTTCCTCACCAGGTGCTAGTGTTTGCCACTGAAAGCGAAAAGTGAATGTCATGTCAACACATGACATTGTGGCTCCCTGCTATGAGGGATAGTGCCTGTGAGGAGGGCACTAAATGCTCACTGGACCATTCATTTGGGTTGTGGGCGATTAAGCTATGTTAGTGCCCTCATATGCAGCCACTGAAGCTAAATTAGCCATGCATTAGTGCTGTAGTCTTCCCGAGAGGGGAACGAATGCTCGTTTAGCAGTCATACTTGAATGTTCCTCCAATGGTATGGTTAAGATCATAACAACAAAATCAGACATAGTGGACCGATCCTTGTGTGTTATAATGTAGAATGTCTTATCACAGAATGCATGTATTATTGTCAAACATTATTATTAATTGCGGGAATGTATTATCCATAGAGCACAGTTAGTACTGTCCCTTTAAATTGGATTCAACCACGTGATTCTTATGAAGAAAGATAACGATCAGTTTTGTATTTTCTTTCACAGCCATTAATCGCAGTGGAACTAGGGAACGTTATGTTGAGGATGGGAAATATTGCTCACAGTGCCTAACTACTGTAGATATTATCTCATCTTGCAGAACACTTCAAGCATGATCATAGATGCGTTTTTTTTCCTCCACAACCTGGTATTTTTACCCAACGGGTTGCTATGGTAACAGAAGAAAGATTTCCTTTGATACCCGAGTAAGTACCTTTGCAATTTGTTATAATGACTGTAATTCATGAAAGGACTAAATTAAATTAAAGCAAGAAACATCACGTACATTATATGTCAAATTACCATGTTGTAAAGTGCGGGGGATGATTTTAGATGATATTTATGTCTGCGATTTAAATTGTAGATGTGAAATTATGACTGTGACAACAGGCATTAATGCAGGGCTATGAGGTCTTTGTGTGTTTTTAAAATAGAACCTGAAATTATAATATTAATAGATTTGCTCTTCAATATGCAATGCTCAATCAAAGAAAGTTATCAAAAAAGTATCCTCTCTATTGAATGTTCACTGCATTTCTCTTCAAGAGAATCATGTAATGTATAAGTGGACCTTACATATTCGCTGAAGGAACTTAACTTATCCTCTTTGTTTTCATGTAGCTGGCTCGCTTTTCAATAACTAAGGGTATCATTGTTCTTTTTTTTAGAATGCAAAGTGCATGGTAATGCAGTTTTAGTGCATTGTTCAAGTACGGGAATCGTTATGCGCAACTTCTGCCCAACCTAACAGCTGTAACAGTACTGACATGAAACGAATTGAAGGGAGAGTAACACTCCGAGCACCAAAGGCATGACTTTCAGGTTGTTTAAAGTTTCTACATAGCAGACATATCTCACTTGACGCAATGCCTGTGTGAGAGCTACACTCTTAGGAACTGGTCTTGAATCCGTCTGGTGAACAGTGGTGTGTATCTATTAAAATAACACTCAAAGGGAAAAACACGAAGCACTATTTAGACTCATGTGTCAAATGCAAAACAAAGATGTCATCTGGTTCTACTATCAGTCAGACTCTGTATTGGAAATGATGTATCAATGTGTAAGCTCTTTAAAGAAACCTAGAGCTATACCTGCCAAACAAAATGGCGCTCCAGAAGTGTTTCAGACTAGCCAAAACATCTTGAGTTTAGCAAGTGCTTAAACAGTGAAATATTCTACTTCGGTCTAGAGGCTTTACTAAAGACATAGGCATCGATTCATCGAAAAGTGCGCGTTTATCCCGATAAGGCAGCACGCCGAGAATGACACTGCGGGAGCCTGCGCATTTAAAAAAATGCACGCCCTGCGTATTCATGGAATTTACTGTGCAAAGTAACAGTATATGCAAGTCACGGCCGGAACTACCCCAACACGCCCCCATGCAAAGAAAAGACATCCAGAACAGCTACCTTTGAATGCTCCCCAGGAAACAAATACATGCACCCTTCAAACAGTGTGTGAGGTCCCCCAAAAGCAGGGCTGCATCTTGGAGACCCTGCACGGTCACCCGTAATTGTTACCAGCACCACAACAACATGCGTATGATTTATCGTGACTCAGGTAAAACTCAGATAATCCACGTGCAAACCCAAGTAAACCGTTCCTGCACCACACTACACTGCATATGCGCACCCATAAATTACTTTAGAACTCCGACTGCATACACGCAGCCCTAAATCTGAGACCTGGTCTCACATCTGCATTGTGATTCCCATGCGCAAGTGTCTGTACGCCTGACTTTGGGTGGCGGATCAGATCAGGGCGTTGAATGGCTATTCACCTGCTGAGAGGTTGCGTGGTCAAATCCATGAATACATATCCGATAAGATGGATTTCTAAACTCTGACCTGGTGAACAGAAGTTTAGGACGCCACCCTAGTTTTTTGGAACTGGGGAACCTTCTAGACAAGCCAGACCTATCTATGGTAGCTTGGCAGGCGGTCAAGACTAAGGGCCCGATTAATGGAATTATTTGTGCAGAAAATAGGGGACTTGCGCGTGAAATCACACACAAGCGCCTGTTTGTCGATTCATGGAACAAAATGCGTATGGGGCTTACCAAGGACTTGCGATAAATCTGCGCCGGTCCAACACTTTACTGTGACACCAAGAACGCCTTGCTCAAGACTCCAAGCGAAGGCCCGCCATGTGTGTGCAGTCACCTAAAAAGGGGGCGAAACTGTGGAATGGGGAACAACAAGCGAAAATAAGGGCGTAACGAGGGAACCACCACAGTAAAATCCTTGCAACACCCATACATGCGCTAAAAAACTGTATTCATGGAACTGAACAGGGTTCGCTGGTGCACAGAAAATATGTGCAAATCCTGAAACACTTATGTCACGCCATAGGAGGCGTAAAAGTCAAAGCACACAAAAACAAATGCATAAAAAGCCTGCCGATCAGCCAACGATCCTATACAGCTACGATGAATGTGCCGTTTGTCTCAGCAATGATCGTGGGACAGGGCAGTAGGAGGAAGATTTCCAGAGTCCAGAATTTTCTACCTAAGACCAGCCTTTTTGGGTTGCCTGATGACCAGGTCTATGGCAGGTATAGGTTTCCACCTCATATCATATTAGACCTGGTCACAGAGTGGGAAGATGACCTTAAATCACCCACACTGTGCTCCCAAGCACTGAGCCCCTTGGAAAAGGTGCTCAATGTACTGCATTTATTGGCCACTGGGTCATTTCAGTGGACAACTGCCATAGTTGGGGCATAATCAGTCCACACAGTCATGTTGCCTACACCAGGTGTTGGCAATAATGACTGCATGCCCCTCAGTCTGCAGGCACATCTACATGCCTAGAAAACCTCTAGAAAGGCAGGCCATGGTCCACGACTTCCCTAGAAGTGCAACATTGTGTGCATCCCTTATAACTAAAACTAATTTAATTTTGGAAAACAAAAGAGTTGTGGGGGTGGGGCCCAAAACAGGAGAGCGCACACCTGAAAGTCAGGAAGTAATTAGCACAGTTATCGGTTTAGCTGCGGTCTTGTGGATGGTAAGGTGATCTCCCACTATCACCTGGACTAAATTGAATTTGAATGTGTAACCATCAGCACAGGCTGCGCTTGTAACCTGGTGTAAACTCACTGGGTGTGATATTTTATAAATGGAATGGGTGGGGAATATTCACAAAAAGGCACAACTAATTTGTAATTGAACAAATTTATATGGTGCATTCACATAGATGATAGTGCATAATAAATCAATGTATCAGAAAAACCAATAGAACCATCTTGGTACATGCGGATACATGTTACATGTGAGGACCTTGATACTGAACAATACAACGAAAAGTCGAAAATATCCTCCAAATGCCAAGAAATTCAGAAAATGCCTGCATATTACATGTGAGGACCTTGATACTGAACAATACAACGAAAAGTAGAAAATAACATCCAAATGCCAAGACATTCAGAAAATGCCAACACGTGTTTCAACCTATGAGGTCGTCATCAGGGCATATGGGTACATATGAAGCATTAAAATTGGATGCTGATGCTGAACCTAGACTGAATTCAAACTCGAAATCTGTCAGAGTTGGGAGAAGGGTGTCGGAGCAAGGAACGGTCGGAATTGGGAGAGAAAAGAAAAAAGAATGGTATAATGTTAGATTGCTGTGTGCACAATAGAACGTTAGAGGTAAGTGTATAGGCTATAAAGAGTAAAGCATACCGTATTGAAATATTTCTCAAAAGGCTCATGGTCAAGCTATTGGAAAATTGTGGCAGCGGATGATTCCCTTATTCATATAACTGATAGTTTCTGTATGCTGTAAAATATAAAAAGCAAATGGAGCAGATTTAGTCTATTGACGAGTGCTCTCTGACATGTTAAAAGGGTAGTTTAACAGTTTTAAATAACATATAGAGTAAACTGGAGGCAGATATTACCTTCAAACAGGACAAGTTGTGATGTATTTTGCTTTGCAGCGGTACCGTAGCTGTGGCAATGGTGCGATGCAAAAGGGCGTGTTTGATTATTTTAACCGGATATCTAGCCGCAATCTGTGAAATAAATGTCACATCGTGTTTGTATGGAATGGGTTTTGGATACAAACAGTGTAATATACCCAATGTGAAAGAGTAGGGAAAAAGAAAGAAATGCTTACCGGCTTGGTGATATAGCGCGCTCAGTGGCAGACTGTTTCTCACTGAAATCAGTCACAGTGCTAGCGGGTTACTGTAGTAACCTCGTCCGGGTCGGTCAGGTGATCGAATCACCTGACCTGGTTGCTAGGACACTTAAACCAAGCCGGAGGGCAGGGAAATGCTGATCCATTCGTGAAGTATAATGAAATTAGAAACTAGCGGTCTGGTAGGACAGGAAGACTAACATTTGTAAAAGCCAAAATTGACTTGAGCGCAATGAAAATTAGAGTCAATTGATTACATCAAGCGCGGTTATTTACCTGAAAGTTTCTATCATTGGTGTTTTTGTTAGGACTGTGGGATGTTTGGTTGTCAGCTGCCAGGGATTACTATTTACAGGGATCCAGAAATCCAGATGTGTGTTAGCTGTCGCGTGTCAAAAGGCAACAGACAGATTAATAATAGTGTGTGCTTGAGCTGGGGAGCCAATAAATTCAGTAGTGGGACGGATGTCATAACGTATGTGCGTGATGGTACTGATTTGGTGAGGCAAAGTCAAATTAGGTATTGTAAATACAACTGTGATCCTGCCAGGAAGTTTATCGACATGCTCCAAGGTCAAAAAACAAGAGTAATGAACCTGTTGGATCTGAAAGTGAATCACATTAAAGGTATATGTAGATAATACAGTTCATACCTATAATCTAAAGAAGTCTAGACAGTAGGGTCTCTGTGCCACCAGACCAACTGATTGTTTAAATGAACACATTAAGTTCAGAATCTTGGTTCAAACCAAGCGATAAGCAGCGGAGTTTGCAGATTAATCTTGCTTCCTGTTGCCGTAGAATCAATTCTCTGTTACCACCTCTCTGATGTTGTTTGATATGTTGTAATCCAATAAATTTAATATCTTGAGTATTGTCCAATTGGTGATGTTTCTGCCAGTGGGAGGCCAGTGGGAGTCTCGTATCTTGACTGCTGAGATGGTTAAGGTGTTCCCGAATCCTGAAACGTACTTCTCTAATTGTGCTGCCAATATACACTTTCTTGCAAACACATACTATTCCATAAACAACATATTTCGTTCGGCAGTTAATGAAGTCCAAAATTTTGGTTTGTAGGCCATTATGACAACTGAAGGTTTTTGTAGGCGCTAAGGCATGATGACAAAAATTACACGAACCACATTTATGAAAGCCTACCGGTTTGAACTTGGTGGAAAGCCAACTCACTTGACCTGTAGGATCAGGTTTAAGGAAAGAGGGACTCAGGATATTTCGCAAAGTGGTAGCTTTTGTAAAAATAATATTTGGTCTATCCGTGATATATGGTGTCAGATCAGAGTCTAGGTGCAAAATATACCAGTGTTTTTGTAGTATATATTGAATGAATTTGTGATCGCTGGAAAATTTAGTGATAAAGTTGACAAATGTCGGATATTGATCTCGAATTGTTTTGGTCTTCTCTGTCAATAACTGCGATCTGGGTACTTGTTTTACTGCATTTGTTGTATTCCTGATTAATTGAATTGGGTACCCTCTTTCCCGAAATCTGTGTCCTATAGACTTACATTCTGTGTCAAACATTTCATCTTGACTGCAGTTTCTCTTGGCTCTGAGCATTTCACCTCTAGGTATATTGTTGATAACACTCTGTCTATGACAACTACTAGCGTGTAGTATGGAGTTCACTGCTGTAGCTTTCCTAAAAGTGCAGGTTTCAATGGTATCAGAGACAATTTTGATTTGTAAGTCTAGAAAGGTAATTGAAAGCGGATCAATGTGGCCTGTGAATTTGATGTCAAAGGTGTTGTCATTAAGATAGAGCATAAATGCTTCAAAAGTTTCTCTACTGCCTTCCCAGATGGCCAGTACATCATCAATGTACCTTTTCCAACAAATAATTTGACGTTTGTAAGGATTGTTCTGAAAGATATAGCTAGCCTCAAAAAAGGCCATAAATAAATTGGCCAGAGAGGGCGCATATTTAGCCCCCATAGCAATCCCCCTACTTTGTGAATAATAATTGCCATTAAAAAGAAACTGATTGTGTGAGAGGGTGAATTCTAGGAGGCTTTTGATCATTTGAACATGTGAATAGTGCGAAGCAGAAAAGGTTCTGAAAGTAAAGTCGATGGTATCCAAGGCCAGTTTATGTTGGATAGAGGTGTATAAAGATGTAACATCCAAAGTCACTAGATAATATGAGGGTTTCCAAATGATCCCCTGTAATATTTGTAACGTGTGCGTTGTATCCTTGAGGTATGCCGGAATTTCCGGTACCAAATGCTTAATGCTGCTGTCTATATACTCTGCAAGTGATTCGGTGACACCTCCTTGTCCACTCATGATTGGTCTGACTTGTGGAAGAGTCGAAAAAGGTTTGTGAATTTTCGGTAAGAAGTAGATCGTTGGCATAAATGGTTTAGTAGTCAACAGAAACATTTTTTCCTCATCTGATAACAAACCTTGGTTGTACCAAAATTGGAGTAAGGTATGTAATTCTTTAAGCGTTTGCGTGGTAGGGTTAGCAGTAAGCATCTCATAACATCCTGGTGTTGCAAGGTGTTCCATTGCCATTTTAATATAATCTGATTTATTCAAGATGACAATATTGCCACCCTTGTCTGCTTCCTTTATGATGATAGTGTTGTCTTCACAGATATCTTGTAATGCTTGTCGTTCCAATTTGGTTAGGTTCTGTTTTTTACTGCTACAATTTTGTTGAAAACCATCAATATGATTATGAATTTCTTTGGTAATTGACTTGTAAAACGTGTCAATAACATTATCTCCCGTGATGGGTGGCAAGAATTTTGATCTATTTTTATGTTCTTTGATGTCCAAGTTACGTTGATGAATACTAAGTTCTGCCTGTATATCGCTCATGCTTTTTGCGTCATCGTCCATAAGGTTATGTAGTAGATGGATATTTTCAATTTCTTGTATGCTTTTGGAGCTAGTGGGGGGGAGTGGTGCCAACGGTCTGTAAGTTTCCTCCTTATTGTGAAAGAATTTTTTCAGTTTGAGTTTTCTTGAGAATTTGTACAGGTCAATTTGGAGTTCAGTCATATCTGTAGTGGTAACTGGAGCAAAAGATAGACCATGGTTAAGGACTGAAAGTTGTTGAGGTGAGAGGTGTTTATCAGATAAATTGACACTACTGAATTTATTGGCTCCCCAGCTCAAGCACACACTATTATTAATCTGTCTGTTGCCTTTTGACACGCGACAGCTAACACACATCTGGATTTCTGGATCCCTGTAAATAGTAATCCCTGGCAGCTGACAACCAAACATCCCACAGTCCTAACAAAAACACCAATGATAGAAACTTTCAGGTAAATAACCGCGCTTGATGTAATCAATTGACTCTAATTTTCATTGCGCTCAAGTCAATTTTGGCTTTTACAAATGTTAGTCTTCCTGTCCTACCAGACCGCTAGTTTCTAATTTCATTATACTTCACGAATGGATCAGCATTTCCCTGCCCTCCGGCTTGGTTTAAGTGTCCTAGCAACCAGGTCAGGTGATTCGATCACCTGACCGACCCGGACGAGGTTACTACAGTAACCCGCTAGCACTGTGACTGATTTCAGTGAGAAACAGTCTGCCACTGAGCGCGCTATATCACCAAGCCGGTAAGCATTTCTTTCTTTTTCCCTACTCTTTCACATTGGGTATATTACACTGTTTGTATCCAAAACCCATTCCATACAAACACGATGTGACATTTATTTCACAGATTGCGGCTAGATATCCGGTTAAAATAATCAAACACGCCCTTTTGCATCGCACCATTGCCACAGCTACGGTACCGCTGCAAAGCAAAATACATCACAACTTGTCCTGTTTGAAGGTAATATCTGCCTCCAGTTTACTCTATATGTTATTTAAAACTGTTAAACTACCCTTTTAACATGTCAGAGAGCACTCGTCAATAGACTAAATCTGCTCCATTTGCTTTTTATATTTTACAGCATACAGAAACTATCAGTTATATGAATAAGGGAATCATCCGCTGCCACAATTTTCCAATAGCTTGACCATGAGCCTTTTGAGAAATATTTCAATACGGTATGCTTTACTCTTTATAGCCTATACACTTACCTCTAACGTTCTATTGTGCACACAGCAATCTAACATTATACCATTCTTTTTTCTTTTCTCTCCCAATTCCGACCGTTCCTTGCTCCGACACCCTTCTCCCAACTCTGACAGATTTCGAGTTTGAATTCAGTCTAGGTTCAGCATCAGCATCCAATTTTAATGGTTCATATGTACCCATATGCCCTGATGACGACCTCATAGGTTGAAACACGTGTTGGCATTTTCTGAATGTCTTGGCATTTGGATGTTATTTTCTACTTTTCGTTGTATTGTTCAGTATCAAGGTCCTCACATGTAATATGCAGGCATTTTCTGAATTTCTTGGCATTTGGAGGATATTTTCGACTTTTCGTTGTATTGTTCAGTATCAAGGTCCTCACATGTAACATGTATCCGCATGTACCAAGATGGTTCTATTGGTTTTTCTGATACATTGATTTATTATGCACTATCATCTATGTGAATGCACCATATAAATTTGTTCAATTACAAATTAGTTGTGCCTTTTTGTGAATATTCCCCACCCATTCCATTTATAAAATATCACACCCAGTGAGTTTACACCAGGTTACAAGCGCAGCCTGTGCTGATGGTTACACATTCAAATTTAATTTAATTTTGGGTTTCCAAAATAAACACATAGAAGAGGGAGTATGCCACTATCACCATGCCAAGCTAGACATCAAATCGCCTGTGTGTCACATAAACCGTCCCATATGTCATGTACAATTATCGCCAGACTGTCCTATGGTATGCAATGTCAAAGTAGATAGATAAATGGCAAATACATAATACAATTGTCTTAAAGCAATCAACGATGTATGGAACAAGTACAAACTTAACACCCAGTCATAGAGATCTAAAATATTCTGGATAGGAACAGTAGGTGCATAGTATAGTATACTATACTATACTATACTATTAACAGTGGATGTAACAGCAAATATGTCGGACAGTGATTCATCATATTTTCACAAGTGCATCAATGTGCCATCATGCAGGGACCTAAGACACAGTGGAACAGACAGACACTGTATCTGCATGGTGCAATCAGAAGGAGCAAGTGCACAGATGTTTAGAGGGGTGTGGTATTCGGAGGGTGGTAACAAATTCGGGGGTGGTTCAAGTGCATCCAGTCAGTGGATGCTCGGGTAAGTGCAGAGAGATGCAACTCTCTCATTCACCAACTGCAGTGATGATGACACTAGTCCAGGTCACGGAGGCCACTGCCCCACAAATATCTGGGGTTGACAGGAGCGTGTGAGACCTTGAGGTACATCAAGCAGACAGTCATCAAGCAGCAAGGACAAAAGGAATGGAGAGTGTGGGAGAGCAGAGCGATTACTTAGCAGGGAAGAGGAAGAGATAAGGAAGAGTAGAAGATTAAACACATGGGTAGTTAATAGAAAGTAAGGAAATGAGTGTCGTAACAGAGGGCGGCGGGATGGGTATCCCAGAGGTTGGCCCCTGCTGACGATAAAGAGCACCTGGAAATAATCTCCATCAATAACTGGCTCACCTCAAGAAGGTAGGAGTAACATGATAAAATGGCTCTGGAGGGACAGCATTGAGGAATGAACATTAGCAGATAGGGAGTAAGCATGCCTCACAAATCACAGTGCACAATGCATATTTCCTATGACTCGACGCTGTCAGCCACAGCTAGCCAGTGGAGGACAATCAGTGGCAGACAGATGTTGTCCCTGGCCTTGACGTCAAGCATAATACTTGCGCTCTTGTCCCAAATAAATTACACAGAGTTTGCATTAGAAGCATGGAGTTGGTACAATAGGCAGTAGCAGTAGTGAAGCCTGAAGAGTAACACAGCACGTGTAACATTGCTCCTCTGCATGATGTTGTGGAAGTGTACGTTAACTGTGTGCATCAAGAGCTGCAAGTCAGACTCCTTCACAATCACATGAATATGTGGCAGTAATGCAAGGGGGTAGTTGAACATTAAGGCCACATTCCTGCCTTGGAATGACTGTGCAGGGAGTGAGAACATGTAGGAAGGACTGAGTCAATGGCAGAAATAGGCTGCAGTGGAGTCAATCGGGACATGCACATTTGTAAATGGCGCACAAACCAAGGTCATTTAGAGGGCACCAGTCCAGGATGACTGTGTGGCAGACATGGCGAATACGGGTGCCAGTGTGTCACTAGGAACACTGCTGAAGAGTACTCTGTCCTCATCATAGCACATTAATCATAATGAACATTTTCCAAACATGCGTTGCAGCAGGCAAATGTATATGTCAAAGATGCATGGAAAAGGAATGGACACCTGCATGATTCCAATCATGGCAGCTGAAGTAGGGCAGAAGAAAGGACACAGTATGGGGTTTTCATGGAATATATTTTCAGGAATGACATAAGCAGGTCCACTGTCTGTTCATGGATCATCAAAATGAGGATATAATGCATCACTGTGTGAAAAGCAAATGAGACATCAAGGATGAGGGGGACAGTAGGGTATTATGAATGGTGTTCCGGACTGTTAAAATGCACACTGGTGTTGACGTACATCCACAAGAATGCCCTAATGGGCTTACATTTGTTTGTGGATCAACTCCAGTAGCACTTTCTCTTGGAAGGCTATCAAGCTATTCACAAATATGTTGGTGGTAAAGAAGGCTGTGTATATGTCATATTAGCAATGTTGTGCAGAAGTGAGTGCCTGATGGAGGATTGAAACTAAACACCAGTAAAGTTGAGTATGCATAGATCAGCAAAACCATTAGACCTACAGGAGAAGTTTGCAATGATGGTTCTGTAGGAGCAGCTGTACACCAATAGGGATGTCACCTTCATGTACTTGTCAACTTGGTTGAGTACTTCAGTGGAGACATGTGCGAATAAAGAGAATTAATAAGAATGATGGTGAGTGCCAGGGTGCGTTGTGGTATGGAAGGTTGTGTATGAATTGTCATTCAGTCACACGTATTATCAAGACATATGATGGTGGTCTAGGAGAACAGTGGATGTCTTCACAATAAACCAGCCACTCACCTCTTGCTCCCCTGCCAGAACCCTGCTTAATGGCGCAAAGTACTCCTGCACACCGATGGAGCGTCAAGGGAAGACATAAGCCAACAACAACAAACAAACATATAAAATCCATCTCTTACTTTACGTAAAACACGTATTAGCTTATTCTTACATTTTACACTTTTATTTTACATGTCTGTATTCACAAATAATATTACACATATATTTTAAAACTTTGGTTCTAACAACATTAGATAAGCATTCTTTAAACCTTTTGCAATTTAGCTTTGTGTGCGACTATAGAGTCATTATGAACAAGACAATCCACTTCTGTATGCACCCATCTTGTGAAATGTCCACATTCAACCGATGCCCCTTCATGAAAAATAATTGCACACGTTTTAAATGTTTTCATACTAACAGAAAATTTACCAAATTTAAAATTAATTATTGACGTATTTATGTTCCTACCATCGACAGTGTATCTTTGAAACATAATGAAAGCATACTTATTAAAAACTAGATTTTGCAACAGCTACTACATTTTGGATTGACATTGCCAGATGTAGACAGTGTGATTTAATCATCAGATATTTTAAGAAAATGGGAGTTCCACACATCGTTACTTATCTGCTGTGGAAGCTATTTCTTGCATCAATGCAGTCGTTTGAAACAACATGCACAAAGCTGCATTACAATAGCAATTAACTCCAGTTTCATTACCAAATCTGCAATGAGAGTATGCTATAGTTGAACAACTCTCCAACTTCGTTAAATTCTGTTGTTTTTTAGTCCTACAAGGACTGCATTCATTTGAATGTGCTTTCACAGAATCCTTATGTTCCCCGGATGAGTGCTTCCAGGTACATATATAAGGTTCAGGTGTGGAACATACAGTACACACTCTTAATATTCTTCAACGCAAGTAATGTCAAGTGTCCCTTTTCTTTCATCAAAGTTTATTAAAAATAAGCCTCCTCTATTGATCACACATGACAAAACTACATATGACATTCCTTCTTTAAACACTGTATGACCAATGTCAATAAGTGCTACTTCCAAAGTCAACTCTTGTGATTTATGAATAGTTATTGCATACGCAGAGCACAATGGAAACTGTGTTCTTTGCACAAAGGTATCCTTAAAAAGCATGAAATGTGCAGAGGTCCTAGAAATCAAATGAATTCCTTCTATATGATTAAACTTAACTTCAACATGTTCAATATTTGTAGTCAAAAGTGTGAAATGCCATCACTCTTACCATCGCCCATTGACTAGACCAATTCCTACATTCAAGTTCCTCTTTAACATTACTCGTACATTGATGCACAGTTTTAAAACTCCTTCCAGACTTGCTGTTTTAGAAATTGAATTCTCTAGTTGACCTAATCAAGCTTTTGCTCTTTCATCCAACTCTAAAGTCATAACATGACCATCTAAAACATCACACAATTTTATCTGCACAATTTTTTGTTTCTCTGCCAATAGCATTGTAGAGTTAAACTTATTACACTCTGCAAGTGTGCATATCAAAGCAACAAAAGTAATGTTTCTTTTCTCAAGAGTCAACATGGCATCAGAGAGCCTGCTATCTTCATGAAACATGTTCGAAATCAATCTTCCTTTTAAGACTGCTTCCACATTTTCCTCAAGAACACCTATACAAATCTTATTAAGTGTTTCTGCATGCTCTAAGTCTGCAGATTGCCTCATATTAATGGTAAGTTGCTGGAATTCAATACAATTCCAAAGGTTAAGATGACCGATACTTCCTATATGTTTTGGAGTACCCTTATATTGCAGCATTTTGAAAACTGTTTGACCGTACACAGGAGTGAATTGTAACAAGTCTCCAAAAACAAGTACATGTTTACCTCCAAACATAATGTTAAAGTCAGTCTTCAAAACCTCTTCCATTCACAAGTGAATGAAAGCTAGCATCAAGTTAGACACTATGCTTACTTCATCAACAATCTAAGAATGTTCCCTACTTCTTGTGCTGCACTTGATACATGTTTACCATACTCTATTTTGTTGTCATGCTCCACTGGTAACATCAACAAATGATGTAAATTAAGACCTCCTACATTAAATGCTGCTAAACCTGTTGGAGCATTTACAATACATGACAAAGTATGTTGGATCATAGCTCTTATTGCATGAATTAAAAAAATATGTTCCTGTTCCAGCTTGTCCACTAACATACAACAATACAGGTGTGTATTGCACACAAGAACATCCCCGCTTGTCATGCAGTAAACCATGTAAGAACCTATCTTTAATTGTATAATATAATTATTTTTGCTCTACATTAAATTTACCAACAATTCACAACTTCAACTTTACATTATTGCATTGCACTTTCTACTTCCTACATTGCAAAATCAAAATCATTTTGAATAATTGGCTCACCAAGCACATTTTGACTTCCTACTGCAGAATCTTGGCTTTCCTCTGGAGTCTCCTTTGCCAATTCAGCTGTCAAACATTCTTCTTGATGTAGTTCTTTCTCCAGCAACTCCAAGTACTGTTCAAATGTTGGATATGTAGTTACGATTTTTTTGTTGTTGCAAAAACGGATTCTTCAAATGTTTCAAAACTTCCAAGCAAATCACTTTCTGCATGCCATGTGAAGAACAACTGTAAAAAGGGCAAAAATAACAAAATTTCTTTTTCTTTGTAGTTTGGCAAGATAGTTTCATGTGGTTAATGATACTTGGCTTCTCATGTTTCACTAGTCAACCACTACATCCATGTACTTTAAACCATCCTCGGTCACTGTTTGCTTCAATATTTCAATATTAGAAGCTTTGGGATACTTCATATGAACAAAATCCTGCAACATCAAAATCTCTGTACTGTTAGGTACTTCAGCTATCTGCTCAATTTCACTCAAAGGCTCCAGTAACCGATTTCTAATACTAGCTGGTCCAAGATTTAACCAAACTGAATTAATTCTATATCCATATAGAGGCAAACTAGTTAGCCAATCTGCAGCTTTGTAGCTACCACACTCTCATTGTGATGTTATTGTCATACTAAAGCTTACACGTTTATGACTAAGACTTTTATCTGCTGATAAATCTTCCCATCTTCAGATGCATTGCTCTTTTCAGCTTTTGTCATGTATTCTGTAGCATGACGAGAAACAGCTGTTGTATCATCAGCAATAAACTGTACATCAGTATTTGCATTCCATAGCTGAGCAATGACAGGATTGTAATCATTACTGAATCAGCATTCCTAACTTCTTTTTAAATGATATGTATTTCTTGGTGACTGACCTCTAACATGGTGTCGAACAGATGAAATTAAACTGTTCACTCGACCAACTGCTGTCACAGGCCTTGGAAAGCCAAATCTGAATTTAGTGTAGTAATTGTCTTTACTTTTGTATTTTCTCTGACAGTGCTTTCCACGGGTGTGCTTTTGAAACCTTTCCAATGCATTCCGTAGATCAGCATTCATGAATGGAACAAGTTGCATATTGTTCAATGACCTCAATCACATAGCCATCACTTTTCTAACCAAACTGGGGAGCATCTCTAATTAAACAAAAGCATATGTATATGTATAGCCCCATTTCATTTGACTGGTACTATTTCCTCCAAAATAAATGTTTCACAGTGCCTAATGGACCATTTTCTTTATTACATATAAAGTGTAGCACGGCTAAAAATATGTGATGAAAGAACTGCGACACACTTACAGTGTCCATGGAACACAATTCTCCTGGTGTCATGTGTTTAGTTTTCTTTCTGTGGATTAGTTTCACAAATCTACTCTGCAAGATCATCCTAACCATACTCAGTATAGCTTAAAGTCACAAACCAAGTTGGAGAGCCCAAGTTTTCTAATCATGCATCTAACCTCAGAGATCCATTACCAACATTATTTAGTTCCTCTCATTGTAGAAAGAACATGAGTAAATTTAGCCTCTGAAACATTTTATTTACCTGTTGC
Source organism: Ambystoma mexicanum (assembly GCF_040938575.1). Classification (NCBI taxonomy): domain Eukaryota; kingdom Metazoa; phylum Chordata; class Amphibia; order Caudata; family Ambystomatidae; genus Ambystoma; species Ambystoma mexicanum. Next base: position 489,223,754 of record NC_090926.1, on the reverse strand, counting down.
AACATCTCACATGCAGAATGCTTTTCAAACCTAGTTCCGGTCTGACTTGTATGAGCAGCAGCATAACATAATGGTGAAAATTCATTTTCATAAAATAAGTGACAAATATATTCAACATTGGTGCGGATTAGTGAATCTTCTGAATAGATTCTTGTACAATGATATTCTGAAGTAGATTCACACCTTCCAATCATCCTATCTCCTCCCTGTATCAGTTGGAAAAAGCGGAAGAAAACAAAGGGGTTCTAACGTATTTTGCTAGATACTGATAGCTGCATCTTTCATTGATTTTATTCGATACAATTGTAAACTGTTGCCCATTACTTCACATGAGTGTCAAAGATGAATAATGTAATGTTCATACAAACGATTCCCTTTTGCAACAGATAGTTGCTGAAACTGACCTACACTGCTTTTGTTTGTTCACTCAACATTAAGTTTAGACAAGTTTGGTACAGTCGTACTACCCTTGTATAAATCATTTTGCTCCAATAGAAACGCCAACGTGTTTTTCACTTTTCTAATATCCATAAGCAGTTGCCAAATGTTCTCGTCTTTACTGACAACACCATTTTCTAAAACAAACAAAGAATCGCCAATGTTACGCTTCACTCCTACAGTATTCACAGTTTCTTCCAAATTGAGAGGTAAATACACAACTTTCCCTCTCACACCTTGCACTAATGATTTCTTAGGCAGATTTCACATCTTTGTTGGCAATCTAACAATAACTTGGAAAGGTTGAAGAGGTTGCAATGCAATCACTTCAAACATGTTACATTTTGGAAACACAGAAGGGATATCAGGAACTACTATGTCATACACAACACTTCTTGGAGGATTACTTCTATAGTGCCTCTCTTGTGTCAAATCGTTCTTCTGCAAATTAATGCAGATAAAGTTATTTCCAAACATGTTCTAAACTGTGTGTAATGTTATCATCAATGTACTCTGGCTGCACTTGAGACTCATAAAAAGTACATTGACAAGATACACAAACAATGTCAGGTCTTTCACTAGAAGACAACTCAAACATTGCAATACTTCTGTTGTACTGCTGAAATCATATGATCATCATTTCCACTACTCATAAGTGTTTCATGTACATATACATACTCTTTTAAATGCATCATTTGCATTGTAGAAACTAAACTTTCTTCAGTTCCAGGCAAAAGTATTTGATTTAAAACTGCAAGAGACATACTTCATGTTTTGTATTTATACAGGTTAACTAGAAGGTTTCTCATTTTAGTATGATGTGCAGCCAGCATTTGTATATGATAAAGCTGACTCTTACATCGACTTTTATCAAGACAAGCCAGAGAGTGACCTAAAAGTCCTGTTTTTTAATGAACTTCAAAGTCATCTATTCTTTGCAGCATCCTGATATGTCTTTTCACATCATCATTTCTGTGCAAAACTTGCAAAAATCTCTTTAACACTTTACAAGAAAACATATTGATATTCCATAAGAGATTGCATTTCCATACCCCAAAATCCTTCTTTGGTTTTATTTTTGACTGATCTACACTTTCTATTTGTGTAGTATTACACTGTACAATTTCTTCTTTTGAGAGAAATCACACAATTTCAGACTTCGTAGCTACGTCCACTCTCATCACTAGCTAGTGGAACAATATTTCCTTGAATGTAACTCTCATAAAAAATCTTTCTGTATGAGTAGTGTGTTTTCATGCTCCACCAAACACGTCACAAAAGGTATCACATGTAAGTGCATTAAGTGTTTATATATCTGTATCGAATGGTCTAGTCAACCTAAGTAATTTCTTAAGTGTATTCAATATGAAAATGAACATTTCTTTTCATATCAAAAGCTTTCTTAATTATTACTTCTACATTTTGGTTTTACACTGGTCCAAAGATTTGTAAAAATTGAAGATTGATACATTTTCCTCTATATAGCTGTATTCCTATGTTTCAAATGGATAGCGCATTTGCTACCTTTTCTTCTAAAAATGTTTTTTTTAGTACATTTGATACATTTTTTCTTTTTTTTACTTTCAAGAAAAACATTCTTGGTTCCATCAATATATTCTGTTGGTAAATATCCTATTTGAAATTGCACATCTCCATAAGAAAAAAAAGAAATCACCACCACCTACTAAATCCTTAATTTTGGAAGACAGCGACCATGAAAAAACTGTTCTATATTGGGTGTTGTGATTCAAAAAGGGACCTTCAAACTAATCAGTACTACTGCTACTCAACAAAACATATCAGCATGTACATAGTTGGTTCACCCAGCTCCAGTTTTCACACATCTCTAGTGTCCCCCCAAATCATGAGAAATGTAATACAAGAAAGAAAGAACTGCAAAATAAAGCACTGCCACTTAATTGATTCACCCAACTACACTTCTCACACCTTACAAGCTTTTCTTGAAGAACTGTAGGCCAACTCCAGACACACAGCAATCAGTCTACTGCTAGCTCCATAACTGTGCCCTGTCACAGCCTTCCTTCTACTACCACCCATTTAATCAGTCAGTCCTTCTTAGCCATCCTTATCAAATAGCTTGTAAAGTCAAGCGCCTCACCTGTTTCAACCTACTCAGCTATCATACGGCCAATGGCCTAACCTACTATCCTACATTTCACCTACAAACTAATCACTACTACTACTACTACTACTACTACTAAACAAAAGATATCAACATGCATGTCTTCCCTTCACTGCACAACCGCACTCCAATAGTGGTTTTAATAGGCAAGTGCCTTGGGCAGTTCCAAAAGGCTATCTTAGCAAACCTAATCTATAATACTGTTTTGCTCAACCCACTATGCACCCTTATTCATGTTACATCTCACTATGTCAGTGCATTGCGTACTAACATATTGAATTACATACCATGAAACACAAATAGAGTCCTGCCCTTCCAAAGCGCACCATTTCCAAGCAAATTGTTAAACTGCCAAATGTGGTTGTTGATTATTATTTATAAATTACTACAACCAATTAAATAAGAGTGGAAATTCCACAATATACAAAAATGCCTGATCTACACCTCTCTTCTAAGTGCTTGAGTAATGTGGAATATAGCTCATATAGCATACATAACCTGAGAACATTCTAAGACAGTACACAATCACCAATACAAGGTAATAAAAAAACAGCTCAATATCCAACTACAAAACACACCCACCGCAACAATATTTGACAATGGTAGACTTATATTGTTTGCTTTACAGAAGAGTTTCTTATGCACCCACATGCATATCACATCTTCCAATGTCGGTGAGAAACTATCTTTATTCAGAAATATATTTGTTGTCAAAAATAAGCATAGCAAAACATGTCATACTGCGTCACCAATCTCCGAAAAACACGGAAGTAAAACAATACTTATAAACTTGACTAAATCAGACACCTAAACATACTTCACTTATCTTAGAAATACAACAATTCAAAATATATATGAAATATATAAAAAAAAACACTATCACTCACCTTCAGCTGCTTCAATTAATAAATTGATCTTCACAATAACCAAACAGAGAACATGTGCACACTCTCACTTCTGGAACCAGAATGTGACAAGTTCACCAAAAGCTCACTTTCATATCTTTCATAAATCTATAGCACAAAAAGAGAACTGTAGAACGCAAACAAGTATAATGCTGAACACAATTTTTATTAAAACCTACATCAATCAATAAATCCCAACAAAATCCTTCCTAAGAATACTTAATACAACATTTACAAACTATATAAAAAAAAAAATCTCCCTAATTTACCAAATTACATAACCCTGGTTATAACCCTGGTTAAATGACGAAAATCCACCTTTAGACGTGGTTACACATACATAGTTCAAATGTGCCAAAAAACACATATTACAAAGGTTTCCAAATTAATTCACACTAGACTTCAGATGTGAACATCCAAACAGAAACACATGGACACATCTATGCTAAAACACTCACAATATAACATATTCATTGCACCAAAATACAAACAGCTGCAACTCTGGGTACAACCTATGGGTTTACATCAATGACTACCAAATCCTGCCATAAAGTACGACGTACGATTGGAGCGTTCATAGCTGTGGATTGAATCAACTGCCAATAGATGTGGCTTCCCATAACATTTTTACCCTAAAAATCAAATTACATTTGAGAAAAATGTTCACTGTCAATTCAAATAGCTCACAAAACACGCAAACGAGCTAACAAAACAGCTAACAGTACTGCATAGCTCAAACTGCATTAAAATTACAACAAATACAATCAAATAAACCTTCAACTTCACTAATATGAAAACAAAAACGATATGCCTACATAAAAATGCCATTGATTGACAAATCTAATTGTATAGGTCCATGTTAGTGAAAGATAAACAATACATTAAACAATACTTGCCACACAATCAGGGCAGATGAAAAAAAATGATAATAAACACCATCTGATAGAAGTAATTAATATAACACACACAACACTGCACATAAACCTTCAAACATTTCATATGTATCAACACTTAGGTTCACATCAGCCACACTCCTGCCATGTGCACAGAGCGAGTTCTGGAATCAAAATGATACAACTGCAGTTAATGGTGGCTTTTATACTTTCCAAAATGAATACCAAAAAAGAGGAATATATACCAATAAAACTACTAAAATGAATGTCACATTTTCACTACAACCAATCACAAAGAGCTACACAAACAGAACAGTAACTACAACCAATAAAAAACAATGAAACTCTCATCAATCTATTTTTTTCACCAACCAGCCTCTTTCATAGCTGTGATTATTTGACTTGGCTACAGACCTTGCGTCCAGTATCAGTATCAGACCAGTATCTGCAGCTACTCATACATTTTTCTGCAAGCCCAAAATCAAACGAAATTGCCCCACAAACCTTCAAATCAAATAAGTGAACAACCAAGTACATAAAATAACACAACCAAATACAATTCTTTACTCTAGCATCCACATAAAAATATGATTATTGCACAGATCATTTATGTTTATAGATGCAGCTTTAAATATACCTGTTGTTCCGCCACAACTAAGAAAACACCAAACAGTATTGGCACACCTACAAACATGCTTTTTTAATAGACATGTCTACAAAACTATGCCAGATTTATCCTCGTATAATAATGCAGCACACAGAGTGGCTGCTGCATAGCCTTGGATAAGCACAAAAGTACCATCAACCAATCCAAAACTTCAAAACACACACATCAAACACACCCTGTTAATACAAACTATTAGAAAATTAAAACTTAAAACTAGGAATAATTTTTCTGGAAACAGAAAAAGACTGCAGATACCATGGCTGGTTTGAAAACTGTGTGGCTAATTTGAGGTAGTTGGCTGTTTTGGTTGGATTGCGGGGAATGCATTGGTACCAAGTTTTTCCAAAAGTGTTAAGTCTGAGAACTTCAGTGCAGCCAGACGTCATACTAATTCATTGTGGAGGCAATGATTTGGGGAATGTGTGAGGTGTGTGCCTTACTATAATGATGAAACAAGACATGGAAAAACTAATGGAACTATTTCCTCACACCATCTTTATCCTTTCCAATCTGACACAGAGGCAAAAATGGATGGTGGACCACTAGGTTTAATAGTAAGATTGAGAAATCCCGGAGAAATGTTATTAAAGCAGTTCCAGCATTTGTGACAGACCACAACCAATTATGGATTTCAAACAACGACATTTAGTTCTACATGGCCAATTTCTATAGACATGACAGAGTACACCTAACTGATGAAGAAAATGCTGTGTTCTTTAAAAACATGAAGGGGGTAATTCATAGAATTCAGGGCACAAGTGGCGCACGCGGCTGGCGCACAGTGTGCACATTTGGCAGTCTGCGCCAGCTGCGTACGCCAAATCCAATTCCGCGCACAGCGTATTCATGGATTTTAACATCCATAACCAGCCGTGGTGCAGAGTGGCGCAGCGACCCTGCAGCAGCGCCAGTTACACCCCCAACCCCTCCCTGTGCGCCATGAACAGCGCACACATCCGTACATGGCGCACAGGCCAGTGGACCAGCATACAGCCCCCAAACCATGAATGCGAGTGAGATACGTGTATTACGGGGGTGAGCGGGGAGAATCACACGCGATTGGCCCTGTGCGAGCGGGCTATGTGTATTTTTGGAATGCGCAGTAAGTTATACACACGATTGGCCCTGTGCGAGCGGGGTACGTGTATTACGGGGGTGCGCGGGAAGTTCTACACGTGATTGGCCTTGTGCGAGTGGGGTACGTGTATTTTGGGGGTGCGCTGGGAGAATCACACGCGATAGGGCCTGTGCGAGCGGGGTACGTGTATTTCGGGGGTGTGTGGGAAGTTTCACACGCGATTGGCCCTGTGTGAGCGGGGTATATGTATTTCCGGGGTGCACGGGAAGTTCTACACGTGATTGGCCCTGTGAGAGTGGGGTACATGTTTTTCGGGGGTGTGCAGGAAGTTCTACACGCAATTGGCCTTGTGCAAGCGGGGTACGTGTATTACGGGGGTGTGCGGGAAGTTCTACACACAATTGGCCTTGTGCAAGCGGGGTACGTGTATTACGGGGGTGCGCGGTAAGTTCTACATGCAATTGCCTTGTGCAAGAGGGGTACGTGTATTCCGGGGGTGCGCGGGAAGTTTCACGCGCGATTAGCCCTGTGCGAGCGTGGTATGTGTATTTTGGGGGTGCCCCAATAAATTGCCAGTGTGTGTCCTCCCAGGTGTGCCCTCTCCCCCCTCCCCAGGGCCTGCATGCAGACCACAACACAGGGGAACACACTGCACCCCTGGCCATGCCCTACGGGCAGCCCATCCACCCTGTCGAAGCCCCCAGCCAGCCCACATGTCACCACGCACAAGTGAGCACTGACACATGTCCCCCAGCACCCCATCCACCCAGCATTGCCGGGCACCTGCCAGCAGGCCCCGACTCATGTCCCCGAGCACCCCCACCCACCCAGCATTGACGGGCACCTGCCAGCAGGTACCGACTCAGGTCCCCCAGCACCCCCACCCACTCAGCATTGAGAGTCAGGCCCGACTCATGTCCCCCAGCACCCCCAGCCACTCAGCATTGCCAGGCACCTGCCAGCAGGCCCCGACTCATGTCCCCCAGCACCCCCATCCACGCAGCATTGCTGGGCACCTGCCAGCAGGCCCTGACTCAGGCCCCCCAGCGCCCCCACCCACCCAGCATTGAGGGTCAGGCCCCGACTCATGTCCCCTAGCACCCCCATCCACCCAGCATTGAGGGTCAGCCCCCGACTCATGTCCCCCAGCATTGCCGGGCACCTGCCAGCAGGCCCGGACTCATGTCCCCCAGCAACCCCACCCACCCAGCATTGCCGGGCAGCTGCCAGCAGGCCCCGACTCATGTCCCCCAGGACCCCCATCCACCCAGCATTGCCGGGCACCTGCCAGCAGGTCCCGACTCAGGTCCCCCAGCCCCCCACCCACCCAGCATTGAGAGGCACCTGCCAGCAGGCCCCGACTCATTTCCCCCAGCACCCCCATCCACCTAGCATTGCCGGGCACCTGCCAGCAGGCCCCGACTCAGGTCCCCACCCAACATTTCATAAAGATGCACATTCATGGGCCTCATGTCCAACAAAATCCCACTGCACGCCACCCCAGTCTTCAGACACAAGCAAGTTTCCCATCCACCCCACACTGAAAGGCCTATTACTTGTCACTAACTAAAAGTCAAATATGCACATCAACACATGTCCGTCACACACACACACTGGGTGCGAGTGATTGTGTAAACCCACATTGTGACATGCAGTAAACCAAAGAGCAAATACCACACATGGAAGTAAGAAATCAAAATGTATTGTGCACAAAAATATCAAAAAAAATTCAAAGCATGTAAAAAATCAGAAACAAGAAGAAAAGGCATGTCCTAAAAAAAAAAAAAATAATAATGATGACACAATCCAAATGAATCCAAAATAAAGTTTGTCGAAAATCCTTGTCCAACAAAGTAAATCCAAAGGGAATCAAAATTCAAAAATCCATTGATCCATGGTGAGGGTAAAACATGTTTTTTTTAAAAAAACACTGTCCAACTATGTACAAATATTGCAACAAGGGTCCATGAGCCCAACAAATTAAATAAAACCTATATAAAAAACTCTACCTAATTTACAACTATATACAAAAACGTGGGCCTTGTCCAAGCGTCCCAAAAGAAAAAAAAAGAGAAAGGAAACCTATCACTAACTAACTATATACAATGGCGGCGGGCAAGTCCTCCGGCTCACTCTGTGATGTTGTGGGCCAGGGCATCATCGAACTCCATGTCTATCTCCTGGAGACGGGCCTCTGCCCTGGCCCCGAGGTCTTGCAGGGATGCATCCATGGCCTGTTCCAACTCCCTGCGAGTTGCCTCGAGGCACTCAGCCCGCCTCAACGCCCGACGCATGGAGAACTCCACCCTGACCATGGTGAGCCGCGCCTCTTCCGCCCGCCGCCGCTCCGCTTCTATCCGCTGGCCCAACCGCAGCCACACGGAAGACACTGCCATTCCAGGGTCCTCCTGCCCTCTGGCCGATGCCTGCCCCTCTGATGTTGTTGGCCCCGAGCCATCATTGCTCCCACCTAGAGCCTGCTGCTGCTGCTGTCCATGTGCCCTGTCCGATGATGCCTGCACATCCTCCATCTGCTGGTCTCCAGTTGTTGAGGTGTCCACCCCTACTGGACCGCCGACTCCTGACTGTGGCAGGGATGGGATCTCCACCAAGCTGGCTGTGTTGGTCGGGCCAGGTCCACAGGGGGCCCTGGTGGAATCTGGGCCGGAAGACAGCAGGGAGAATGACTGGCGCATAGTCTTCACAGAGGAGGAGAGGTCCGCCAGAGTGCGCGACACATGTAGGAACCCACCGACCATGGCCCCTCCCAACTTTGCCACGTTGCCACGCAGCTCTTCGTGATGGCGTGCGTGCTCCCCCCAGGAAGCATGCACGTCATCACGAATGACACGCATGCGCAAAGCAACATTAATCAAAACTGAACCCATACGGTCATGGGAATCCTCGTCCACAGGTAGTGGAGAGGCAGATGATATGGGCCTCCCCCATACCTGTGGACAGGCCTGGGACGGGGCATCCCTGCTGGTGCATGGTGGTGCAGTCACAGGGTCAGGGACAGCGACATGCACAGGCCCTTCCGTGGCGACCTGTGCTGCCTCCTGACCCTGGCCCTGGACTGCATCACTCGCACCAGTGGTACTACCCCTACCAGGCCCCATGTGCGGCTCAGTAGCGGCTCCTCCTCCTCTGTGGAGACCACCAACCTGGATGTCTCCGCACCGTCTTGCGCCATTGCAAGCCCCTATGGGGCTCACCCGGCCCTTCCCCTACAGCCGTAGTGGCAGACGCGGCACCAGTCCCCTCTCTCCCGGATGATGGCAATTCCTGGGAGTGTGGCTGGGCCTTGCATCGCTGCCCGGTGGAGGCATCCTCGCCGCTTAGCTCCACAGCACCGTCTCTGCCCTCTTCTTCATTCGACGCTGCGTAGAGGGAGACATAGAACACAAGCGTCAGGGTACCGTACAATAGTCCCCTAGACAGGAAGCAATAAAACATGAGTGGCACTGTCAAACGTCACTTCCATCCTGTCCCTCCACAACACATGGGTCAATGCACGCAACACACATGCAGAAACAGGCATGGCACATGCAATCAACATCAGCATCCATGTACAAGGGCCGCTGTTAACAAAAATGTTGCCTTAAAACTCACATGCAACATGACTCATACTGATCCCATGCACACACATCACCGAAGGGTCATGTATCATGGCTCCTACACCACAGACACAGTGGATACAACGGTGACCGCACTGCATGAGTGAATCTACACATCATAACGGACATGTGTCATGCATCCATGGCGTTTCAAAGTCACACACACACTTCTCAGACACAAAGACATGCACACCATTCATGTACATGAGAGCAGCACCCATCCCTCACCCCTCACCACCCATCCATGTCCAAGAACAGGGACTGGCATGCATTCATGTGTGCATTCTGCATGCCTCTCCCCATGTCTCATTGGAACACATGCACCATCCATGTAGTTCACGCATTACTGGTCTCACATGCATTACCATGATGTCCCGGCGCACACACATCCATACATGGCCTATGTTACACATACAGGCAAGTAGCTGACTACTAGCACACTGCAACATGCCCTGTTTCACACAGCAATGCATGGCCACTTACCGCTCGACTCCGGATGGGTCTTCCTCCGAAGGATCTGGGCGTGGAGCTCTGGGCTTATGCGTTCCAGGAAGGAACCTCATCTGGATGTTGCTCAGGTGGACCCGGCACCCTTCTGCATCCTCTGCATTCAGGAGGCGCTGGGCCTTGTTGAGGGTCCTGGACCTGAAGTCCTCCCAGTGCTTCGGGATGTGCTTGATGTCACGGGTTGCCACCCCCTCCGTGTTGTTGGCAACCACAACGTCCTCCCAGATCCTCTCCCTTCCTTCCTTGTCGGCGCGCAATGGTGTGAAGAGGGCATCATAATGCCCCAGGACATGCTCCACCAGGACACCAATTTCCTTCTCACTGAAGCTGGTGGCCCTCTGCCTCTCTGGCTTGGGGTCGCCAGTGGTCTCGGATGGTGTTTGCCCCGACATGCGACCCCTGAGGCAGGCGTGGGTGGGCAACTGGGTCCTGGGGCTGGGCTGTGGAGCGATGGTATCCCAGTCGGGAGTCTTCTGTTCCAGCAGGGGTGGACACAGCAACTGGACCCCTGCAGATGGCTGACGTGCAGGCACGAAATAGCAGGGCACGTGGGCAACAGGCAGACAGCAGCAGATGGCAGGTGGGAGCATGTTCGGGGCTCTTGGGGGCAGGAAAATGGTCTTCCGTGTGTTTTCGTGTGGCCGGCTTGTAATTTGAGGAAAGGGCCCTAGCGCGTAAGCGCATCTGTGACGTAGCACGCACAGGCGTTTCCCTCAACATGGGTGCATAGTGGATCAGCACGTGAAAAAACCACACATCCGTATGTGAATGTGTGTAATTTGAGGAAAGGGCCTAAGCGCGTAAGTGACGTGACGCACGCGGGTGTTTCCCTCAGCACGGGTTAAAGGTGAGCGGTTCCAGCAGTTCGCTGTACATGCCTTTCGTGGAGACCGACCTGTGTGTTGCTACTTTGTGTTGTTTCGCGCGCTCTTATTTTGGCGGGAGTATTGGCTACGTGTGTTTTTCATCATCGCGTACTGCGGGAGGTTAATTCCATGCACGTAGGCTGCAGGGGTTGCATGCACGGTTTTACTGCAGTTTTGGGGTTCAGGAACATTGCGCGACCCGTCACTTCATCACCGGGGTCACATACAGCCTTGCAGGTGTAGGGGTGCTGTTAACATCTTGCATCCCACCCCCTTCACCCCAATTGCCCAGGACAATTGTGGTGTACACCTCCCATTGGCACTTCTCAATCTGTGCCGGCACTACTCCATTTGTGCCATGGTTGGGAGGCCACCAAAGGTGAGGGGCGCCTCAGCTGGGCGTACTCCTCGTAGCGGGCATGGTCAGGGACATGGCTGGGGTGACCAAGGAGTAGGGGGACTCCAGGGTGTCCAGGGTGGCTGCAGAGGGGGAAGAGGCAGGGGTGCGCCACTTGTGCACAATTTTGTGCCATGTGTCAGTGCAGCCATGCCACCACCGCCTGTGGTTGTGGGAGATGCAGCTTCTGCATCTGGCACTGGCACCCATGTGACCCAGCAGTCCGTTTCACCGACTGCCACGGGCCCAAAGGTAGTGGTAGCTGCAGGTGCAGCTGTGGACACCACCACCCAGGCTCTGCCAGCGCAGGCTGTGTTGGCACCTCAAGAGTCCTTGGAAGATTTCCAACAGGGCAGGAGGCAAACCGTAGGTGCACGCAGGGCTGCCCTGACTGAGACACGTGTCCCTGGGGCAGTAATGTCATCTGCTGCCCCGACCAGCCGGGTGTTGGCAAGTGCAGGGGCAGATGCAGCCAACAACGCACCGGTTGTGAGTCTACCAACCAGGACAGTCACGGTCAATGACCCTGCGTTAGGCGGAAACCTGTACAGTTCCCTCTGGGACCACTGCAAAAGATTTAGGACTACAGGTGTTTGGCAGTAAACCCACTTGGTAGCAGTCTGTACCACACAGATTCACTTGGTAGCTGTGGCTGAGCAGTCAGACTTCTCTCAAGAATAGTTCGGCAGTATGTGGAGTATACAAGATAGGGCAATTTACACAGTAGAACAAGCAAACACGGAACAAGGCTTCGGTGTAAAGATATAAAGGTATTTATTTATAACAACACATCTATGGAAAACACTCTGGCACTAATACGGCAAACAACTTCAATCACAATTACTATACGAAGAAAAAAGATCAATCCCCCTAACAATAGTTCGACAAGTCTAGGTTTAACGGCATCACTTATTTGCAGACAGAGGTATATGCTTTAACCTAGATGGCACTCTAGTATTCGTTAGGACGGGAGAGAAAAATAAGGCAGGTTATGAAATCAACTCGGTACCAATACTTTACGGACAAATGCAAGGCAAGTAAGGCAGGGTCTACTGCAGATCACAAAATTCAGAGGCCAGGCCCACTCGGAGAGAGGCACGGCGATATGTCCCAAAAAGTGTCTCAGTGGAAATGCGCTTCGAGTTTTTATCGCAAATTGTTATGGAAAGGTTGGACCAGTTCAGAACAGAAAGTTAAAGAACGCTTGGAGGCGACCCAATGGAAAGGCGAGGATTAAGACACCTCACTCTATCCGGCAGAAAGGGAAGCCAGGCGGACACGGTACCTTGTTTGTGGAGAGACAGCTACGGCGGGGGCAGTTGTTCCTGGTGGTGGATGCACGTCGGGTCTTTGCCAAGAGAAGAGATGATCTCGACGTCGAAGAAAAGTGGAAGATCGTTGCACCACCAGGGAAGAGACCAGCCGCGGAGTGCTCCGTCACAAGGCACCACCTTTTGGTCACGGTACAGGGTTAGTGGCTATCCGGTTGCCGAGGTGCTCTGCACGAGCAATTCGACCACTGCGTCCTGGAGCGAAGAAAAAGCAAAGGTGACTGGTTGTTCCCACCAGTCAGGGGAAGAGACTCTCCGGCAGGGAGATCTCCTCTGTCGTCGGGAGGTGGTGAGTCGGTTCAGCAGGGCTCCACCGGAGGTGTCATCGTTGCAGGTCGGCTCAGCTTTACCCTCGTCGGATTTCCTAGGTCCTGTGGCGACTTCTGAAGATCCAGTCCCAAAAGCCCTGCTTTTATGCAGAAAACCCCCATTCATTCAGCCAGGCTGTCACTCAAAACACGCTAAGTGGTGAGTGGGGTGGCTCACCACTTGGGCCAATAACACCAGAGTGCGACCGGAGTTTGAAAGGCAACTCAGTCCAGGGTGCCTAAACCCCCTCCCACACCCCTGTGGTAACCCAGACAGAATGGCACCACTTTGGAGGGTCTCTGTACAGAAGCCCGCCAAAAGTGGAACAAAGGGCTCAACCTTTGGTTTAGGAGTCACAGAGACGAACACAGACGCCATTTTAAAAACCGAGTTCTGGCAGAAAATACCATCCGATAGACTTATTTAAGATAAGTAAACCGGTGGTATGTTAGAGATTAACGAGAAAAAGTATTAATCTCCAACAATGGGAAGAATCCCATAGGGTTATATTCGGGGTCGAATATAACAAGTAGTTTCCACTGCCACCAGCCAAAACTCGACAAGTGGGGACGGGACAGTGCCCCCTCGAATAACAGACCCAGGAGTAATCTAATTACCCCTATTAGTACGTCCACAATAGGATGGTTTGTACTAGTTCTGTTAGTAAATTTAGGTCTAGTAAAGCAAATGGTGACTTTACATGCCCGGGGAGACAGTAGTCAGTCCCCGGGTATGGAGTCTATGATGGAGGTCAGCTAGGACGCTCCAGTGCTACGGCATGGAGGGTGCGGTGTAACACACATAGAAAAACATATGAGACCCTATGGAGTAAAAGAGCCCATAGAACACATTGACATTCAAGGAATTACACACATTCATGTCCAAGAGTGGGAGAAAAAGAGTCTCATTCTTGGCAGGATGGAAAAAAAACAAACTCCAGAAATCCAGCAGAGCTGCTGGGGGAATCACTAGCTTAGGAAATTCAGCCTAAACAGAGAATTCTCCCTAACACTCGCCCCCCCCCAGACTAAGGGACAGGAGGATTTAATCCACTCCTGGATGAATCTCATACCTCTAGTCGATGACATACATCCTAGAGAGACCATCAGCATTTTGGTGGTGATACCCTGACCTGTGCTCAATGGTGAAATCAAACCCTTGCAGGCAGATCGACCATCTCAATAGTTTCTGGTTTTCCCCTTTCATTTGCATTAACCATCTCAAGGGTTGGTGGTCAGTCTGAATGACAAAAGTAGAACCATACAAGTACGGCCTAAACTTCTTCAGAGCCCACACAATAGCAAAGCACTCTATTTCGATTGTTGCCCACCTTGTTTCAGGATCCTTCAGCTTGCGGCTGATGAAGCAAACGGGGTGCTCCCTACCTTTCCCATCCAGTTGACTGAGTACGGCACCTATTCCTACATTTGAAGCATCTGTCTGCACAATGAAGTGTTGGCGGTAATCAGGAGCTCTGAGTACTGGGGCTTGGCAAAGAGCCTCTTTCAGGTTTTCAAAAGCCTGATTGCACTCCTCGTTCCATCTAACCTTTTTAGGAAATTTGGGCGAGGAGATGACATTCAGTGGAGAAGCTATGGTCCCATAGTTCTCGATGAAATTCCTGTAATACCCAGTGAGGCCTAGGAAGGCTCTCACGTGGGTTTGAGTAGTAGGTGTTGTCCAATTTTGCACAGCTTCAATCTTACTGAGCAAAGGCCTTATTTCTCCACCTCCTACCTCATGTCCAAGATAGACTAGCTTACTCTGTCCAATTTGGCATTTACTCGCCTTTATGGTCAGATTGGCTCGTCCAAGAGCCTGCAAAACATCTCTCAGGTGGGTTACATGTTCTTCCCAGGAATTGCTGAACACTGCTATGTCATCCAAGTATGCCATGCAGAAGTCCTCCATCCCATTCAGAACCTGGTTTACCATCCGTTGAAACGTAGCAGGTGCATTCTTCAATCCGAAAGGCATTACCTTAAACTGGTATAAGCCAACGGGGGTAGAAAATGCAGTTTTCTCATTGGCATGGTCTGTCAGGGCTATTTGCCAATAGCCTGACGTCAAGTCAAATGTGCTGAGGAACTTGGCGGCGCCAAGTTTATCCACCAACTCATCTGTTCTTGGCAAAGGGTGGGCATCAGTCTTGGTGACTGCATTAATAGCTCTATAATCCACGCAGAATCTAAGCTCTTTAGATCCGGCCTTTGGTACTAACACAACTGGGCTAGACCTTGGACTAGTAGAGGGCTCTATTATCCCGAGATAGAGCATCTTGCTGACCTCACCTTTGATGTGGGTTCGTACGTGTTCTGACATTCGGTATCCTCTGCTTTTTACTGGCAGACAGTCACCAGTGAGTATGTCATGCTGGCCCCAAGGGGTCAAGCCTGGTGAGAGCGAGAACAGAGAGGCAAACTGATTCAACATAGATTTGCACTCTTCTTGTTGCTCGGGTGTCAGATTTGAAGAGAGATTTAATCCTTCCATTTTTTCGTCTAAAGGTAAGCCTCTGAGGAGATCCGGAAGAGCTTCACTCTCTTCTTCCTCCTCGGATGATGCTAGAAGCAACGCTCCTACATCCGGTCTTGAGACATACGCTTTGAGTCGGTTGGTGTGGAAGACTGTCGGAGCCTCCTTGGGATTGCCCAAGTCCACCAGATAGTTGACCTCCCCGAGTTTACCCACCACTCTGAAGGGTCCCATCCATTTGTTTTGCAAGGCCCTCTGCCTTGTGGGGATCATAACGAGAACGAGCTGGTCTTGAGCGAACTCAACCATGTTAGCCTTTTGATCGTGCCAGTGCTTGACCAATGCTTGTCCAGCTTTCAAGTTATAGCTTGCTTCCGTCATCATGTGTGACATTCTCCTCCGGAGACCTATCACGTAGTCAGTCACTCTGACTGGCTTTGGGGAAGGAGCACTCTCCAACCCCTCCTTAATCAGGGCCAATGCACCTCTCACGGGATGACCATAGAGAAGTTCGAAGGGAGAATAACCTACTCTCTCCTGAGGGACTTCTCTATAAGCAAAGAGAAGGCATGGCAGTAGAAGGTCCTACTTACGCTTAAGGGGTTCCTCTAAAGCACCTATCATGCTCTTCATGGTTCGGTTGAACCGTTCTACCAACCCATTGGTTTGTGGGTGGTAAACCGTTGAGAACTTGTAAGTAACTCCACAGGTTTTCCACATGGCTTTCATGTAGTGGGACATAAAGTTTGACCCCCTGTCAGAGATTACTTCCTTAGGAAACTCGACCCTGGTAAAAATACCAAGGAGGGCCTTAGTGTCATGTCTCGCTGGCGCCGCGACTCCCTTTGGCGGTGCTGGAGATTGCGGACTATGTCTTTATTTCCCTCTCCCAGCATGGCTCCTGTTACTATGAGTAGCGGTGCAGTGTTTCCGTGTTCAGTCAGGCGTCCTTTGATGTCACCATGCTGTTCCAGGGATCCCGGATATGGTGCAGCGGAACCACAGCTCAGCGCGTCGCTTCTCTCCCCAGACACTCCGTAAGTTTGCAGCTAGGGTGCATGTTACCTACATCCTCGCCTTTGACTTACCTTCTCTCTCTACCTACCTACAGACTTGTGTCCTTATCCAGCCTCCCACTTCCGACATCCGAGACTCCTCAAGACTCTTCGTTAGTCACTCCCTTCCAACACGCTGGGTACTGCTCTTTTTCACTTCTGTCTGATTTTTCCGAATGACTATCCTTCAGCTCATACCCTGTTTGTTTAATTAGAGTACAGAAGCAGTCAGAGTCCCGCGAATAGAATCCTTCCTGCGTTGAAGAGCGGCACACCGAGGATGACTGGATCTATCCTGCTACATCTTCGTTCCTGCAGGGTTTTCTCCCCCAGGAGGGTTTCCCTGGGATCCCTCACACAACCCCTTTTTCCCTTTCTAGGAGAGGGGAGGTGTCAGGGTCCTTAGAGGGCTCCCCAAGTGCCTTGTTGATTGCTGCACCATCAGGTTAGTGATTGAAATTCTTACAGCAAGCGACGCACAAAAAATAAATCTCATTATGACAACGCTGCAAGCAGCATTATCCCAGGTGCAGCAATTAACGACCGCTGTACAAGGTTTGTCCCATGAGGTACAAGCCTTGAAACACGAAAACGCTTACCTGAAACAGCAAATATCAGTGAAGCCTCCCACAAGTTCTGAGATCCCTCCGGGTCCATTACCAGGTGGGAAATATGATGGGAATCCTCAATCTCTAAGGGAATTTCTGGACGCCTGCACAGTGCAATTCGCTTTTAAAACATCTTTTTTCCTCTCAGATAGAGACAGAGTGGGATACATGATTTCCCATCTAACAGGACCCGCACTAGCCTGGGCCACACCTATTGTCACTTCTAATAACGCCATTCTTGATTCAGTGCCCGCTTTCACAGCCAGCCTGAAGGCTATGTTCTCAAGAAAGGAGTACCACGTCTCCACTCAAGAGAAACTGCTAGATATCAAGCAAGGATCTTTAGGTATTCTAGAATTCATCACTCGGTTCAAACAACTGGCGTCCGGCACCTCATGGGCTGATGACGCTCTGATAACATTGTTTAGAAGGGGGCTTCATGATGAGTTAAAAGACGAACTCGCACGGGTCTCTAGGCCCAATACACTTGTGGAATTGATCTCCCTCACCATGCAGTTGGACTATCAGCTACAGGAACGGCAAGCTGAAAAGAAAAAAGGGAGAAGTCACTGCTTTGGGCCAGACATTGTTTCAGTCCCCAAAACCACTACTCCAGATGAACCTATGCAAGTGGGAATCACACGGGGACCTCTTACTCCAGAGGAATGTGCTCGCAGGAAAAGTCAAGGGCTATGTATGTACTGCGGCTCTTCCTCTCATACCGTACAAGAATGCCATATTGCTCCTCTTAGTCGGCAATCCCGTTCGGGAAACGCCAGACCCCAGCCGCAAAGGGAACAACGGTCGGGGCAACAGGTGCTAGTTCCCACTCCCCAACCCTGATTCCTCCATCATTAGACATGGTAGTTTTATGGGTCTTTCTTTCCTTACCAGATAGAACCGTAGTAACGGTACCCGCCTTGATAGATTGCGGTGCAGCGGGACTGTTCATAGACGATTTATGGGCTAAATCACAGAATTTACCTCGCTCTCCCAAAGCCTTCGCTATACCCATGGAAGGGGTGGATGGTACGCCTCTGGTTTGAGGACCCATTCGGGAACAAACGTTCGCTTTAAAAATGTCAATCGGTTCCCACAGAGAAGAGATCATATTTGACATTATTAAGGCCGCCCATTATCCCGTCATTTTGGGGTTGCCCTGGTTAAAGCTACACCATCCCTTCATAAACTGGTCAGCCGGTTCCATCTTCTTGGGGTCAGAATACTGTGTTCAACACTGTCTTGCAGACAGCTCTGTAGGATTCTTCACTCCTCCTTCACCTCCTGACAGATCCCATAAGAATGTGGACCAGATCAGCCTCCTTCCTCCCGAATATGAGGAGTTCCAGGACATTTTTTCTTCTCCTCGGTTCTCGGAGCTTCCGCCTCATCGAAGAGACGATTGTTCAATTCGTCTTGAATCTTCACAGCCCATACCCTTCGGTAAAATGTACATCCTTTCGGAGAAGGAAAAATTGGTCTTAAGACAGTATCTTGATACCAATCTTAGGAACGGACTGATAACGGAATCAATCTCTCCGGCAGGGGCATCTTTGTTCTTCATAGCAAAGAAGGACACAGACGAATTAAGGCCCTGCATCGATTATCGGGGTCTTAACAAGATTACCATTCCCGATCGTTATCCGATGCCACTCATCCCTGATATCTTGGAGGCAGTAAAGGGAGCCACAATCTACACAAAACTGGATCTCAGAAGAGCCTATCACCTCACCAGGATTAAGGAGGGGGATGAGTGGAAAACAGCCTTTCGCACCCCCTTTGGACATTTCGAGTACCGGGTTATGCCCTTTGGTTTATCAAATGCTCCTGCTGTTTTCCAGAGATGTATCGACCACATATTTTCTGATCTCCTTCTCCACACAACAGTCGTCTATCTCGACGACATCCTGGTGTATTCCAAGGACCCTAAAGAACATCACCAACATGTGAGTCAGGTATTACACAGATTACGGAACAACCACCTATTCTGTATACCAGAGAAGTGCAAATTCCATCAGACTACAGTTACTTATCTGGGGTTCATCCTGTCCTCCTCTGGGATTTCAATGGATCCCAGCAAAGTAACAGCGATTCTGGAATGGTCTCCACCCCGTACCGTCAAAGAACTCCAAAGCTTTCTGGGATTCTCAAACTTTTACAGGAAGTTTATTGCAGGGTTTTCTTCTATTGTTCTGCCACTAACAAGGCTGCTCAAGAAGGGGAAGACTTTTGAATGGACAATTGAAGCCCAGTCAGCCTTCGATACTTTGAAAGCCCTTTTTACGTCGGCTCCACTCTTGCGAACTCCAGACCAGAGCCTACCCTTTATTGTTGAAACAGACGCCTCTCACTTCGCCTTGGGAGCCGTGTTGAAACAGGCTCAGGCACATGGACCAGAACATCCTGTGGCCTATCTTTCTAAAACCTTCTCTCCCTCTGAAATCAACTACACGGTTTTAGAAAAGGAACTGCTGGCCATAAAACGAGCATTTCAGGAATGGAGACATCTCCTTTTGGGTTCCCAACACCCTATCGAAGTACGCACGGATCATCAAAATCTTAAAAGCCTCCAATACGCAGAAACACGTAACAGTCGGCAAGCTAGATGGGCACATTTCTTTTCTCCCTACAACATAACATTCACAATCATCCCTGGTAATACCAATCTACAAGCCGATGCATTATCACGCAGAGATCCAACCTGCAAACTTGGTTTTCAGACCGAAAAGACTGTTTCCTCGGGCTACAATTATCGCTGTAGTCCAAGATTTCCTTCACTCAATTGCATCCCAAACTTGTCTCGTCAAGGATTCTATCAGTCTTCAAACGGAAAAGTGGGGTCTCTCCTTTGAAGACGGATGCTTTTATCAGGGCCATCGAGTCTATGGGCCTCATTCCGAGTATGGCGGTAAGGGATAGCGGCCACCGCTAACGAGAGCGGTGGCGGTAATCCCTTACCGCCATACTCCGAGTTCCCTTTGCGCCATGGAGGTTTTAACACCTGCTTTTAGCAGGTGTTAAAATCCATGGCGCTAAGGGACCTTGATGTTAATTACGCCACCGTAATTTACGGTGGCGTAATTAACGCCTTCCCCACTCCCATTATGCCCTATGGGGCAAGAATGGGAATGGGGAAGGGTAAATGGGGATTGGGGAATTACTGCCCCGCCAACCTTGGAATGGGGCGGTAATTCCGCCATCCACCAAGGCGCTGCCGGTCCGGGTACGGCGTCAACCAAGGCGTTAATAGCGCCATTGGTTAGCACCGTACTCGGAATGAGGCCCTATGTCCCTACTCTCCAACTCCGTACCAAAGTGATGCATATGTGTCATGATTCTGTCATGGCCAGACATCGCGGTATAGCCAGTACTCAGGAGCTTGTATTAAGGCATTTTTGGTGGGGAACCCTGAGAAAGGATGTGAAAGACTATGTTTCATCGTGCATGGTCTGCCTCCAAGCCAAAACCCCTCGCAGCAAACCTTTCGGGAAGTTGGCACTGGTACAGATACCTACCCGTCCCTGGCAACTGATTTCCACAGATTTCATTGTCAACTTACCTGCTTCAAAAGGTTGTACCACCATTATGGTAAGAGTCGATTATTTTACCAAATTGGCGCACTTTCTGGCTTTGCCCTCTATACTGACAGCCCCACAAATGGCCAGACACTTCATCAATTCCATATTTTCTCAGCACGGTCTACCGGACAGTATAGTGTCCGATCGAGGTTCGCAGTACATCTCCCAATACTGGAAGCAGGTCTGTTCCGCGTTGGGAATTAAAAGAGCCTTAAGTTCGGGTTACCACCCTCAAACTAACAGACAGACCAAACGCTTGAATCAGACTCTGGAAACTTACCTACGTTGCTTTGCGTCTGCGGCTCAAGATAACTGGATGGAACTGTTACCCTTGGCAGAGTTTGCCTACAACAACGCTCCTCATGCATCCATTAGGACAAGTCCATTCCATTGTACCTATGGATACAATCCCTCCTGTTCTCCTTCCTCCCTTCTCAAAGCCTCGTCATTTCCAGATGCCGACGCCCTTATGGGCGACATCCAACAGGGACACCTTCTGGCCAGGACTGCTTTGTTGGAAGCTCAGGAAAGCTCCAAACGCTTTGCGGATTTGCATCGTTCACCATCTCCCGAGATTTCTCCGGGAGATTTGGTTTGGCTCTCAGCAAGATTCCTTCCCATACACTTGATTTCGTCTAAATTGTCTCCTAAATTCTTTGGACCTTTCACAGTTTTGAGGTCGAAAGGGCTCTCTAACCTTTGAATTACAGCTTCCACCATCATGGTCTCGAATCCACCCAGTATTCCATGTATCCCAACTAACGCTCCATGTTCCAGATCGATTCGGCCGTTCTAAGGTCTGTCCTCCACCTGTGTCAACTGATGATGGTCCCGAATTCGAAGTCTCCGGTATTTGTGATTCTCGTTATCATCATGGTCGGCTTCAATATCTGATCCACTGGAAGGGGTACACTGTAGCGGACCGTTCGTGGGAACCAGCCTCTGCTGTCCACGCACCTTTGCTTGTTCGCCGCTTTCATAGGTTTCACCCCGACAAACCCGGTGGGGTGGCCCTTAAAGGGGGGCATACTGTCATGTCTCGCTGGCGCCGCGACTCCCTTTGGCGGCGCTGGAGATTGCGGACTAAGTCTTTATTTCCCTCTCCCAGCATGGCTCCTGTTACTATGGGTAGCGGTGCAGTGTTTCTGTGTTCAGTCATACGTCCTCCGACGTCACCACGCTGTTTCAGGGATCCCGGATATGGTGCAGCGGAACCACAGCTCAGCGCGTCGCTTCTCTCCCCAGACGCTCCGTAAGTTCGCAGCTAGGGTGCATGTTACCTACGTCCTCGCCTTTAACTTACCTTCTCTCTCTACCTACCTACAGACTTGTGTCCTTATCCAGCCTCCCACTTCCGACATCCGAGACTCCTCAAGACTCTTCATTAGTCAATCCCTTCCAACACGCTGGGTACTGCTCTTTTTCACTTCTGTCTGATTTTTCCGAATGACTATCCTTCAGCTCATACCCTGTTTGTTTAAGTAGAGTACAGAAGCAGTCAGAGTCCCGCGAATAGAATCATTCCTGCGTTCAAGAGCGGCATACCGAGGACGACTGGATCTATCCTGCTACATCTTCGTTCCTGCAGGGTTTTCTCCACCAGGAGGGTTTCCCTGGGATCCCTCACACAACCCTTTTTTCCCTTTCTAGGAGAGGGGAGGTGTCAGAGTCCTTAGGGGGCTCCCCAAGTGCCTCGTTGATTGCTGCACCATCAGGTTAGTGATTGGAATTCTTACACTTAGCCACAGCTGGAGCTGTAACAGTCCTCATAGGAATTGCCTCAGGATACCTAGTAGCATGGTCTACTACAACAAGTATAAACCTGTTGCCTGAGGAGGTTGGAGGATCAAGGGGACCAACAATGTCAATCCCTACTCTCTCAAACGGGACTCCCACAACTGGGAGAGGCACTAAAGGTGCCACATTCTTGGAGCCAACCTTACCAGAGGTCTGGCAGGTGTGGCAGCTCCTACAGTGTTTTTCTACTTCAGCCCCCATCTTTGGCCAATAGAAGTAGAGAGAGAGCCTTTCCTTAGTCTTCTTGAAACTCAAGTGACCAGCCAAAGGAATCTCGTGGGCTAACTGCAAGAACTGTGGTCTGTTCTCTTGGGGTACTCCAAGCCGCTTGCAGTCTCCAGGTGCAGACTCGGTCGGTTCACTGTAGAAGAGGCCATCTTCCCAGTGCAACCTGTATTTCCCAGGCTCTTGCCCTTCAGCCTGAGCTTCTGCCTGGTGGCGAAGACCTTCCAGAGTTGGACATTCTCTCTGTCCCTTACTGAAGTCTGCCCTGCTGGGTCCACCTTCTGCCAGTAAAGACTGCAGCTCAGGATGGTCAACAGGATTCAGATCTCCAATGAGTTCCTGGCCTTCCATTAGCTCTTCGTCAGAGTCTAATTCTACCAAACAGGGTTGTACCTCCCTCTCAGCCTCGGCTGGAGGTGGAGTTACGGGTGTAACTTTGGACAACCGCGGGGAAGTCCTTGTTGGCTGCACTAAAATGCTGGCTGCTGGTTTCGGGGTAGAAGTCTTAGGTTTCCCTTTCGCTTCTGATTTCTTCGAGACAGCTGCCGACAATTCCAGTGGAGCAGGAGTGATTTCTTTCTTCATCATCTCCTGGAGAGTACCGCGCATGGTCCTCTCTCTTGCGGGTCTGGTTAGCTCCTGTAACCGTTTACTAGGAGGTCTGGGAGTATGCGATACAACTCCGAGAGTTTTCAAATCGTTACCCAACAGTACGCGTCCTGATATCTCACTCTGTATGCTGACAGGTATCTTCACAGTCATGTCGTTACACTGGATGAGAACTGGTAATTGGGGAAGCATCTGCACAGGCCCTCCAGCTAACTTGGTGAGGCGTTTGGGTGCCTTAGCAACATCCTCAGCCTGAAAAAACGATTTATCCACCACAGTTATGCTGGCCCCAGTGTCCCTAATGGCAGGAGTCTCCTGACCATTCACCTGGACACTGTCCTTATAATACTCTTTAGTATTATTGGGGATAGAATTATAGACATCTAAATTCTGTTGTTCCCACAACCCCAGAGATACTAAAGAAACGCTGGCTGAGACTCCAATGGGTTCATCAGCTAGCAGTAGAAAGTTTCCACTTGCCATTTGGACTTCCTCCTATGGAGCGAAGGCTAAGGAGACAAGCTGGACCCCTGAAGGTTTACCCTTACATCTGGGATCTCCTTTCACGTGGTCAGTTGAGCCACAAACAAAGCATTTACCGAATGCTTTCTGGAATGGCGGCTTGTTCTGCCCTCCTTCCGGTTTGGCACCAGAAGACACACTATTCTGCTGTGGTTTTCCATGTGGCTTACCCTTCTGGTTTTGCTTGGGGCCCTCTTTGGAATTTGAGTTATTCAAATTCTCTTTTGAGTCTTTTTTAGGCTGTTTTCCCTCATCCTTTTTCTGAGTTGCCCCAGAATCCTTATGAGTAGCCCTGTTGGCAACCCATAAGTCAGCAGCCTTAGCTAGCTTCCGGGAATCCAATTCCTTTGAATCAGCCAAGTGCTGTCTGAGCTCAGGAGAACAGGCATCATAAATCGACCCCAACATAAAAAGATTCTTCATACCCTCATAAGTGTTCACTTTGTAACCCTTAATCCATCCCTCTAAATTTTTCAACCCTTCACTCACTCAGGTAGCCCAAGGGGTACCATCATGCTTTTTGAGGGTTCTAAACCTCTTAAGATACTGGGAAGGGGTCTTCCCATATCTAGCTATCAAAGCTAGTTTCACACTTTTGTACTCTTTCCTATCCTCCTCCCCCAACTCCATTACCACATCAGTTGCAACAGGGGGGAGCCTAGAGAACAACCAGGTAAGCAACTCGTTACCTGTGATGTTCGGGAACCCATGATTGTACTCAAACAAACTCAGCCAATCCAATACATCCAACTTCGGTTCATACATACCAATTAATTCCTTCGGCATCCGGGGTCTTTTGGGACTGGAGCTTCTAGAAGAGCCAGAGACAGAAGCAGTTTCGACAGACAACGTTTTCATTTCTAACTCATGCTTGAGCTCCATTTCTCGGAGCCTAAGAATTTGTTGCATTTCTTGGTGTTTCTGTTCGGTTTGAGCAGTAATCCTTCTGAATTCCAAGTCTATTTTCATTTTTTCTAGTTCGAGGACTTGAGGACTTAGTGTGGGACCTGTTATAGGCCCAGTAGGTACAGCTGGTAAGGCAGACAGAGGGGCAGGGGAGACAGTTTCGTTAGCCTCTCTCTCCTCTTCATCCTCTTCATCACTATCGTCAGAATTACGATTTAGATCATCACCATCACTGTTATCTACATCTGCTGGAGAAGTTGGTTCCTCTGAACCAGTACCCAGACTTTGGTTTTCCAGCAATCTCGCTATCAGTTCTAACTTCTTGCCTCTTACAGAAAGATTCTCTTGCCTACAGAGAGCTCGTAAACTCTCAGTATTTTCACCTGACAAGGATTCTTGACTGTAAACTTCCATAGTAGACAAGTTTTAGAAAGTTGCTTTTTAGTGCTAAGCTTTGTGGTTAGTTATCCTAAAGTGTCGAAAAGCACTCTAAACTGTATACTCGATACAAATCCCACCGCTGTACACCAGTGTTAGGCGGAAACCTGTACAGTTCTCTCTGGGACCACTGCAATAGATTTAGGACTACAGGTGTTCGGCAGTAAACCCACTTGGTAGCAGTCTGTACCACACAGATTCACTTGGTAGCTGTGGCTGAGCAGTCAGACTTCTCTCAAGAATAGTTAGGCAGTATGTGGAGTATACAAGATAGGGCAATTTACACAGTAGAACAAGCAAACACGGAACAAGGCTTCGGTGTAAAGATATAAAGGTATTTATTTATAACAACACATCTATGGAAAACACTCTGGCACTAATACCGCAAACAACTTCAATCACAATTACTATACGAAGAAAAAAGATCAATCCCCCTAACAATAGTTCAACAAGTCTATTTTTACCGGCATCACTTATTTGCAGACAGAGGTATATGCTTTAACCTAGATGGCACTCTAGTATTCGTTAGGACGGGAGAGAAAAATAAGGCAGGTTATGAAATCAACTCGGCACCAATACTTTACGGACAAATGCAAGGCAAGTAAGGCAGGGTCTACTGCAGATCACAAAGTTCAGAGGCCAGG
This sequence comes from Ambystoma mexicanum, assembly GCF_040938575.1. NCBI lineage: Eukaryota > Metazoa > Chordata > Amphibia > Caudata > Ambystomatidae > Ambystoma > Ambystoma mexicanum. The sequence goes on along the minus strand of NC_090926.1, from coordinate 489,197,746 downwards.
CCCACTCGGAGAGAGGCACAGCGATATGTCCCAAAAAGTGTCTCAGTGGAAATGCGCTCCGAGTCTTTATCGCAAATTGTTATGGAAAGGTTGGACCAGTTCAGAACAGAAAGTTAAAGAACGCTTGGAGGTGACCCAATGGAAAGGCGAGGATTAAGACACCTCACTCTATCCGGCAGAAAGGGAAGCCAGGCGGACACGGTACCTTGTTTGTGGAGAGACAGCTCCGGCGGGGGCAGTTGTTCCTGGTGGTGGATGCACGTCGGGTCTTTGCCAAGAGAAGAGATGATGTCGTCGTCGAAGAAAAGTGGAAGATTGTTGCACCACCAGGGAAGAGACCAGCCGCGGAGTGCTCCGTCACAAGGCACCACCTTTTGGTTGCGTTACAGGGGTAGTGGCTATCCGGTTGCCGAGGTGCTCTGCACGGGCAATTCGACCACTGCGTCCTGGAGCGAAGAAAAAGCAAAGGTGACTGGTTGTTCCCACCAGTCAGGGGAAGAGACTCTCCGGCAGGGAGATCTCCTCTGTCGTCGGGAGGTGGTGAGTCGGTTCAGCAGGGCTCCACCGGAGGTGTCGTAGTTGCAGGTCGGCTCAGCTTTACCCTCGTCGGATTCTTAGGTCCTGTGGCGACTCCTGAAGATCTAGTCCCAAAAGCCCTGCTTTTATGCAGAAAACCCCCATTCATTCAACCTAGCTGTCACTCAAAACATGATAAGTGGTGAGCGGGGTGGCTCACCACTTGGGCCAATCACACCAGAGTGTGACCGGAGTTGGCAAGGCAACTCAGTCCAGGGTGCCTAAACCCCCTGCCACACCCCTGTGGTAACCCAGACAGAATGGCACCACTTTGGAGGGTCTCTGTACAGAAGCCCGCCAAAAGTGGAACAAAGGGCTCAACCTTTGGTTTAGGGGTCACAGAGACTAGCACAGACGCCATTTTAAAAACCGAGTTCTGGCAGAAAATACCATCCGATAGACTTATTTAAGATAAGTAAACCGGTGGTATGTTAGAGATTAACGAGAAAAAGTATTAATCTCCAACAATGGGAAGAATCCCATAGGGTTATATTCGGGGTCGAATATAACAAGTAGTTTCCACTGCCACCAGCCAAAACTCGACGAGGGGGGACGGGACAGTGCCCCCTCGAATAACAGACCCAGGAGTAATCGAATTACCCCTATTAGTACGTCCACAATAGGATGGTTTGTACTAGTTCTGTTAGTAAATTTAGGTCTAGTAAAGCCAATGGTGACTTTACATGCCCGGGGAGACAGTAGTCAGTCCCCGGGTATGGAGTCTATGATGGAGGTCCGCTAGGACGCTTCAGTGCCACGGCACGGAGGGTGCGGTGTAACACACATAGAAAAACATATGGGACCCTATGGAGTAAAAGACCCCATAGCCCATAGAACACATTGACATTCAAGGAATTACACACATTCATGTCCAAGAGTGGGAGAAAAAGAGTCTCACTCTTGGCAGGATGGAAAAAAAACAAACTCCAGAAATCCAGCAAAGCTACTGGGGGGCTCACTAGGTTAGGAAATTCAGCCTAAACAGAGAATTCTCCCTAACACCCTGCCACAGCGGATGTTGCTGCGCAGGGTCCATTAGAGGGCACCCAGCTGCCACTGACGCAAGTCAGGCCTTTGGTCGTCCCTCCACCTGCCACTCCCTTGGCTCAATCCACCGGTGCCACTGGCCATACTGATCAGGGTGGCATGTGCCAGCCAGGGTCTGCGCCACAATCCAAGAGGAGGAAGGTTGCACCTGCAGCACAGGCTGGGACCCCACACACAGCCACAACCTCCTGCATGTCGAGAAAGAAGCCTTTCTACAACCAGGAACTGGACTTCCTCGTGGTCTACGTGCGGGACCACAGCCGTGACATGCTAGTGGGGCCTAATTGTCAGACTACGGCTGCCCACCGTGATACCCACTGGAAGCAAGTTGTGGAACATGTGAGTGCATTCGGCCATGAGGTGCGCACGGCGTAAGAGTGCAAAAAGCGTTGGAATGACCTCAAACGGAGCGCTAAGGCTAAGCGTGCCTCAAATTACAACTTGACTCTGGTGACTGGCAGTGGGCCTGCACCTGAGGAGGAAGACCTCACTCCGCACGAGTCACTCATTGCGGAGTTCATACCACCTGAATCGGTCGAAGGAGTGGGAGAGATGCTGGAGTTTGATGCCCAGTCCAGTGAGTGTTGCTGCGTGTTTGTTGAGGACATGTGTGTTTTACTTGTGTGATGTGTTGTGCATGACTGCCACTGCATGTCATGTGTTCATGGTCCTGATGTGCAAGTAATGCAATGCTTCACTGATGCATGGCTGCTCTGCAGGATGGTGGACATGTGGAGCAGACAGGGACTGTCCGCATCACCACTATTTCACCCTACTCACATGCTGGTCACCAGGATGCCCCTCCGGTCCATGTTCCAGCTCACTGGCCCTTCTGCATGTAGCCTGGGGGGACCTTCCTCTCAGCCCTGGGACTATGTCATAGCATGACTGACGTGCATGTGTCCTCTGCCTGCATGCGGGTACTCCACATAGGCATGCTCCTTTGCCCGTCCACCCCCCCTCTGCACCCCGATTTCACCTTTGCACTGGTCTGCATCAATTTTGCCGTTAAGTACTTGCCTGTTCATGCGTCCTGTCTACATGCTAACTTCCACCAGCCAACCTGCCAGACATATGCTGTGTGGTACATCCTTTGTACTTGATGCAGGGTGTCTCACTTGGACTGTGCAGATGTCAGATGCTCCGCAGGGACATGTGTGGTCATTCATGCTCCATGTGCATTTCATGTAATCAAAAAAAATAGGCGTCCCCAACACCATGAACCCAGGGGAGAACCAAAGTAAGACAAACCCACCAAGGGGGAAAAAAGGAAGTTCATGGGAATAGAGCCATAGAATCAATCAATGGAATATACTGCCCACTGTGAGGGAGCTAAATAAGGGGACAGATCAGGTCAAGGAACATAGAGATATATTCAATCAATCTTTAATAAACACATATTCAATTACCGTCCAGTTAAAAACAGCATAAAAACACATAATTGATGCTAAGCATATCCAGTTAAAATGCATATTATTTTACTGAACATCCTAGGATGTAAGCATAAGTGCATTGTGCCTAGCTTAATTCAAAAGTACATAACTTCCGTGGACAGTAAAGATCCTCAATTGAACCCCCAACTGTATTTAACCAGGGGGATGTATTATAACCAATCTCTATATATATATAAGAGTTAGTTAGTGAGGCTTAAGGAGTTATGTAAGGCACTAAAGTCACGCAGATCAACAATAATCAATATTGTCTGCGAGATGAAAAGGGTTATGCCTTAGTCCAGCCCACCATTTCTTTATAGAGAACAAGCAGCTAACCTGTGCTTGTCCCCAATCTGACCAAAATAGTCACCATTTCTTTATAGAGAACAAACAGCTAACCTGTGCTTGTCCCCAATCTGACCAAAATAGTCAACAACCGGTACCTAGTGCAGCTCCCAAACGTATCGTGGGCTGTACTGGTATCTGAACATAGGTAGTTTCGACGATAAAAATAACAATGTCTAAGCTGTCTGTCTCTCGCCGTAGCAGGAGAGAGAAGGCTTGACAATCGTCTTCCTCAGGACAGGGCAGATTAGGTGATAAATTCTAAAATCTAAACATCCAAATACTCTGCATTTAAATAGTCAAGAGCCATCTGGGGCCACCTAGTACAAACAATGTCTTTCTAGGGCCACATAGTACAAACAGTGTCTTTTGAATTTATTCCATATATCCAATCTTCTTCAAATAGTTCTTCCTTAATTCACCCAGATGTTCAATATATTCCCTCTTGTTGATATTCGGAAGTAAGGGTTACATTGAAGGTGGATATATAAAAGACCAGAGGAGGGAAAAGAAAAAAAGGAAAAGAACAAATGTAAGGTAACACATAAATCAAAAATATGTATACAAAAATTTTTTTTTTATTGAAACATTCCTTGAACCGATCTAACAACCCCACATGTAGCATCCTCCACGCAGTTAAAAATCCTAGGTTCCTTAGTAATAATCCAGGATAAGCCCCATAAACTGTACGTAAATCAGACAAGGGGAACCCAATTGAATTAGTAAAAAGTGACAGAGGGGCTTATAGTCCCTATGTCAAAGCCGTGAATATACTAAAGAGATTATGTAATCCAACATGGCATAGCAGGGAGAGGGAAACCAGAGTCAATATGAGAATCCACTACCATCCCGGTGGCAATAAAGCTAAAATGCAGAGTGAGGGACCTCCCGGCAGTCCCATACATAGATAAATACCATTTCCATACCTTTAAAGGGAAAAATTTCCATTAGGTGTATTCGAAAAATAGCCATCAGGGTAGAGAGAACAAATATTATTATTTCTCTTGATGATACTCCCCTGGAATCTTGTCCAGGTGCACAGTAGTTCAGGCTAAGTGGGGAAAATATCCCATCAACCGGTAATCCTGTGCAGATCCGATCCTGCATAGAAAAGAGGAAAAGAAATAAACAAGGAAAAATAGGAAGGGGTTATGAAAAGGAGCCATGAGAGAATCACATGCGCTCAAACATATCATTCCTTCCTAAAAATGGGCCCTCAGTCTCAACGGCAATAATAATAGACATAATAGATACAATAGGTACAATGCTGGAAGAGCCTCTAAATCTCATTCTCCTCAGGTAGTACAAATCTACTCTAGGAGATTTTCCTGGAAGCCGGCTACTCCACTCAAGCAATATGTCTCCTATAGTTCCAGAGGCCACTATATAGCGGGAAAGCCAGGAGACAAGGAAAGAGAAAGAAAAATGGAAAGGAAAAAGAAAGGGCACCCACAATGGAATCTGGCCCCCTCCCTTTCCTCCTCCTACACTAGTAAACACTAGGGAACAGGCCACGGAATCCGATAAAGTCGGCAAATAAGCAGTGACAGGAAAAAAGGTACAAAACAAAACAAAAACGATCTTACCGCGTCGGCATATAAGACGTAGTACGGGCGGTCGCAAAGCTGTTGCCGTTATGGAGCCAAATTCCTCAGGCTAACGCCGGTTCCGTGTGCAGAATGGCCGCCGTAACGAAGCGCAGCTCAGAACAGCTGCTCACACTGATTCCGTGTGCAGGATGGCCGCCGTAGCGAAGCGCAGCTCAAAATAGCTGCTTCAGCTAATTCCGTGTGCAGGATGGCCGCCGTAACGAAACGCAGCTCAAAGCAGCTGCTTCCGAATTCAAGGAGGACACTTGGCTAAATGAAATAACGCCTCATCGTGCCACGTGACTGACGCAAATTGTCATGTGACTTAGTTTCCTTAGTCTAGTGAATTTTAAAGGGGCAGAGCGCATATTTAAGCCACCTAATAGCAGGGACCTCAATTGTCATACCGATATTGCAGCGAGGCCCCCAGATCACCGGAAACAATGCCGGGAAGCAAAAGGAACAAGAGAAAGTAAGTAGCAAACAGAAAAAGGGAAAGGCAAGCGATAGTAAGGCTAAAATGATCTCTCTAATTTGGCATATAGACCACCACAAAAAGTCATGCAACAGTGCTTCATTAGTTAATCCCCTCCACAGGGGCAACACACACAAAAGTAATGATATGAAGCATGAACCTTCAATAGCGTGCCATTATTAGAAAAAAGCCATCAAATGACCAGCCATGGTGCTGTAACAAAAAAAGATGGTAGAGAAACAGTTGATAAAACTCTCTAAATTGTTACAGCATCACTGTCTGATGCGTGTAATGATATATGCCCATCAATGGCTACCCCAATATTGAACGGTGGAAGACCATCCTATAAGTACAGATGAAGACAGTACAAAAAGAGGGGAAGAGGTTGTTTATAATTGGTGGTGAACAAATGAACCATAGTACTCAAGTCACACACTGGAGCCATTCCTACTGATGGTTAAGTCCACTGTGGTAGCTGTCGGTCTGATACATCCACCACTGTTCCCTCTGTGCCAATCTTGTAGCAGTATTGAGACGATCAGTACCCACAACTCGTTCCAATGCCCACCACTTGAAATCATTAAAGTTGTGATTCAATTCTAAGAAGTGAGCCACTAGTGGAGCATTGTGGGTGTTCGTCCGAATTCTTGATTTATGCTCCGAAATTCTCGTTTTAACCGGTCTTGCTGTCTTACCTATGTAAGATTTATTACAAGGGCAGACTATAACATAGATCACACTAGAAGAGTTGCATGTCGTATGTTGTTTAAGGGACCAGACTTTATCATTAAGGCATATTTTAGAACATGCTGTAGTAGACTTACAAGCATTGCAAAACCCACACGGGAAATGTCCCATAATGGGTTGAAAACCCCATTGTGTAGTTAATGTGGGTTGTCGAGAGATAGGTTTAACTCGATCTGCCTGTGACAGCCAGTTTTTAAGGTTTTTTCCTTTTTTGAAGGCAAACAAAGGTCGTCCCAATTCTGGATTATTAAGTTGTAGAAGGTGCCAATGTTTATAAATCATTTTTTTGATCTCCTTATGATACGAATTAAAAGTAGTTACGCAGACAATACGTTGATTAGTAATATCTGGCTTATTCTGTTTGGTAAGTAGTATATCTCGATGTTGATATCTAGCTCTCTTGCAAACCTGTCTGAGTAAATGATCCGGATATCCTCTAGCTTTTAATCTGGTAGTGATGATATCAGCCTGAGTAGAATAATCACTTACTTTGGTACAGTTTCGTCTTGCTCTCAGAAATTGCCCATAGGGGATACTTTCTCTGAGTGCTTTCGGATGAAAGCTATCAAACCGCAAAATAGAATTGCGATCTGTAGCTTTACGGAATAAGTCCACAAAAATGTGCTCACCATCAGTATTGACTGTTAAGTCCAGAAAGGGAAGCGAGATGTTGCTAGAGGTCATAGTAAATTTAAGATGTGGATTAAGAGAATTAATCCAGGGGAGAAAGGTGGTATGGTCCCCTTTAGTAGTATCCCAAATCATGATAATATTGTCTATATATCTTTTATATAGACGTATAGCTGTAAAAAATGGGTTGGACTCATGTAAAATGAGCGATTTCTCGAATTGCCACATGTAGAGGATAGCATAGTTGGGGGCAAAAGATGCCCCCATTGCTGTACCCTTCACCTGTACATAATAGGAATTCTTGAATCTAAAATAATTTTTGGTAAGTGCCAATTCCAACAGCTGGATCAAAAATTCACTTGGTATATGTTGAGATTCAGTGCGGGTATCCAAAAATTGTTTGATAACAGTTAGAGATTCATCTTGTGGTATATTAGAGTACAGTGACTCTACATCTAGAGTAATTATCATTTCATGTTCTGGATTGAAAGGTACATTTTCAAGATGTTTAATGGCATCTGTAGTATCTGCTACATAAGTCGCAGTATGGGATGCCAAGGGTTTCAAAAAATAGTCGAGAAATTGTCCCAATGGTTCTAGTATGGAGCTATGCAGTGAAACTATAGGGCGCCCAGGGGGATTAAAGGGGTCTTTATGTATTTTAGGTAGTATGTAGAATAGAGGGACTCTAGTTCCCTTGTCTGTAAGAAATAAAAATTCCTTTTCGCTAATAATTCCATGCATGCCCCTATGTGTCCTTGACTGGATGATCATTGTAGTACGTGTCCAGGGTGACCTACATTACATGGCATTTCATCAGCCTTCCCATGGCCACTGTGGCTCAGTCCTGCATCGCACACATGTTTAGGGTGTGACAGTCTGTGTGGGTCACAGGCCTTAGCCTGTTTCATGCCCAATGACTCTGTCCAACTGGTGTAGTGTCTTCTTCACACATGGTTTCATCATGTGTCCTGCTTACTGTCCCATCATCATCTGCTGTGTTGTCACTTGACTCACATGATGCAATTGATGCTAGTCAACACTGTCTGTCAATACACAGGTCTATGGTCATCGTTTTGATACCATGCAAGGCATCCCTGCATTTGCACTTGAGGGAGGGCTGGTTTGCTTGTAGCCATGCTACCCATTGCATGCACATTGCATGTGATGCTTGAAGTTGACCTTGCACTGCCTTCACATTTTCTGATACACATCATGAAGTACTTGCACATGTAGATAGTGAGTAATGTAAAAATTTGCTGCACTGCATCAACCCACTTCTGAGCGATATAACACCCTTCCACATGCCTAATCACAGAAGCAATGTCAAGTTGACCCAGCATGCATGGCAGGTTCTCTTTTGTGTGTGACATGTTTGCTTGATGTGTTTGGTGTCTTTGTGATGTCTATGTGTGTGTGTGTTGTGTGCTTCTAACATGTGTAGTGACCTTTGTTCTCTCTACTTTTCAGATGATGACGCAATGGAGCCAGAGGATGGTGTTGTCATGCCAGGCACAGGGTTGTTATCACTACAGCAACCCGGCACAAGTGGGGGTCGTGGGGTGGTAGGCCACGAAAACCCACATGTGCTACAGTCCATCTTGTCTTTGGCTGGCAATGAGTCCAGCCCTGATGACCACTCTGACATCCATGTCGAGTTGGATGTGAATCAGGTCCATATGTCAGGGGTGAGTGATTTTGATGTGGGCACTCCTCTGTCCGCGACACCTGCACTAAGGGGACAGACAGTGTTGGAACCTCTGCCTGTGGTGGATGGGGACGCAGGGTCACCCTCCACACCAGTCACTAATGTGCCTGGGCCATCACGTAGAAAGGGGCATGTAGTCAACACAATGAGGACACCCGATCCTTGGGTCCTGCAGGTGTCAATACTGAGTGGGAGCAAGACATGACTGACATGACTGACAATGCTGAATGCCAGGGGGCAGCAATGGAGAACATCGCTGTGAGCATGGAGCGTGTGGCCCGATCCGTGCTTCCCCCTGCTAGACAGGTGCTTCTCCTGCAGCGGGCGGCACGGTCCACGGCCTGTTCGCTCAGGCTGGGCATGGCTGCCTCAGACAGGGCACGCCAGACTGAAATGTTGTCTCTGCATCAAGCAATTGCTGATCATGCAGAGGCACACATGGAGGCCCTGAGGGCTGAGTATGAGTCCCTCAGATCCACTGTGGGTGTCCTCTTGATGTCCCAGAGGGCGCGGTCAGAGGAGATTTTTGAGCAGCTTGAGCGTACCATCTCGGCTGAGTGTAACACTCACCTGGCTCCCACGGAGGCGCTGGTCTGGTCTGGGTTGCTGTGGCCTCTTCAAGAGTGATGCGCAGAATTCGGACCTACGATTGAACAGGACCCCCAAATCTTGCTTGTCTGGCCCGTAGGAATATCCTTCTGCAGATGAGAAAGGGGATTAACTGTCTGCTGAATAATGTGCTTGCTCCCCCCTTTCCCCCTTCGTTCTCCTCTGACTTCCTCCAAAACCCCCGGTTTAAGCTCACCTTATGGTTTGGAAGGATGAACTCTCCATCCTGCTTCTGATGCAGGGGCGCGCGTTCGTCCAGTTACTTCACTGGTTTTCAGAATGGCGCTGACAAATCCACTTGACTTTACTGAGCGATACGCCGTAAGTATGAAGATGCAAAAGTTCAAGTGTGAGCCTCCTTTTATGTTGTCTTTTTCTGTCCTTTATTTCAGGTGCAGAACAAAGGCGATGCGTTGAGGGGTTAAATTGCCGGGGTAAAATCAGGTGAGTCAGTGATGAGGGCGACCCCTCTAAATGTCTTTATAATTCTCCAGTAATGTCTTTTGTCCTTCCCCATAGGGGCCGCTGTGCGGTACCTGCCAGAGATGTGGTGCCGACCCGAAATGTGGAATGGCTCACCAAGAATAGCCGGTAAGTAATATGGCTGAAAATCCGGCTTTCCTCTTGTGTTCCCTGGCTCACCTTTTGTCTCTTCTTCTCTCCCTTAGGTGCGGTGCAGAGATGTGGCGACCGGCACGGAGAGCCGCGATGGAGCCGGGCGGCGTCTCGAGAACAGGTGAGTGAAGCGCGGCGCTGCAGCGAGCAACGCAGTGCTTTTAAATGGAAGTCTTCCTTCACGAATGCTGGCGTGAAGATTCCGGATGCAGGTAAGAAGGTTGAAATAGTTCTTGGTTTTCACCTTTCTCTTCTCTTATTCCCTTACAGGTGTTCCAGGTTCGAGGCGGGCGTGGCTGAAGTCCAGGTGCAGGAACAGACATGGTGAGCGTTCAGCTGCTGGGATGCAGAACAACGCGAAGCACGTGTGGCTGTCCGGGTGTGGCTTAAATAGCCTTGGAAGAAGTTCCAGGTGAGTATTCTTCCACAGCCCCACCCAAGTAACAAAATAGTTCCTTCAGAAAAATAGTCCCTCCTAAGCCTCATTTGGCTTGGTTCTTCATGCAGCATGGTCTGCATCAGGTGAGTGTGCAGCATGGTCTGCTTCAGGTAAGTGCACCAAACACTTCCCTTTATGAGCCTGGCGCCTATGGCGCCAGGACTGATGTCCAACATGAGCCTGGCGCCAACGGCGCCAGGACAGAGTCCAAAGAGTCCCTATAAAGGGCCGCTGGGCTTTTATCCGGGGGCGTGATACCTGCTCCGGGGGGTGCTGTGCCTGGCCTGGTACTCCGGGGGTAGGCATCATGACAGCACTCCCCCCCAAGGCCCCTCCCAAGGCCTTTTCCCCAGGAGGTTTCGGTTTGTTCGGGAAATTCCGATGGAACCTTTTTACTAGCCGAGGTGCATGTACGTGGTCGTTGGGTTCCCAAGATCTTTCCTGAGGCCCGTACCCCTTCCAATCAATTAGATAGAAAAGTTTTGATTTTGAGTTCTTAGAGTCCAAAATGTTCTTCACCTCGAATTCAGGCTCCCCATCTATCTGGATTGGTTCTGGTGGCTTTATTAATCTGGTTCCTGGTTGCACTGGTTTCAAAAGCGACACATGAAAGACGGGATGAATCCGCATGTTAGCTGGTAGATCAAGTTTGACTGCCACTGGGTTAATTATAGCTTTGATCGAGTAAGGACCTAAGTACCTTGGATTAAAAGCCCGAGGTCCCTTGAGTGATAAGTGTTTGGTAGCCAACCATACTTGATCCCCTATTTGGTATGGAGGCGCCTCCTTGCGATGCAGATCTGCATTCTTTTTGTATTTCTCTTTCGCATGTTGTAAGTGTGCAGTAGCATCCTTGAAGGCTTGAGTAATCGTAGAATGCAAATGGTCGACTGCAGGCATTTCGAGGCTCAAAGGTGAGTCCAGGTCTGAAGTACGAGGGTGATGTCCATATAGGGCATAAAAGGGGCTCTGACCAGTTCCAGAGTGTATCGAGTTATTGTATGCATATTCAGCCACCCATAAAATGTCCTTCCAATTACCCTCCGATTGGTGCAACATACATCGTAGATATTGTTCAAGGGTCTGGTTCGTTCTCTCCGTCTGACCATCGGTCTGTGGGTGGTGACTGGTTGAGAGTCTTACGTCGATTTGTGCCAGTTGACAACACTTTTTCCAAAAACGAGAAATGAACTGGCTTCCCCGATCAGAGATTAGTATGGACGGGAATCCATGCAGACGGATGACATTTTCGAGGAATTCCTTGGCAAGAACAAAAGCTGAAGGTACTCCTTTCAACGGAATAAAATGGGCCATCTTGGAAAATAAATCCACCACAACCAGAATAGTATTGTATCCATTACAAGAGGGCAGGTCCGTGATAAAATCTAGTGACAAGGTGTGCCAAGGAGCTGGTGGAATGTCTAAGGGTTGAAGAAGACCGGCGGATTTTGTTTTTTGACCTTTGTTTTGGGCGCAAACGCCACAGGACATCACGAAAGATTTAATATCCTTTCGCCAGGACGGCCACCAGAATTGTCGTTTAATTTTTTCCTCTGTTTTGGCAATGCCAGGATGTCCTTCCATCAGAGTATCGTGATGACGGGAAATAACCAGTTCTTGCAATTCCTTTTCTGGCAAAAATAAACGTCCTTGGAAGTAAGGTAAGCCATCGTTGATTGAAAAGGCAGACCCCCTTTTGATCCAATCCTGCAAGGCTGAAGAGTCCAGGAATAGTTTTACCTATGCTTGAATGTCTTCAAGGGTTTGTAAAGTGGTTATCCCCAAGATTCTTTTTTCAGGAATTATCGGCACAGGTTCTGAGTTTGTGTCCATTTCTCCCATTCCAATTCGAGATAGCGCGTCCGCTTTGCCATTCTTACAGCCAGGACGGTAGGTGATTACAAAATCGAACTCAGCAAAGAATAAAGCCCATCGGAGCTGTTGTGAAGACTGAGCCTTGGCAGTTTTTAAATATTGTACATTTCGGTGATCAGTGATCACGGTGATGGTATGCCTGGCGCCAAGATGATAATGCCGCCAAGCCTTAAAGGCAGACTTAATGGCTAATAATTCCTTATCGGTGATTGCATAATTTATCTCCGGCGGCGAGAACTTTCTGGACCAAAATGCTACGGGGTGCAGTTGGTTGGTTTCGGGGTCTCTCTGAGACAGGACAGCTCCCATGGCTAAGCTGGATGCATCGGTTTCAACTATATATGGGAGATCAGGACGCGGATGTTTCAAAATAGGTGCGGACGTAAATTTAGCTTTTAATTCCTGAAAGGCCTGTTCAGCTTCCTCGGTCCATTCAAAACGTTTATTCTTCCGCAAGAGTGCAGTGATGGGTTGCACCACCCGTGAAAATTCTGGGATAAACCTGCGATAAAAATTGGCAAAACCAAGCATGCTTTGGACACCTTTCACCGAACTAGGTGATGGCCATTTGAGGATGGCATCCACTTTCCGTGAGTCCATTCGGACCCCTTTAGGTGTCAGGATGAATCCAAGAAATTCAACCTCGGTGGTATGGAAAACGCATTTTTCCAGCTTTGCAAACAGTTTGTGCTGGCGCAATTTCTCAAGGACGGCCCTGACATGTTTTCTGTGATCAGATTCCGAAGAGGAGTACACCAGAATGTCTTCGATATACACGACAACACAGACGTCGATGAGTTCCCGAAGGACATCGTTCATGAAGAATTGGAAGGCAGATGGCGCGTTGCACAACCCGAAAGGCATCACCTGGTATTCGAATAGTCCATATTTTGTACGGAAGGCCGTTTTCCATTCGTCGCCGTCTTTAACTCGTACCAGATGATAAGCCCCCCGGAGATCTAACTTGGTGTATATGCAAGCGTCCTTCACCTGGTCAAGGAGTTCAGGGATCAAAGGCAGAGGGTAACGATTTTTAACAGTTATCTGGTTCAATGCGCGGTAATCGATACAAGTTCTAAGGTCGCCTTCTTTTTTTGGCACGAAGAACAAAGCCGAGGATGCCGGAGACTTTGAAGGGCGAATGAAACCATTGGCTAGGCATTGATTAAAATATTGTCTCAAATGCAGATTCTCCGGCTCAGTAAGGGCATAAATCCTGCTACAAGGGGGTTGTGCACCGGGCACCAGATCGATTTGGCAATCGTACGATCTGTGAGGAGGTAACGTGTTGGCCTGTTCCTTTTGGAAGACGTCCTGGAAGTCTTGGTATTCCGGAGGTAGTTGCATGGAGACAGAGGTTACTGATGCTAGACTGACCTTCAGATTTTCTGGGTAGCAGGTTCGTGCACACTCTGGAAAGGTTATTCTCTTCACTCGCCAATCAATTCGAGGATTATGTGTCTCTAACCAAGGGATTCCGAGTATAACCTGAAACTGTGGAGCCTTGATTACATCAAACACAACTGCATCCCGATGGCCGTCCGGACCTACAAGTGTTACCTCAGCTGTGGAATGTGTTACCGGTCCCGAGGCAATTTCGGTTCCATCGACTGTGGTGATGACATCTTTGCTGGTTTTAGGACGCAGGGGGAGGTTAATCCTGGAGACCAATTCACGATCCACGTAGTTTCCTATAGCCCCACTATCGATGTATGCCTTTATTGCATGCAACCGCTTGGGCTGTTCCGGATCTACGAGGACCATTGGCACAGTGAAATGCGAGGTCTGAGAGTTCGTTTTCAAGCTCGGCAAGCAGACCCCTACGCTTGTCGAACAGGGTCGTTTCCCGATACAGAGGTTTCATGGATTATTTCAGCGGCTCCTACCGCCTTCCTGGGCGGCCTTGCCGGGCAATCTCGTAGAAAGTGTCCAGAGGATCCACAATAAAGACATAAGTGCATCTGCCATCTTGTTTCACGTTCCTTTTGCGTTAAAGGTCCTTTAACTCCTCCGATTTGCATTGGCTCTGAGGCTTCAGCCCCCTTGAGGTTAGCGTGGGACTTGACTAACACCCGGGTCTCAAACTTGGACCGATCTGCTTTTCTGTTTTGCAGTCTGTGATCCAATTGGACCACTAAGTCTATATATTCAGAGGACTCTTGGGGCGGATTTACAACTTGGGCCAGGACATCTTTAAGTTCTCCGCATAGACCTTGATAAAATAACGTGATTCTTTTATCCTCTGGCCACCCAGTTTCCACAATTAGTCTATTAACGGTTGCAATGTAGGAAAGGAGGTCTTGATTGCCCTGTCGCAGAGATAGAAGTTCGTCATCTAGAGCCTGCGAGCAGGGTGCGCGCATTTCAGGGGTGCGCAGGAAGTTCCACACGCGATTCCATCAGGGTACGTGTATTACAGGGGTGCGCGGGGAGCACCACACGTGAATTGCACGTGTGGGTCCTCCCAGGTGTTCCCTCTACACCATCCACGGCCCCTGCAGGTGGCTCACACCACAGGGGACTACCCTGCACATGTCCTGCAGGCACACCATCCACCATGGCCATGACCCCCAGCCAACCCACATGTCAACTTGCACTACTGCCCACCAACGCATGTCCCCCTGCACCCCCAGTCACCAGGGGCACCCTCCACCAGGCCCCCACCCATGTCTCCCACCACCCCCACCCCCCAGCAGTGCAGGGGCACCCACCACCAGGCCCCCACCCATGTCTCCCAGCACCCCCACCCCCCAGCCACCAGGGGCACCCACCACCAGGCCCCCACCCATGTCTCCCAGCACCCCCACCCCCCAGCAGTGCAGGGGCAGCCTCCACCAGGCCCCCACCCATGTCCAACTCATGTCTTCCACCACCCCCACCCCCCAGCACTGTGGGGCACCTGCCAGCAGACCCCCACCCATGTCCAACTCATGTTCCCCACCACCCCCACCCAACAGCAGTGCAGGGGCACCCTCCACCAGGCCCCCACCGATGTCTCCCAGCACCCCCATCCCCCCAGTCACCAGGGGCAGCCTCCACCAGGCCCCCACCCATGTCTCCCAGCACCCCCACCCCCCAGCCACCAGGGACAGCCTCCACCAGGCCCCCACCCATGTCTCCCACCACCCCCACCCCCCAGCCACCAGGGGCAGCCTCCACCAGTCCCCCACCCATGTCTCCCACCACCCCCACCCCCCAGCACTGTGGGGCACCTGCCAGCAGGCCCCCACCCATGTCTCCCAGCACCCCCACCCCCCAGCACTGTGGGGCACCCTCCACCAGGCCCCCACCCATGTCTCCCAGCACCTCCACCCCCCAGCAGTGCAGGGGCAGCCTCCACCAGGCCCCCACCCATGTCCAACTCATGTCTCCCACCACCCCCACCCCCCAGCACTGTGGGGCACCTGGCAACAGGCCCCCACCCATGTCCAACTCATGTTCCCCACCACCCCCAGCCCCCAGCACTGTGGGGCACCTGCCAGCAGGCCCCCACCCATGTCTCCCAGCACCCCCACCCCCCAGCCACCAGGGGCAGCCTCCACCAGGCCCCCACCCATGTCTCCCACCACCCCCACCCCCCCAGCAGTACAGGGGCAGCCTCCACCAGGCCCCCACCCATGTCTCCCACCACCCCCACCCCCCAGTCACCAGGGGCAGCCTCCACTAGGCCCCCACCCATGTCTCCCAGCACCCCCACCCCCCAGCCACCAGGGGCACCCACCACCAGGCCCCCACCCATGTCCAACTCATGTTCCCCACCACCCCCACTGCCCCCCACCCCCCAGCACTGTGGGGCACCTGCCAGCAGGCCCCCACCCATGTCCAACTCATGTTCCCCACCACCCCCACCCCCCAGCACTGTGGGGCACCTGCCAGCAGGCCCCCACCCATGTCCAACTCATGTTCCCCACCACCCCCACCCCCCAGCACTGTGGGGCACCTGCCAGCAGGCCCCCACCCATGTCCAACTCATGTTCCCCAGCACCCCCACCCCCCAGCACTGTGGGGCACCTGCCAGCAGGCCCCCACCCATGTGCAACTCATGTTCCCCAGCCAACATGTCATCACAATCTAGATCCCTGGTCCCTATGGTCAGCCTCCAAATGCAAAACACCCACCCGAGTATTGCATCCACCCACTCATAATTTGCAATTACATCACAGAACACCAATTGCAAGTTCCGAAACAAACACATTTCCCTCACATACACCCAATGGGTGTCAGTGAATCTCAAAACACATATCATGAAATGCATGAAACCAATGAGATACCACACATTGAAGTTCACCAAAAAAAATATGTATTAAAGGAAACATAAATAGAATAAAAAATGAAGAAACAGAAATGTGAATGTACAAAAATTAAAAGAAGCATGTCCGTGAAAAAAAGCAAAACCAAAAATAAAATTCCAAAGTAATGTTGTCCAAAGTCAATGTCCACAAAACAAAATACAATGGGAAATAAAAAAGAAAGCCATTGCTCCATGGTTAAAAAGTGAAAAAAAATACAATCCAACAGTGAACTATGTACATGGGAACAAGCCAGGGTCCATTATCCCAACAAAAGAAAGGAAACCTATCTAACTACACTAACTAATAAAATAAACTATATACAAAAATGTGGCCAATGTCCGAAAGGTCCAAATAAAATCAAAACAAAAATGAACCCTAACACTACCTACATAACTATGTACAAGGGCAGCGGGCTAGTTTCACGGCTCACTTGTGGATGTCCCGGGCCAGGGCATCATCGAACTCCTCCTCAATGTCCCGGAGGCGGTCCTACTCCATGGTCCTGAGGGTCCGCAGGGCCGTCGACGTCTCCACCTCCAAACCCCTGTGGATTGCCTCGAGGCACTCGGCCCGCCTCAGGGCCCTCCGCATGGAGTTCTCCGCCCTGACCATTGTGAGCCGTGCCTCTTCTGCCCGCTGCCGCTCTGCATCTATGGCGTGGCCCAACCGCTGCCACAATGAAGACACTCTCTGTCCTGGGTCCTCCTGCCCTCCGGCCGATGCCTGCCCCTCCGATGTTGAAGGCCCCGAGCCTTCATGGCTCCCACCACGTTGCTGCTGCTGCTGTGCCTCTGCCCGTGCACTGCCTCCTGCTGCCTGCACATCCTCCGCTGGCTGGGGTGCAGTCGTAGATGTGGCCACCCCTGCTGGACGTCCGACTCCCGACTGTGGCAGGGATGCCTCCTCCACCAGCCTGGCCGCACCGTCAGAGGCAGCTCCACAGGGCACCCAGGTGACTGATGGGTGGGAAGATGGCACAGAGGACGACTGGCGCGTAGGGGGTCCAGTTGAGGACGGGGTCGTAGCAAGCCCCATCAGACGGAGGAATCCGGCCTGGGTGACCTGTCCCAGCAGGCTGACAAGGTCAACGAGCCATTCGAGATGACGTACAGTCTCTTCATGAAAAGACTGCAGGTCACCTCGCATGGCCCGTTGACGCAACGCCACACCAGCCAGGACAGGCTCAACCCGGACCTGGATAGCCACGTCCGCAGGCAGAGGAAGGCCAGTTGACGTGAGCTCATCCCCTGCCTGAAAACGGGTCTGGACGTAGGCATCCCTGCTGGTGCAAGATGATGCAGGGACAGGATCAGGGACAGGATTGCACACAGGCACCTCCGTGGCGGCCTCTGCTGCCTCTTGTCCCTGGTCCTGCACTGCACCACTAGCACCAGTGGGATCCCCACCTCCAGACCCCATCTCTGGTGCTTGCATGGCCTCCTCCTCCACCAAACCCCCCACCAACCTGGATGACTCCGTGCCATCTTCCCCTGTTGGACCCTGTGGGGTCCCAGCTACCCTTCTGCTGCCGAGGAGTCCAAGTCCAACCTCCGCCTCTTGGACCTCCCCCCGGCAGCTGCGGCCTGGGACGCGGCACCGGACTCCTCACTCCCCGACGAGATCACAACATGGGAGGGGAGCCGGGCCTTGCGTCTCCGGCTGGCGGTGGGATCCCCGCCGCTGTGCTCCACAGCACCTTCTCCGCCCTCTTCATCAGTGACGCTGCAGACAGGGAGAAACAACACACAGGCATCAGGGCACTGTACAATGGACACATACACACATGACAGTTGTACATGAGTGGCATTGGCAAACCTCAGACATGTCATCACAATCCCCAACACACATGTCATTACAACTCGCACACATGAGCCATACCACAGCCATATCGCAACTGCCACCACCATCCATACACATACAACAGCATGAGCAGCCAAAGGTGAGCCAGACATCACATGCAACACAGGAAGTGCACCACACATGTACACACACCACCACACTTGCATGCATGTGTACACCTCTGCCAAGTGTCGCAGTGTTCAGACGGGCATCCATGTCACATCTGCCAATCAGGCTTCCACATACCGCTGTCACATGCATCCATGTTGCATCACTGTTGCACCCTTGTCAAATACACACACATGCACATGTACACAGTGCTGATACATGTAGCCAAAAACAACATACATGCGTGACATCACGGACATGTCTACTTACATACACATTCATCCAAACATGTGTGCCCACACAACTGCATTTGGCATGCAAGACTACACACACAAGCACCATCCATGTCTCACACGTTCCAGCCCTCGCATGTGTCAGCCCCACGGCCCTGTACACCCCCACCCATTCTCGACCCCATACAAACAGATGTGCAACCTGCACACTACTGAATAATCACCACACGCACTGCTCACAATCAGGATGCATGTACACTCACCGCTCGACTCCAGACGGGTCTGCTCTCAAGGACCTGGACGTGGAGCGCTGGGGATATGCGTTCCAGGACCCTCATCTGTTCTTCCGACAAGTGGCCCCGGCGCCCCTTGGCATCCGCTGCCTACAAGAGGCGCCGGGCCTTGTTCAGGGTCCTGGACCTGAAGTCCTCCCAGCGCTTCTTCACATGTTGTAAGTCACGGACTGCCACCCCCTCCGCGTTGATGGCAGTCACGATGTCAGTCCAGATCCGAGTCCGTCCTTCCTTGTCAGCGCGGGAACTTCCGAAGAGGGCATCATACTGCCCCAGGACTTGCTCCACCAGGACACCAACTTCGGTGGCACTGAAGCTGGTGCCCCTCTGCCTCTCTGGCCGGGGGTTGTCAGTGGTCTCAGATGGTGTTTGCCCCGACATGACAACCCCAGAGGCAGGAGTGGGTGGGCAACTGGGTCCTGGGGCTGGGCTGTGGAGCGATGGAATCCCAGTCGGGAGTCTTCAGTTCCAGCAGGGGTGGTCACAGCAACAGTACCCCTGGCTGATGTGCAGGCAGCAAATGGCAGGGCACGTGGGCAGCAGGCAGTCAGGCAGCAGCAGATGGCAGGTGGGAGCGTGCTCGGGGCTCTGGGGGGCAGTAGTTCGGCCTTCTGGGCAGGAGCGTGGTCTTCCGTGTGCTTACGCGTGGCCAGCTTGATACGGAGTGATTTGGCACGTGAAAAATCTGCACGTCAGCGTGTAATTCGAGGAAAGGCCCTTAGCGCGTAAGCGCATCTGCACGCATACGCATTTTCATTGGACAGAAGGCCCCTCAAGCGCAAGTGCCCCTGTGACGTGACGCGTACAGACGTGCATGTGCATTTCAGCGCACGTGAAAAACTGCACGTCCGCGTGTAATACGAGGAAAGGGCCCATGCGCGTAACGCACGTGGAAAACTGCACGTCCGCGTGTAATACGAGGAAAGGCCCTTAGCGCGTATGCACGGCAGCACGCATATGCGATTTCATTGGACCAAAGGCCCTTAGCGCGTGAGCGCGTCTGTGACGTGACGCGTGCAGGTGTTTCCCTCATTGCACGTGATGACAGAACACACGTGGATTTCCACCAATCGCGTGTGAAAGTTCCCGGCACCCCGGAACACACGTACCGAGGCTAATCGCGTGTGGAACTTCCCACGCACCTGAAAACACACGTACCCAGGCCAATCGTGTGTACGCTCACTCCCCTCCGATCACATGCGATGACACTCGGACCTACAGTCTTACCACGTATCCAAATACGGGAAACCCGCGCACGGCAAAAGACGTGCACAGGCGTCAACGCGTCCGCCCACACGAAGGCAGGCGGAGGCGTCCCCGCACACAGCATAAAAGTGCGCGCAAACAACAAACGCGTATATACAGCTACGATGAATGCCCCATTTGTCGCTGCACTGATCGTGGGACACCGCAGGAGGAGGAGAATAGCCAGGGCACGCATTTTCGCACCACGGACAAGCCTTTTTGGGATGCCTGACGACTAGGTCTACGGCAGGTATAGGTTTCCACCCCATATCATCCTAGACCTGGTCAGGGAGTGGGAAGATGACCTCACATCCCCCACCCTTTGCTCCCAAGCATTGAGCCCCTTGGAGAAGCTGCTCAATGTCCTGCATTTTTTGGCCACTGGGTCATTTCAGCGGACCACTGCCATAGTGGGGGGGGGTCTCACAGGCCACGCAGTCACGCAGCCTACACCAGGTACTGGCAATCATGACAGCGCGCCCCTCAGTCCGCAGGCACATATACATGCCCAGAACACCCGCAGAAAGGCAGGCCGTTGTCCTGGATTTTTTCAGGGTGGCACACTTCCCCAAAGTGCTCGGTGCCATAGATTGCACCCATGTGGCCCTACGTCCACCTAGGGCCATTGAGCACATCTACCAAAACCGCAAGCACTGGCATACCATCAATGTACAGGTGGTATGTGATGCAAAGGGAATCATCACCTCTGTCTATGCAAACTACCCTGGCTCCACCCATGACAGTTTCATATACAGAATGTCCGCCCTGAGCCGGGCCCTGGAAGCTGGGCAGCATGGCGACACATGGCTCCTAGGTCAGTACAAATGCCCTTGCACATGCATGCAAGTCACACACAGACAAATATCCAAACCCTAATAATCTCAACTATTATCACCTCCCCAGGGGACAGTGCCTACCCTCTGAGCAACCACATGATGACGCCAATCCGGAACCCCACCACACCACCCCAGGTAAGATACAACCCCGCCCATATTGCAACCAGGGGCATAGTGGAGCACACATTCGGAGTGCTCAAGTCACGTTTCCGCTCCCTTGACCGCTCTGGTGGGCAACTACTCTATGCACCACCAGTAGTGTGCAGGATCATTGTGGCAGCATGTGTCCTGCACAATGTTCCAACACGGCAGGGCGTCCCGGTGGACATGGTGGTGCCCCACATCCCCAACCACAGGTACAGGCGCTGCCCATGGGAGGGGACAGGGCACGTGGCGAGGAAGCCCGGACCCAGCTTGTGGCCACATTTTTCACCTAGACTCCCACCCCTGCGGAGTGCACACAGGCCTGGCACATACCAGGTGACAATTGATGATGACAAAGAGACAGTCAACTGTCACAACCCTACCACCCTGAGATAGTTGCCATGGAAGTGCCACATCGTCTGCATCCCTAGCTACTTAAACACAAGCTATCCTGTGTGACCAAAAGGCACACATATGACATATGACATGATATGGGCCATACACAAGTATTCCAAGGCGCAATGAGGCAGGGAGGGGGGAACAAGGGAACACAGAGAACGGTACTACTAGGCCAGGTGTCATTGAGATCGTGCAAGTGCAGGGGTAGGGGGAAGGGAAAAGTGCAAGGGGAAGGGTGGGGGGGAGTCCAGTACAGGGGAAGTAGCCCAAAAAAATAATACATAGGTCGCCTGGTGGCAACTACAAAGGTAAGTGCAGACAAGTGCTGGGAAGGGAGGGCTGTAGGGATAGAGAGACAGTACTGCAGTGCAGGGGTTGCCAGGGAGGCAGTGCAAGTGGAGAGTGGCTGGGCCAGGGACCGAGGTCGGTTGGAGTGGCCCAGTTGCAGCTCCTGTGCAGTTCCAGTGAAGAATTCTGCAAAGGAGAGGCAGAGAGTAAGCAGAAGCAAAGAGGAAGGTCTTGAGGTGCTTCCAGAACTGGAGATGGTTCCCCTCAAGTTCAAGTCAGGCCGGAAGTCTGTTCCAGGGGGAGGGCCCTGCTGCGGAGAGAAATCTACCCCTAGCTAGTTGCTCTGAGAAGCGGATGACCCGGACATGCAAGGTGTGCATCACACACACCTGCAAAACAGGCCATAGTCATCACTGTCATGTCACTCAAACCCTCCCAAACATCAACATGACATGGCAAGCAATACCCATACACCAACGCAGTAACGATAAGGTACACATTGCCATGTCCTAAATGTACAGTGGCATCGGACACTGCTGCCTGACCCGGAATCAGATGAAATGACAGACCAACAAAATCTCCTACCCAAAATAAGTCATTTCCAAATGCATTACAACAGTCATAGACGTAACATCACAATGAATGCCTGTCTACATGCACATTATGCATTGCAAAATCAACACTGCAGCTCATGTGTGCAGTGTCCTACTCCTGCATCACACTGCTCAGCGCACAGCACAGTGAACAGCCATTGCGTGTGATGCACACCCTGAGCATCACATCTAAGTGACAGACCACATCAAACATCAAATTAGGCATGTACTGGATCCATAATCGGTCACAGAACATGTGCTGCCGGGACACAGTGGGCACCAGAAGGCAAACAGTGTACACGTGGATATGCAAGGGTGGGAGTACATGTAGTGCATCAGAGTGCAAGTGTGTGGTTCTGCAAGGACATGCACTCCACATATGCATGTGCACTCAAGTGACCATCAGTGTTCCCTACACATCACATGTGAACATCCACCATGTGTACACCCCAGCATGTCAAACCACAACTATCCCCTCGCACAGGAAAGGAAAACACAACACATGAACAGGCATTGATCAGCAGAACACAAGATGTACATAGGATACCACCATTACTATGTCAGAGTTCCCATCACACTGCAGGGCAAGGCAACTATCAACAACAACCCCCCCTCCCTCACAAATGACCATGACCCACTGAACAACTGCACCTGGGTCATGGAGCCTCCAAACCTCAATTCCACCTGGCCACAGGATCACCTTTACCCTTCGTCACCATCTCCCACCTTGTGTGTAAAAAGATGCCTGAACCCTCAGAATCCACACTCATTTCCAAAATCACAAAATCCAAGCCATAAAAACGAACCCGAACACCCTCCAGTAGATGACTTGACGTAGCAGTACCTCACAAAGGCCAAGTACTACCACAATGATGCAACAACCAAGGTAGCACAGCAAAACAATGTCACGACAGGATGTGAGACATGTGTGGTACATGACATAGGATGATGCACCATGAATGGATGTGTACTGTCACAGGTCCCCTGTACAGGCGCGGGAGTGTCACGAAACAACCACCCACACCATGTCCCGGGTGCCTGCAAGGTCAAACTCACACAGGCCCCTGAGACCCTGGTGGGGAATGAGGTTCAGGGATATGCAGTCGGGACAGGTGTTGACACACTGGATGACTGGAATGAGTGGCAGGAGAGGGGAGGAGGAATGACACATGAAACTAGGGAATACACGAAAATGTACAACCTGCATGAACACATACACAATCCAAACAAACTTGGACATCATTGTCATGGCCTTCTGTAGTCCAGGCTCAGGTGTGGTATGAACCAACCACCTCCTCTAGGGTTTTGGTGCCTGCAAGTTCGGGGCTTACACAGGCATCCGCAACCCCAGTGGGGAAAGAGGGTCAGGGAACGTTGCTTGGATAGGCACGGGAAGCAAGAACACCGGGTAGAGGGTACAGGTTTCAAAATTGCATAGGATCACGGGTGATTAGGGAGAAAAAACATACCAAATTGAACCACACATACATCCATGCATCAGTACACTCCCCAGCAAGCCTATGCAGAGCAGTTCGTAAGAAAAACAAAAAGACACTTAGCTCTGGTTCTGAGTGCTGGCCTCCTGCCTGCGCACTCTCAGGTCCGGTTACAGGAGCACTGCAATGCTGCAAAGAGAGCCACAGTCAACAACCTGTACGTGCCAATTACACAAAAACACAACACCAAACATGCCCCATAGCAACAAACTACTCTACAAACAGACAATCTGTGCTCGATGCTTCGTACCCATATATAACATCACCCCTGTGACGGGTCATACACAGTCAATGCAGTAAGTCAGCCGCTGGTGGGTGCGTGGCAAATGGAACACCAATGTGTCACAATTCACACAACATGCAATGTTCCCTGGGTAAGCAGACAGACCCATATAGCAAGCCATGACTACAGAGCAAGTTGCGTACCACCATGACCGAAACAAAGTTGGCAGTGCATTTATCATGAAGTACGTGGAAAAGACATGCACTGCACCCGAGTATGTCCCTTGCTGTATGTCCCTGTGAGCTGCCCCTTTCCATGTCTCGGAAGGCTACATGGTTGATACAAGTGCCTCAATGGACCTTGGTGTACCAGAGGGTATGTGCCACTGCCCCTGCATGTGTCCCAGACAACCCTACTATCAACAGCCATCAGTCCACAAACACATCTGAGCTGCATTGTGTGCTTCAACACCAATATTCGTCTAAGCTCACCCTCAGTGCTGTGACTAAGCCTGCATGTGCAACTCGCCTGGTGCAAGCTTTGCTGTGTCGTGGCCCCCCTGTGATGCTCACCTTGCCTGGAGTTCCTTGGAACATGTCAGCAGTTCTAGGATGTGGGTCTGCAATCACTGTGCCTCTGCTTGTGCACACGTGTGCATGTGGGCACCAACAAACGGGTCCAGAATTCCGTCGTCCAATGGGCCATGTCTGCTGGCAAAGGTGCTCTGGAGGCTCATCCCCCTGCAGAAAGGGCATGAAACACATGATTAATGCTTCAAAGTCATCTGTGTGTGTCTCATCAGGCATCTCATTACTTGACCATGTCAGAGAGTCACATCACAAATCACACCATCAGTCCGTCTTTCACCTCCAAAGTGTGGAACACTATCTACAGCATGAATTGCAACAGGCACATGTACAGGAAAGATAAGAAACATACTACACAATGCATAGGAATCAATGTCCACATTAATCATGACACACCCCATCTAGCAAAAGCTGAACAGTGGACAATGACACCTAAATCATCCCCACTAGGGGTGTCTACACAAGTCACACAGCACCAGACATGCCACAGATATGACAGTCCAATGCCCTTGTGTAAAATGCTGTAACAAGCCCATGGATAAGGGAGGCAGGAGTGGCATATGTGAGTCAAGGAACCCAAGCAGCAAACACATACACAAGACAACCATGAAGGGCCCAGCTGGAACAGACAGTGGATGCCTTCAAAAGCCACAAAGCACCGCACTGTCACATGAAAGCACAATAGACTAGCAATTTTAAACTAAATCAACTATTAACTAATTACACTAACTATGGAAAACCTACATTACCTATTTAAACTAACTATCAAACAGAAACTTAACTAACTAAACTAAAAGAAAAATCAAAAATGGCCACATACGACCCGGGGGGGAGGGGAGGCACCCAGGAGGGAGGAGGTACAGGGTGCTGCTCAACATCCACATGCGATGATGCTGAGCCAAAAAAAAATCCTCCATGGGCTCAACGCCTGCACAGCACGACCTATGTGGGAGATAGATGGTCGTCCGAGTCTGGCTCATCCTGAAAAGGAGGACGTGGCACAGTAGCCTGGTCACGCCTAGCCGCAGCTTGCCCCTCGTCGGCAGCAAGTCTGCCGGACGAGTGAGCCTGGTTCTGTATGGCGATGTGCCGTAGGTCTGCATGCAGAACCTCACGTGATACACGTGCTTCCTCTTGCAAGGTAGCACGTGTAACACGGAGTTCCTCCTGCAAGACCTGGCTGGACAACCGCTGCACCTCCCGGCAAGCCTGTAGCTCAGCCGAGATGGTACGCTCAAGCTCTGCAAACCTCTCCTCTGCCTGCTGCCTCTGGGACATCATAAGGACACCCAGAGTGGATCTGAGGGAAGCATACTCCTCCCTCGGGGCATCCATGTGCGCCTCTGCGTGAGCAGCAATTGCTTGACGCAGAGACGACATTTCAGCCTGGCGTGCCCTGTCTGAGGCCGCCATGCCCAGCCTGAGCGAGCGGGCCGTGGACCGTGCCGCCTGCTGCTGGAGAAGCACCTGCCTAGCAGGGGGGAGCACAGATCGGGCCACACGCTCCATGCTCTCAGCGATGTTCTCCATTGCTGCCCCCTGCCGTTCGGAATTGGCAGTCATGTCTTGCTCCCACTCAGTATACAGCGGTTGCGCGCGGCGACCGCGTTGCCGGGCTTGACCCCTGCGGGACCCAAGGACCGGGGGTCCTCGCTGTGTTGGCACCGCCTGCGGCTGCACGACTACATGCCCCCGTCGACGTGATGTCCCAGGCACATCAGTGACTGGTGTGGAGGGTGACCCTGCGTCCCGATCCACCACGGGCGGAGGAACCAAGACTGTCTGATCCCTCAGTGCAGGTGTCGCAGACAGAGGAGTGTCCACATCAGAATCACTCACCCCTGACACATGGACTTGATGCTCATCCAACTCAACATGGATGTCAGAGTCGTCATCAAGGCTGGACTCATAGGCAGCCAGAGACAAGATGGACTGCAGCACTTGGGGGTTTTTGTGGCCTACCACCCCACGACCCCCACTAGTGCCGGGTTGATGTGGTGTTACCAACCCTGTGTCTGGCATGACAACACCATCCTCTGCCTCCATTGCGTCATCACCTGAAAAATAGAGAGAAAAAGGTCAATACACATGTCAGAAGCACACGACAGACACACACACCGACAGCAAAGGCATCCGGCAGACATGTGACACACAACATATGACCTGGCATGCATGCTGGGTCTACTTTGAATAGCTTCTGTGATCAGACCTGTTGAAAGGTGGCAGTTTCCATGGAAGTGGGTCTATGC
Organism: Ambystoma mexicanum; assembly: GCF_040938575.1. Taxonomy (NCBI): domain Eukaryota; kingdom Metazoa; phylum Chordata; class Amphibia; order Caudata; family Ambystomatidae; genus Ambystoma; species Ambystoma mexicanum. The sequence goes on along the minus strand of NC_090926.1, from coordinate 489,170,833 downwards.
AGTGCAGAAAATGTGTACGCCACTCACTACCTACATGTACAAGCACTACATGGTGTGTGCCACGAAATGTGAAGGCAGTGCAATGTCAAATTCAGACATCACGTGCATTGTGCATTCAATGTGTACCATGTCTAGAAGCCAAGCACCCCTCCACCCCAGTACCAAAGCAGGGATGCCTAGCATGGTATCAAAAGGCTGACCATACACCTGTGTATTGACAGGCAGTGTTGACTGGCATCAACAGCTTTATGTGATTCAAATTACAACACTGTAAAATGATGCTGGGACAGTGGGCAGGACACATGATGAAAACTCTGCAGGCCGCCCACGTGTGAAGAAGACACAAGAGTTGGACAGAGTCATTGGCCATTGAACAGGCTGAGGCCTGTGAGCCACACAGATTGTCAGGGCCTAAACATGTGTGCAACGCAGGACTGAGCCACAGTTGACATGGGGAGGCCGATGAGATGGCAGGCAAAGTATGTAACCAAGGACTCATATTAAAGTGATCATCCAGTCAAGGACACATAGGGGCATGCGTGCAATGCACATGGAGCATGAATGGGCACTCATGTCCCTGCGGGACATCTGACCCATGCACAGTACAAGTAAGATACCCTGCATCGAGTACTAAGGCTGTACCACACGGCAGATGTCTGGCAGTTTCTACGCTGGAAGTTAGCATCTACACAGGACACATGAACAAGAAACTACACATTGGCAAGATTGGAGCAGACCAGTGCAAAGGTGGAACTGGAGTGCAGAGTGGCGGAGGAGGGGCAAGGGAGCATGCCCACATGGAGTCCTGCATGCAGGCGGAGGAGATATGCATGACGGTAGCATTGCATTACTTACACATCAGAACCATGTACACGTCATATGTAGCAGCAATCATGCACAACACATCCCACAAGTGAAACACACACGTCCTCAACAAACACGCATCAACACTCACTGGACTGGGCATCAAAGTCCAGCATCTCTCCCACTCCTTCGACCAATTCAGGTGGTATGAACTCCGCAACGAGAGCCTCATGCGGAGTGAGTTCTTCCTCCTCTGGTGCAGGCCCACCGCCAGTCACCAGAGTCAAGTTGTAATTTGAGGCACGCTTGGCCTTAGTGCTGTGCTTGATGTCATTCCAACGCTTTTTGCACTCCTGCGCCGTGCGCACCTCATGGCCGAATGAACTGACATGTTCCGCAACATGCTTCCAGTGGGTGTCACGTTGGGCAGCCGTAGTCTGACTATTGGCACCCACTAGCATGTCACGGCTGTGGCCCCGCACGTAGTCCACGAGGAAGTCCAGTTCCTGCTTACAGAAAGGCTTCTTCTTCGATGAGCAGGAGGTCGTGGCTGTGTGTGGGGTCCCAGCCTGTGCTGCAGGTGCAACCTTCCTCCTCTTGGACTGTGGCGCAGACCCTGGCTGTCTAATGCCGCCCTGACCAGTATGGCCAGTGGGTTCGGTGGATTGAGCCAAGGGAGTGGCAGGTGGAGGGATGACCAAAGGCCTGACTTGTGTCAGTGGCAGCTGGGTGACCACTAATGGACCCTGCGCAGCAACATCAGCTGTGGCAGGGTCATTGACCGCAACGGTCCTGGTTGGCAGACTCACAACCGGGGTGCTGTTGGGTGCATCTGCCCCTGCACTTGCCAACACCCGGCTGTTCAGGGCAGCAGATGAGATGACTGCCCCAGGGACACGTGTCTTGGTCTGAGCAGCCCAGCCTTCCCCTATGGTTTCCCCCCTGGCCTGTTGGAGATCTACCAAGGGCTCTTCAAGTGCCAACGCAGCCTGCGCTGGCAGACCCTGAGCCTGGGTGGCGGTGTCCACAGCTGCACCTGCAGCTACCACTACCCTTGGGCCTGTGGCAGTCGATGGAACAGACTGCCGGGTCATATGGGTGCCAGTGCCAGATGCAGGAGCTGAATCCCCCGGAACCACAGGGGGTGGTGGCATGGCTGCACAGACACATGGCACAACATTGTGCTCAAGTGGCGCACCCCTGCCTCTTCCCCCTCTGTGGCTGCCCTGGACACCCTGGAGTCCCCCTACTCCCTGGTCACCACGGCCACGTCCCCGACCACGCCCGCCACGAGGAGTACGCCCAGCTGAGGCGCCCCTCACCTTTGGTGGCCTCCCAACCATGGCACAGATGTAGTAGTGCTGGCACAGATGGAGTGGTGCCAATGGGAGGTGTACACCACAATTGACCTGGGCAATTGGGGTGAAGGGGGTGGGAAGCAAGATGTTAACAGCCCCCCTGCACCTGCAAGGCTGTATGTGACCCCAGTGATGTGGTGACGGGTCACGCAACGCTCAGGCACCCCAAAACTGCAGTAAAACCGTGCACGCAACCCTGCAGCCTACATGCGTGGATTCAACCTCCCGCAGTACGCGGTGGCACCCAGTAACATGAATAAAGCGTACGCGTGGGACACGCAGGCTACTATGACATCGAAAATGGGTGCGATACACAGGGGCACCCGCAGCGGGAAAAAGAGCGTGTGCGACTCACCGTCTGACTAGCGCGATGCAGAAAAACACGCGTAGCCAATACCCCCGCCAAAAGAAGAGATACGTCCTTGATAGCTGTGAAGTTGTGATGGCGCGCGAAACAACAGGAAGCAGCAACACAAGTCGGTCTCCACGAAAGGCACGTACAGCGAACTGCTGGGCCCGCTCACCTGTAACCCGTGCTGAGGGAAACGCACACGCGCGTCACGTCACTTACGCGCATGGGCCCTTTCCTCGTATTACATGCGGATGTGCAGTTTTTCACGCGCGCTTACGCGCATGGGCCCTTTCCTCGTATTGCACGCGGACGTGCAGTTTTCCATGCGCGCTTACGCGCATGGGCCCTTTCCTCGTATTACACGCGGACGTGCAGTTTTTCACGCACGCTGAAATGCCCATGCACGTCTGTACGCGTCACGTCACAGGGGCGCTTGCGCTTGAGGGGCCTTCTGTCCAATGAAAATGCGTATGCGTGCAGACGCGCTTATGCGCTAAGGGCCTTTCCTCGAATTACACGCTGACGTGCAGATTTTTCACGTCCAAATCACTCCGTATCAAGCTGGCCACGCGTAAGCACACGGAAGACCACGCTCCTGCCCAGAAGGCCGAACTACTGCCCCCCAGAGCCCTGAGCACGCTCACACCTGCCATCTGCTGCTGCCTGCTGCCCACGTGCCCTGCCATTTGCTGCCTGCACATCAGCCAGGGGTGCTGTTGCTGTGACCACCCCTGCTGGAACCGAAGACTCCCGACTGGGATTCCATCGCTCCACAGCCCAGCCCCAGGGCCCAGTTGCCCACCCACTCCTGCCTCTGGGGTTGTCATGTCGGGGCAAACACCATCTGAGACCACTGACAACCCCCGGCCAGAGAGGCAGAGGGGCACCAGCTTCAGTGCCACCGAAGTTGGTGTCCTGGTGGAGCAAGTCCTGGGGCAGTATGATGCCCTCTTCGGAAGTTCCCGCGCCGACAAGGAAGGACGGACTCGGATCTGGACTGACATCGTGACTGCCATCAACGCGGAGGGGGTGGCAGTCCGCGACTTACAACATGTCAAGAAGCGCTGGGAGGACTTCAGGTCCAGGACCCTGAACAAGGCCCGGCGCCTCTTGAAGGCAGCGGATGCCAAGGGGCGCTGGGGCCACTTGTCGGAAGAACAGATGAGGGTCCTGGAACGCATATCCCCAGCGCTTCACGTCCAGGTCCTTGAGAGGCAGACCCGTCTGGAGTCGAGCGGTGAGTGTACATGCATCCTGATTGTGAGCAGTGCGTGTGGTGATTATTCAGTAGTGTGCAGGTTGCACATCTGTTTGTATGGGGTCGAGTATGTGTGGGGGTGTACAGGGCCGTGGGGCTGACACATGCGAGGGCTGGAATGTGTGAGACATGGATGGTGCTTGTGTGTGTAGGCTTGCATGCCAAATGCAGTTGTGTGGGCACACCTGTTTGAATGAATGTGTATGTAAGTAGACATGTCCGTGATGTCACGCATGTATGTTGTTTTTGGCTGCATGTATCAGTACTGTGTACATGTGCATGTGTGTGTATTTGACAAGGGTGCAACAGTGATGCAACATGGATGCATGTGACAGCGGTATGTGGAAGCCTGATTGGCAGATGTGACATGGATGCCCGTCTGAACACTGCAACACTTGGCAGAGGTGTACACATGCATGCAAGTGTGGTGGTGTGTGTACATGTGTGGTGCACTTCCTGTGTTGTATGTGATGTCTGGCTCACCTTTGGCTGCTCATGCTGTTGTATATGTATGGATGGTGGTGGCAGTTGCGATATGGCTGTGGTATGGCTCATGTGTGCGAGTTGTAATGACATGTGTGTTGGGGATTGTGATGACATGTCTGAGGTTTGCCAATGCCACTCATGTACAACTGTCATGTGTGTATGTGTCCATTGTACAGTGCCCTGATGCCTGTGTTTTGTTTCTCCCTGTCTGCAGCGTCAACTGATGAAGAGGGCGGAGAAGGTTCTGTGGAGCACAGCGGCGGGGATCCCACCGCCAGCCGGAGACGCAAGGCCCGGCTCCCCTCCCATGTTGTGATCTCGTCGGGAAGTGAGGAGTCCGGTGCCGCGTCCCAGGCCGCAGCTGCCGGGGGTAGGTCCAAGAGGCGGAGGTTGGAGTTGGACTCCTCGGCAGCAGAAGGGGCAACTGGGACCCCACAGGGCCCAACAGGGGAAGATGGCACGGAGTCATCCAGGTTGGTGGGGGGTTTGGTGGAGGAGGAGGCCGTGCAAGCACCAGAGACGGGGTCTGGAGGTGGGGATCCCACTGGTGCTAGTGGTGCAAAGCAGGACCAGGGACAGGAGGCAGCACAGGCCGCCGCGGAGGTGCCTGTGTGCAATCCTGTCCCTGATCCTGTCCCTGCATCATCTTGCACCAGCAGGGATGCCTAAATCCAGACCCGTTTTCAGGCAGGGGATGAGCTCACGTCAACTGGCCTTCCTCTGCCTGCGGACGTGGCTATCCAGGTCCGGGTTGAGCCTGTCCTGGCTGGTGTGGCGTTGCGTCAACGGGCCATGCGAGGTGACCTGCAGTCTTTTCATGAAGAGACTGCACGTCATCTCGAATGGCTCTTTGACCACGTCAGCCTGCTGGGACAGGTCACCCATGCCGGATTCCTCCGTCTGATGGGGCTTGCTACGACCCCCTCCTCAACTGGACCCCCTACGCGCCAGTCGTCCTCTGTGCCATCTTCCCACCCATCAGTCACCTGGGTGCCCTGTGGAGCTGCCTCTGACGGTGCGGCCAGGCTGGTGGAGGAGGCATCCCTGCCACAGTCGGGAGTCAGACGTCCAGCAGGGGTGGCCACATCTACGACTGCACCCCAGCCAGCGGAGGATGTGCAGGCAGCAGGAGGCAGTGCACGGGCAGAGGCACAGCAGCAGCAGCAACGTGGTGGGAGCCATGAAGGCTCGGGGCCTTCAACATCGGAGGGGCAGGCATCGGCAGGAGGACCCAGGACAGAGAGTGTCTTCCGTGTGGCAGCGGTTGGGCCATGCCATAGATGCGGAGCGGCAGTGGGCAGAAGAGGCACGGCTCACAATGGTCAGGGCGGAGAACTCCATGCGGAGGGCCCTGAGGCCAATCCGCAGGGGTTTGGAGGTGAAGATGTCGACGGCCCTGCGGACCCTCGGGGCCATGGAGGAGGACCGCCTCCGGGACATTGAGGAGGAGTTCGATGATGCCCTGGCCCGGGACATCCACAAGTGAGCCGTGAAACTAGCCCGCGGCCCTTGTACATACTTATGTAGGTAGTGTTAGGTTTCATTTTTGTTTTGATTTTATTTGGACCTTTCGGACATTGGCCACATTTTTGTATATAGTTTATTTTATTAGTTAGTGTAGTTAGGTTTCCTTTCATTTGTTGGGATAATGGACCCTGGCTTGTTCCCATGTACATAGTTCACTGTTGGATTGTATTTTTTTTTCACTTTTTAACCATGGAGCAATGGCTTTCTTTTTTATTTCCCCTTTGGATTTTGTTTTGTGGACATTGACTTTGGACAACATTACTTTGGAATTTTATTTTTGGTTTTGCTTTTTTTCACGGACATGCTTCTTTTAATTTTTGTACATTCACATTTCTGTTTCTTCATTTTTTATTCTATTTATGTTTCCTTTAATACATATTTTTTTTGGTGAACTTCAATGTGTGGTATCTCATTGGTTTCATGCATTTCATGATATGTGTTTTGAGATTCACTGACACCCATTGGGTGTATGTGAGGGAAATGTGTTTGTTTCGCAACTTGCAATTGGTGTTCTGTGATGTAATTGCAAATTATGAGTGGGTGGATGCAATACTCGGGTGGGTGTTTTGCATTTGGAGGCTGACCATAGGGACCAGGGATCTAGATTGTGATGACATGTTGGCTGGGGAACATGAGTTGCACATGGGTGGGGGCCTGCTGGTAGGTGCCCCACAGTGCTGGGGGGTGGGGGTGGTGGGGAACATGAGTTGGACATGGGTGGGGGCCTGCTGGCAGGTGCCCCACAGTGCTGGGGGGTGGGGGTGGTGGGGAACATGAGTTGGACATGGGTGGGGGCCTGCTGGCAGGTGCCCCACAGTGCTGGGGGGTGGGGGTGGTGGGGAACATGAGTTGGAAATGGGTGGGGGCCTGCTGGCAGGTGCCCCACAGTGCTGGGGGGTGGGGGTGGTGGGGAACATGAGTTGGACATGGGTGGGGGCCTGGTGGTGGGTGCCCCTGGTGGCTGGGGGGTGGGGGTGCTGGGAGACATGGGTGGGGGCCTGGTGGAGGCTGCCCCTGTTGTCTGGGGGGGTGGGGGTGCTGGGAGACATGGGTGGGGGCCTGGTGGTGGGTGCCGCTGCACTGCTGGGGGGGTGGGGGTGGTGGGGAACATGAGTTGGACATGGGTGGGGGCCTGCTGGCAGGTGCCCCACAGTGCTGGGGGGTGGGGGTGGTGGGGAACATGAGTTGGACATGGGTGGGGGCCTGCTGGCAGGTGCCCCACAGTGCTGGGGGATGGGGGTGGTGGGGAACATGAGTTGGACATGGGTGGGGGCCTGCTGGCAGGTGCCCCACAGTGCTGGGGGGTGGGGGTGGTGGGGAACATGAGTTGGACATGGGTGGGGGCCTGCTGGCAGGTGCCCCTGCACTGCTGGGGGGGTGGGGGTGGTGGGAGACATGGGTGGGGGCCTGGTGGAGGCTGCCCCTGGTGGCTGGGGGGTGGGGGTGCTGGGAGACATGGGTGGGGGCCTGGTGGTGGGTGCCCCTGGTGACTGGGGGGGTGGGGGTGGTGGGAGACATGGGTGGGGGCCTGGTGGAGGCTGCCCCTGCACTTCTGGGGGGGTGGGGGTGGTGGGAGACATGGGTGGGGGCCTGGTGGCGGCTGCCCCTGGTGGCTGGGTGGTGGGGGTGCTGGGAGACATGGGTGGGGGCCTGCTGGCAGGTGCCCCACAGTGCTGGGGGGTGGGGAACATGAGTTGGACATGAATGGGGGCCTGTCGCCAGGTGCCCCACAGTGCTGGGGGGTGGGGGTGGTGGGAGACATGAGTTGGACATGGGTGGGGGCCTGGTGGAGGCTGCCCCTGCACTGCTGGGAGTGGGGGTGCTGAGAGACATGTGTGGGGGCCTGGTGATGGGTGCCCCACAGTGCTGGGGGGGTGGGGGGGGTGGGATACATGGGTGGGGGCCTGGTGGAGGCTGCCCCTGGTGGCTGGGGGGTGGGGGTGGTGGGAGACATGGGTGGGGGCCTGGTGGAGGCTGCCCCACAGTGCTGGGGGGTGGGGGTGCTGGGAGACATGGGTGGGGGCCTGGTGGTGGGTGCCCCACAGTGCTGGCGGGTGGGGGTGGTTGGGAACCTGAGTTGGACATGGGTGGGGGCCTGCTGGCAGGTGCCCCACAGTGCTGGGGGGTGGGGGTGCTGGGGAACATGAGTTGGACATGGGTGGGGGCATGGTGGTGGGTGCCCCTGGTGGCTGGGGGGTGGGGGTGCTGGGAGACATGGGTGGGGGCCTGGTGGAGGCTGCCCCTGGTGACTGGGGGTTGGGGGTGCTGGGAGACATGGGTGGGGGCCTGGTGGTGGGTGCCCCACAGTGCTGGGGGGTGGGGGTGGTGGGGAACATGAGTTGGACATGGGTGGGGGCCTGCTGGCAGGTGCCTCACAGTGCTGGGAGGTGGGGGTGCTGGGGAACATGAGTTGGACATGGGTGGGGGCCTGGTGGTGGGTGCCCCTGGTGGCTGGGGGGTGTGGGTGCTGGGAGACATGGGTAGGGGCCTGGTGGAGGCTGCCCCTGGTGGCTGGGGGGGTGGGGGTGCTGGGAGACATGGGTGGGGGCCTGGTAGTGGGTGCCCCTGCACTGCTGGGGGTGGGGGTGGTGGGGAACATGAGTTGGACATGGGCGGGGGCCTGCTGGCAGGTGCCCCACAGTGCTGGGGGGTGGGGGTGCTGGGGAACATGAGTTGGACATGGGTGTGCGCCTGGTGGTGGGTGCCCCTGGTGGCTGGGGGGTGGGGGTGCTGGGAGACATGGGTGGGGGCCTGGTGGAGGCTGCCCCTGGTGTCTGGGGGGGTGGGGGTGCTGGGAGACATGGGTGGGGGCCTGGTGGAGGCTGCCCCTGCACTGCTGGTGGGGTGGGGGTGGTGGGAGACATGGGTGGGGGCCTGGTGGAGGCTGCCCCTGGTGGCTGGGGGGTGGGGGTGGTGGGAGACATGGGTGGGGGCCTGGTGGAGGCTGCCCATGGTGGCTGGTGGAGGCTGCCCCTGCACTGCTGGGGGGTGGGGGTGGTGGGAGACATGGGTGGGGGCCTGGTGGAGGCTGCCCCTGGTGGCTGGGGGGTGGGGGTGGTGGGAGACATGGGTGGGGCCTGGTGGAGGCTGCCCCTGGTGGCTGGGGGGTGGAGGTGCTGGGAGACATGGGTGGGGGCCTGGTGGAGGCTGCCCCTGCACTGCTGGGGGGTAGGGGTGCTGGGAGACATGGGTGGGGGCCATGTGGAGGCTGCCCCTGGTGGCTGGGGGGTGGGGGTGCTGGGAGACATGGGTGGGGGCCTGGTGGAGGCTGCCCCTGCACTGCTGGGGGGTGGGGGTGGTGGGAGACATGGGTGGGGGCCTGGTGGAGGCTGCCCCTGGTGGCTGGGGGGTTGGGGTGGTGGGAGACATGGGTGGGGGCCTGGTGGAGGCTGCCCCTGGTGGCTGGGGTGTGGGGGTGCTGGGAGACATGGGTGGGGGCCTGGTGGAGGCTGCCCCTGCACTGCTGGGGGGTGGGGGTGCTGGGAGACATGGGTGGGGCCTGGTGGAGGCTGCCCCTGGTGGCTGGGGGGTGGGGGTGCTGGGAGACATGGGTGGGGGCCTGGTGGAGGCTGCCCCTGCACTGCTGGGGGGTATGGGTGGTGTGAGACATGGGTGGGGGCCTGGTGGAGGCTGCCCCTGGTGGCTGGGGGGTGGGGGTGCTGGGAGACATGGGTGGGGGCCTAGTGGAGGCTGCCCCTGGTGACTGGGGGGGTGGGGGTGGTGGGAGACATGGGTGGGGGCCTGGTGGAGGCTGCCCCTGGTGGCTGGGGGGTGGGGGTGCTGGGAGACATGGGTGGGGGCCTGGTGGAGGCTGCCCCTGCACTGCTGGGGGTGGGGGTGGTGGTCGACATGGGTGGTGGCCTGGTGGAGGCTGCCCCTGGTGGCTGGGGGGTGGGGGTGCTGGGAGACATGGGTGGGGGCCTGGTGGAGGTTGCCCCTGCACTGCTGGGGGGTGGGGGTGGTGGGAGACATGGGTGGGGGCCTGGTGGAGGCTGCCCATGGTGGCTGGGGGGTGGGGGTGCTGGGAGACATGGGTGGGGGCCTGGTGGAGGCTGCCCCTGCACTGCTGGGGGGTGGGGGTGGTGGGAAACATGGGTGGGGGCCTGGTGGTGGGTGCCCCTGGTGGCTGGGGGGTGGGGGTGCTGGGAGACATGGGTGGGGGCCTGGTGGAGGCTGCCCCTGGTGACTGGGGGAGTGTTGGTGCTGGGAGACATGGGTGGGGGCCTGGTGGTGGGTGCCCCTGGTGGCTAGGGGGTGGGGGTGCTGGGAGACATGGGTGGGGGCCTGGTGGTGGGTGCCCCTGCACTGCTGGGGGGTGTGGGTGGTGGGAACATGAGTTGGACATGGGTGGGTGCCTGCTGGCAGGTGCCCCACAGTGCTGGGGGGTGGGGGTGCTGGGGAACATCAGTTGGACATGGGTGGGGGCCTATTGGCAGGTGCCCCACAGTGCTGGGGGGTGGTGGGGAACATGAGTTGGACATGGGTGGGGGCCTGCTGGCAGGTGCCCCACAGTGCTGAGGGGTGGGGGTGGTGGGGAACATGAGTTGGACATGGGTGGGGGCCTGCTGGCAGGTGCCCCACAGTGCTGGGGGGTGGGGGTGCTGGGGAACATGAGTTGGACATGGGTGGGGGCCTGGTGGTGGGTGCCCCACAGTGCTGGGGGGTGGGGGTGGTGGGAGACATGGGTGGGGGCCTGGTGGAGGCTGCCCCTGGTGGCTGGGGGGTGGGTGTGCTGGGAGACATGGGTGGGGGCCTGGTGGAGGCTGCCCCTGCACTGCTGGGGGGTGGGGGTGGTGGGAGACATGGGTGGGGGCCTGGTGGAGGGTGCCCCACAGTGCTGGGGGGTGGGGGTGCTGGGAGACATGGGTTGGGGCCTGCTGGCAGGTGCCCCACAGTGCTGGGGGGTGGGGGTGGTGGGAGACATGGGTGGGGGCCTGGTGGAGGCTGCCCCTGGTGGCTGGGGGGTGGGGGTGGTGGGAGACATGGGTGGGGGCCTGGTGGAGGCTGCCCCTGGTGGCTGGGGGGTGGGGGTGCTGGGAGACATGGGTGGGGGCCTGGTGGAGGCTGCCACTGGTGACTGGGGGATGGGGGTGGTGGGAGACATGGGTGGGGGCCTGGTGGAGGCTGCCACTGGTGACTGGGGGATGGGGGTGGTGGGAGACATGGGTGGGGGCCTAGTGGAGGCTGCCCCTGGTGGCTGGGGGGTGGGGGTGCTGGGAGACATGGGTGGGGGCCTGGTGGAGGCTGCCACTGGTGACTGGGGGATGGGGGTGGTGGGAGACATGGGTGGGGGCCTGGTGGAGGCTGCCCCTGGTGGCTGGGGGGTGGGGGTGCTGGGAGACATGGGTGGGGGCCTGTGGAGGCTGCCCCTGCACTGCTGGGGGGTGGGGGTGGTGGGAGACATGGGTGGGGGCCTGGTGGAGGGTGCCCCACAGTGCTGGGGGTTGGGGGTGCTGGGAGACATGGGTGGGGGCCTGCTGGCAGGTGCCCCACAGTGCTGGGGGGTGGGGGTGGTGGGAGACATGGGTGGGGGCCTGTTGGAGGCTGCCCCTGGTGGCTGGGGGGTGGGGGTGGTGGGAGACATGGGTGGGGGCCTGGTGGAGGTTGCCCCTGGTGGCTGGGGGGTGGGGGTGCTGGGAGACATGGGTGGGGTCCTGGTGGAGGCTGCCCCTGCACTGCTGGGGGGTGGGGGTGGTGGGAGACATGGGTGGGGGCCTGGTGGAGGCTGCCCCTGGTGGCTGGGGGGTGGGGGTGCTGGGAGACATAGGTGGGGGCCTGGTGGAGGCTGCCCCTGGTGACTGGGGGGGTGGGGGTGGTGGGAGACATGGGTGGGGGCCTGGTGGAGTCTGCCCCTGGTGGCTGGGGGATGGGGGTGCTGGGAGACATGGGTGGGGGCCTGGTGGAGGCTGCCCCTGCACTGCTGGGGGGTGGGGGTGGTGGGAGACATGGGTGGGGGCCTGGTGGAGGCTGCCCCTGGTGGCTGGGGGGTGGGGGTGCTGGGAGACATGGGTGGGGGCCTGGTGGAGGCTGCCCCTGCACTGCTGGGGGGTGGGGGTTGTGGGAGACATGGGTGGGGGCCTGGTGGTGAGTGCCCCTGCACTGCTGGGGGATGGGGGTGCTGGGAGACATGGGTGGGGGCCTGGTGGAGGCTGCCCTTGCACTGCTGGGGGGTGGGGGTGGTGGGAGACATGGGTGGGGGCCTGGTGGAGGCTGACCCTGGTGGCTGGGGGGTCGGGGTGCTGGGAGACATGGGTGGGGGCCTGGTGGAAGGTGCCCCTGGTGACTGGGGGGGTGGGGGTGGTGGGAGACATGGGTGCGGGCCTGGTGGAGTCTGCCCCCGGTGGTTGGGGGGTGGGGGTGGTGGGAGACATGGGTGGGGGCCTGGTGGAGGCTGCCCCTGGTGGCTAGGGGGTGGGGGTGCTGGGAGACATGGGTGGGGGCCTGGTGGAGGCTGCCCCTGGTGACTGGGGGGTGGGGGTGGTGGGAGACATGGGTGGGGGCCTGGTGGAGGCTGCCCCTGGTGGCTGGGGGTTGGGGGTGCTGGGAGACATGGGTGGGGGCCTGGTGGAGGCTGCCCCTGCACTGCTGGGGGGTGGGGTGCTGGGAGACATGGGTGGGGGCCTGGTGGAGGCTGCCCCTGGTGGCTGGGGGTGGGGGTGCTGGGAGACATGGGTGGGGGCCTGGTGGAGGCTGCCCTGCACTGCTGGGGGGTGGGAGTGGTGGGAGACATGGGTGGGGGCCTGGTGGAGGCTGCCCCTGGTGGCTGGGGGGTGGGGGTGCTGGGAGACATGGGTGGGGGCCTGGTGGAGGCTGCCCCTGCACTGCTGGGGGGTGGGGGTGGTGGGAGACATGGGTGGGGGCCTGGTGGTGGGTGCCCTGCACTGGCTGGGGGTGGGGGTGGTGGGAGAGATGGGTGGGGGCCTGGTGGAGGGTGCCCCATAGTGCTGGGGGTGGGGGTGCTGGGAGACATGGGTGGGGGCCTGCTGGCAGGTGCCCCTCAGTGCTGGGGGGTGGGGGTGGTGAGAGACATGGGTGGGGGCCTGGTGGAGTCTGCCCCTGGTGGCTGGGGGGTGGGGGTGTTGGAAGACATGGGTGGGGGCCTGGTGGAGGCTGCCCCTGGTGGCTGGGGGTGGGGGTGCTGGGAGACATGGGTGGGGGCCTGGTGGAGGCTGCCCCTGCACTGCTGGGGAGTGGGGGTGGTGAGAGACATGGGTGGGGGCCTGGTGGAGGCTCCCCCTGGTGCTGGGGGTGGGGGTGCTGGGAGACATGGGTGGGGCCTGGTGGAGGCTGCCCTGGTGACTGGGGGGGTGGGGGTGGTGGGAGACATGGGTTGGGGCCTGGTGGAGGCTGCCCCTGGTGGCTTGGGGTGGGGGTGTTGGAGACATGGGTGGGGGCCTGGTGGAGGCTGCCCCTGCACTGCTGGGGGGTGGGGGTGCTGGGAGACATGGGTGGGGCCTGGTGGAGGCTGCCCCTGGTGGCTGGGGGTGGTGCTGCTGGGAGACATGGGTGGGGGCCTGGTGGAGGCTGCCCCTGCACTGCTGGTGGGTGGGGGGTGGGGGAGACATGGGTGGAGGCCTGGTGGAGGCTGCCCCTGGTGACTGGGGGGGTGGGGGGGGGTGGGAGACATGGGTGGGGGCCTGGTGGAGGCTGCCCCTGGTGGGCTGGGGGGTGGGGGTGCTGGGAGACATGGGTGGGGGCCTGGTGGAGGCTACCCCTGCACTGCTGGGGGTGGGGGTGCTGGGAGACATGGGTGGGGGCCTGGTGGAGGCTGCCCCTGGTGGCTGGGGGGTGGGGGTGCTGGGAGACATGGGTGGGGCCCGGTGGAGGCTGCCCTGCACTGCTGGGGGGTGGGGGTGGTGGGAGACATGGGTGGGGGCCTGGTGGAGGCTGCCCCTGGTGGCTGGGGGGTGGGGGTGCTGGGAGACATGGGTGGGGGCCTGGTGGAGGCTGCCCCTGCACTGCTCGGGGGTGGGGGTGGTGGAGACATGGGTGGTGGCCTGGTGGTGGGTGCCTCTGCACTGCTGGGGGGTGGGGTGGGGAGACATGGGTGGGGGCCTGGTGGAGGGTGCCCCATAGTGCTGGGGGGTGGGGGTGCTGGGAGACATGGGTGGGGGCCTGCTGGCAGGTGCCCCTCAGTGCTGGGGGGTGGGGGGTGGTGGGAGACATGGGTGGGGGCCTGGTGGAGTCTGCCCCTAGGGGGTGGGGGTGGTGGGAGACATGGGTGGGGGCCTGGTGGTGGCTGCCCCTGGTGGCTGGGGTGGGGGTGCTGGGAGACATGGGTGGGGGCCTGGTGGAGGCTACCCCTGCACTGCTGGGGGGTGGGGGTGCTGGGAGACATGGGTGGGGGCCTGGTGGAGGCTGCCCCTGGTGGCTGGGGGGTGGGGGGTGCTGGGAGACATGGGTGGGGGCCTGGTGGAGGCTGCCCCTGGTGACTGGGGGGGTGGGGGTGGTGGGAGACATGGGTGGGGGCCTGGTGGAGGCTGCCCCTGGTGGCTGGGGGGTGGGGGTGCTGGGAGACATGGGTGGGGGCCTGGTGGAGGCTACCCCTGCACTGCTGGGGGTGGGGGTGCTGGGAGACATGGGTGGGGGCCTGGTGGAGGCTGCCCTGGTGGCTGGGGGGTGGGGGTGCTGGGAGACATGGGTGGGGGCCTGGTGGAGGCTGCCCTGCACTGCTGGGGGGTGGGGGTGGTGGGAGACATGGGTGGGGGCCTGGTGGAGGCTGCCCCTGGTGGCTGGGGGGTGGGGGTGCTGGGAGACATGGGTGGGGGCCTGGTGGAGGCTGCCCCTGCACTGCTCGGGGGTGGGGGTGGTGGGAGACATGGGTGGTGGCCTGGTGGTGGGTGCCTCTGCACTGCTGGGGGGTGGGGGTGGTGGGAGACATGGGTGGGGGCCTGGTGGAGGGTGCCCCATAGTGCTGGGGGTGGGGGTGCTGGGAGACATGGGTGGGGGCCTGCTGGCAGGTGCCCCTCAGTGCTGGGGGGTGGGGGTGGTGGGAGACATGGGTGGGGGCCTGGTGGAGTCTGCCCCTAGGGGGTGGGGGTGGTGGGAGACATGGGTGGGGGCCTGGTGGAGGCTGCCCCTGGTGGCTGGGGGTGGGGGTGCTGGGAGACATGGGTGCGGGCCTGGTGGAGGCTGCCCCTGCACTGCTGGGGAGTGGGGGTGGTGGGAGACATGGGTGAGGGCCTGGTGGAGGCTGCCCCTGGTGGCTGGGGGTGGGGGTGATGGGAGACATGGGTGGGGGCCTGGTGGAGGCTGCCCCTGCACTGCTGGGGGGGGTGGGGGTGGTGGGAGACATGGGTGGGGGCCTGGTGGAGGCTGCCCCTGGTGGCTAGGGGGTGGGGGTGCTGGGAGACATGGGTGGGGGCCTGGTGGAGGCTGCCCCTGGTGACTGGGGGGGTGGGGGTGGTGGGAGACATGGGTGGGGGCCTGGTGGAGGCTGCCCCTGGTGGCTGGGGGTTGGGGGTGCTGGGAGACATGGGTGGGGGCCTGGTGGAGGCTGCCCCTGCACTGCTGGGGGGTGGGGGTGCTGGGAGACATGGGTGGGGGCCTGGTGGAGGCTGCCCCTGGTGGCTGGGGGGTGGGGGTGCTGGGAGACATGGGTGGGGGCCTGGTGGAGGCTGCCCTGCACTGCTGGGGGGTGGGAGTGGTGGGAGACATGGGTGGGGGCCTGGGCCCCTGGTGGCTGGGGGGTGGGGGTGCTGGGAGACATGGGTGGGGGCCTGGTGGAGGCTGCCCCTGCACTGCTGGGGGGTGGGGGTGGTGGGAGACATGGGTGGGGGCCTGGTGGTGGGTGCCCCTGCACTGCTGGGGGGTGGGGGTGGTGGGAGAGATGGGTGGGGGCCTGGTGGAGGGTGCCCCATAGTGCTGGGGGTGGGGGTGCTGGGAGACATGGGTGGGGGCCTGCTGGCAGGTGCCCCTCAGTGCTGGGGGGTGGGGGTGGTGAGAGACATGGGTGGGGGCCTGGTGGAGTCTGCCCCTGGTGGCTGGGGGGTGGGGGTGTTGGAAGACATGGGTGGGGGCCTGGTGGAGGCTGCCCCTGGTGGCTGGGGGGTGGGGGTGCTGGGAGACATGGGTGGGGGCCTGGTGGAGGCTGCCCCTGCACTGCTGGGGAGTGGGGGTGGTGAGAGACATGGGTGGGGGCCTGGTGGAGGCTCCCCCTGGTGGCTGGGGGGTGGGGGTGCTGGGAGACATGGGTGGGGGCCTGGTGGAGGCTGCCCCTGGTGACTGGGGGGGTGGGGGTGGTGGGAGACATGGGTTGGGGCCTGGTGGAGGCTGCCCCTGGTGGCTTGGGGGTGGGGGTGTTGGGAGACATGGGTGGGGGCCTGGTGGAGGCTGCCCCTGCACTGCTGGGGGGTGGGGGTGCTGGGAGACATGGGTGGGGGCCTGGTGGAGGCTGCCCCTGGTGGCTGGGGGGTGGTGCTGCTGGGAGACATGGGTGGGGGCCTGGTGGAGGCTGCCCCTGCACTGCTGGGGGGTGGGGGTGGTGGGAGACATGGGTGGAGGCCTGGTGGAGGCTGCCCCTGGTGACTGGGGGGGTGGGGGTGGTGGGAGACATGGGTGGGGGCCTGGTGGAGGCTGCCCCTGGTGGCTGGGGGGTGGGGGTGCTGGGAGACATGGGTGGGGGCCTGGTGGAGGCTACCCCTGCACTGCTGGGGGGTGGGGGTGCTGGGAGACATGGGTGGGGGCCTGGTGGAGGCTGCCCCTGGTGGCTGGGGGGTGGGGGTGCTGGGAGACATGGGTGGGGGCCTGGTGGAGGCTGCCCTGCACTGCTGGGGGGTGGGGGTGGTGGGAGACATGGGTGGGGGCCTGGTGGAGGCTGCCCCTGGTGGCTGGGGGGTGGGGGTGCTGGGAGACATGGGTGGGGGCCTGGTGGAGGCTGCCCCTGCACTGCTCGGGGGTGGGGGTGGTGGGAGACATGGGTGGTGGCCTGGTGGTGGGTGCCTCTGCACTGCTGGGGGGTGGGGGTGCTGGGAGACATGGGTGGGGGCCTGGTGGAGGGTGCCCCATAGTGCTGGGGGGTGGGGGTGCTGGGAGACATGGGTGGGGGCCTGCTGGCAGGTGCCCCTCAGTGCTGGGGGGTGGGGGTGGTGGGAGACATGGGTGGGGGCCTGGTGGAGTCTGCCCCTAGGGGGTGGGGGTGGTGGGAGACATGGGTGGGGGCCTGGTGGAGGCTGCCCCTGGTGGCTGGGGGTGGGGGTGCTGGGAGACATGGGTGCGGGCCTGGTGGAGGCTGCCCCTGCACTGCTGGGGAGTGGGGGTGGTGGGAGACATGGGTGGGGGCCTGGTGGAGGCTGCCCCTGGTGGCTGGGGGGTGGGGGTGCTGGGAGACATGGGTGGGGGCCTGGTGGAGGCTGCCCCTGGTGACTGGGGGGTGGGGGTGGTGGGAGACATGGGTGGGGGCCTGGTGGAGGCTGCCCCTGGTGGCTTGGGGGTGGGGGTGCTGGGAGACATGGGTGGGGGCCTGGTGGAGGCTGCCCCTGCACTGCTGGGGGGTGGGGGTGCTGGGAACCATGGGTGGGGGCCTGGTGGAGGCTGCCCCTGGTGGCTGGGGGGTGGGGTGCTGGGAGACATGGGTGGGGGCCTGGTGGAGGCTGCCCCTGCACTGCTGGGGGGTGGGGGTGGTGGGAGACATGGGTGGAGGCCTGGTGGAGGCTGCCCCTGGTGACTGGGGGGGTGGGGGTGGTGGGAGACATGGGTGGGGCCTGGTGGAGGCTGCCCCTGGTGGCTTGGGGGTGGGGGTGCTGGAGACGTGGGTGGGGGCCTGGTGGAGGCTGCCCCTGCACTGCTGGGGGGTGGGGGTGCTGGGAGACATGGGTGGGGCCTGGTGGAGGCTGCCCCTGGTGGCTGGGGGGTGGGGCTGCTGGGAGACATGGGTGGGGGCCTGGTGGAGGCTGCCCCTGCACTTCTGGGGGTTGGGGGTGGTGGGAGACATGGGTGGAGGCCTGGTGGAGGCTGCCCCTGGTGACTGGGGGGGTGGAGGTGGTGGGAGACATGGGTGGGGGCCTGGTGGAGGCTGCACTGGTGGCTGGGGGGTGGGGGTGCTGGGAGACATGGGTGGGGGCCTGGTGGAGGCTACCCCTGCACTGCTGGGGGGTGGGGGTGCTGGGAGACATGGGTGGGGGCCTGGTGGAGGCTGCCCCTGGTGGCTGGGGGGTGGGGGTGCTGGGAGACATGGGTGGGGGCCTGGTGGAGGCTGCCCTGCACTGCTGGGGGGTGGGGGTGGTGGAAGACATGGGTGGGGGCCTGGTGGAGGCTGCCCCTGGTGGCTGGGGGGTGGGGGTGCTGGGAGACATGGGTGGGGGCCTGGTGGAGGCTGCCCCTGCACTGCTGGGGGGTGGGGGTGGTGGGAGACATGGGTGGTGGCCTGGTGGTGGGTGCCTCTGCACTGCTGGGGGGTGGGGGTGGTGGGAGACATGGGTGGGGACTTGGTGGAGGGTGCCCCATAGTGCTGGGGGGTGGGGGTGCTGGGAGACATGGGTGGGGGCCTGCTGGCAGGTGCCCCTCAGTGCTGGGGGGTGGGGGTGGTGGGAGACATGGGTGGGGGCCTGGTGGAGTCTGCCCCTGGGGGGTGGGGGTGGTGGGAGACATGGGTGGGGGCCTGGTGGAGGCTGCCCCTGGTGGCTGGGGGGTGGGGGTGCTGGGAGACATGGGTGCGGGCCTGGTGGAGGCTGCCATTGCACTGCTGGGGAGTGGGGGTGGTGGGAGACATGGGTGGGGGCCTGGTGGAGGCTGCCCCTGGTGACTGGGGGGGTGGGGGTGGTGGGAGACATGGGTGGGGGCCTGGTGGAGGCTGCCCCTGGTGGCTTGGGGGTGGGGGTGCTGGGAGACATGGGTGGGGGCCTGGTGGAGGCTGCCCCTGCACTGCTGGGGGGTGGGGGTGCTGGGAGACATGGGTGGGGGCCTGGTGGAGGCTGCCCCTGGTGGCTGGGGGGTGGGGGTGCTGGGAGACATGGGTGGGGGCCTGGTGGAGGCTGCCCCTGCACTGCTGGGGGGTGTGGGTGGTGGGAGACATGGGTGGAGGCCTGGTGGAGGCTGCCCCTGGTGACTGGGGGGTGGGGGTGCTGGGAGACATGGGTGGGGGCCTGGTGGAGGCTGCCCCTGCACTGCTGGGGGTTGGGGGTGGTGGGAGACATGGGTGGGGGCCTGGTGGTGGGTGCCCCTGCACTGCTGGGGGGTGGGGGTGGTGGGAGACATGGGTGGGGGCCTGGTGGAGGGTGCCCCACAGTGCTGGGGGGTGGGGGTGCTGGGAGACATGGGTGGGGGCCTGCTGGCAGGTGCCCCACAGTGCTGGGGGGTGGAGGTGGTGGGAGACATGGGTTGGGGCCTGGTGGAGGCTGCCCCTGGTGGCTGCGGGGTGGGGGTGGTGGGAGACATGGGTGGGGGCCTGGTGGAGGCTGCCCCTGCACTGCTGGGGGGTGGGGGTGGTGGTAGACATGGGTGGTGGCCTGGTGGTGGGTGCCTCTGCACTGCTGGGGGGTGGGGGTGGTGGGAGACATGGGTGGGGGCCTGGTGGAGGGTGCCCCATAGTGCTGGGGGGTGGGGGTGCTGGGAGACATGGGTGGGGGCCTGCTGGCAGGTGCCCCTCAGTGCTGGGGGGTGGGGGTGGTGGTCGACATGGGTGGGGGCCTGGTGGAGTCTGCCCCTGGGGGGTGGGGGTGGTGGGAGACATGGGTGGGGGCCTGGTGGTGGGTGCCCCTGGTGGCTGGGGGGTGGGGGTGCTGGGAGACATGGGTGGGGGCCTGGTGGAGGCTGCCCCTGGTGACTGGGGGAGTGTTGGTGCTGGGAGACATGGGTGGGGGCCTGGTGGTGGGTGCCCCTGGTGGCTAGGGGGTGGGGGTGCTGGGAGACATGGGTGGGGGCCTGGTGGTGGGTGCCCCTGCACTGCTGGGGGGTGGGGGTGGTGGGAACATGAGTTGGACATGGGTGGGTGCCTGCTGGCAGGTGCCCCACAGTGCTGGGGGGTGGGGGTGCTGGGGAACATCAGTTGGACATGGGTGGGGGCCTGTTGGCAGGTGCCCCACAGTGTTGGGGGGTGGTGGGGAACATGAGTTGGACATGGGTGGGGGCCTGCTGGCAGGTGCCCCACAGTGCTGGGGGGTGGGGGTGGTGGGGAACATGAGTTGGACATGGGTGGGGGCCTGCTGGCAGGTGCCCCACAGTGCTGGGGGGTGGGGGTGCTGGGGAACATGAGTTGGACATGGGTGGGGGCCTGGTGGTGGGTGCCCCACAGTGCTGGGGGGTGGGGGTGGTGGGAGACATGGGTGGGGGCCTGGTGGAGGCTGCCCCTGGTGACTGGGGGGTGGGGGTGCTGGGAGACATGGGTGGGGGCCTGGTGGAGGCTGCCCCTGCACTGCTGGGGGGTGGGGGTGGTGGGAGACATGGGTGGGGGCCTGGTGGAGGGTGCCCCACAGTGCTGGGGGGTGGGGGTGCTGGGAGACATGGGTTGGGGCCTGCTGGCAGGTGCCCCACAGTGCTGGGGGGTGGGGGTGGTGGGAGACATGGGTGGGGGCCTGGTGGAGGCTGCCCCTGGTGGCTGGGGGGTGGGGGTGGTGGGAGACATGGGTGGGGGCCTGGTGGAGGCTGCCCCTGGTGGCTGGGGGGTGGGGGTGCTGGGAGACATGGGTGGGGGCCTGGTGGAGGCTGCCCCTGCACTGCTGGGGGGTGGGGGTGGTGGGAGACATGGGTGGGGGCCTAGTGGAGGCTGCCCCTGGTCACTGGGGGGTGGGGGTGCTGGGAGACATGGGTGGGGGCCTGGTGGAGGCTGCCACTGGTGACTGGGGGATGGCGGTGGTGGGAGACATGGGTGGGTGCCTGGTGGAGGCTGCCCCTGGTGGCTGGGGGGTGGGGGTGCTGGGAGACATGGGTGGGGGCCTGTGGAGGCTGCCCCTGCACTGCTGGGGGGTGGGGGTGGTGGGAGACATGGGTGGGGGCCTGGTGGAGGGTGCCCCACAGTGCTGGGGGGTGGGGGTGCTGGGAAACATGGGTGGGGGCCTGCTGGCAGGTGCCCCACAGTGCTGGGGGGTGGGGGTGGTGGGAGACATGGGTGGGGGCCTGGTGGAGGCTGCCCCTGGTGGCTGGGGGGTGGGGGTGGTGGGAGACATGGGTGGGGGCCTGGTGGAGGCTGCCCCTGGTGGCTGGGGGGTGGGGGTGCTGGGAGACATGGGTGGGGGCCTGGTGGATGCTGTCCCTGCACTGCTGGGGGGTGGGGGTGGTGGGAGACATGGGTGGGGGCCTGGTGGAGGCTGCCCCTGGTGGCTGGGGGGTGGGGGTGCTGGGAGACATAGGTGGGGGCCTGGTGGAGGCTGCCCCTGGTGACTGGGGGTGTGTGGGTGGTGGGAGACATGGGTGGGGGCCTGGTGGAGGCTGCCCCTGGTGGCTGGGGGATGGGGGTGCTGGGAGACATGTGTGGGGGCCTGGTGGAGGCTGCCCCTGCACTGCTGGGGGGTGGGGGTGGTGGGAGACATGGGTGGGGGCCTGGTGGAGGCTGCCCCTGGTGGCTGGGGGGTGGGGGTGCTGGGAGACATAGGTGGGGGCCTGGTGGAGGCTGCCCCTGGTGACTGGGGGGGTGTGGGTGGTGGGAGACATGGGTGGGGGCCTGGTGGAGGCTGCCCCTGGTGGCTGGGGGGTGGGGGTGCTGGGAGACATGGGTGGGGGCCTGGTGGAGGCTGCCCCTGGTGACTGGGGGGGTGGGGGTGGTGGGAGACATGGGTGGGGGCCTGGTGGAGGCTGCCCCTGGTGGCTTGGGGGTGGGGGTGCTGGGAGACATGGGTGGGGGCCTGGTGGAGGCTGGCCCTGCACTGCTGGGGGGTGGGGGTGCTGGGAGACATGGGTGGGGGCCTGGTGGAGGCTGCCCCTGGTGGCTGGGGGGTGGGGGTGCTGGGAGACATGGGTGGGGGCCTGGTGGAGGCTGCCCCTGCACTGCTGGGGGGTGTGGGTCGTGGGAGACATGGGTGGAGGCCTGGTGGAGGCTGCCCCTGGTGACTGGGGGGGTGGGGGTGCTGGGAGACATGGGTGGGGGCCTGGTGGAGGCTGCCCCTGCACTGCTGGGGGGTGGGGGTGGTGGGAGACATGGGTGGGGGCCTGGTGGTGGGTGCCCCTGCACTGCTGGGGGGTGGGGGTGGTGGGAGACATGGGTGGGGGCCTGGTGGAGGGTGCCCCACAGTGCTGGGGGGTGGGGGTGCTGGGAGACATGGGTGGGGGCCTGCTGGCAGGTGCCCCACAGTGCTGGGGGGTGGAGGTGGTGGGAGACATGGGTTGGGGCCTGGTGGAGGCTGCCCCTGGTGGCTGCAGGGTGGGGGTGGTGGGAGACATGGGTGGGGGCCTGGTGGAGGCTGCCCCTGCACTGCTGGGGGGTGGGGGTGGTGGTAGACATGGGTGGTGGCCTGGTGGTGGGTGCCTCTGCACTGCTGGGGGGTGGGGGTGGTGGGAGACATGGGTGGGGGCCTGGTGGAGGGTGCCCCATAGTGCTGGGGGGTGGGGGTGCTGGGAGACATGGGTGGGGGCCTGCTGGCAGGTGCCCCTCAGTGCTGGGGGGTGGGGGTGGTGGTCGACATGGCTGGGGGCCTGGTGGAGTCTGCCCCTGGGGGGTGGGGGTGGTGGGAGACATGGGTGGGGGCCTGGTGGTGGGTGCCCCTGGTGGCTGGGGGGTGGGGGTGCTGGGAGACATGGGTGGGGGCCTGGTGGAGGCTGCCCCTGGTGACTGGGGGAGTGTTGGTGCTGGGAGACATGGGTGGGGGCCTGGTGGTGGGTGCCCCTGGTGGCTAGGGGGTGGGGGTGCTGGGAGACATGGGTGGGGGCCTGGTGGTGGGTGCCCCTGCACTGCTGGGGGGTGGGGGTGGTGGGAACATGAGTTGGACATGGGTGGGTGCCTGCTGGCAGGTGCCCCACAGTGCTGGGGGGTGGGGGTGCTGGGGAACATCAGTTGGACATGGGTGGGGGCCTGTTGGCAGGTGCCCCACAGTGCTGGGGGGTGGTGGGGAACATGAGTTGGACATGGGTGGGGGCCTGCTGGCAGGTGCCCCACAGTGCTGGGGGGTGGGGGTGGTGGGGAACATGAGTTGGACATGGGTGGGGGCCTGCTGGCAGGTGCCCCACAGTGCTGGGGGGTGGGGGTGCTGGGGAACATGAGTTGGACATGGGTGGGGGCCTGGTGGTGGGTGCCCCACAGTGCTGGGGGGTGGGGGTGGTGGGAGACATGGGTGGGGGCCTGGTGGAGGCTGCCCCTGGTGGCTGGGGGGTGGGGGTGGTGGGAGACATGGGTGGGGGCCTGGTGGAGGCTGCCCCTGGTGGCTGGGGGGTGGGGGTGGTGGGAGACATGGGTGGGGGCCTGGTGGAGGCTGCCCCTGGTGACTGGGGGGTGGGGGTGCTGGGAGACATGGGTGGGGGCCTGGTGGAGGCTGCCCCTGCACTGCTGGGGGGTGGGGGTGGTGGGAGACATGGGTGGGGGCCTGGTGGAGGGTGCCCCACAGTGCTGGGGGGTGGGGGTGCTGGGAGACATGGGTTGGGGCCTGCTGGCAGGTGCCCCACAGTGCTGGGGGGTGGGGGTGGTGGGAGACATGGGTGGGGGCCTGGTGGAGGCTGCCCCTGGTGGCTGGGGGGTGGGGGTGGTGGGAGACATGGGTGGGGGCCTGGTGGAGGCTGCCCCTGGTGGCTGGGGGGTGGGGGTGCTGGGAGACATGGGTGGGGGCCTGGTGGAGGCTGCCCCTGCACTGCTGGGGGGTGGGGGTGGTGGGAGACATGGGTGGGGGCCTAGTGGAGGCTGCCCCTGGTCACTGGGGGGTGGGGGTGCTGGGAGACATGGGTGGGGGCCTGGTGGAGGCTGCCACTGGTGACTGGGGGATGGCGGTGGTGGGAGACATGGGTGGGTGCCTGGTGGAGGCTGCCCCTGGTGGCTGGGGGGTGGGGGTGCTGGGAGACATGGGTGGGGGCCTGTGGAGGCTGCCCCTGCACTGCTGGGGGGTGGGGGTGGTGGGAGACATGGGTGGGGGCCTGGTGGAGGGTGCCCCACAGTGCTGGGGGGTGGGGGTGCTGGGAGACATGGGTGGGGGCCTGCTGGCAGGTGCCCCACAGTGCTGGGGGGTGGGGGTGGTGGGAGACATGGGTGGGGGCCTGGTGGAGGCTGCCCCTGGTGGCTGGGGGGTGGGGGTGGTGGGAGACATGGGTGGGGGCCTGGTGGAGGCTGCCCCTGGTGGCTGGGGGGTGGGGGTGCTGGGAGACATGGGTGGGGGCCTGGTGGATGCTGTCCCTGCACTGCTGGGGGGTGGGGGTGGTGGGAGACATGGGTGGGGGCCTGGTGGAGGCTGCCCCTGGTGGCTGGGGGGTGGGGGTGCTGGGAGACATAGGTGGGGGCCTGGTGGAGGCTGCCCCTGGTGACTGGGGGGGTGTGGGTGGTGGGAGACATGGGTGGGGGCCTGGTGGAGGCTGCCCCTGGTGGCTGGGGGATGGGGGTGCTGGGAGACATGGGTGGGGGCCTGGAGGAGGCTGCCCCTGCACTGCTGGGGGGTGGGGGTGGTGGGAGACATGGGTGGGGGCCTGGTGGAGGCTGTCCCTGGTGGCTGGGGGGTGGGGGTGCTGGGAGACATGGGTGGGGGCCTGGTGGAGGCTGCCCCTGCACTGCTGGGGGGTGGGGGTGGTGGGAGACATGGGTGGGGTCTGGTGGTGGGTGCCCCTGCACTGCTGGGGGGTGGGGGTGGTGGGAGACATGGGTGGGGGCCTGGTGGAGGCTGCCCCTGGTGGCTGTGGGGTGGGGGTGCTGGGAGACATGGGTGGGGGCCTGGTGGAGGCTGCCCCTGGTGACTGGGGGGGTGGGGGTGGTGGGAGACATGGGTGGGGGCCTGGTGGAGGCTGACCCTGGTGGCTGGGGGGTCGGGGTGCTGGGAGACATGGGTGGGGGCCTGGTGGAGGCTGCCGCTGCACTGCTGGGGGGTGGGGGTGGTGGGAGACATGGGTGGGGGCCTGGTGGAAGGTGCCCCACAGTGCTGGGGGGTGGGGGTGCTGGGAGACATGGGTGGGGGCCTGCTGGCAGGTGCCCCACAGTGCTGGGGGGTGGGGGTGGTGGGAGACATGGGTGGGGGCCTGGTGGAGGCTGCCCCTGGTGGCTGGGGGATGGGGGTGGTGGGCGACATGGGTGGGGGCCTGGTGGAGGCTGCCCCTGGTGGCTGGGGGGTGGGGGTGATGGGAGACATGGGTGGGGGCCTGGTGGAGGCTGCCCCTGCACTGCTGGGGGGGTGGGGGTGGTGGGAGACATGGGTGGGGGCCTGGTGGAGGCTGCCCCTGGTGGCTAGGGGGTGGGGGTGCTGGGAGACATGGGTGGGGGCCTGGTGGAGGCTGCCCCTGGTGACTGGGGGGTGGGGGTGGTGGGAGACATGGGTGGGGGCCTGGTGGAGGCTGCCCCTGGTGGCTGGGGGTTGGGGGTGCTGGGAGACATGGGTGGGGGCCTGGTGGAGGCTGCCCCTGCACTGCTGGGGGGTGGGGGTGCTGGGAGACATGGGTGGGGGCCTGGTGGAGGCTGCCCCTGGTGGCTGGGGGGTGGGGGTGCTGGGAGACATGGGTGGGGGCATGGTGGAGGCTGCCCTGCACTGCTGGGGGGTGGGGGTGGTGGGAGACATGGGTGGGGGCCTGGTGGAGGCTGCCCCTGGTGGCTGGGGGGTGGGGGTGCTGGGAGACATGGGTGGGGGCCTGGTGGAGGCTGCCCCTGCACTGCTGGGGGGTGGGGGTGGTGGGAGACATGGGTGGGGGCCTGGTGGTGGGTGCCCCTGCACTGCTGGGGGGTGGGGGTGGTGGGAGAGATGGGTGGGGGCCTGGTGGAGGGTGCCCCATAGTGCTGGGGGGTGGGGGTGCTGGGAGACATGGGTGGGGGCCTGCTGGCAGGTGCCCCTCAGTGCTGGGTGGTGGGGGTGGTGAGAGACATGGGTGGGGGCCTGGTGGAGTCTGCCCCTGGTGGCTGGGGGGTGGGGGTGTTGGGAGACATGGGTGGGGGCCTGGTGGAGGCTGCCCCTGGTGGCTGGGGGGTGGGGGTGCTGGGAGACATGGGTGTGGGCCTGGTGGAGGCTGCCCCTGCACTGCTGGGGGGTGGGGGTGGTGGGAGACATGGGTGGGGGCCTAGTGGAGGCTGCCCCTGGTGGCTGGGGGGTGGGGGTGCTGGGAGACATGGGTGGGGGCCTGGTGGAGGCTGCCACTGGTGACTGGGGGATGGGGTTGGTGGGAGACATGGGTGGGTGCCTGGTGGAGGCTGCCCCTGGTG